>NC_092714.1:231294533-232031812 GCF_047496885.1 Scyliorhinus torazame
CCGCACCCCTGCTGTGGTTATCGTGACTGAGTTTCATTTTTGAAAACCAGTAGTAATTTACATGGGTGTGATATCACGCTACCGGGGGTAGCATTCCATGGAGCCAGACACTATGGAGTAAAGTTGTTTAATGATATCTAAATTGATGCTAATTTAAGGAAATCAGGTTCATGCCCAGAGTGATCACTTCACTGGCGGGAGACGATAAAGGTCTAAAACTGAGATCTCTCGTCGACGTAAATCCCGTTTTGACACTCTCACAAGATTTAGCGGCCATAACAGGATTTGCGCCTGTGGCTAATGGTTTCGAAAAAACCTGAAAAATCGCGCTCAAAAACTAACTATTCAAAGTTATTAACTTGTTAACTATACAAGAATTTACTCAAAAGTGCTCTCACTAATTTATAGCCTCAGACGTTGGTCACCACTGTAGTCTAGTATCCATTAGTATTGACTAACAATGATACACTAAATTGCCTGTGTTTTCCTACTTCTTTTGTTCAGTAGCCCCATCCATTGGTGATTGGCTACACAACTACTTGGCAATTCTATTAGATTTATGCATGTCACAATGGTTAGCACTGTTGCTTCACAGCACTAGGGAACCGGGTTCGATCCCTGGCTTGGGTCACTGTCTGTACGGAGTCTGCACGTTCTCTCCGTGTCTGCGTGGGTTTCCTCCAGGTGTTCCGGCTTCCTCCCACAAGTCCCAAAAGATGTGCTTGTTAGGTGAATTGAACATTCTGAATTCCATCTCAGTGTACCCGAACAGGTGCCGGAATGTGGAGACTAGGGGCTTTTCACAGTAACTTCATTGCAGTGTTAATGTAAGCCTCCTTGTGACACATTAAAGATTATTATTATAATAAGTATTATTGTATGAAATTTTAAGTTGTGATTTGTAACCAATAAATAGTGTATTGTACATGACCTGTGGTTTGGTCTTTTCCTCGATGATTTGGCAAGATATACTAACGGAATACAAAAGCCCCAAGAGTAACAATCTAATTTAATGTCACAAGTAGGCTTACACTGCAATGAAGTTACTGTGAAAAGCCCATAGTCGCCACATTCCGGCACCTGTTCGGGTACACTGAGGGAAAATTCAGAATGTCCAATTCTTTAAAAAATATATATATTTATTAAAGTTTTTTAACAACACAATTTTTTCCCCTTACAAACAATAACCCCCACCCCCCCGTAACAAAATAACACGAAATCGCACTGAGCAAGATATATACATGGGAAAATGGTATATTTACATAGCTTTATACACTGGCTCTCGCCCGCACGTGCCAGTTCCCCCCACCCTTCATGTTATCTCCTGCTCATCCATCCCCCCAAGCAATCCCCCTTCCCCCACCCCCTCCCCCCAGGGTTGCTGCTGCTGCTGACCGACCTTCCTCTAACGCTCCGCGAGATAGTCTAGGAACGGTTGCCACCGCCTGTAGAACCCCTGCGCAGACCCTCTCAAGGCAAACTTAATCCTCTCCAGCTTTATGAACCCAGCCATGTTGTTTATCCAGGCCTCCAGGCTAGGGGGCTTTGCCTCCTTCCACATTAGCAAGATCCTTCGCCGGGCTACTAGGGACTCAAAGGCCAGAATGCCGGCCTCTTTCGCCTCCTGCACTCCCGGCTTGTCCACTACTCCAAATATTGCCAGCCCCCAGCTTGGCTTGGCCCGGACTTTCACCACCTGAGATATTGCTCCCGCCACTCCTCTCCAGAACCCCTCCAGTGCCGGGCATGACCAAAACATATGGACATGGTTCGCCGGACTCCCTGAACACCTTCCACATCTGTCCTCTACCCCAAAGAACCTACTCAACCTCGCCCCCGTCAAGTGCGCTCTGTGAACCACCTTAAATTGTATCAGGCTGAACCTGGCACATGAGGAGGAATTAACCCTACCCAGGGCATCAGCCCACAAACCTTCCTCGATCTCCTCCCCCAGCTCCTCCTCCCATTTACCCTTCAACTCTTCTGCTAGCGCTTCACCCTCTTCTTTCATCTCTTGGTGTATTGCCGAAACCTTGCCCTCCCCAACCTATACACCCGCGATCACCCTGTCTTCAATTTCTTGTGCCGGGAGCAACGGGAATTCCCTGACCTGTCGCCTCACAAAAGCCCTCAACTGCATATATCTAAATGCATTACCCGGGGGTAACTCAAACTTCTCCTCCAGTGCCCCTAGGCTCGCAAATGTCCCGTCAATGAACAGGTCCCCCATTCTTCTAATCCCCGCCCGATGCCAGCCCTGGAACCCCCCGTCCATCTTCCCAGAATGTCCAATTCACCTAACAAGCACGTCTTTTGGAACTTAACATACTTGCGGAGAGATTGCCCAATGCTATTCAGTTGCAAGAGATGCACTTCAAGACTAAATGCCCCAGAACAGTCAAACTAATATTTATTCTGACGTTGTGTTCAACAGAAAGTGTTTTTGTGACAAGAATAATATTGTACAAATTACCACACTTATAATCCCCCCAAAAACATTCAGCAAAAATTAATCTATGCGATCTGCGAATTTGCTATTTTGAAAACAGAAATGAAGGTCTTTGAATATAAAACAACTTCAAAGTTTAATATATGTGAAGAAAATTACAAATGCTGTACAATGACAAGTACACATTAAAAAGTTGTGAATTTTCACAAAACATTAGTCTTACAGTTCATTTCATTTTCCAGATGAATTATAAAATGCTTTGGAAGATCATCCCACTGCCCCCTCTCCCCACCCCCTCCGCCCCCCAAAAAATCTTCATATCTGGCATTCTATCATAACCATAGGTTTTGTTAAATGATTCATTTCTACAGAGAATTTGTATTTATTACTCAATACATCAAAACATAAAAAGAAATTGGAAGTGATAAAGACTTCAATTAACAGTGGCATATTCTAATGAATAAACAGCATGATGTAATCTACAGTGCTGCATTGCACACTTCATATGAACTTAGGATTATGTATTATACATTATATTACATGATGCAATCATTTTTTTTAAAATTTAGAGTACCCAATTCAATTTTTCCAATTAAGGGGCAATTTAACGTGGCCAATCCACCTACCTTGCACATCTTTGGGTTGTGGGGGCAAAACCCACGCAACACGGGGAGAATGTGCAAATTCCACATGGACAGTGACCCAGAGCCGGGATCGAACCTGGGACCTTGGCGCCGTGAGGCAGCAGTGCTACCCACTGTGCCACCGTGCTGCCCTACATGATGCAATCTTGCAACAAAGATCACATTGTGTGATTGCATGTTATCTGTGCCATAGATGGCTCTATGACTCTTTATACCCACACTTGTGTGACAGGATAATCACCCAATCAAAATAATACATCAAGACCAATCCCATGTGCAGATCATATGGTTATCAGGTAAGTTTTATGTTCTGGAACTCCTTAGCGCTTTCTAATGTGTTGAGAAGATTCCTGAAACTAGAATTTAATTACCAATACATTAATATTGTATTTTATTTTTAATTGATTCATCTATTCACCTTAAAATTTCAATGCCTCATTACTAGATTCTCCTGTGGAGAGATAAGAGCACTACTGCCTTCTCGTCAGTATCGCTGATGCCATTTGTTTTCATACAGTTTCGATTTTTTTGCAGCACAGATCAATAGTAGTTATAATTTTCATCCATGTGCTCCTGTCACTGGCCTGCCAATCATGGAGCTAATATTCAAGATGAAGCCTGGGGTGAGTGACAGGAGTACACAACAATGCTTCTCATCACTTCAAAATTACAATACACATGCTGCATGAAGGACAAATGTTTTCAAAAGACTATTCAGCCCCTTTAACTAATTTAGTCTTTTCTGTTCCAATGAGTTTATGTCGAATAATATATTACCAACAATACGAGCAAATATTTAACTTGCTCATGTAACATTCCTCTACCAGCTATTTAACAGAACATTTGCCCTTAATTTGGTTCAACACTTGCAATGAACAAGTGGACAGAAGCATATCATCAGAACATGTATAACTGGAAGAATTGGGTTCCATATTTACTAAATTAAACTTGCTTATTATCACACAATGTTAACACCATTGTCTACACATTGCTAGGAACCAAGCTATTTCCATTTCAGCTCTATTTTTTCTTTAGCTTTGTGTCCTAATTGACCTGTTTGATATACTTCATAGTTAAAAATGCACAGTTAAGTTGAATGAAATGCAAGCTTGCTCACACATACCCAAGTTTGCATATATCTGATGAATATTTGCTATTATCTTTTATTCACATCACTAGTCTTATTTGTCTCAACTACATGGTTATTCCACTGCTGGTGTGCTGAATATCTTAGATGAAGTGGGGCGGCACGGTGGCACAGTGGTTAGCACTGCTGCCTCACAGTGCCACGGACCTAAGTTTAATTCCATCCAGCCTTCGGTTTGTATGGTTCTCCCGTGTCAGCGTATGTTTCCTCCGGGTGCTCTGGTTTCCTCCCACAGTCCAAAGACTTGCAGGTTAGGTGGATTGGCCATGCTAAATTGCTCCTTCGTGTCCAAAGGGTCAGGTGGGGTTATTGTGTAATGGGGATAAAAATGAAAATCAGGTTGATAGTGGATCTCAAAAAAAGGAATTTGTGGAATGTCTATGAGATGTTTTTTTGGATCAGCTTGTGACAGAGCCCGCTAGGGACTTAGGCAATTCTAGATCTGGTGAGTGTAATGAGGCAGATTTGATTAGGGAACTTAAGATGAAGGAACCCTGGGGGGCAGTGGCCACAATATGATGGAATATACCCTGCAGTTTGAGAGGGAGAAGCTGGAATCAGATGTAACACTATTACAATTGATTAAAGATAACTACAACAACATGAGGGAGGAGCTGGCCAGAGTTAATTGGAAGGGGAGCCTAGCCGGGAAGACATTGGAACAGCAATGGCAGGAATTTTGGGGGGTTATTCGGGAGGCACAACAGAAATTCATCCCAAGGAGGAGGAAACATGCTAAGGGGAGGACAAGGCATCCATGGCTGAAGAGAGAAGTCAAGGAGAGGATAAAAGCAAAAGAAAAGGCATTCAAGGTGGTGAGGGAAGCCAGAGTACAACTAAAAAAGCAATAAGGGGGGAGAAGATGAAACATGAGTGTAAGCTAGCTAGTAATAGAAAAGAAGTTTTTTCAATATATAAAAGGTAAAAGAGAGGCAAGAATAGACATTGGACCACTGGAAAATGCGGCTTGAGAAGTAGTAATTGGAAACAAAGAAATGGCAGAGCAACTGAATAGTTACCTTGCATCAGTCTTCGTGGTGGAAGACACTAATGGGATGCCAGAGCTCCAGGAGAATCAGGGGGCAGATGTGAGTGTAGTGGCCATCACTAAGGAGAACGTTCTGGGGAAACTGAAAGGTCTGGATAAATCACAAGGGGCGGATGGACTACACCCCAGAGTTCTAAAGATAGCTGAGGAGATTGTGGAGATATTAGTGGTGATTTTTCAGGAATCACTGGAGGCAGGGAAGGTCCCAGAGGACAGGAAAATGGCTAATGTAACACCACTGTTTAAAAAGGAAGGGAGGCAGAAGACAGGAAAGTATAGCCAGTTAGCCCGGCTTCAGTAAGATTTTAGAGTCCATTATTAAAGATGAGTTCGCAGAGTACTTGGGAGAGCATGATTAAATAGGACTGAGTCAGCGTGGCTTCAACAAAGGGAGGTCATGTCTGACAAATGTGTTAGAATTCTTTGAGGAGGCAACAAGGAAGTTAGACAAAGAAGAACCAGTGCACATGATCTATTTAGATTTCTAGAAGGCCTTTGACAGGCTGCTGTATAGGAGGCTGTTAAATAAGTTAAGAGCCCATGGTGTTCAGGGTAAGATGGCTAGAGGATTTGTTGACTGGCAGAAGGCAGAGAGTGGGGATAAAGGGGCCTTTTTCAGGATGGCAGCCGGTGACTAGTGGTGTGCCTCAGGGGTCAATGTTGGGACCATAACTTTTCACAATATATGTTAACGATCTGGAAGAAGGAACTGAGGGCACTGTTACTAAGTTTGCAGATGATACGCAGAGTTACAGGTAGTATTGAGGAAGCAGTGGGGCTGCAGAAGGATTCGGACAAAGAGAGTGGGGCAGATGGAATACAATTGGTAGGAAGGATGGAGACATAGACTATTTTCTAAATGGAAAAAGGCATAGGAAATCAGAAGCACAAAGGGACTTAGGAATCCTAGTTCAAGATCCTCATACGGTTAATGTGCAGGTTCAGTCAGCAGTTAGGAAGGCTGCCGGGCAATGTTAGCATTCATGTCGAGAGGTCTAGAATACAAGACCACGGATGTACTTCGGAGGCTGTATAAAGCTCTGGTCAGACCCCATTTGGAGTATTATGAGCAGTTTTGGGCCCCGTATCTAAGGAAGGATGTGCTGGCCTTGGAAAGAGTCCAGAGGAGATTCACAAGAATGATCCCTGGAATGAAGAGTTTATCATATGCGGAGCGGTTGAGGACTCCGGATCTGTACTCGTTGGAGTTTAGAAGGATGAGGGGAGATCTTATTGAAACTTACAGGATACTGAGAGGCCTGGATAGAGTGGACGTGGAGAGGATGTTTCTACAAGTAGGAAAAACTAGAGCCAGAGGGCACAGCCTCAGACTGACGGGGTGATCCTTTAAAACAGAGATGAGGAGGAATTTCTTCAGCCAGAGGGTGGTGAATCTGTGGAACTCTTTGCCACAGAAGGCTGTGGAGATCAAACAACTGAGTGTCTTTGAGACAGCGATAGATAGGTTCTCGATTAATAGGAGGATCAGGGGTTATGGTAGAAAGCAGAAGAATGGGGATGAGAATGATTGAATGGCGGAGCAGATTCGATGGGCCGAATGACCTAATTCTGCTCCTAGGTCTTATCGTCTTATGAATGGGGTAGGAGCATGAGCCTAAGTAGGGTGCTCTTTCAGAGGGTCGGTGCAAATGGGCCGAGTGGCCTTCTTGTGCACTGTAGTGATTCTATGAAATTGTTCCAAACTTATAACATGATCCAGAGGGCCCATATCTCAAGATTGTGTTTAAGGTGCAACCATAGGCAGAATTCTCCCAATCCGTCGCTGGTGGGTTCGGTGGCGGGTGTGGGAGAGAGTATGAGGGGAGGCCAGAATTCGGTTTCATGCTGGTGTGAATTTATAGCGGAATTTGCGCTGATGCCTACCATGTCGGGGTCAGATAACCTGCCAAAGGCTGGTGTAAACCTCATTTGCATTCCGTTAACGGGATGCAGATGAAGGCCCGAACCCCCCCCCCCCCCCCACCAAGCTAGATAATCCGCGATGTCAGCAGGAAAACACAGAAGCATGAAACACATTCGTACAACGTGACATGCAGATGTCGTTCAGCTGAACAATGCCTGGGCTGAGTTCATGATGGAGGCTGCCCGCAACTCTGGGCCCTGGAACACCACAGCAATGAGTCGGGGTGCACCTGCAGATGGGCCTTCCAGATTCCGTGTCCTGAAGGGGGTCCATCTTCCAGCCACAGAATGTTCCTGGAGATCCATCTTCATTCTCATGAGGGCCACTTTCTGGTCTGAGTGCTCCCAGCGATCTATCTTCATTTTCAGGCTGTCCGCCTTCTTTCAACAATAGTGGGTGAGTGATGTTGAACATTACGGCAGACCACCTGTCACCCAGGCCTGCCCCACCACTAAATACAGCGTAAAACACCTGGGTGCATGATTAATGAGGTCAGGGCTGGAAGATTTGGTGGGAAATACTACACATTCCCACCCACACCACCGCACTATGGACAGCTATTCACATTGGCAGGAAATGCCAGTCCCAAGCCAGAACCCGGGTTTCCCGGCGACGACGGGTTCTGTCACTGGGTAAATCCCGTTGAAAATCGCGGGGTCGGTAGATCCCATTGGCGGGTCACCTCTGCCGCCATACTACACGTGGCAGGGAAGTTGGTAAATCCCACCCTTAAGTCTCAAGATGGGAGATTTCCACCTGACCGTTAATTCGTACTTTTGCCTAGCGCTCAGGCTTGATCCTGCCAGTTCCAGGGCCAATATTGCGTCTGCATCCCTAAAGTTTCCAGCTTCGTGCTCCAAAATGATTTAATATAGAAGGTACTGTGTAAAATCAACCAAATAATTAAATGGCGGCAGTATGCTTTTAAATTTTAGTTTTAAAGTGGGTGTTTGTAGAGGGGGGGTGGAGGCTGGTTGCTGCATTTATAAAATTGAAATAAATATGACATATTCAGTGGCGGGGCAGGCCTGTATGGCATAGTCTGCCGTAGTGTCCGGGTGCCATATTGAAAAGGCGCCCAAGGTGGACCCGCAGAATACTGAGTTCTGCACTGTTCCAAACCACCTTATAGTAAGCCCAGTGCAGTTTATCCTCATATCCTTTGATCATAACTTCCTTTTTATTTATGTCTAAATCAATTAATTTTTTGGAAGAACAATTGTATTATTAAAATGTCTGTCAATAAAAGAGGAACTTAAATGTAAAGATTGCAGGAACTAGAATTGTCAGGAAAACCGTTAACAAATTAGACGGTCTGACCTTGATTAAATGTGTTTTACTGAAACTTTTACCTTTTCTTACCGTCAGACGAGGATGTTCAATTGTTGTTTGTTATTTTACTCAAGGTTTGTACTGTACACAGCTACAGTTGACTGATCAGGAATTGCTGTTATTTATGCTTGGGGTATTTTGATCTGTCCTTGATAGCACATTCTGCAGACATATAGCTGATGCCACTGCTATTGACCTGCCTCTATTAATAACTCGAGCAGTAATGATTTTCTGTCAGACAGCCATTTGCTTGTGTCATAGCAACTGACAAGTCTGGACAGTATATGGGAAGCAAGCATTCTACGCAAAGTTTTCATTGAAGCGTAAAACGCAGGATTATGAAGCCTCCAGTTCTAGATTTTTCTTGCACAGAAGAGGGCAGTGTTCTACAAAAAATAGCTTAAATGTAAAAGGCTCAAATTCAATACTTTGCCTGTACCTTAAAATATGCTCCTTCATCCTTCACCCCACCGACAACCTTTCCTCTTTTACTGAGGAATTGCAAAACGTGATGATCGCAGTTGTACATACACTAGGCCTGGGACAATCATTTTTCATAGTACAGACATCACAGAACAGTAGAGAACTGGATACGACCATCAATCAAAACCTTCTTCACATAAACAAAAAGCTCAGGGCAGTTGCACCCTGTCACTTCTTCCAATGCACTGTAACAAAACATGCTGCTACAAACTAAACCCTAATGCGAGTTGTAATGCTTTGTGCAAAATTTATAATTTAGCACAATACCCCTGTTGTTTACCAGCCCTCCCACTCTTACGAATGGCATTCAAAATATGGAAAAATAAAAAGTGTTTTGAAACTTGTAGTGCATCTTTCTTGAAAAATGTATATATTCGTACATTCGTAGTTGTGATACATCTGGCTGGATGTGAAATGACTCATCAGCAGCCTAGATATAAGTTGAATCAAGTATTCCTTTCAGGAGAAGAATGTGCTGGGATGGTGTATTCTTCTTTGTATCACATTTTAAAGACTTTTACCTTATTCTGACAGCATTTTACACCTTTTCCGATGTTTAAAAGATATCACTTAAGCATATTGCACTGTTCCAACTAGCAGTGCTGTGGAATTGAGTCGCTACCAAGATGGGGGTCAGAGAATCAAAATTATGCATTAACCGCCAGTCAGTATATGACTTTTTTTAAAACCATCTTCACACAGTTATCCAGTTACCATGGAATGGGAAAATCCACTAATCTCCATTACGTAAAAGAAAATCAGCTGCTATCCTAATCCCATTTGTCCGAGTGAAAATTCTCCCTTCACATATCAATATCTCCTTGCCATTTGCTACAGAGCTGTCTTGAATATACAGATCTCATCTGGCCTTAACAGCCGTAAGAAAATTCGCATGGTGCAGTTTCTGCACTTCGTAACAAGCTATGTGTGAATAAAGGTGCTGCAGATCTGAGCTCAAATGATCGTACTCAATACTCTCAATGATCCACCAAAAAACCCTTTTAACATAATAGGAACTTTCCTGTTCATGGAACGACCCTTGCAAGAGTGACAAGAAATTAGGAATTAGTAGTGTCACAGGGAAAACACTTCACAATAAAAAATAGTGGACAATGGACCAATCATACAAACAATAAATATTCACTGATATTTGGATAACTATTGTTCCTCGAACAAATTTTTTTCTGTCACAACACAGATGTCATATTTTGCTTAACAGCATGGTACATTGATTGAGTTGGAAGTTGTACTGCTTCTCTGCTCCAGAAAACGAACAACCCCTCTGGTGGAAAACCATTTCACAGATAAAAGTCGTAGCATCATGCTTCTTCAGAACCCAAAGTCTATTTGCTGTATTTTCAGAGTATAGATTGACATGACTAAAATGGGCATCTTTCCTGTGCGCCTATAACTGGGCAAACCAATTCTAGTTATTGCTCCAACAGAGTCAATGCTCTAATGCCCGCATCTCTCCCCCCCCGATGAGCAACTCTTCTTTCTACCTGCATGAATACGAGATGAATTATTGCAGTCCGGAAAAAAAAAAGTTCTTTAGTTAGAAACTACGGTAAATTGATGGCGTATGCAAGAAGTTAGTTGTTTCAGAAGGTGATGATTGGAACCGTGTGAGCTGGTATTTTGTTAATTCCTTCTCATGTTGCAATGATACTCTTCAGCTGAAGTGGCAGTTGTAGGGAAGCCCTTTCATTTATGTAGACCTGTGGAGAAAATAAGAGACCAGTCCATAAATATTTTGGACTCAATTGTAAAGCCTTTTCTACTGACGTTAAAACAATCCGTTTTCTCAAAAGCTCAGTGGCTATACCCAATGGCTACATGAGCCATAACAGGCAGGATGCAGATGTGATTCTGAATCTGATAAGAGGATATTAAAATTGAACTTGCCGTTTCTGGGTTAGGGAGGGGATGATTTTCCCTGTTCAGACTCGTTATCTGTTGACCTCAATTGTGAGTGGATGGGTGTCAGTTAAATGTTGGATCAAACTTGGCCTTGAAGCCCCCAACAAACAAATAGATTGTCAACCATCACTGTCACGGTTAACATGAATAATGGCCAAGGGTAAGGTATTGAAGGACAACTTGTGCATACTCCAGTAAGTTGTCAAAAGCTCCACTGAAGGAAGGGGGATAAAAAATGAGCTGAAAACAAAACCTGTTGGTGGAAGAAAAAGTTTTATGAACAATTTCTTCAAATGCAAAGAAAAAAAACTAGAACTTAAAACAAAAGTGAAGTAAATGAAAATAAAACCCCAGATCATGTGTAATCCCCAGAGAGCAGACTTATCATTATGCAGCTTTCTTTAGGTTCCAGTAATGTGGGTCATGGGCTATTGCACCACTGTAATCATCTAACAGAAAGCTTTCCCCTTTTCCCAAGATATTACTTCCAGTAGTGGACTATTCTATCCAGTGGTCTAGCTAATAACTAATAAAATCCACTGTCTAGTAAACGACTGAGGGATGAATAAACAATAGTAAAAGTCAGCCTGGGAACTTGGACTCAGGATTTGCTGTTTATAAGGCTGGAGCTTTAGTATATGCCCTGCTACGTTACCAGATTCAAAACAATATTTAACTTCTAATGTGACAGGTTTCTTTCCTACTCCTGGATTCCTATTGCTGATAGGGGCCTACACATTGGAATTCACAGGACATCTCCCATTAATAATGATTTCATTTTCAACACTAAATGCTGAATCAGGTAGTTTCATTCAGCTTGACTAGTAGCTATCATATCGGTACTTAACCTTGCAAATGAAAGAACACAGACAGGATGGAGATGAACTATAAATAGCATCAAAATATCCTGCAGAGTGTGTTTCCTGCAATCCCTTTGGAACACAGGCAAGCACAGAATTAGGAAAAATGCTGCAGTCTCCTTCAATGATCCCAAACATAATGCTACAAGTCGCTTTTATAGTACAAGTTAACTCATCACGGAAATTCAGGATTTGAGCGAATGTACAAACCCAGTTCTGTGGAAGAAATATTTTTTCTTCGGAAATAATCGGTTCTTCTCCTTTACTGAACATTGGTCCTCACATTTATTCAATTTTAAAGTGAATATTTTGATTAGCATTTTGGGTTTTGCCATAATGAAGGATCTAAGCATTGACTCAGGTATTGCCCACTACAATGGATTTCCAGCATGAAGTGCTTCAGGAACGACAGGTCACAAAATAATTCCGCTCTGTGTTATGGTAATGGCAAGGCAGTCAACTAAAGTTATGTAGTCTCTCTGATTGAGAATGGCTGTTAAAAAGGATTTTTTATTAAAACACTGAAATAATTTCTTTGTTGATTCTCACCGTTAGGTGTGGATTTAAATGTTATGTTGTTAAATGCTAGATGAGATGGCAGAGTTGGTGGTGGGGGACCCATGATTCCAGGAGAACCTCATACACTGGCAAGGCAAATGGGACTGCAAGCCAGTGAGGCACGCTGTGGTCGTGGGGAGATTGTAAAGTCATCCCCAGTGAATTCTGTCAAGCTTCTGTCTTGTGCCCAACCAGTACCAGTGTCCCCTACAAGAGTGTTGTGGCATTATTCAGACAGGATTGCTAAAATGGAAAATAGACAGGTTAGCGGTGTTGTGTGTTGCTAGTACAAAAATCCATTACGGTGACAGGAGATAATTACTTACAGATAAACTGGCTTTAATAGTACATGAGAGGGTTTCTGAGGCACATGGTAGACGGAGAATGAATCAAATCCACCTATAAAATCAACTGCAATCACAACATAATCGTAAATAAATAATATGTATGAAGAACATTTTTCCATGGTTAAAGCAAAGCAACCAAACAGCAATTTTAACTAAAAGAATACAACAAACTAATTGAGATAAATTTAAAATGAAAACAGAAAAAGGCTGGGACACAAAAGTATGCAGATAAAATCACACTTTCAGTAACAAATTTGAGGAGGTATTGTTTCAAGTGGAAAGTAGTGGGACGGAAAGTTTTCTGCTCCACTGAAGCATCATTTAAAATCTGCAGTACATCACTGCTGCACTCTCAAATAGGCAACTAAATGCTGTCAACAATATAATGTGTTGGAGAACCTCTACACGTGATAGGGTTTACCTTATAATACCCCACTTCCTTCTATTTGACTGGAACTGCCATTTTAAGGATTTAAATATAACCTGTAGCTCCATGTAGTGTTAAACACTACCAAGGACTGTGTTTGAATACCAGACTTGACATTTCTTCTAACTCAATTCCCTGTAATGACAGATTGAAGGTGTGAGAGTGCTGACTTAACACGCATAGCTGAAGCTCAGGCTAGGCTATTCTCTTAGCCTTCATGATTTCTAACCCAAGGTATTACAACTCATTAATTCAGCAGCATTTAGACAAATACACTTTTTGTTTGTTGTTTGAAGTCATTATTCAAAACTGTTTAAGATCTTTTCAGGAGTGCAACCAGATCTAATACAATTGGGGAAGGAAAGGTAAAGGGCAGCCTTGAGTTTGTGGCCTTTTTATTAATAATTTAGGATTCTCCCTTATAGAATTAGCATTACCAGATATGTGCCCATAAAGCCCTTACAAAGATATAACGAGGATCATTCTGGCATTGTCCATACCAGGTACGTATCAGTTTAGATTAAGAAAGCTTTTCTAAAAGGCTTATGTACATTGGTGCCCAAAGTGTAGAATGACACCAGAACTCAGAGATTACCAGGAAAGATTAAACAGGCTGGGGTACTTTTCTCTATTGGGGGTCGGTTAGCTCAGTTGGCTGGATAGCTGGTTCGTGATGTGGAGCAATGCTAACAAGCATGGGTTCATTTCCCATACTGGCTGAGATTATTCATGAAGGCCTAAGGTGTAGTGACCTCAGGTTAAATCACCACCAGTCACCTCCCTCTCAAAAGAGGAGAGCAGCCGATGGTCCTCAGGGACTATGGCGCTTTCATATATTTCACATGGGGAAGACAGAGTGATATGACAGAGATTTTCAAGAGAATGGAATGGTTTGCTGAGAGGGATTTTCTTCACTTGTGGGCAAGACCAAAACTAAGGTCCATAAATGACATTTGCGCATTTGGAGGTGAATAACATTGATGCGTAGAAGGGGAAGCTAGATAAGCACGAGAGGGAGAAATGAATAGAAGGATATGCTGATGGGGTTAGATGAAGAGGCTCATGAGCACCATACACAACAGCCTCCTGATTTGTACCTATTGTGTGACATGATGTCCTATACCAGGCACAGCCTAAAGCATGTCTGCAGTAAAAAATACCTCGGCATGAAAACATACATTTTCTCAAAGTTCAACCAATATAAAGCATTATCCGTCTCTAATTTTTAAATTATTCACTCAAGGGATTTGGGCTTCGCTAGCTGGGCCAGAATTCATTGTCCATCCCTAATTACCCTGGGAAAGGTGGTGGTGAGCTGCCTTCTTGTTGTACATTTAACAGATAGGCAATTTTTATACTCTATAAGATGTTAGATCAACTACTGTCATCTACTTATTGGTACATCTATTTATTTTGTACATCTCTCTGCTCTTTATGCACAAATATAGAAAGATGTCATTATTTTTCGATAAAGGATTCAGAGTCAAACCAAACATTTCAATGTTATGATGAGTGGAGACAGTAAAGTAACTATAATGCAATTAGAGGAGCATGGAGCAGACATGGTGGTCAGTGAACCCAAGACATTTCTGCCGATTCAAGCTGGCCTTAACAAGCTGAGTTGTCGCATGGTGCGGAGAACGAAAATAATTAGTATGTGATTAAGTGATGGTGAAGCTGAAATAACAGTTAATGTACCACATAACCCATTATCATTAATTATTTTAACAATATCTGCACATCATTCCTTATTTGCCTAATTGCACAAACATCAATCAATCCCATTACTTTTACTGGTGTGACAGTGTATCGTAAATGGATTAAAATAACACATTCATTAGACCAGATGGGGGCAGGTTGGCAGGTGAGGTGGGGAGGCTGTAAAATTATCCTGGTGCCAGCCTGCCTCCCTGCTCCTGCAATTCTATCAATGGTACCGTGCATCAGGAGGCCTGCCCACCCGTGGGCCAATTGAGACCCAATAAAATGACCACTTAAATGTCCACCGCCACGAGGATTTAATCCACAGTGAGAGAGGACCTCTCCAAGTGTGTTTTCATTGCCGGGGCTAGTGGCTGGGAAAGGGGTGGCAACCTCTTTTACTCTTTTATGAGTCCCCTGTGCCCATTTGAAGCACTCCGCTCCTCCTCCAACCGTCCAGCCTTTCTATCCCTGGGTTTCTCCTGCCGTCTCCATCCCGAACCTCCCGCCTTGGAAGGCAAAGGTACGAAAACAGGCAGATGAGGGGCGGTGAACTGGAAGTGGGGGATTTGCGGATAGATTAGTTGCCTTTGCCTCGGAGAAATGAATTGGAAGTTGACAGAGTTGCTACCCCACTCTTCCCACTTACATTTGAAACTGCCTCCATCGATGATCACTGTTGGGGACTGGATGTTGTCCCTCTGCTCCGGGGACCAGAGAGCTGCTGGCCTTTTGATATGTTCGCAATTTTCAGGAGCGCCTCTTCCTCCCCAGATAGGGAAGAAAGCTTTTTCCTGAGCCAATTAACAACCCAATACCCCTGCCCCAAGCAGCAACTCCCCCCCCCCCCCCCCCCCAAACTAAAATACAGTCTGTAACTTTTATGTTGGTTATCTGCAGCTCCTGTGCTTGTTTGGACTGATGCACTCGTGTCCAAACAAAGAATCATACATCAAAAGCTCGCATATGCATGATCACACATACACATCAACGCACATGCACATGAAGACATACAGATTTACATGTGCAGATATCTTCACATACGCACAAATACAGATGCAAGCATGTACACAAAACTGCTGGAAAAGTAACTTCTTGTGTGCGGATACCACTGATTCATGAGGTCTTTTGTATAGGTTTTTTTTGCATCAGAGTAAAACAGATGTCTCTCCCGAAACCTATAATGGATAAAAATAAAAATAATTTGACAGCCGCCGTACAAAATATTTCCCAAACTAGTTTTCAGTCCATTGTAATGGAACCAAACAGATATGAATAAAAACAATCACCATCTCCTCTGACCACACCTAGACTACAGCTATTGATCAGACATTTTAAGCTCTTGGAATAACTGCTCAGTTGTGGTTCACACACTATCGGCCAAGGGAGAATTCTACACGTGGATAGAGCTCTGCTCTGATATGCCATCAATAAACACACGACGAGTGATGAACATAACTGAGGCTTTAATACACTGAACAGCTAGCCTCCTGGCCTCTGGTCCCGAACTGGGTCGGAGGCGGAGACTAGCCACCTTTGTACATGAGCCCGAGGGGAGGAGCCACAGGCGGAGCCAGCCGGGACAAGCCCAGGCATGTACAACACAACACAATGCAATACAGTGTTTTACCACATTCACCCCCTGTTAAAAAAAGAGTTCGGCAGGGGTGAAGTGGTCTTAAAGTCAAGTCTGTCAGGGGCCTTGACCTTCCGCCGTTATCGCCTCAGTCCCGGCTGTGTTGTGGGCACCGGTGTCGAGACCTGCGCGTCAGGGAGCGTGTTGCCCTCTTCTTCACCCAGTTGTTGAGTCGGTGAAGGGGGGGGGGGGGGGGGCGGTGTATGGGCGGAGGTGGTGGTGCTGGTCGCCGGTGGGCCTGCGGGTGCTAGTTCATGAGGTAGGTGGGCAGGGATGAGGGAAGACGGTGTAGGGTCAGGGGTGGTGGTGATGGTCACTGGGGAACCTGCAGGTGCCAAATCCCGAAGGGAGACTGTCCTGTCGCCCATCCTGATGTGCCATGTAGGCATATTGTGGATTTGAATGGAGAGCAGGACCTTCTCGACGAGGGGGTTGGATTTATGGCTCCTCGCATGCTTCCGGAGGAGGACGGGCCCTGGGACTGTCAGCCAGGATGGGAGCGAGACCCCTGAGGTGGATTTCCTGGTGAAAGCAAACATACGCTTGTGAGGAGTCTCGTTGGTGGCTGTACACAGGAATTACCGGATGGAATGGAGCGCATCGGAGAGGACCTCCTGCCAGCGGGAGACTGGGAGACGTCTAGACCGTAATGCCAGGAGGACGGCCTTCCAGACCGTCGCGTTTTCCCTCTCCACCTGTCCATTTCCCCGGGGGTTGTAGCTGGTCGTCATGCTGGAGGCGATGCCCTTGCTGAGCAGGAACTGACGCAACTCGTCGCTCATGAAGGAGGATCCCCGATCACTATGGATGTAGATGGGGAACCCGAACAGGGTGAAAAGACTGTGCAGGGCCTTGATGACGGTGGCAGAGGTCATGTCAGGGCACGGGATGGCGAAGGGGAATCTTGAGTACTCGTCAACAATGTTGAGGAAGTACACGTTACGGTCAGTGGAGGGGAGGGACCCTTTGAAATAGATGCTGAGGCGCTCAAAGGGGCGAGAGGCCTTTACTAGGTGTGCTCTGTCTGGCCGACAGAAGTGCGGCTTGCACTCCGCGCAGACCTGGCAGTCCCTGGTCACGGACCTGACCTCCTCGATGGAGTAAGGCAGGTTGCGAGCCTTGATGAAGTGAAAAAAACGGGTGACCCCCGGGTGACAGAGGTCATTGTAGAGGGCCCGGAGTCGGTCTACTTGTGCGCTGGCACATGTACCGCGGGATAGGGCATCTGGGAGCTCATTGAGCTTCCCAGGTCGATAAAAGATATCGTACTTGTAGGTGGAGAGCTTGATTCCCCACCTCAGAATCTTGTCATTCTTGATCTTGCCCCGCTGTGTGTTATTGAACATGAAGGCAACCGACCGTTTGTCAGTGAGGAGGGTGAATCGCCTGCCGGCCAGATAATGCCTCCAATGTCGCTTAGCTTCTACGATGGCTTGGGCTTCGTTTTCGACGGAGGAGAGTTGAATTTTGGAGGCATGGAGGTTACGGGAGAAGAAAGCCACGCGTCTGCCCGTCTGGTTGAGGGTAGCGGCCAGAGCAAAGTTCGACGCATTGCTCTCCACCTGGAATGGGATGGACTCGTCCACAGCGTGCATCGCGGCTTCAGCAACATCTGCCTAGATGCGATTGAAGGTCAGCCGCGCCTCAGTCGTCAGGGGAAAAATGGTGGATTTATATAAGTGGATGGGCCTTGTCCGAATAATTGGGGACCCACTGGGCATAGTACGAGATGAACCCCAGGCATCTCTTCAGGGCCTTGGGGCAGTGGGGGAGGGAGAGTTCCAGGAGGGTGCGCATGCAGTCGGGGTCGGGCCCTAGGACTCCGTGTTGCATGACGTAGCCAAGGATGGCTAGGTGGGTTGTGCGGAAAAAGCATTTTCCTTTATTATAGGTTAGGTTCAGAAGTTTAGCGGTGTGGAGGAAGTGCCGGAGGTTTTCGTCATGGTCTTGCTGGTCATGGCCGCAGATGGTGACATTGTCTAAGTACGGGAACGTGGCCCGCAGCCCGTACTGGTCAACCATTTGGTCCATTTCTCTTTGGAAGACTGAGACCCTATTGGTGACGCCGAAGAGAACCCTGAGGAGGTGGTAGAGGCGGCCATCTGCCTTGAAGGCAGTGTATTGGTGACCCTCTGGGCTGATAGGGAGCTGGTGGTACGCGGACTTCAAGTCAACTGTGGAGAAGACTCGATACTGCGCAATGTGGTCGACCATGTCAGATATGCGGGGGAGGGGGTACGCATCGACCTGCGTGTACCGGTTGATGGTCTGACTGTAATCGATGACCATCCGGTGCTTACCAGTCTTGACGACCACCACTTGGGCTCTCCAGCGACTGGTACTAGCCTCAATGATCCCCTCTCGCAGGAGTCGCTGGACCTCCGACCTGATAAAGGCCCTTTCCCGGGCACTGTATCGTCTGCTCTTAGTAGCGAAGGGCTTACAGTCCGGGGTGAGATTTGCAAAGAGCGAGGGTGGGGTGAACTTAAGGGTCGCGAGGCTACAGATGGTGAGGGGGCGGCAGGGGTCCACCGAACTTTAAAGTAAGGCTTTGGAGGTGGCACTGGAAGTCGAGCCCCAGTAATAGGGCAGCGCAGAGATGGGGAAGGACGTAGAGTTTGAAGTTAGCGCACTCTACGCCTTGTACAGTAAGGGTCGTGACACAGTACCCCCGGATCTCTACTGCATGGGATTCGGAAGCCAGGGAGATTTTCTGGGTCGCGGGTAAGATAGGGAGGGAGCAGCGCCTCACCGTATCTGGGTGAATGAAGCTGTCTGTGCTCCCGGAGTCGAAAAGACAGGCCGTCTCATGCCCGTTGATCCGGACGGTCATCGTAGACTTCGCGAGGTGGTGCGGCTGGGACTGGTCGAGCGTGATGGAGGCGAGCTTCGGAAGGCGATTGGTAGGACGGCCGGAGGTAGCGGCGGCCAGCATACGGTCAGGTGAGCCGGGCTCCCGGGAGGCTGCGGAGTGGTCCCAAGATGGCGGCCCCCATGAGTCGCGCATGGCGGGAGGCATCGGTGATGGCGGCCCTCATGCGTCACGCGTGGCAGGTCGCAGCGGCGATGGCGTCCAAGATGGCGGCCCCATGGGTCGCGCATGGCGGTTGGAGGATCCATTAAAGATGGCGGCCCCCATGGATCGCACGTGGCGGCCGGAATTGAAGATGGCAGCGAAGATGGCAGCGCCCACGGGTCGCACATGGCGGGTGGTGCGGCAGCTGGGGGTGGCCCCGACAGGCAGCAGGCAGCGCTGCTGGGCCTAGAAGTTTTAGGGGGAGATCGGGCCTGGCAGGCTTTCGCAAAGTGGACCTTCCTCCCACACCCATTGCAAGTTGCTTTCCGTGCAGGGCAGCGTTGTCTGGGATGATTACCCTGGCCACAAAAGTAGCACCTCGGGCCTCCGGCGTTGGCGGGGCGCGTGGGTCGGATGATGGCGGCGCCCACGAGGCCGCTGCGCGGGTTGGATGATGGTGGCGCCCACGAGGTCCACGAGGGTGCCGCGCAGTCGGCGGTGTCGGCCCCCATGTTCTGGGAGTCCACCTCCAGCGAGTTGGAGAGTTGCACTGTCTCTGGGAGGCCGAGTGTACCCCCTTCTAGTAATCGCTGGTGGATATAGTTAGAGTTCATGCCCGCGACATAAGCATCCCTGATCAGCAGCTCCGCGTGCTGGGTAGCCGATATCGCCCGGCAATCGCAGTTCCGGCAAAGTACACACAAAGCCGCAGGAATTCTGCAAGTGATTCCCCAGGGCGTTGCCGTCTCGTAGCAAGGAGGTGCCTAGCATACACCTCGTTAACGGACTTCACATATTGTCCCTTCAGCAGCGTTAATGCCTCCACATACGAGGGGGCGCCCTGATGAGAAGAAAGACCCTTGGGCTCACCCGTGCGTGGAGGATCTGCTTCTTCTGGAGGTCTGTGAAGTCTTCGGTGAAGGATCCGAGGTACGCTTCAAAGCAGCTTAGTCAGTGCTCAAATGTTTCTGTGGTGTCGGCTGCCTGTGTGTCCAGCTCCAGGCGATCAGGCTTGAGTGATGAGTTCATCTTCAAAGTTCAGTGTATTAAATTGATACACCATCAATAAACACACGACGAGTGATGAACGTAACTGAGGCTTTAATACACTAAACAGCAAGCCTCCTGGCCTCTGGTCCCGAACTGGGTCGGAGGCGGAGACTAGCCACCTTTATACATGAGCCCAAGGGGAGGAGCCACAGGCAGAGCCAGCCGGGACAAGCCCAGGTATGTAACAATACAGTACAATGCAACACAGTGGTTTACCACATGCTCCTCGTCTGTATTTGCATTAATTTCCTCAGAGTGGCAATCAGCGTTGGAATGCCACTCCATGTACAATTACTTACTTCCAATCCTCTCTCGACCGGCCTACCGACTCAGGCCAGGCGAGATCCAGGCAGGGAAACTCACCCACGAGACCCAGCATTGAAGTCCAGCTCCATTGAAGTGAAGGAGGCACCAGCTGCTGTAAACCAGGCGGCCAGTTAAAAATCCCACTGAAATTTCATGACAGGCCAGGAAGAAGGTAAGTTACTAAGGATTTGGAGGGATTGGGGGGGGGCGGGGGGAGTTCGACTCAGTATAGGGGGTGTCATGTTGGGTGGCATGTAACGGATAGGGTCGGATTGGGTCGAGGAGGATGGGTTGAGTTTTGGAGGGTGTGTGGGCGAGAGTCCTCCCGCAGATGAAGGAAGGGAGGGGAAGGAGGAATTGTCTAGATGGGGGGAATCGTAAGGAGGTTGGGGGCGGGTAGGGGCGGAATACCATGTGGGTGTGGGGGGGGTCAGAAGAAATCCACTGGAGGTGTCAGTCTGGGTCTTTACAATAGTTTGAATTCTAACATTTTCTGAGTAACTATTGGTGTAATGCTGTTGGAACCATCTGAAGTTTGCGATTTAAATCACATTTTTGTTAAAAATTAATGGAATTATTGTCCAGGAGTATAAGTATAAAGGCCTGACACCAATAAGGTCTCGGGATGATGCAACCTGAGTAAGAAGGGTGCCGATTAGCCTTGCCTATCCCTGATACAGGAAACAATTGTATCCTCTAAAATTTTCGAGACTAATGCTCATCAAACTAATTTGCCCTCATGAGTTAACCTTTAACAATGTCATCTGCCCCCATTCGCAAAGTTGGGGAGAAGGGTGATAGTTCATGGTTCAAGGATAAACACCTGAGTACACGGGATTGAGAGGGACTTAAATGGCTTAAGTGCCAGACCCCAGCCCCTACCATTGAGGATCCATTAGCCCTCAAGGTGGACAGAACCATCCAGGTGACCCTGGGTGACAGTTGAAACCTCCTGTCAAAGCTCCCAGTGATGCAGAGATTAAGGAGGGCAACCAGATGGGAGGCCAGAGGCATCTCTGAAGGATGAGGGCATTGACCAGCGCCAGTCAAGCAATGGAGATGGAAGGATATCTGAGATGTGAGTGAGTGTAGCCGCCGGATAAGATGTAGAACTAGCTGCTACCAGGACCGGGAGGACAATGGGTGAGGGGAAGTACTAAAGTTAAGCAGTTGCGACACCAACCTGACTGTCTCTCTCTCTCTCTTTCTCTCATCCCTCGCAGCTTACCGATCGAGAATGGTATGGAGTCTGTGGAGCTGACAAATCTGTGAATTACAGCGCTGGAGGAGCACAGGCCCCAGCAGCAACGAGGGTCGGCGGCCCACAGGGAACACCCAGTGCCAGGAGACCAGGGGGCCGCAGGGCAGGCTCAAGGGCAGGGGGCAGCAGCAGCCGAACAGGCCGCACAAAGGCGAAGAAGGAGACCGAGGGTATACAGGACCCGTGTGTCCTTCATGGAGGTTCAGACAACATGTGTCACAGGAGACTCCACCTCACCAGGGACACACTGCAATATCTGGGTCACATTCTGTCAAACGTGGCGCCATGTGGAGGCAGCAGCCCTCAACTTCTAAGCACCTGGTTCGTTCCAGGGCTCCACGGGTGACCCGTGGGGCATTTCGCAGTCAACCACGCATAAATGCATCCATGAGGCCACAGATGTACTCTCTGTAAGGGCCTCGGACTTTGTCCATTTTGGCCTGGACCAGGCCCAGCAGGACGAGGGGACTGTGGGATTCATTACCATAACTGATCTGTTCAGGGACGATCGAATGCACTCATGTTGCTCTACATGCTCCATGGCATCAGTGAGACCCGTTCATCAACAGGAAATGGTTCCCTTCCCTTAATGTCCAGCTGGTTTGTGACCACCAGATGAGGTTCATGCATGTTTTGTAAAAATAAATTTAGAGTACCAAATAAAGTTTTTCCAATTAAGGGACAATTTGGCGTGGCCAATCCACCTACCCTGCACATCTTTGGGTTGTGGAGCGAAACCCACGCAAACACTGGGAGAATGTGGAAACTCCACACGGACAGTGACCCAGAGCCGGGATCGAACCTGAGACTTCGGTACCGTGAGGCAGCAGTGCTAACAACTGCGCCACCGTGCTGCCCTAGGTTCATGTATGTTTATGCACATTTTCCAGGGAACGTGCATGTGCAATCACAAATCCCTAGATTTTTCGAAGGTCAACTGAAATTGCAGGGATGGCTTGTTGGGGACAAAGGATACCCACTGAGAATTTGGCTCCTAATGCCAGTGTGGTGGCCTGAGACCGAAGCAGAGGCCCACTACAACGAGGCTCACAGTGGATCCAGTCTGTGATTGAGCAGTGCATCAAGCCCCTTAAGATGCCCTTCTGCTGCCTCGACAGATCCGGTGGGGCCCTACAGTACAATCCCCCAGAGGGTCTCCAACAACGTGGTGGCCTGCTGTGCCTGACCTAATTCTGCACTGCAGACATGTGACCACCTGGAGGAGGGGAACGTTTCCTCGGATGAGGAGGAAGATCAGATGGGAGTGGAGGAAGAGTCCAGAGAGGAACAGGAGGATGGAGGCCCAGGTAGGCGAGGGGTTGGAAGGGTAGAAGGACCAAGGATGCCCTCATCGCTTCCCGCTTCACACTATAAGAACACCAAGTTGTCCGACAGCTCAACCCAAGACCGTGCTAACCCTTCTGCAGCCACGGCAGGAGGGTCGCAGTAAACCTCAGTCATCAGAGTGCTAGACCTGGGATTCCTTGTGCCTGCTGATCAGAAAATGCAGGAGAGTGATGACAACTCACAGTGAGAAAAGCTCAGTGATACACCTCAGCTATTGCCTATGTCTGACTCCTCTCTTTCTGTTGCCATCAGGCTGACTCCCTGAGATGCAGCCCTTGACACCTTTGTCACATAGCATTAGAGAGGGATTAGGGGTGAGGGTCCAGGGCTCACTGATTAATGCCCGAGTCCTTTCAGGAATTATGTTATTTTTGCTTTCATCAGGCCTAACCGTTTGCCTGATTTTGAGGGCCTGTGAGAAGAGCTGTGTCCAGATGGGGTAAAGCGCTATCCCACAGGGAGGAGGGTTAATGTTAATTAGACGTTAGGGTTGTGAAGAACAAGAGTTTTTAATGTGGTAACATATACATTTGTAACATTTGATAAAGACCCCCAGTGTCGAACTTCACCGGTGCCCACTATGTGCCTTTACAATTCCTTAGCAGTGCGAACCCTTCCCATACCAGGTGTATTCCCAGGATGCACATCAGAATGGTCCTGCTGCGTTCCACACCCTGTTGACTGAAATGCCCTTGGCGGGAGTCCTCAGGTGTGGATTTTTTCACGTGGGGGAAAAAACCATTTCAAAGTGCCTCAAGGTTGCCATCCGGTTCACGCTGCCGGGGCTAGCGGGAATCACACCCATTGTCTCACTGAAAATTACACTGCCATTTTGGGGGGAAATTCCATCCAATGTGTGATGCTCTCCTCAGGGGGTCTCACATTAGTCTTTTCTGAAATCATATCAAGACCTAAATCCAGGAATTGCTGACTATCAACATGAAAAAGGTGATATCACTTGAAGCTGAATTACCAGGCTATATATTACAATACACGCATGGAAAGTATATTGTGAGGAACTAGCCTACAGACACCTAGTCACTCTTCTGAATTTCCTCCATCATATATTTTAGCAGGATCATTGCCATTTAAAATAATTGGATTACACTTTTAAAGGGGATGCCGGAACACAGAGATCTGTGGGTTCACAAAGACAAAACTTTGGGTGGTGGAAGGACAAGTTGTTCAGAAAAGCAGATGGGATTCTGGACTTCATAGAGGAGTACAGGACAGAATCACAGAGTCGCTACTGTGCAGGAGGCAGCCATCGTGCCCATTGTATCTACACCACCCCTCCAAATGAGCATTACGATTCAGTGCCGTTCTCCTGGCTTTTCCCCGTACCCTTGCACATTGTTTCTATTCAAATAATCATCTAAAAGCAATACAAAAATGCTATGATGGAAGCATAAATGCAGATTCTTAATTTAAGAGAAAGAATAGTTATATACAACTTCCCAATTCTACCTCTCAGTTGTTACTATTCAAAGTATCTCGGGGTGGACTGAAAATGCCGATAGACTGGCCTTTCCCTCATGTGCTGCTCTGCACAAGGTACAGAGCACATTTGCTTACTTAACAGTTACTGCATCACACGGTAAAATACTCAATGTAAAGTGCTTTTAGATATTTCTGATATGAGAAAGTACTGTAAAAGCGCAAGCCTATCTTTCAATGGTTCACAACTTAGGAATTCTGTACCCCCATGAAGTTATTTTAAAAGACAGCTTTGTGCAGTGAGTTATCCAAGTTCAAATCTAACTTAAAAGAATTAGAACATAGAACATGCAGTGCAGAAGGAGGCCATTTGGCCCATCGAGTCTGCACCGACCCACTTAAGCCCGCACTTCCACCCTATCCCCGTAACCCAATAACCCCTCCTAACCTTTTTTTTGGTCACTAAGGCAATTTATCATAGCCAATCCACCTAACCTGCACGTCTTTGGATTGTGTGAGGAAACCGGAGCACCCGGAGGAATCCCACGCAGACACGGGGAGAACGTGCAGACTCCACACAGACAGTGACCCAGCAGGGAATCGCACCTGGGACCCTGCCGCTATGAAGCCACAGTGCTATCCACTTGTGCTACCATGCTGCGTAAACGTCTGCCCTTTGTGACACATCTAATTGTCTCAAGTGTGATGAGTTAGGCAAACCAAAGTCACTTTGCAATGGGTGCAAGTCCACAGTACTCAGGTGAGAATACTCACTTATTTCAGTTGATAAAGACAGAAAATCTTGTAAATACTCAGCAATTCCGGCAGCATCTGTGGAGAGAGAAATGGAACTCTGGGGGGGGCGGCCCAGACGGCGCTGCGGTGGTAATCAGGCGCTAATTCTCTGGGGACACTGCCTTCATAATTCCACTATAGCAGCTGCTGGAATTTTAATTTAATTCACAAAAATAATATGGAATATTAATCTCAATAATGGCGACCATGACAACTATCACTGATTATCATTAAAAACCCATCTGGTTCCCTAATGTCCTTTAGGGAAGGAAATCTGTCATCCTTACCTACATGTGCCTCCAGACTGGCTGCAATGTGGCTGACTGCCCACTGAAATGGCCCGACAAGCCACTCAGTTCCAGGGCAATTAGGGACAGGCAACAAATGCTCGGCTTGCCAGTGATACCCACATCCCATTGAAAAGAAACTTCCAGACCCGCTGAGTATTCCCAGCACTTCCTGTTTTTATTTCAGATTGCCAGTTTTTGGAATAAGTGTTTTTGCCTCTGAATGTTGGGAGGAAACTTTAACCCCTCCAAAATGGGCGAGTTTGGGTCAGGTCAGAGAAGTCTAAATGTCGACCCTAACCTGTCTCCAATCCTCCCATGTAGGCAGTGCGGGCAGCCAAGTCACTCTCTGGAGGGGAGCTGGTACCTTAAATATTATAGTGAGGCTTGCATGCCTCATTTTTATTCATCAACTGAATTTTAACCAAGGGCAGCTGGGTTTCCGGAAATTGAGACTTGGGGAAACTGGCTGACCAGGGGCGAAATTCTCCGTTATCGGCGGAAAGTCCGACTTGCGTCACGTCGGAAAAATGGGTCGATAGTCTCCGGCCCGAAATGGGCTAGCAGCGACGTAACGGGATCCGCGCTTGCACAGTGGTTCACGCCGTGCAGCGTCATACGCGCTGCACGGCGTGACAGCTCATAAGGCCGCGCTGCTCCCCCCCACCCGACCGCAACACCCGACCGCAACACCCGACTGGATGGCTGGCCGTCGCTCAGCCCCGAGGTTCGAGTCACGCGATGTGGAGGCGCTCCAGGACGCGGTGGAGCAGAGGAGGAACGCCCTGTATCCCGGGCACGGCCGCAGAGTTGCCCCACGCCACAGCCGGCGTCTGTGGAGGGAAGTGGCAGAGGCCGTCACCGCTGTGGCCCTGACACCACGGACAGGCACCCAGTGCCACAAGAAGACCTCGTCAGAGCAGGCAGGGTGAGCCTCCCCCATATCCCCCCTCCCCATATCCCCCCTCCCCCATATCCCCCTCCCCCATATCCCCCATATCCCCCCCTCCCCCATATCCCCCCTCCCCCATATCCCCCCTCCCCATATCCCCCCTCCCCCATATCCCCCCTCCTCCATATCCCTCATATCCCCCCTCCCCCATATCCCCCCATCCCCCATATCCCCCCTGCCCCATATCCCCCCTCCCCCATATCCCCCCTCCCCCCCTCCCCATATCCCCCCTCCCCCATATCCCCCCTCCCCCATATTCCCCCACCCCCATATCCCCCCTCCCCATATCCCCCATATCCCCCCTCCCCCATATCCCCCCTCCCCCATATCCCCCCTTCCCCATATCCCCCCTCCCCATATCCCCCATATCCTCCCTCCCCCATATCCCCCCTCCCCCATATCCCCCCTCCCCCATATCCCCAATATCCCCCCCTCCCCCATCCCCCATATCCCCCCTCCCCCATATCCCCAAGTGAATCCAGCCCTAACCTTAACCTCTGCAATGCACGCGCAACCGATGGCGTGCATTCATATACCTGCCTAACACTGTTGCCTTTTACCCCTGCCCCCCCCCCCCCCACAGGAGAAGCGTGCACACAACAATAGGGAGCATGTGAGGACTGGAGGAGGGCCCGCTGATGAGAGGCCACTGACCGTACACGAGGAAAGGGCCCTGGAACTGGCTGGCGGACCTGAGGACCGGGAGGTTGCTGATGCAGAGGTCGGGGGCGTACTAGCGAGTGAGCCACCGACAGCCCGTCCCCATATCCCCCCTCCCCTATATCCCCCTCCCCCGTATCACCTGATCACTGCCTGATGTCTAACCATGCATGCTTCATTGTGTATCGCAGGACCAAACGTCCAGGCACCCATCCCCGCAGATGCAGACCGCCCGCAGGATGCCCCTCGGAGACCACAGGAGACGGAGAGACCCGCATCCTCCAGCATGCGACGCCCGCAGGATGCCCCTCGGAGACCACGGGAGACAGAGAGACGCGCACCCTCCAGCATGCGACGCCCGCAGGATGCCCCTCGGAGACCACAGGAGACGGAGAGACCCGCACCCTCCAGCATGCGACGCCCTCAGGATGCCCCTCGGAGACCACGGGAGACGGAGAGACCCGGACCCTCCAGCATGCGACGCCCGCAGGATGCCCTTCGGAGACCACAGGAGACGGAGAGACCCGCACCCTCCAGCATGCGACGCCCGCAGGATGCCCCTCGGAGACCACGGGAGACAGAGAGACCCGGACCCTCCAGCATGCGACGCCCGCAGGATGCCCCTCGCACACCACGGGAGACGGAGAGACCTGGAGCAACAGGGAGACGACACCCCCGTCACGTGCGGGAGCGACGAGGGGGGCAGCCACAGGCCCCCGTCACATCCGAGCCAGGACACCACTACCCAGGACACCCCTACCCGGGACAGCACTACCCAGGAAGACGAAATACCGGACAGTGACTCAGAGTGGCTGGGTGGAGACGAACCCCCACCCCAAAGTGCCATGGACTCAGAGTGGGACGAAGAGCACGACACAACGCCACTGCTGTCACCAACACCCTCCACCATCGCAGAAACACTCACCACGGTTGGGCACTTTAGTGATGAGGCGTCTGGTACACTCACTGGTGCGCACAACACAGCCGTCCCGGTACAGCAGGTGGAGGTAGGAGCAGCAGAGGGACCGGGCGGTCGGAGGGCAGCCCAGCCCAAGTGAACATCTGCCGCCCAGATGGATCCCGGGTTCCTGCAGTTACCACACCCACACATAGATCCGATGCAACCACCGACCCGGAGGTGAGCGAAGAGGGTGATGGGCGGCTTGCGGCGGCTGCGGTCGCAGGTGGAGGAGTCCACCCGCGTCCAGGAGCTGGGAGTGGTACCGGTCATGCGTGCCACCCAGGCCGATACCGCACGGGTGGCGTCCGCGGTGGAGGCAATGGGTGCGACGGTGTCAGACATGGGGAACGGTTTGCGAGGCCTGGGGCCTTCCGTGCAGGCGGCGTCTGTGGCTCAGGAAATGGCTGCCCTCTCACAGGAGGCCATGAGCCAGTGCCAGCGCCAGATGGCAGAGGCGCTCAACGCCATAGCCCAGTCTCAGCAGGCCATGGCCCAGTCTCTGCAGGCCATGGCCCAGTCTCTGCAGGCCATCGCTGAGGGCATCGGCGCCAGTGGCCATGTGCGAGCCGGCGTCGCACTGTCACAGACAGGGTTGGCCAACCCCCTGGGCTCCATGGCTGCAAACCTGCAGACCCCTGTCGATACCAGCACGGGCCTCCAGGACTGGCAGCGCCAGATGTCGGGGGGGCGTCGGATGGCCAGTCCGTTCGCATCCCCCACCCATGTAGAGGCCTGGGGGCCATCGGGCACCCCGAGGGAGGAGGAGGTGGTGTGGTCCGTCCCGGCTCCCTCTGTAGGGGAGGTCCCGGTACACCGCGACACCTCGGACTCCCCCCCTTCCGTCCCAGGTGCATCGGGTGGGCAACGGGCAGGACAGGCTGGCAGCTCGCCATCCCAGTCGCCCGGGCCGCAGCCTGGCCCATCTAGGCCAGGACGCCCAAGGAAACGGCCGCCAAAGGGATCCAGTGTCAGAGGGCAGGAATCACAGGAGTCCACCTCCAGTTCTGCTGTACCGTCTGGGGAGCCACGTAGACGTAGTCAAAGGGCCCGTAAGGCCAAACAATTAGACACTGAGTAAGTTGGCACGGGTGCAGGGCACAGATGCGTTTTAGGGGCTAGGGCACGTGCATGAACTCCTTTGGTTATTAAAGTCAATGTTACACCTACCGAAGCTGCCTTTGTGCTCTGTCCAAAGTGTGCGGGGGTGTCATGTACGTTGAGCGCAAGTGTGTGTGTGATGGGTGGTCTTACCTCAGCCCCAGGTGAGTCTGCCCCCTTCCCCCTGGGCCGCCATCAACATCCCCCGGGCAGAGGACGGGACCGTGCGCTGCAGTGTCACAGCCGCATGCGGGGATGGTCCGGGTGGATGGTGGTACTGTGGCCATGGGTCAGACATAGTCCAACGATATAGAGCCAGGAGCTCATCGCAGGGCGGGTTGTCATCATCCTCCATGGCCTGCGATAGACACGCGTCCACCCGCAACTGTGTGAGCCCGGCCCGTTGTGCCGTAGGTGGATCGGCAATGGGGGGGGGGGGGGGGTGGTGTGCATGCGGGTGGGGTGGGTGGGTGGGGTTGGGGAGGGGGGTGAGGGTGCTGGGTGGGTGGATGGGTGGGGGGTGTGGGTGGTCGGCTGTTGCCATGGTGTGCGGTCTGTGGCCATACTACCCGATTCCCACGCCCATCTAGTCAGTGAAGCGGGCGTCTATCAGTCTGTCCCGTGCCCGCTGGGCCAGCCGGTAACGGTGGACAGCCACCCGCCTGTGTCTACCCCGTCTGCCCTGACCATTGCCCCCATCCCCCACATCTGGGGAGGACTGGGCCTCTTCCTGCTGCTCCTCCACTCCGCCCTCCTCTGCCTGCGGCACATCGCCCCTCTGCTGGGCTATGTTGTGCAGGACGCAGCACACCACAATGATGCGGCCGACCCTATCTGACCGATACTGGAGGGCGCCCCCAGAGAGGTCCAGGCACCTGAAACGCATCTTCAGCACGCCAAAGCACCTCTCGATCACTCCCCTTGTCGCTACATGGGCATCATTGTAGCGGTTCTCCGCCTCATTGCGTGGTCTCTGTATAGGCGTCATCAACCACGATCGCAATGGGTAGCCCCTGTCGCCCAGCAACCAGCCCCTCAGCCGGGGATGGCGTCCCTCGTACATGCCGGGGATGGATGACCCCGACAACACGAATGAGTCGTGTACACTGCCTGGGTGACGGGCGCAGACGTGCAGGATCATCATGCGGTGGTCGCAGACCACCTGTACGTTCATCGAATAGGTCCCCTTCCTATTGGTGAACACGGCCCTGTTATCTGCAGGTGGCCGCACGGCGACGTGCATCCCATCGATCGCGCCCTGGACCATGGGGAACCCGGCCACGGCAGAGAAGCCCACGGCCCTGGCATCTTGGCTGGCCCGGTCCACGGGGAAGCGGATGTAGCGATGCGCCATGGCATATAGGGCATCTGTCACTGCCCGGATGCACCGGTGCACCGATGTCTGCGATATGCCGTACAGGTCCCCACCTGGAATGACCCCGTTGCATAAAAGTTCAGGGCCACCGTAACCTTGACGGACACGGGGAGAGGGTGTCCCCCGCCAGTGCCACGCGGTGACAGGTGTGCCAGCAGGTGGCAGATGTGTGCCACGGTTTCCCGGCTCATCCGGAGTCTCCTCCTGCATTCCCGGTCCGTGAGGTCCTGGTATGACTGCCGGGGCCGGTACACACGGGGCGCCCTCGGGTGCCTCCGTTGCCGTGGGGCCGCGACGTCCTCCTCCCCCTCCTCGTCCTGTCGGTCAGGTGTCCCTCCAGCCTGGGCGGCTGCCGCCTGCCCCTCTGCGGCAGCCTGCGCCGCCTCTCTGGCACGCTCCTCCTCCTCCTCCTCCTCCTCATCCAGGGCAACATAGACATGAGCGGCTGCCACCACGGCGGCCAACATCGCTGGATGATCTGAAAACATGACGGCCTGGTGGGGGGGGAAGGGAACGACAACATGTCATCATTGCCCATATCCCCTCCTCCCCCCAGCCAGGTGGCATGGACCGCATGGGTCCAACTGTTGGAGGCTGGCACCTGGCCAGATGGACCAACTCACTTGCCCTCCCATCCCCCTCCTCGGCACGGACCCCCCCCCCCAACCTCCACCTCAGCACGGACGCCCCCCCAACCTCCACCCCAGCATGGACCCCCCCCCAACCACCCCGGCACGGACCCCCCCCCAACCTCCACCCCAGCACGGACCCCCCCCAACCTCCACCCCAGCACGGACCCCCCCCCAACCTCCACCCCGGCACGGCACGGACCCCCCCCAACCTCCACCCCGGCACGGACCCCCCCCAACCTCCACCCCAGCACGGACCCCCCCCAACCTCCACCCCAGCACGGACCCCCCCCAACCTCCACCCCGGCACGGACCCCCCCCAACCTCCACCCCAGCACGGACACCTCCCCAACCTCCACCCCAGCACGGACCCCCCCCAACCCCCAACCTCCACCCCGGCACGGCACGGACCCCCCCCAACCTCCACCCCGGCACGGCACGGACCCCCCCCAACCTCCACCCCAGCACGGACCCCCCCCCCAACCCCCAACCTCCACCCCGGCACGGACCCCCCCCCAACCTCCACCCCAACACGGACCCCCCCCAACCTCCACCCCGGCACGGACCCCCCCCCCCAACCTCCACCCCAGCACGGACCCCCCCCCAACCTCCACCCCAGCACGGACCCCCCCCAACCCCCAACCTCCACCCCGGCACGGACCACCCCCCCCAACCTCCACCCCGGCACGGACCCCCCCCGAACCTCCACCCCAGCATGGACCCCCCCCAACCTCCACCCCGGCACGGACCCCCCCCCAACCTCCACCCCGGCACGGACCCCCACCCAACCTCCACCCCGGCGCGGACCCCCCCCCCAACCTCCACACCGGCACGGACCCCCCCCCCCCCCCCCCAACCTCCACCCCGGCACGGACCCCCTCCCGGCACTCCCCCGGAGCCCAGCCTACTCTAACCACACACCCCCCCCGCCGCACACACACACACACAACCCGAGACACACCTCTCCTCATGCATTCAGACTGCGTCCACGCCATTTCCTGCCCAGAGCCAACCCCCCAGGCCGTCACTCACCTCCACGCGGTTGGCGTGAGCCTGGAGCACCGGGTCACGCCGATGAAAAGGAGGTTTAATTTACGTCGACGTGAACGGTCATCACGTCGACGGGACTTCGGCCCATCCGGAGGGGAGAATATCGGCAGGCCGAAAATCGGCTGCCTTGCGCAGACCCGTGACATTCTCCGCGGCAGCGGCGCCATTAACGCGCCGCCGACTTTTCTCCCTTCGGAGACTTCGGCAACCAGCGGGGGCGGGATTCACGGCGGCCAACGGCCATTCTCCGACCCGCTGGGGGGTCGGAGAATGACGCCCCAGGATCCAGGAGGAAAGTGCCTTTCCTTTTACATGCTGTAGCCAGTGTGTTTGCCTGCACAAACCCCACACTTGTGGAGACCAACCCCACGTCTCCCTCCAAGGCCTCCAGTTTTGCCAGAGTCTTCTGATACCTCAGGCCTCCAACCTCTGAAACCCCCCCGCCGCCCCCCCCCCCACCCCCCCTTACATGGTCATGCAACTTCCTCCACGCAGATCCCTGGAAGCCAAGCACATTATTTATGCTGACACTTTAATGCAGTACTACTAGAGCATGTTTCAAAAAGGATGATAACATGACGACTGGGTGAGCAGCAATGATCCGGATATATTATTTGAGAATAAACAGGTGGTTCTTCCAATTTCCAAGTAATATTCCTTTGTCAGTTAGCATAATTAAAAACTACCTGTTTGTTGTTGGTATCTGTAAATTATGTTTGATCGCATAACACCTGCACTACAAAAGTAACTGTTTCCAAACAATTTGGAACATCCTAAGCAGGTGAAAGGAGGCTATATAAATGCAATCTATTTCACTAACTACCTCTTAAGTTGAGACAGACCTAAAATCTTCCTCAGAACTGGAAATATCAAACAGCCATGGTAAGGTTTTTTTTCTGGGGTACAGGGAACTTTATTCTGCTTCTAACCCAAGCTATGCAGCAGCTGGAAATGCTTTGGTTGACACGAGTTGGAAAAACTGAAAAATACTGAATTCCAGAGCATCGCCATCCCTCATCTTGATGCGAGCAAGGACTGCCAGGGTTATAGCTGCAATAAAATGGCCTTCAACGCTTAGTGATAACACGCTGCACTCAAACAGTTTAGGTCTGAGTGATATAAAGAAATTATCTGAGAGCTGCATAATCTATAAGCAGTCAAGATCAGAAGATCTTGAGGGTAAAATAAAATAAAATATATTTGTAATTTTAGTTAAAGCAGATAAGGAGGTAGTAAAATGTAATGGAGAGAATGGTGTTACTAATGTATTTTTTGCATTCATTCCAGATTTCTGTGTGCAGCCTAAACTATTTTTATTGAAGGCGGATGGTAATTTATGCAAGCTGATGTGATATAATGCATAGGTTAATATGATACTATACTGGGTAAGCATTTTTATTTGAAAATAGCTATTGGTACTTAAACAGGGGCTAGAAAACCCAGCCCAGCTGTGGTGGAACCTGCCGCAGGGGATAATAGGCCGGACAGAGGTCCATTGACTTTCAGAGGGAGCAGACAATCCCACCGAGGGTGGGAAAATCCTGCCCAGGGAACAAGAAATCATAATCGAGGGTGAGGGGAAATCTTCCAAAGTGATTTTCAATTCAGATGTTGCACCATTTACTTCAGTGCAATGAAATTGATTGTGGCATAGCGAAGCAATGAAACAGCACAGAAACAGGCAATTCCGCCCAAGTGTTCTATGCCAGTGTTTACGCTCCACATGAGCCTCGTCCCAGCCTATTTGTTCTAACCTTTTCGTTCTGTTCCTTTCTCCTTCAGGTGTAATTATCTAGTTTGTTTTTCCCTTGAATACATCTATGCTCCTTGCCTCAATTCCTCTTTGTGGTGGTGAATTCCACATTCTCCCCACTGTCTAGGTAAAGAGGTCCCTCCTGAATTCTCTACTGGATTTATTAGTGACTGCCGTATATCCATGGTCCCTGGTTGTGGTCTTCCTCAAAAGTGGAAACAGCCTGGCTGGCATTTCCCGGCTCTCCCGCAGCTGGCTTTCTGGCGACAGAGGAGTGTTGCCATCGACCGCCGGCGGGATCTTCCAATCCTGCCAAAGTCAATGACCATTTACCTTGCTCCCCGCCACGCCGCCGGGGAATCTGTCGCCCGGGGGGGATCGCATTCGATGGGACCAGATAATCCCGCCAAAAGGAAGGGCCGGAAAATCCCAGCACTTTTCTGCATGATCCCTATTAATCCCTTCATAAATTAAACAAAAACAAAAACCTCTATCAGGTCACCACACAGCCTTCTCTTTTCTCGGGAAATGTGACCCAGCCTGTTCAATCTTTCCTGATTGATATTCCTCGGCGATGAGAAACGTTTAACTCGCACTCTGACATATGGAGGTAGCTTTTTCTAAGTATACACACACACCTGGCCCAGCACCAGTACTTACTGGAAATTTGCAGACAATGTGGCAATGATTTTGCGATATGTGCGGCTGGCAGGCCAGATTGCTTTCCATTGGCAAGTACTCAAAAACTTTAGACTATACGGCATATCAGATACTTCTTAAAAAATAAATACAATATTGGCATAAAACAAACTGTCAGAGGTGCAAATGAACTCTGAAGAACATTAATTTCCTTGTCATTAAATTCCTCAAACTATATCATGCTTAGATGTTTCAGCTTAGAATTAGACAAAGATGATTTCTGTGTAAAATATTTTGGCACCTCCGCTATAGAGGTATAATCAGAATTCCATGGGTTGAATTCCCAGGTTGCAGTCAACTCGACACTTTAAGCTTTTGGGTAACTGATCGTCCCCAGTCCTGAACCTGGCAGTTAAACTCGGTGTCACATGTTTTCAGCCCCAAAGTTTGAATTATTAATTTAAATGGATGTTAAGGCAGCTACATTAAACACTCATATGTTAGTTTCTCGCAGGATAATTTAAGGGACAAGGTTTGATGTCTTCAAACAAATTTCTTTAAACAAACTTAGAAATTAAACATAGTATTAGAAAAATGCCAGTATATTATTATGAGATTAAAAACTGATTACTTTGAGCAATAATATACCGGACTACATTTTTGTTTTGGGGCAAGGGTCAGCAGTCATTTCAGTAGCAGGGGGAAATAGTCACTGCTCTGACATTTTCACAAAAGTTAACCCATTAATTGATGAGGAAACAGGTTCCTAGTCCAACCTAGGGCAACAGGCCGAATTTCAAAGCTGGAAGGTCAAACAGAAGCAGAGCCTGAGAAAAGCAGCAGACTGCAGCAGAGGGTTTGTAACAGGCAGGCTGCATAAATTTGGAGGCACCCTCTCATCAAACTTTTTCAGAAGCAGAACAGGCAGCCAGGCCACCACTGTCACGAGGATGGGGGGGGGAATTCCTCCAAAGTCTTTGGCTGCACCCACACCCAGGCAGACAATGATGGCCTGTCAGCCTGCAAACATGCCAAGAGTGTTGGTCCCGCAACCTGCTATTGGGTGCCTGCCTCCTCCCAGCTAAACTGTGCCCCCATTATGTTGGGAACTGGAATTCAATTAGAATATCCGAGTCAATCTTGAAGGGGTGGCAACTGTCGAGCAACATTAGGCGGCTACTGAACGTGATCATGACCCCGACAGGTAGTAGGGTGCTGGAGGTGATGGTGCCAATGGACACAGAGAAGGCCGTTGATTGATTTAAGTGGCGATATTTGTTTGAGACCTTCAGGAGGTTTGGGTTCAGGCTGACATCTGTGGCATGGGTATGGTTACCTTATGCTTCTCCCGAGGCGAGTGTGCGAACAAATGGGATGGATTCTTCATACTTTAGATTACGAGGGGAACGAGGTAGCGGTTGCCCTCTGCACCATTTTTGTTTGTATTGGCAATAGAGTCAGTAGGATCCTTTTGCAGGGGAGGAGGCGAGTGGTGGTGGTGGTGATGCGGGGGGGGGGGGGAGGCTGTTAGCACTCCCAAACCTGCTGCACTATTACTCTGCAGCGAATGTGGAGAAGCTGAGACAATGGTGGACAGAGGGGAGTCGTATTGGTTGTGGGTGGAGGAGGACCCCTATAAGGGGTCGAGTTTAAGGGCTATGGTAATGGCCCCGCCCCATTTGCCCCGGGGATTTACACTAACAGTCCGGTAGTGGTGTCACTGATAAAGGTCTGGAATCAGTTATGGAAACACTTTACGTTAGGACGGGCGTCAGTACAGGCCCCGCTGTGTAGGAATCATAGGTTTGTGCCCGGGTGGACGCAATGTATGAGAGGCGGCAGGGGGCAGGGATAGGGCGAATGATGGATCAATTTCTAGGAGAATGGTTTGCCGAGAGAGTATGGAAATGAATAAAGAATAAAGTCTGTGACAAATCCTGGTCCAGACACATTACATCTATGCATTTTAAAATAAACTAAGAAAAAAATAGAAGAGGTGCTATTACAATTCATTAGAAAAGGGTATAGTATTAATTAACTAATGGATAGTTAATGAAACACCATTATTGAAGAAGGGAAATTGAAGATGTCCAGGAATCTATAGACCAATCAATTTAACATTGATGGTATCTATCTGAGGAGAAAATGGGCAAACAACTAGAAACCAATATTGAATAGTCAGCTTGGATCTGAAAAGGGAAAGCTCTATTTGACCAACCTTACTGAATTATTTAAAGAGGTAACAGAGGGAGTAGACCAGTCAAATGTAGTAGTCATAACTTGCCTAGGTTTCCAAAAGAACGTTTGATATGGTGCCACATAATAGATTATGAATAAGTTGAGTGTACTGAGTCAGGAAGCAAGGAGTAGAATGAATTAGCTGGCATCAAGATGGAAAGTAGAGAATAGGGATAAAATGTAGCTAGTTAGTGTTACAGAAGGTAGAAAGTGGGGTCCCTCGTGGATCAATACTAGGGCCATTGTTCTTCACAATTTATATTAACAATTTAGACTTCAGAATCAAAACACAAATTCCAGATTTGCAGATAATACTAAATTTGGCGTGTGTGGTTAGTCAATTCTGAGGACAACAACAAATTACAAACTGGCATTAATAAACTTGCCAGAGGACTTCCGGGTGCGGCGATGACCAGCTGAGTCGCACGTTTCGGCAGCTCCCGGTGAAACGGACTTTTGGGCTCTTGATAGGAGCCCCAACGGCAATTTTGACGACTAAAAACACTGTGCGGTAAACCAGAAGGGAATCCCCCCTGGATACGGATGAAAAAAGGAGGAGAAAATGGCCGGATTGCAGTGGATCCTTTAAAACAGCGGCAAGGAAGGCAAGCAAAAACCAAGATGGCGTCGGAAGGTGGCAGTTTAACATGGGGCCCTGAACAACAAGAGTTCTTGAAATGCTGTGTGGAAGAGCTCAAAAAGGAAATGAAGAAAGAGCTGTTGGCCCCGATACTACAGGCGATCGAAGGGTTAAAGGAGGAACAAAAGACCCAGGAGCGGGAGCTTCGGATCGTGAAGGCAAAGGCAGCCGAGAATGAGGACGACATACAGGGCCTGGTGGTGAAGACGGAGATGCATGAGGCACATCAGAAATGATGTGTGGAAAGGTTGGAGGCACTGGAGAACAATGCAAGGAGGAACAACCTGAGGATTCTTGGTCTTCCTGAAGGTGCGGAGGGAGCGGACGTCGGGGCATATGTGAGTACGATGCTGCACTCGTTAATGGGAGCGGAAGCCCCGGCGGGTCCGTTGGAGGTGGAGGGAGCATACCGAGTGATGGCGCGAGGTCCGAGAGCAGGAGAAATTCCCAGAGCCACAGTGGTGAGATTCCTCCGTTTTAAGGATAAAGAAATGGTCCTTAGATGGGCAAAGAAAACTCGGAGCAGTAAATGGGAGAACGCGGTGATCCGCGTTTATCAAGACTGGAGTGCGGAGGTGGCGAGAAGGAGGGCGAGCTTTAATCGGGCCAAGGCGGTGCTTCATAAAAAGAAGATAAAATTTGGAATGCTGCAACCGGCAAGACTGTGGGTCACATATCGAGGAAGGCACCACTACTTCGAGACGGCGAATGAAGCGTGGACTTTTATTGTGGAAGAAAAACTGGAATGAGCGGGTTATTAAAAAGAACGTTTGAACAAAGTGGTGGGGCGAATGTGGGGGGCGAAGAGGGGGGTTAAAAAGGGGGGATAGAGGAGTTTTATGTACCAATCCTGCGATGTGGTAACTTTTCTCTCTTCCACAGGTGGTGATGGGGGGAGGAGGGGAGGTGGAGGAGATGGGGCGTTGGCCATTGGGGGCGGGGCCAAGGGAGAAGCGCGGGCTTGGTTCCCGCGCTATGATAATCATGGCGGGAATAGAGAAGCAGGAAGGAGGGGGCGTCGCACGGTGCAAGCCGAGGTCACGGGGGGAAGCCGAGGTCGGCCAGAGTTTGCTGACTTCTGGGAGCAACATGGGGGGAGTAATTATGCTAGCGGGGGATCTAGCGGGGGGGTGGGAGGGGGGAATTACTGGGTTGCTGCTGCTGGGGAGAGGGGGAGCTGGTATGGGAGGGGATGGGCGGGGGGGCACCGCCTGGGGGAGATACAACTGCGTGGGAACCGGGTGAGGAGCTGGAAAAAGGGGATGGCTAATCGACAAGGGGGGGGGGGTAGGAAGCCCCCCAACCCGGCTGATCACGTGGAACATGAGAGGGCTGAACGGGCCGATAAAGAGGGCACGGGTACTCGCACACCTTAAGAAACTTAAGGCAGATGTGGTTATGTTACAGGAAACGCACCTGAAACTGATAGACCAGGTTAGGCTACGCAAAGGATGGGTGGGGCAGGTGTTCCATTCGGGGCTAGATGCAAAAAAACAGGGGGGTGGCTATATTAGTGGGGAAGCGGGTAATGTTCGAGGCAAAGACTATAGTGGCGGATAACGGGGGCATATACGTGATGGTGAGTGGCAAACTACAGGGGGAGACGGTGGTTTTGGTAAACGTATATGCCCCGAACTGGGATAATGCCAATTTTGTAAGGTGGATGCTAGGACGCATTCCGGACCTAGAGATGGGAAAGCTGATAATGGGGGGAGATTTTAATACGGTGTTGGAACCAGGGCTGGATAGGTCGAAGTCCAGGACTGGAAGGAGGCCGGTAGCAGCCAAGGTACTTAAAGATTTTATGGAGCAGATGGGAGGTGTAGACCCGTGGAGATTTAGCAGACCTAGGAGTAAGGAGTTCTCGTTTTTCTCCTATGTCCATAAAGTCCACTCGCGAATAGACTTTTTTGTGCTGGGAAGGGCGTTGATCCCGAAGGTGAGGGGAACGGAGTATACGGCTATAGCCATTTCGGATCACGCTCCACACTGGGTAGACTTGGAGATAGGGGAGGAAACAGGAGGGCGCCCACCCTGGAGAATGGACATGGGACTAATGGCAGATGAGGGGGTGTGTCTAAGGGTGAGGGGGTGCATTGAAAAGTACTTGGAACTCAATGATAATGGGGAGGTCCAGGTGGGAGTGGTCTGGGAGGCGTTGAAGGCGGTGGTTAGAGGGGAGCTGATATCAATAAGGGTACATAAAGGGAAGCAGGAGAGTAAGGAACGGGTGAGGGTGGACAGACAATATGCGGAAGCACCGGAGGAGGGACTGTACAGGGAAAGGCAAAGGCTACATGTAGAATTTGACTTGCTGACTACGGGCACTGCAGAGGCACAATGGAGGAAGGCACAGGGTGTACAGTACGAATATGGGGAGAAGGCGAGCAGGTTGCTGGCACACCAATTGAGGAAAAGGGGAGCAGCGAGGGAAATAGGGGGAGTGAGGGATGAGGAAGGAGAGATGGAGCGGGGAGCGGAGAGAGTGAATGGAGTGTTCAAGACATTTTATAAAAAATTATATGAAGCTCAACCCCCGGATGGGAGGGAGAGAATGATGGGCTTTTTGGATCGGCTGGAATTTCCCAAGGTGGAAGAGCAGGAAAGGGTGGGACTGGGAGCACAGATCGAGGTAGAAGAAGTGGTGAAAGGAATTAGGAGCATTCAGGCGGGAAAGGCCCCGGGACCGGATGGATTCCCAGTCGAATTCTATAGAAAATATGTGGACTTGCTCGCCCCGGTATTGACGAGGACCTTTAATGAGGCAAAGGAAAGGGGACAACTGCCCCCGACTATGTCTGAAGCAACGATATCGCTTCTCTTAAAGAAGGAGAAGGACCCGCTACAATGCGGGTCCTATAGACCTATTTCCCTCCTAAATGTAGATGCCAAGATCCTGGCCAAGGTAATGGCAATGAGAATAGAGGAATGTGTCCCGGGGGTGGTCCACGAGGACCAAACTGGGTTTGTGAAGGGGAGACAGCTGAACACGAATATACGGAGGCTGTTAGGGGTAATGATGATGCCCCCACCAGAGGGGGAAACGGAGATAGTAGTGGCGATGGATGCCGAGAAAGCATTTGATAGAGTGGAGTGGGATTATTTGTGGGAGGTGTTGAGGAGATTTGGTTTTGGAGAGGGGTATGTTAGATGGGTGCAGCTGTTGTATAGGGCCCCGATGGCGAGCGTGGTCACGAATGGACGGGGATCTGCATATTTTCGGCTCCATAGAGGGACAAGGCAGGGATGCCCTCTGTCCCCATTATTGTTTGCACTGGCGATTGAGCCCCTGGCGATAGCATTGAGGGGTTCCAAGAAGTGGAGGGGAGTACTTAGAGGAGGAGAAGAACACTGGGTATCTTTGTATGCGGACGATTTGTTACTATATGTGGCAGACCCGGCGGAGGGGATGCCAGAAATAATGCGGATACTTGGGGAGTTTGGGGATTTTTCAGTGTATAAATTGAACATGGGGAAAAGTGAGTTGTTTGTGGTGCATCCAGGGGAGCAGAGTAGAGAAATAGAGGACCTACCGTTGAGGAAGGTAACAAGGGACTTTCGTTACCTGGGGATCCAGATAGCCAAGAATTGGGGCACATTGCATAGGTTAAATTTAACGCGGTTGGTGGAACAAATGGAGGAGGATTTCAAGAGATGGTATATGGTATCCCTGTCACTGGCAGGGAGGGTGCAGGCGGTTAAGATGGTGGTCCTCCCGAGATTCCTCTTTGTGTTTCAGTGCCTCCCGGTGGTGATCACGAAGGCTTTTTTAAAAAGGATCGAAAAGAGCATCATGGGTTTTGTGTGAGCCGGGAAGACCCCGAGAGTGAGGAAGGGATTCTTACAGCGTAGCAGGGATAGGGGGGCGCTGGCACTACCGAGCCTAAGTGAGTATTATTGGGCCGCTAATATTTCAATGGTGAGTAAGTGGATGGGAGAGGAGGAGGGAGCGGCGTGGAAGAGATTAGAGAGGGCGTCCTGTAGGGGGACTAGCCTACAGGCTATGGTGACAGCCCCATTGCCGTTCTCACCGAGGAACTACACCACAAACCCGGTGGTGGTGGCTACACTGAAGATTTGGGGACAGTGGAGACGGCATAGGGGAAAGACTGGAGCCTTGGGGGGGTCCCCGATAAGAAACAACCATAGGTTTGCCCCGGGGGGAATGGTTGGGGATATGGAATGTGGCAAAGAGCAGGAATAACGCAACTGAAAGATCTGTTTGTGGATGGGAAGTTCGCGAGTCTGGGAGTGCTGACCAAGAAATATGGGTTGCCCCAAGGGAATGCATTCAGATATATGCAACTGAGGGCTTTTGCGAGGCAACAGGTGAGGGAATTCCCGCAGCTCCCGACACAAGAGGTGCAGGACAGAGTGATCTCAAAGACATGGGTGGGGGATGGTAAGGTGTCAGATATATATAGGGAAATGAGGGACGTAGGGGAGACTATGGTAGATGAACGAAAAGGGAAATGGGAAGAAGAGCTGGGGGAGGAGATCGAGGAGGGGCTGTGGGCAGATGCCCTAAGCAGGGTAAACTCGTCGTCCTCGTGTGCCAGGCTAAGCCTGATTCAGTTTAAGGTATTACACAGGGCGCATATGACTGGAGCACGGCTCAGTAAATTTTTTGGGGTGGAGGATAGGTGTGCGAGGTGCTCGAGAAGCCCAGCGAATCATACCCATATGTTTTGGTCATGCCCGGCACTACAGGGGTTTTGGATGGGGGTGACAAAGGTGCTTTCAAAAGTAGTAGGGGTCCGGGTCGAACCAAGCTGGGGGTTGGCTATATTTGGGGTTGCACAAGAGCCGGGAGTGCAGGAGGCGAGAGAGGCCGATGTTTTGGCCTTTGCGTCCCTAGTAGCCCGGCGTAGGATATTGCTAATGTGGAAAGAAGCCAAGCCCCCGGGGATGGAGACCTGGATAAATGACATGGCAGGGTTTATAAAGCTAGAGCGGATTAAGTTCGTCCTAAGGGGGTCGGCTCAAGGGTTCACCAGGCGGTGGCAACTGTTCGTCGAATACCTCGCAGAAAGATAGATGGAATGGAAAAAAGAAGGCAGCAGCAGCAGCCCAGGATCGGGGGGAGGAGGAACCAGAAGGACTCTCAGGGTTGTTAATATATACTGTATAATATGTATAGGTCGTTGCTACAGATAATTATATATTGGACTGTTAAATTATATTTTTGGAGAGTGTTACTTGTGATAAGGCAGTTGCCAATTAGGGTTAGTTTTCATTTTTGTTATTTATTATTTATTCATTTTCTGTTTATAAAATAGGTCATTGTTATTTGTGTTGTTATAATATTGTGTAAAGGATGCACAATGTACTGTGTTGGTTGACCAAAAATTTTCAATAAAATATTTTTTAAAAATAAAAATAAACTTGCCAGATGAGCATATAATTGGCCAACAATGTTTTAACACAGATAAGTATGAGGTATTACAATCCAAGAATATTCACAGAGGAGTCACCAAATATAAATGGGCACTGGCCCAATGAAGGCGATATGAATGTGTGTTTTAAAAATGGTTTGTTAGAAAGAGAGGGAAGTGGAGAGACTAGGGGCTCAATTCTCCGTAATCGGCGCGATGTCCGCCGACCGGCGCCAAAAACGGCGCAAATCAGTCCGGCAGCGCGCCACCCCAAAGGTGCGGAATCCTCCGCATCTTGAGGGGCCGAGCCCTAACCTTGAGGGGCTAGGCCCGCGCCGGACTGATTTCCGCCCCGCCAGCTGGCGCGAAACGGACTTTGCCGGGCGGCGCATGCGCGGGAGCGTTAGCGACCGCTCACGGCATCCCCGCGCATGCGTAGTGGAGGGGGTCGCTTCTGCCTCCGCCATGGTGGAGACCGGGGCGAAGGCGGAAGGAAAAGAGTGCCCCCACGGCACAGGCCCGCCCTCGGATCGGTGGGCCCCGATCACGGGCCAGGCCACCGTGGGGGCACCCCCCCGGGCCAGATCGCCCCGCGCCCCCCCCAGGACCCCGGAGCCCGCCCGCGCCGCCTTGTCCCGCCGGTACGAGAGGTGGTTTAATCCACGCCGGCGGGACAGGCATTCCAGCAGCGGGACTTCGGCCCATTCGGGCCGGAGAATCGCCGGGAGGGGGCCGCCAACCGGCGCGGCGCGATTCCCGCCCCCGCCAAATATCCGGTGCCGGAGAATTCGGCAACCGGCGGGGGCGGGATTCACGCCAGCCCCCGGCGATTCTCCGACCCGGCGGGTGGGTCGGAGAATCTCGCCCAAGGGTCTGGATTCTCCGTTTCTGAGGCTAAGTGCGGAGTATCTGTGGCATTTGACGTGAAAAAAATCGGCGGTGCTGACTCACCGATCCTGCGACCGGCGAGGGGCAAGCAGCTGTGCCGCATAAAACACCCAGCTTCCACGATATAAACGGACGGAGAATTGCTGGGTCCGTGGCCGCGCATGCGCACGGTGACGACCTGCAGTGGTTGCGTCCTAAAACATGGCGCTGGCTGTGCACGGAACTGACCTGCCAGATCGTGCTCCCCCTGGCCACCCACCACCAGTCCCACAGCCCTCGCCGAGGCCCCCCCCAGCCAGCAGCACGGCTCACGACAAACCGTGACGGCGCTGGACACAATCCGCAGCCGCCACGTCGGGTTCCTGACTGCTGAGACCACATGCCAACCGGGCGGTCGGGAACTCGTCCCATCAGGGATGGAGTATCGGGGGAGGGCCTTCAGGTGACATGCTGAGGCTGTCCCAATGGTGTGAGACACGCGACGCGATGATGCTGTTTTGGAGCATACAAAACCTGCATCAAACAGGTGCCGCCCCCAATTTTAGCGTCAAAAGGGATTCTCCGCCCAATCACCAATTACAAAATCAGGATTGGGGATGGAGAATCCCGCCCAAAGAATTTTCGTGAGAGCTTTCTGGGACTAGGACTCAACCAGTTGAAGGCACAGCCACAAATGGTGGGGTGAAAGGAGAGGGGCAATACAAAAATCAGAGGAACGGAGAGTTTGAGGGAAGAGGGTTATCGGGATAGAGTGGAGGCAAGGCCATGAAGGGATTTCAACAGAGGAAATAAGATTTTAACATGGAGGAAATGCGGAGTAATGTAGGTCAATAAGGACAATGGGTATTTGTGAACAGGACTTAAAGCAGGGTGAGACACAGACAGCAGAGTTTGACATGTAAATTGTACCGAGAGTGGAGGATGGAAGGTTGTCCAAGACAGCACTGGATTAGTTGAGTCTGGACATCAAAACATGGATGAAGATTTCAACAGCAGATTAATTAGCATCTGTTAAAGGAGTAGACCTAAAAAGCTATTAAGTATTTGCCTGTTAACATATGCACCAGTAATTTATAAGCTGCTGTAATTTAATTCCCCCAAATTCTAGGCTAAAGAGCTTATTTTGACTATCTTGGGGTTGCCAATCTATTTCAGAAAGTTTACACATTGGTGACAAATGCAATCAGATATAACATGGTAAAAAACTAGCTAGAACAGTTTAGAGAAAAATCTTTTATATATTTAAATCCACGTAGGATCAGTTTATTTCCGAGAATGTACTTTTTAAAAAATAAAGACTTTGTTGATAATTATCAATCACAGTCGCATAAAAAATTAATATGTTCCACATGAAGAATAGCTTCCAAGAATTCCATAGGTAACAACATCTCCAATATTACACCATAGCTGGGATCTCAATAGGGCAGCACGGTAGCACATTGGTTAGCACTGTGGCTTCACAGCGCAAGGGTCCCAGGTTTGAGTAGGCTCTGTCGTTCCAATGTTGCAGTCTGCCTTTTCTTCTACCTTTGTATAAAGGGTGTTCACATTTCATTTCACACCCTTTTGACTGTGACCAATCTCTAGCTTGACAGCTGAAGGCTATTTCAAAGGATGGATTAGACGAGTTAGTTGTGGTAGCACTTCACAGTCAATGAATTATCAAGTGCCTCCTCGAAAGAACAGGTGCCCTGTCTGAGAGGATGATTAGTGGACTGGATGTCCTGTAACTTTTGATGCCTGAACATGTGCCTGTACTCTAGGTGCAGCAGCACCATAGAGGCAACTGCCATCAATCAAACAGTAAAGAGCAGGGGTTCACCACAGAGGACCCTCTTGTGGCTAAAGAGTAACTTTCTGGATGAGCGGATGACAGCTGAACATGACCTCCCTAATGTTGCTGGCAGAGGTCTTACGTCTAGGGACTTCGGATCTGGGAGGGAGTGAGTGTACAGAGCAAAGGTTGCCAGCACAACTGGCAAGATGAATGTTGGCATTGATCCCGCGCAGGTTGTCCTTGTTCTGATTGTTGCAGCCGAGGTGGGCAGACGTCGCCGTAGGCATCGAGGCCAAGGAAGGCTGGAGCCTGCACCACATCTGCAGGGGGCTGCCCGCCGAACAGCCTCAAGATCTGTCTTCCATCAGGCTCCGGAGGGGGCCAGAAGGGGAGACCAAGACTATGCTAGGGTGTTCAGGAGTCGATGGTCCTATAATGAGTGACGGACAACATGTGCTGCAGAAGACTGCGTCTCAACAGGAGACAGTACGGCACCTATGCCACGTCCTCACGGACATAGCACCCCATGGAGTTGGAGGACACCCACTTCCAGTGGCCGTGAAACTCACTGCAGCACTTAATATTTCCATCACCAGGTCATTCCAGGACTCGAGCAGGGACCTGTCCGGCATCACGAATCGTCAGCCCACAGGTGCATCCGGGAGGTGAGATGCGCTGTAGGTTCAGGCATCCGACTGAATCACCTTCTTTCTGGACTAGGCCCACCAAGAAGCCCGGGCTGCAAGATTTCCCACCATCAGCAGGTCTAGGGGGCCATCGACGTCATGCATTTCATCCTGCGAGTACTGGGGCATCAGGGAGAACCCTATATTAGCAGGAAGGGGATCCATTCCCTCAATGTACTGATCCTGTGCGACCACCACCTGAGGATGATGCACGTGTGTGCACGTTGTCCTGTGAGCATGCATGACAGCTACATGCTGGGGAACTCAGAGATCCCCGGTGTTTTTGAGGACCAGCCCAGGATGACGGGTTGGTTCGTGGGAGACAAGGGATACCCGATGAGGTCATGGCTGATGACACCAGTGTGCAGGCCTGAGACCGAAGCGGCGACCCGATACAATGAGGCCCACGCTGCCACCGATGTTGTAATTAAACGGTGCATCGGGCTGCTATAATTGCGGTCTGCTGCCTGGACTGCTCTGTTGGTGCTTTGCAATACCACATCTTGATTGTCTGCTGTGCCCTCCACAACCTGGTACAGCAGTGGGGCAACATGCAGGAGGAGGAGGAACATGCAGCCTCATCTGGGGGGGAGAAGGAGGAACAGGAGAGGCTGGAAGATGAGTCCGAGGAGGACCAGTGGATGAAAGATAGGCAGCGGTAAGGGTCTGACATGCCAGGAGAATCAAGAAGGCCCTTATCCTCTCCAGATTCACATGAGCTGAGGCTGTGTCCGTCAGCTCCACACACCCCACCCACCCCGGCCATCACATCGCCCCTTCCCCGATCACCTGTCCCCCTCCCCGACCACCTGTTTGCCCGTCCCCGATCACCCTGTTCCCCCTCTCCAAGGGTCTATGTTACATCACATCAGTGGGGTGGGCCTGTGTTTACACTGTTAGTGGGTCACTATTCAAGGCAGGAGGGTGATGTACACTCGCTGTAAAGAAAGCTCTGGTGCTCATTAGGATCTGATTAAGTCTGACTCCTGTCTTTCTGCTGACAGTACGCTCACATCCATCCTCAAGACGGAGTCTGTATTTGGGGCTTTTGATTTGGACCACCATGGGGGATCAGGGGGATGCAAGGGAGCAGGGGGAACAGGGGGTCAGGGTGTGACCGGACCTGTTGTGAATATTAAAGTGACAGAGGCTTCACATGTTTCAGGTGTGAAATGTTTTACTGTTGAACATTTTAATGTGACAATTATCCATTCCCCCTAGCTACGAATATTGACCTTGTGTCAGCTCAGTGCTCCTAAAACGCCTTGATCTTCCATAGTCTACTGCAGCATCGAGGTGTGTCCCAAGGATGCATATCAGAGGTGGAGGTAGTGTGCTGCCTTCTGCATCATGTGGCCTTCGATGCCCTTGGTAAGTTGTCCTCTGGAGGGCCTGGAGCTGGAGTGACTTACCGGTGTCACAGGTATCACTGTGCCACCCTGTTCTGCCTGCTGCCCTTGAGAAGCACCAATGGCCCGGGGGGGGGGGGGGGGGGGGGGGGGGATTCAGAAAGACTGGAGATGCCCGAGTCTCCTTGGTAGATGGCCCCAGGATGGGCTCCAGTTCTTCCTCCTCCCTGAGGGTGCCTGTAGGGCCCTGGGTGACTCACAGGATGGAGGGGCAGCTGGAGTGCGCTCCAGAAGCCCGTGAGTCATCTGGCGCTGCTAGTCCTGGAGACCCCCAATTGTCTGCACATGCTGTTGAAGCGCTCAGCGATGGTCCGCAGTGACTCTGGAGTATCTAAACAATGTCCGCCGGTGTGTGGGACACATCCCTCATTGACTGGGGCATGATGTTGAGGCCCTCAGCCATGGTTGTCAACGAATGAGCCATCCTCGGATACCACCATTCATGGTTCAGACGTTGTGCTCCAGATTTTCCACTGCAGTCACCATCCTCGCAGTGTTAGCCTGGGTACCATGTAATGCTGGCACCATTACCTGCACCTGAAGCTTTTCGGACTCCTCCAATCGACCTGTGACTGTTATCTTTCATGGATGTTCCTGCCTCACTGATGTGCATCAGCAGATGTGTGGTGCTCATCTGACCATGACCCAGAAGTCTGGCTGCTAAAGTCGCCCACTGAGGTGTGTGTCTCTGCAATGGTGGAAGTTGCAGGTGATAGCTGTGACAAATGTTGGTGTTCTCTTCAGAGCTCTCCTCTGAGGTGGTGTCTTGGGTGTCAGGGGGAAGTGACTTCAGATGACCCGGCTTCATTAGATGGAGATCCTGCAAGATGATGGGCATGGATTGAGTGAAAGGGATATAATTGTCTGGGACATCAACAATTCATTTGAGACAGGTCATCTGTATGAAGGGATAGGGCATCTTCACTTCCCTGGTGCAGGACAACCTCGCTGTTACTCTCTCCAGGGCCCTTTCCATATAGGGGCTGAGGCCTTGGATCTTTGGGATCCCACCCCCCATCTTCTCTATTTTCTTCCTATTATGGGCTATCTTCTCCTGCGGGGACAAAGAGAGGACATAGTGAGCCACACACTTGATGGGTCAGGGGAGGTCTATAGCAGATGTGGTCCCCGTGCCTAGACATTACGGGGTTGTGATAGTGAGTGCCAGGGGTTTCTGAGGAACAAGCTTGGAGGCCGGATATTGGCAGGTTGCCAGGTGTCAGCCAGTGGATATGGGGGTGGGCAGGGGGAGAGTTTGGAAATTGAAGAATGGCCGGTGGAACTGATGCCAAGAGGAGAGAGGTGATAACTTATCCTCGCAGCTCACAGGAGGTTGTTCACCTTCTTCCTACACTCGACGGCCGTCCTCCTGGTCATTCTGCCTGCACTAACTGCAGCTGCCACTGCCTCTGAGGTGGTATTGCTCACCGTGCTGTTGGTTCGCCAACCCTCGCGAGTGTACAGGGTGCCCCGCCTCTCCTCCATGTCCCCCAAAAGACTTACCAAGTAGGTATCCCCAAAGCGAGGTTCCTCCTGGCTTGACTGGGAGTGAGCGCTGAGGGATGGGTTAAATGCAGCTCCCGTGTCTTAGCTGTGAGCAGCTGAGGTGTGAATCGAACAAATCAGATGCCTGGGGACTCAGGCATGGCGAGCTTCACGTGGGGACTTGTTTTCTTTGCACTAAATGTGGGCGAATGCAGATCTCGATCGTGCTATTACAACTGGTGCAAATAACCACGTGAATCCCGCCCAAAATGACAGTCATTGTTCAGGTGAATCGTGCCTGTAATAATTGAATCAGTGTGTTACAACACCTTGGGTGAGAGTGCAGTCAATTCCAGCCCCACTTGACCCGAAGTCACAACACAAGTGAATTCTTCGAAAAATACCTGAAATCTTCGGCCCTTGGCTGCACAATAATCACAATCATCAGGTTTGTAAATGTAAACACAATTACTTTATATTTATAATGTGGAGATGCTGGCGTTGGACTGGGGTGGGCACAGTAAGAAGTCTTACAACACCAGGTTAAAGTCCAACAGCTTTGTTTCGAATCACTAGCTTTCGGAGGCTTCACCTCAGTCAGGAGCTGCGCTCTGAAAGCTCGTGATTCGAAACAAACCTATTGGACTTTAACCTGGTGTTGTAAGACTTCTTTATATTTATAACAAGAAGTACAATGAAATATGCAGCAAATACTACTGGTTAACTATTATCTAACTCCTAATTCCCTACTTTAACTTGCCCTCACCCTCACACAAGACAGATAAACACAGAGGGCAGGAGAAGGATGAAAATCAGAGGTAAAGACTCTTTTTTTCAGATGGTTGTTTCCAGCACTTTGCTCCTCTTCGATCTCTACTCTCAGTCTGAGGCTTTACTCTATCTTCATTCCGGCCTCTGTAGATTCAGAAATACATCACTCACAGCCTTTCTGGAGAGTGAGAGAGGGTCCCGGGGCGGGATTCACCAATAATATGTCCCCACGCCTGCGGCAAAACGCACGCGAATCACTCTGGATTTACCTGGAGAAAGTCCAGGGTGATTCGCTGATTTGCAGGGGGCTAGCAAGGCCTCGGCGTAGACCTCGCAGCTCTGGCTGTCGATATGGGACCCTGCACTTCCGGCCAGGGTCCACGCATGCGGACGGCGGCAGCCTGCACCGGCCTTCCCGCGCAGACCGGCACCGAAAACATAGGTCAACCCCCCCCAGATCGCGCGCGCCCGTGGATCGGTGGCCCCCGATCAGTAGCCTGGTCGTCCTCGAGGCCCCACCGTGAAAGATTCCCCCACCCCCACCAGGGTGGCCGCGTACTGAGTCCGCAGTCGCCACACCGAGTTACCGACGGGTGGAACCATGAGAGAACCGCGCCATCGGGAACTCAGCTAGCTGCACTCGGTGAATCGCCGCGCCGACCGACGCCACGTCGACCGCGCGTGTGCGATTGGCGGAGCAGCGTCGGACCCAATCTCAGGTTTGACTCCCATTCTCCGCACCCGCGCTGATTGCGATTTTGGCACGGAGGCTCGGAGAATCCCGCCCCTGGTCTTTGTTTGCAACCTGTAATGGTTTTCCTGGAGATTCATTCATTAAGGTTCTCTGCAGTTCCAGAGATACAGCACTCATAGCCTTTCTGGAGAAAACACAGAGGAGAGAGAGAGAGAGTCTGTGCTTCGAGGAGTCAAACTGAGCTCCTTGGGATTCTGAAGATCATTCCACTGGGACATGATCCAATCACGATCTGCTACTGAGCAGAGTACGGCATTTTGGGCCAATTCATTGGCCCCCAGCCAATCAATCAAACCGAGTCCCACCCCACTGTGGTGAAACCACTGTGTTGTATTGTGCTGCCACAGTATTACATGTTGTACAGAATTGCCACTATATTACATGTTAGACGGTTTTGGCTCTGCCCGTGGCTCCTCCCCCTAGGACCTGGGTATATAGGCTGCCGACCTTTCACATTGCCTCATTCTGGGGCACACTGCCAGTTCTGTTGTAAGTCAATTAAAGCCATAGTTAATTCACTCTGCGTTCTCCGTCTTGATTGATGGCATATCACCCACATCGCTCTCTGGCAATGAAAGGACTGAGGTCTCCTGTTCAGACTAGCAGAATGTTCTCTCCTGTAACTTCTGAATTCCCCATTCTCTCTCCTGCTTGACTTAAAGACACATGTCCATTAATCACCCACGGAAAAATCAAAAATGGTAGCAGCAAAATAAAAGAAAGGGGAAAATAAGGGAATAAACAGGAAGGACCCTTACAAGTGAATAATGTGAAATCATTTTGATTGTATTTTCCTGCTGTTGCTGGGAATACTGATAATACAAACAACAATATTCTACTATAGTCACTATTGATATAGCTCTCATGTAATTTTAAAATTACCAATTTTGACAATTAAAAATGAGCTGAATTCAAATTCTGGTGTTTGTGAGTTCAGAAGGATTCATCAGCAGAAATGAAAAATTCAAAATTTGCCACATGCTTAAATATAATGGAGCATAATTTCAACATCACTAAAGCCAACATTTTTTTTTCTTCTTTTTTTTAATATAAATTTAGAGTGCCCGATTAATTTTTTCCAATTAGCGTGGCCAATCCAGCTAGACTGCACATCGTGTGGAGTTGTGGGCGCGAAACCCACGCAGATACGTGGAGAATGTGCAAACTTCACACGGACAGTGACCCAGAGCCGGGATCGAACCTGGGACCTCGGCGCCGTAAGGCAGCAGTGCTACCACTGCGCCACCGTGCTGCCCTACACTAAAGCCAACATGATGAACAAAATTAGGCCTGAAATCTAAGTAAACTGGGTCAGTAGCCATATCAGCTGCTGGCAGCATTAACTATTGATGTCCTGCCGGGGTGAATCATTTCAAGTGGTACATCAGGGCATGAGTGAAAAATGAAATATGCATCGAGGCATTGAAACATTGAACAATAACTGAATGACACGCTAAAATAAAACAAAACCATTTGGGAATAAACTGGGTGTGACACATAAATAAAAGATCCAGAAAAAAAATCCATATTGACAGAGTCATGAAAATAATGTTCCTTAACATGAGATTCGTGTTCTCTTTCATTCAGTGTGACAGAATTACACAAGCTAAGTCCAACGTGCTTGTACTGAATCATTTGAATTTTGCTAGTTGAACCAAAAAGCAGAACGAGGGGAGAAATAGAATATAGAGAAGAAATCCTTCCCATGAATTGCAATTTAAATGTAAAGTGTACTGTTAAGAGGTTTTGGCATCGCAGAATACAGGAAATAAATCACTGGGAGTACTGTAGATATGATCTGAGAAACCAACCTACATTTACAAGTTTCCGCAAAAGAATTTCTGTCACATGAACTTCATTTTTCTGAAGACACATCGACAGTTTCTGAGGAAATAAGTATCTTACTGATGTGATTCAGGGCCTCAGGCTGGTGAAGTACATGCTGTGTGCCTCATGCAAAGGCGATGAATTCCACAATTTACTTAACTATGATATAATCATTCAAATCCGTCTTTTCCTCTGTTCATTAATCTTTTCATCTGAGCAGTTTTAATCTGCAACCTTCTCCTCAAAGGGGGGTGGTACTGCTACAGAGGAACAAAAGGGAGAGGGAGGGGGCGGTGGGAAAAAAGGTGAAGCAAAGAGAGGATGAAAAGTGGGGAGAGAGGAAGATGGCGAGGCTTGAGGGGAAGAAAGAGAAAGAGGAGAGGGAAGGATGAAAAGAGGGGAGGTGTGGAAGATGAAAAAAACGATAGGAAAGAAGAGAAAATAAAAGAGGAAATTTCTTCGGGCGAAATTCTCCCAGGAAATGTGGTCTCCAGCGGGAAATTAGGTGTGATTCCCGCCAAGTGGATCAGCGCGATCCAGATTGCAATCCACCCACATCATAGAAATAGTTTTGGAGACGGGGTGATTCGTGCCGTGTGACCCAATGAGCCGGTAAGGCCGGATCTTCAGAGATCGGCCAATCGCTAGCAAGGCGCATCCCTCCATCATTGTTAAGGTTTCCCCTGCCAATCACTGGAAAGCCCCCATCCCCCCCCCCCAAATCATTCAAAAGCCCCCCCCCCAATTATTGGCAAGGACCCTCCCCAATCGTTGAAAGGTACCCCCGCCACGAGAATGATGCCACACTATCAGCTCGCCAAAGCCCCACCACTTCAAATCCCCTCTTCAGGCCCCCCCGTCCCTGTCTCCCCTTCCAGCCCTGACTCTCGGCAGTGCCAATTTGGTACTGCCCCTGGCACCGGCAACCGCAGTGCCAGTTGAAACTGCCAGAGCTCCAGGGGTCAGCACTCTGACAGAGCAACTGTTTTTTCTCGGAAGGATTTCAGGACAGAGGAACCCCAGCAGAACAAAAAACTGCAGTTTGGAATGACGCCTTCACGTTCCAGGAGTGTGCTTCCCAAGGAGTGTGCACACCAGCTGCATCCTTGGACACTCAGAGAACCACGGCATCTTCGAGGACCACTCCAGGAAGATGGGTTGGCACTTGGGGGATAAGGGGCATCCTCTGGGATCCTGGCTAATGGCGCAAGTGCTGAGGCCAGTGGCCAATGCGGGGACCTGATATAATGACGCCCATGTTGCCACCAACTGCTCAAAATACGGTTCCGATGCCTCGACCGCTCTGGTGGTGCACTGCTTTGTGGTGGTCTGCGTGCCTTCCACAGCCTGGCACAGCAGCGGAGTGATATGGTGGAGGTGGAGGAGGAGGGACATGCAGCCTCGTCTGAGGAGGGGGGCAAGGAGCAGCTGGATCAGGAGGGGCTGGCGGACAAGCCCGGGGAAGACACGCGGGAGCAGCCGGAGAATGAAGGACAGGTGATGGCGAGGATCCGGCATGCCCAGAGGACCAGGGAAGCCCTCATCCTTACCCGCATTTTATAGGATCGGCCTTCGTCCGTCATCCCATGCCCTCCCCATGCCGACCCCTTTTCCTACCAATTCCCCTCTCCCTCCCTCCCCGACTACCCTGTTCCGCCCTCCCAGGGTCTGTGTTACATCACTCCAGGGTGATGAGCCAGTGGCGGCACTGTCAGCAGGCCATTATACAAGGTAGGAGGGTGATGATAACCTGCTGTGAGGTTAGCTCTGGTGCTCCTCAATCAATGCCATAGTCTGACTCCTGTCTTTCTGCTAATAGCACGCTAACACCTATCATCTGCATGTGGTATGCCTCAGGGTCCCAGCACTAAGACCACCATGCCTGTGGGGCAGCGGCTGTGGGAGAGCGGAGGGCACCAGGGAGTGGGGGTGCAGGCCAACCTACAATGCGGCATAACATGACCACTCCAGGAAGATGGGTTGGCTCTTGGGGGATAAGGCTTCACAGGTCTCAGGCGTAGCATGTTTTGATGGTGAACAATCAAAACATTACCTGTCGCTAGCTACTGATGGTGCCCCCCTCCCCCCCCCCAGTGCCCACTCAGTGATCTTTTATCTTCTTAGTCCTCCGTGCTCTACCGCTACATCTAGGTGAGACCCCAGGATGCACTTTGGAATTGGAGGCAGCCTGTGGCCTTTGATGCCTCTGGTGGGCATCCTCTGGAGGGCCTGGGGCTGGAGGGCCCTGGCCGCCTTACCGGTGGCACTTGCTTCACTATATCACCCTGTTCTGCGCACTGATCCCTAGATGCGCTGTTGTCAGGGTCTTGGGGGAGCTGGAGACCGTCCCTTATGGACGGTGTCTGTAAGGCCCTGGGGGCACCTTGGAATGGAGGGGCAGCTGGAGTGAGGTGTAGAGGCCCGAGTCATCTGGCTCTGCCAACCCTGGCGGCTCCTCATTGCCTGCACCATGGTGTCAACGTTTTCAGCGACGCTCCTCAGCGACTGAGACATGCTCTGTAGTGCCTTGGCAATGTCCACCTGCATCTGGGATACGTCCCCCAGTGACTGGGACATGCTGTTGAGGCGCTCAGCCATTGCCGTCACTGACTGAGCAATGCCTTGGACGTCATGCTCCGGGCTTTCTACTGTGCTCGCCACCCTAGCCATGTTTGCCTCGGTGCCATGCATTGCTGCCACCATCTCCTGCGGCAATAGCCTTTGGCACTCCTCAAATCGGCTCTGAGCCCGCTGGAGTGTCGCTGTCATCCCCTTCTGAATATCATGGCCGCACCCTCGCGTCTGCATCAGCTCGGGAATAACCTTGTCCAGAGACTTGGGGCTAAATTCTCCGCTGTCGGGATGCTCCGATGTCCGGCACCCTGCCACCCTTTTGGGCCCTTTCCCCCTGATATGTGCCAACCTCTCCTGCAGGGAGAGAGAGAGAGCATTGTGAGCTGCATGCTTCATGCATCGCTAGGGGGTCTATGGCGGGAGCCAGGCATGGGCACCGATGCTGGACATGGATATGTTGTGCTGGTGGGTGTCAGGGTGTGCCAGGGCACAGGTACAGTATTGTGCAGGAGATGGGGTGGGGTGTGGAGTATAGTGCCAGCCGCCGGTTCGTTGGGGTGGAGGGAGGTCCGGGGGTGGCACACAAAACCGATGCCAGGCAGCAGATGCCAGCTTACCTGTGCGATCAGGTGGAGACTGTTCATGAAATCTATGGCATGGAGACAGGCCCTTCGGCCCAAACTGGCCCATGACAACCAAAAAGCCCTTCTAAGCTACCCCTATTTGCCTGCATATAGCCCCTAACCGTCTAAACCTTTCCTATCAATGCATCTGTCTAATTGCCTTTTAAATGTTGTCGTGAACATCTTACGACACTGGACCGAGGTGCCCGGGCTGATGGCTGGTGCCACTACCCCCCAGGCAGCATTGGCTGACCTGTGGCTGACCCATCGACCCCCTGAGGGGAACAGGCTTTCCCCTCTTGACTCCACCACATCCAACAGTCTGGCCAGGTCAGCATCTCCAAAACGAGGAGTGTGTCTGTGCGGTTGCATGGCTGCATGCTGCCTGGGGTGTGTTCGGAGGGAGTGGTTTATGTGCTGCTCCCCCTCTTTAGTGGGGAACTGCCGGGCACGGTCCAGATTTGTCAACTGGCGGGACAGCCATTGTCACTGTGAAGTCCTTGGCAGTTCATTATCGACCCTAATTGATGTTAGATACAGGTCGCGGTCTCACCGGGTTGGCCATCGGGAAGCACCCTGCAAGCTGCGTCGCTACCGCACTTAGTGCTTCTCTCATTGGATTACGCCCATGGTATTTAAGTAAAACTGATTTCTCCTCTTCAAGAGTTAATCGATTGAAGGTTATAGATAAAATTGTAGCCAGTTAAAATGGCTAACTCCCGATTTAAAATGGCGAACGGCAAAGGCTGATGGGAAAGTCAGCAAACAGGACACAAACAAGCAGCTGCGCGTTGAGTGTGTATTTACCTCTGGAAAGGCCAGACAAGATCGATACCGGCAACCATCAACATAACAAAACACCAGCCATCTGCATATTAATGAGAAATCCCCGGGAACAATGAGCAACATTTAGACACACAAAGCAAAACCAGACTCTTTGGCGCCAGCAGAAGCCTACACAAAGGGAGGTGAACGCCCACCTCAAGACCGCCCATCGATCAGGGAACCGCTCCAGCATTGGAGAAAATCGAACCAAGTGATTGGGACAAAGTCCAATCACTTGGGACCAGGTACAGGGTCCGCCCCGAAAGGCGGGAAGCCCCTGGGGACTAGAAGAATAGAGTCCAAGTTCAAATCGGCCCTTCTGCACCCTTCTTCGTCTTCGGACCGGGTCACTCAGCAACGCAGACCAACCCTTGACAGTGACCGGTCCAGCCATCGCGAAACATCCCGTAAGTCTTACTTCAACGCTCGCAACGAGATAGGCGCTCCCAGCTACCAATCTGTACCAACTTCAAATCCCGCAGGCTCAGAACCCGAACGAAAGGCCATTTGTTTCCCTGACCTGGTGGGCCAGTTCCAAGTTAAGTATTGGCCTGTTAGTCGTAGAAGTAGCTTAGACATAGAATTTGTACATGAGTAGTGATTGCTGTGTATAATAAATGTGCTTTGATTTAAATCTTACTAAGCTGTGTATTGGATTATTGATCATTACTCGGACTTGAACCACGTGGCAGTATCAGAAAGATACCTGGCGACTCAAGAGCAAAGGTGATAAAACAGAGCAATTAAACTAAGGCAAAAGTTAGCAACAAAATCAAAGCAGGGAAGTGGACTTCTGTACTAACATTTGAGTCTGCTCCACCATTCAATCATGCCTGATATTTTTCTCATCCCCATTCTCCTGCTTTCTCCCCATAACCCCTGATCCCCTTATTAATCAAGAACCTATCTATCTCTGTCTTAAAGACACTCAGTGATTTGGCCTCCACAGCCTTCTGCGGCAAAGAGTTCCACAGATTCACCACCCTCTGGCTGAGAAAATTCCACCTCATCTCAGTTTTAAAGAATCGTTCCGTCAGTCTAAGGTTGTGCCTTCAGGTTCTAGTTTTTCCTACTCGTGGAAACATTCTCTCCACATCAACTCTATCCAGGCCTCGCAGTATCCTGTAAGTTTCAATAAGATCCCGCCTCATTCTTCTAAACTCCCAATGAGTACAGTCCCAGAGTCCTCAAGCACTTCTCGTATGACAAGCTCTTCATTCGAGGGATCATTCTTGTGAACCTCCGCTGGACTCTTTCCAAGGCCAGCACATCCTTCCTCAGATACAGGGCCCAAAACTGCTCACAATACTCCAAATGGGGTCTGACCAGAGCCTTATACAGCCTCAAAAGTACATCCCTGCTCTTGTATTCTAGCCCTCTCGACAAGAATGCTAACATTGCATTTGTCTTCCTAACTGCCGACTGAACTGGCACTTTAAAAAATATTTAAAGTGCCCAATTCTTTTTTTTATCCAATTAGGGGGCAATTTAGCGTGGCCAATCCACCTATCCTGTACATCTTTGGGTTGTGGGGCTGAGACCCACGCAGACACGGGGGGAATGTGCAAACTCCACATGGACAGTGACCCGGTGCCGGGATAGAACCAGGGTCCTGGGCACCGTGAGGCAGCAGTGCTAACCACTGTGGCACTATGCCGCCATTGGCACGTTAACCTAATGCCTAATGAACTGCATTGGAAAGTAATTTCTAGAGATATGGATAGAAAGTGCCAAGCTGAAGAGAGAATTATTTTGCCAGGCCCTGGGTAGAAAAGAATGCTATATGCCTCAAAATTAAGGTATTGGTGCTATAAATACCAAAAAAGAATTACAAAACTGAATATCTGTCAATGAAGATAATCTTGTTCTTTCATGGATGTGGGTGTCACTGGCAAGGTCAGCATTTTTTGCCCATCCCTATCTGCCCTTGAGAGTTTCCTTTTTAAACTGTTGCAGTCCATGTGGTGCAGATACGCCCACAGTGCTGTTAAGAAGGGAGTTCCAGAATTTTGGTGTTGTAACAGTTGTCACGGATTTGTCTAATAACAGCAGCAACACGAACCTAACAAGACATAATAGGATGCAATCTGTCGAGCAACAGAGAGAAGTCTGCTAGCGACAGCAGTAGCCAGTATTCAAAAGGTCAGATGATATGCATCTTTCCCAGTAATGAGATTAGAAGGCATCTAGATAGAGTCAGGTGTGAATCATGGGCGGGATTCTCCGACCCCCCGCTGGGTCGGAGAATCGCTGGGGGCTGGCGTGAATCCTGCCCCTGCCGTGTCCCGAAGTCTCCGCCACCAGAGATTTGGCGGGGGCGGGAATCCCGCCGCGCCAGTCGGCGGGGGCGGGAATCGCGCCGCACTGGTCAGCGGGCCCACCCCCGTCGATTCTCCGGCCCGCGATGGGCCGAAGTCCCGATGCTGGAATACCTGTCCCGCCAGCATGGATCAAACCACCTTTTGAACGGCGGGACAAGGCGGCGCGGGTGGGCTCCGGGGTCCTGGGGGGGGTGCTCGGGGCGATCTGGCCCCGGGGGGTGCCCCCACGGTCATGTGGCTTGGCTCGCGATCGGGGCCCACCGATCCGCGGGCGGGCCTGTGCTGTGGGGGCACTCTTTTTCTTCCGCCTTCGCCATGGTCTTCACTATGGCGGAGGTGGCAGAGACCCCCTCCCCTGCGCATGTGTGGGGATGAAGTCAGCAGCCGCTGATGCTCCCGCGCATGCGCGGACCCGCGTCGCCCGGCGAAGACCTTTCGGCCCCGGCTGGCATGGCGCCAAAGGCCTTTCCCGCCAGCCAGTGGAGCGGAAAACGCTCCGGCGCGGGCCTAGCCCCTCAAGGTGAGGGTTTGGCCACTAAAGGTGTGGAGACTTCCGCACCTTTGGGGCGGCCCGACGCCGGAGTGGTTCCCGCCACTCCATCACGCCGGGACCCCCCGCCCCGCTGGGTAGGGGAGAATCCCGCCCTATGTATTAGTGGAAACAGTTTACCTAGACGATTGGGAGATCAATGAGGTGCATACTTGTTAATTTCTAGAGTCTTTTGAGAGGGGCAGACAACCAAATACACAGAACGCAGTATCAAAGGGGAACAATGGTATAATTGCCAGCACCCTCAGAAGTAAGGGAAGCTAGTTTACATATAGCAGCCTGGAGACTAGTTTTACATCTAATAGCTGAGAGGGTCAGTTTTACATCTAATAGCCTCCAAGTCTTAGAGCCAAGGCAGTGCAGAAACCTTCACAAAGTGAGTTTAAAGATCTTTTCTGGACTAGGGAAAGACCTTTCATCAACCCTGTATTGAGTGGTAATTATAGGTTTTAACTTATAGATCTATTTACTTGATAGGTGAATTGTTTTGGGAAAGGAGAAGTCTTAAGGAATACAGGGATCATAGATATATTTTGAAACCAGGGGTAGGTTCTACATAAACTGTATGTGTGTTTAGTACTGCATATACTTAACTGTCTTAGTGCAGTATAGTCCTGTTCATATGAATTTTCATATGTAGGGTGGCATGGTAGCACAGTGGTTAGCACCGTTGCTTCACAGCGCCAGGGGCTCGGGTTCGATTCCGCCTTGGGTCACTGTCTGTGCGGAGTCTGCGCGTTAACCCCGTATCTGCGTGGGTTTTCTCTGGTTTCCTCCAACAAGTCCCTTAAGACGTGCTTGATAGGTGAATTGGACCTTCTGAATTCTCCCTCAGTGTACCCAAACAGGCGCCGTAATGTGGCGACTAGGGGATTTTCACAGTAACTTCATTGCGGTGTTAATGTAAGCCTACTTGTGACACTAATAACGATTATTATTATTTGTCTATAATTTAATAAATAATCTCTTTAAATTGTTACATGACACTGGGCTGCTTATTCTCACTGGGGTTTCACTTGACCCCTCACACCATTCCAAGAACAAAACTATACACCCCCCATGAACCAGTGTTCCAAGTTGGGATACCCTAGCAGATATCATCAGCGTGGTTCATGAGACAGTGAAGGATCAGTGATACAGTTCCAAGGCAGGATGCTGTGTGATTTGTAGGGGAATGTTTGGGTAGTGCTGCTCCCATGCATCTTCTGCCTTGTTGTTCTAGGTGGTAGAGGTCACGGGTTTGGAGGGTGCTGTTGAAGAAGCCGTGGTGAGTTGCTGCAGTGCATCTTGCATCACTGCAGCCACCATGCACTGGTGGTGCTGGGAATGAATATTTAACATGGTGGACTGGATGCGGATCAAGCAGGCTGCTTTGTCTCAAATATTGTTGGGGCTGTACTAATCTAGGCAAGTGGAGAGTATTCCATCAAACTCCTGACTTGCGCTTTCTGAAATAGTGGGTAGATTTTGGGGGACAGGAGATGAATTATTTGACACATAATTTCCAGCCTGCCTTTGTAGCCACAATGTGTATATGGCTAGTCCAGTTCAGTTTCTGGTCACTGGTAACCCCAAAGATGTTGACAGTGGGGGAATGAGTGATGGCAATGCTATTGAATTGAATATTGAACTAAAAGAATGCTGCCTAATGAATAACTATAATGCATATTAAAGAATAACCAAGAGCAAATAAGCTGGTAACTTTTTCTCAGGTTTCTATCCATGCTCAAAGATTGCTTGAGGTTTGTTGAGTCAATTATTAATTCCTATAAATTAATGACTACATATTCCGTGATATGTAAAATGTATTACAGTCCGTTATGCAGCCATCATATTTCAAAGCATCAAAAGCAAAGAAAATGCCATTCATTTGCTGCTGCGTTTTTTACTTCAATAACTTGGTCCCTCGCCAATACAAGGAAGCAGCTGCCTGTCCTTAGAAATCTCTCTCCATTGCTCACTGATGTCAGGTGTGATATTAAAACTTTTTTTTAAAAATGGTAATACTAAGAAACTGTCTCCTGTCATTCAGGAACTTCTGTTGTGATTTTCAAATGACACCTGAGGTGGATTCTCCGTCTCGCCGTACCCATTTTCTGGTAAGGCACGGCCCCGCTGACAGCGGGATTCTCCGTCCTGGCAGCCAGTAAATGGGGTTTCCCATTGTGGGCACCTCCCATGCCATCGGGAAATCCGCGGGCGTGAGTGCGCTGCCGGCGAAACGGAAGATTCCACCAATGGCGAATCCAGCCCCTGTACTTTTTTTTGATAAATTTAGAGTACCCAATTATTTTCATTCCAATTAAGGGGCAATTTAGCGTGGCCAATCCACCTAACCTGTGCATCTTTGGGTTGTGGAGGTGAGACCCATGCAGACATGGAGAGAATGTGCAAACTCCACACGGACAGTGACCCAGGGCTGGGATCGAACCCGGGACCTCGGCACCTTGAGGCAGCAGTGCTAACCATAACATTTGTTCTAACTTTGCACAAATACCTGGTGCAAATGTTCACTTTTACCACCAGATGGGAACTGGCCGGCAACAGCTTGGCTGCCTGATTTCAACACCGCCCAATTGTTATTTCCAGTGAAATCAATAGAAACAGATTTAGCAAATAAGGTAGGTGGCATATTTTATGAAAAATACTAAAATAAGTTATTCTATGCATGTTTCAGGCAGTATGTAGGTAAATAGTCTTGAGGCATATCATTTTCCAATGGAGGACTTTAATCATTGCTTTCAAGACTATTTTAACCCAGACTCAATTTATTGAAACCTACAAAGCATAGGCTAACTTGTAATTGCTTTTCAGAAAAGTGCATTGGACAGAACTTAGGCACCAAATGGAGTGATGATATTCCCCCTCCATTATCCAACTGCTGGTTACCCGTTTTTCAGACAATAAATGGACAGCTGCGAGTAGAAAATGTCGCTGTACGCCAGACACCCATTCACTTTAGCAGTTAGGGCAGATTCTGACAGAAAGAGGTGCAAGTGTGACCTCTATTTTATTGTTGAAAAAGCATTGTAAAAATATATTAACAATAATGCAGTAGACTGTGTGGCCGCTTTTCAAATGTTTTTTTATTTTTTTTATTTCTCCCAATTAAGGGGCAACTTAGCGTGGCCAATCCACCTACCTGTACATCTTTTGGATTTTGGGGGATGAGGTCCACGCAGACACGGGGAGAATGTGCAAACTCCATGCAGGCAGTAACCCGGGGCTGGGATCGAACCCGGGTCCTCAGCGGCGTGAGGCAGCAGGGCTAACCACTGCGCCACTGTGCTGCCCTTTTACATGTTTTTTTACAGACTTTCTGCCGTGTAAAAATTTTCGCAGGATGATGCCGCTTTAAAAGCCAAGATTTAGGATAGAAGATCCCACTTAAGTGGAATTTATCACAGTTATTCTAAAAGTAAGGTTAAGAATAGAAACGCTGGGCGGCACGTGGCGCAGTGGTTAGCACTGGGACTATGGCGCTGAGGACCCGGGTTCGAATACTGGCCCTGAGTCACTGTCCGTGTGGAGTTTGCACATTCTCCCCGTGTCTGCGTGGGTTTCATCCCCACAACCCAAAGATGTGCTGGTTAGGTGGATTGGCCACGCTAAATTGCCCCTTAATTGGAAAAAAAATAATTTATAAAACAAAAAAGAATAGGAAAGCTGCCCTAATTTAAGGTGCCTGTTGAATTCCTACAGTACAGAAGGAGGCCATTCAGCCCATCAGATCTAACCGACTCTCTAAAAAAGCACCTGACCTAGGCTCACCACCCTGCCCTACCCCTGTAACCCAATAACCCCACCTAACCTAGGCACCATTGGACACTACGGAGCAATTTAGCATGGCCAATCCACCTAACCGTCACATTTTTGGACTGTGGGAGGAAACCAGAGCACCCGGACGAAATCCCCGCAGACACGGGGAGAAAGTGCAAAGTCCACACAGACAGTCACCCAAGGCCGGAATTGAACGCGGGTACCTAGCACTGTGAGGCAGCAGTGCTAACCACCATGGAAATGTTTAAAATCGGTGTTCATTTCAGCAGCAACATTAATTTAGCAAAACATTCCAAGCTCCTTCATGATTTGAGGTCAGATAATAGCCGAACAAAAGAATAAAGATGTGGCCAAAGGTACAACTAAAGAACGATTGCAAGCAGGCCCTTCAATGAAGGTTGGAGGGCTGAAACAAATGGAAAGGTTTGAGTGGAAAGTTACAGAGTGTGCGTGCGACCAAAATTAAGGAAAAAAGCTGAAAATACGTTACTCCGTATTCCTGCATTTCTAGTGTTGAATTCAGCTAGATATTCCTCCAAAACCTGCAATTTGCTTGTTAGTTACATTTGTGACTGCACTGCTTTCTGTGAATCAAATATTATTTGGTAGCAATATGGAAACATGTGCTTGATATCTCTGTGAAACAGTGAAACGGACTGAAAAGTATGAAGCAACAATCACATTACATTGTTGCATTCTTTGGGTGGGATTTTGCACCCCCCCCCCCCCCAGAAGCGGAGGCGGACCACCATTGGCCAGCGGCAGGATCTCCTCGACCCGCTGCTGCGAACGGGTTTTGCTGTTGTTTGCACCCTTCGCCAGTGGGGAACTCACAGCAGCAGGTCGGCGTCAGTGCGACCAGAAGATCCCATCAGCGGGAACGGCTGGAAAATTAGGGCCATTGTTTCTCAGATAATATTCCTTCCCAAATAAAAGTACAAGAAAAGGACAGAACTAGTACAAGGTGCTGAAGTGAACAATGAAAATCACGGAAACCAGAAATCTTGTGTGTGATTTAACGAAAGAATTTCAGAGTCCGCTTTCGAATGAATTTAGCGAGGTGCTTGTTGAGGCCGCGTTTTCGTCATTTCCTGCACTGGTGAGCTCAGCTCGCCAGTGCAGGACCCGGATCGGGGCGCCATTTTTAAAGGCAGCCCTGATCTTTCGACCCCCCTCAGCGATCCCACCGCAGCCTCCGGACCACAACCCCCCCCCCCCACCCCATTTCACCCATAGTACCACTTCTGGGATCCTCAAGCCTCCCCCCCACCTCTTATGTGTAAGGCACCCCCGAGTCCGACCCTTGGCACGGGAAACCTGGCACCCATGCACAGCCAGGGTGCTGAGGTGGCAGTGCCAGGCTGACAGCGCCAAGGTGCCCAGGTGAAAACAGGAGTGCCAGGATTCTACCCTGGCCTGTCCCTGACCATGTTGAGGTCTCTAATGGCCAGGGAGCCCCCCACCCCCTCCACACCCCCATTCAGGTGCCATTACGACTTGTCCATCTTTGTGGAAACCAATGTTAAATGGCACCCTGGAGAGATCTCCTGGCTCCTGGGAGCCCGGAGAATCCAGCAAATGAATCATTTAAATGTGTAGATCTGGATCACCCCCAGTGAGGGCAAGATCCAGACCGTGACGTCTCGCGAGGTCCGGTTGAAGCTCGTGAGACGTCTTGAGCGTCGGGAATCTTCAGCGGCCTTGGCACGACCCCAAATCGGCTCGACGAGGCTGGTAAATCGTGCCCCTTGATTGTGAACAATCTCTCTTCCACTTCATTTCAGTATCTGCAGTTTAATGTTTTAATGCTTATCAATCTTGACCTGGGTTTGACGAGTTAAATTGATCAGGAAAAGCTTTTGTCCCTGTGTTTTTTCTCTTACATTCAAGCCACACATTTTGCATACGGAAAAGCGGTGATGGATTTCTTGCAGCTGCTCTAGCTCTGTGACTGCTAGCTCTTCTCCTCTACTGCCAGAAGTCATTGAAGATGAAACCTATAATTCACATGGGTTTGAAAAAGGAAAACCTAGTTCCCTTTCACACTGAAAGCTGCTACAGCTGGCCCACTTCACACATAACCTGACTCACTCTAATTAAGCAGTTAACAGTTTCACACACCAATACTTACAGCTGTCTTCTTCCTCTGTAAAGACGCTGATAACATAACACGCGTAGACAAATCCAATGAGCTGCAAGAGAAAGAGAAGCTTCAAAATAATTGCAACCTCCTTTTAATTGAACATTTATACTCAAATCTGTATCTCTCCAATCTTAATATCAGATCAGTACAATAGAACATCCTCAACTACAGTATTCTCCTCAGCAACCACGTTATCATAAATGATATGTTTGAGTGCCTCAAAATGTTCTATTATTGGTATGAAGTTATGAGTAATACATTTTACAGAAAATCTCACAGTACCTCAGTGTATTAGGATGTTACTGGACGCAGATTTCATTGCATTTTCAGGAAATTGAATGCAAACTTTCAGGGGATCAGAGCAGCAGCCAAATTTGTAGCACCACGGTTGGCTCTGCTACAGAGGGGAGGAGCAAAAGGTGTAGAAATGCGATAGTCATAGGGGATTCAATTGTGAGGGGAATGGATAGAGGTTTCTGTGGCCGCAAAAGAGGCTCCAAGATGGTATGTTGCTTCCCTGGTGCTACTGTCAAGGATGTGTCAGAGCAGCTACAGGACATTCTGAAACAGCCAGTTGTCGTGGTACACATTGGTACAAAAGACATAGGTTAAAAAAAAGGATAAGGTCCTAAAAGCAGGATATAGGGAGCTAGGAAGCAGGTTGAAAAGTAGGACCAGGAAGCATTATTACTACTGCCACTTGCTAAACAGAGTAGAAACAGAGGATATATAGAATGAATATGTGGCTGAAAAGATGGTGTGAGGGGGGAGGATTTCAGACTCCTGGAGCATTTGGCCCAGTTCTGGGGGAGGTGGGACCAGCACAAATGGAATGGGTTAAACCTGGGCAGCACCAGGACTGATGTCCTTGGGGGTATACTTGCTAGAGTGGTTGGGGAAGGTTTTAGCTAATATGGCAGGTGGATGGGAACCTATGTAAGGATTCAGAGCAGGGAGAATCAAGAACAAGACAGCATGGAAAATAAGAAAAGTGATAGGATGAGAAATCAAGGGTCAGAATCAGATAAGGACACAGTACAAAAAGAGTAGGGATGGGACAAGGAACGTTAAAAGGACTAGCCTTAAGGTTTTGTACCTGAACATGCGGAGCATTCAAAATAAAATGGATGAATTAGTTGTGCAGATAGATGAAAAGGGGCATGATATAGTTGGGATTACGGAGACATGGCTCCAAGATGACCAAGGATGAAAACTAAAAATTGAGGGCTATTCAATGTTTAGGAATGACAGACAGAAAGAAAAAGGTGGTGGACTTACATTGTTGATTAAAGAAGATATTGATATTGTATTATTCCTTGTGTCTGAATAAAGCTCGTAGTCTTACATTTAAAGTTGATGCTTTATTGTGTGAGTTTGTTCTCTCTCCAGCGCTTATACTATACGTTACATCTGAGCTGCCTGTCTGTGGCCTGCTCACCAGCTGCTCTTAATGTGAAGAGTGCCTCTGACTTCCTGTCTGTCTATATTTATACATCTCCCTTGCTCCCTCAAGTGATTGCTTAGTTGCAGTGCATTTATATTGACCCCTTGTATATATACAGATATGCAGATCACTAAAGATATAATAATGAGGAAAAATATCAGCACAGACTACGCGGAATCTGTATGGGTCGAGTTAAGAAACAACAAAGGGCAAAAAACATTCATGAGGGTGGTACACAGACCACCAAACTGTAGTGATAATGTTGGGAATAGCATTAGATAGGAAACCAGAGATGCATCTGATAAAGGAACATCTGTGATTAAGGGTGAATTTATTCTGCATATGGATTGGGTGAGTCAAATTAGTCACAGTACAATAGAAGACAAATTTCAGGAGTCCTTTCTGGATGGTTTTCTGGACCAATACATTGAGGAACCAACAAGGGAACAGGTTATCTTGGATAAGGTATTGTGCAATGAGAAAAGATTAGTTGGCAATCTAGTTGTGAGAGAACCCTTGGCAATGAATGACCATAATATGACAGGATTTTTTGTCAAGGTGCATAGTGAGGTAGTTGATTCTGAGGCCAGCGTCCTGAATTTCATTAAAGATAACTATGATGGTATGAGGCATGCGTTGGCTATGATGGACTGGGAAACATTACTGAAAGAATGGACAGTGCACAGGCAATGGCCGGCATTCAAGGAACAAATAGGTGAACTCCAAAAGTTTGATTATTCTTATTTGGCATAAGAGTGGAAAAGGAAGTGTGGCCAAACCATGGTTTACAAGAGAAATTAGAGATAATGGGCGATATTCTCCGGTATCGGCACGATGTCCGCCGACCGGCACCAAAAACGGCGCAAATCAGTCGGGCATCGCGCCGTCCCAAAGGTGCGGAATCCTCCGCATCTTTGGTGGCCGAGCCTTAACGTTGAGGGGCTAGGCCCGCGCCGGACTGATTTCTGCCCCGCCAGCTGGCGGAAGTGCCCTGCCAGCTGGCGCGGAAATGACATTGCCGGGCGGCGCATGCGCGGGAGTGTTAGCGGCCGCTCACGGCACCCCGCGCATGCGCAGTGGAGGGAGTCTCTTCTGCCTCCGCCATGGTGAAGACCGTGGTGAAGGCGGAAGGAAAAGAGTGCCCCCACGGCACAGGCCCGCCCGCGGATCGGTGGGCCCCGATCGCGGGCCAGATCGCCCCGCGCCTCCCCCAGGAGCCCGCCTACGCCGCCTTGTCCCGCCGGTAAGAGAGGTGGTTTAAGCCACGCTGGCGGGACAGGCATCCTAGCAGCAGGACTTCGGCCCATTCGGGCCGGAGAATCGCGGGGGGGAGGGCCCGCCAACCAGCGCGATTCCCGCCCCCGCCGAATATCTGGTGCCGGAGAATTCGGCAACCGGCGGGGGCGGGATTCACGCCAGCCCCCGGCGATTCTCCGACCCGGCGGGGGGTCGGAGAATCTCGCCCAATATTAGATTCAAAGAAGAAGCATACAAATTGACAAAAAAAAATTGGTTTGGGAGCATTTCAAAATCCAGTAAAGGCAGACCAAGGGATTGATTAAAAAAGGGAAAATAGAGTATGAAAGTAAGCTGCAGGGAAAATAAAAACTGACTGCAAATGTTTCTATAGGTATGTAAAGAGAAAAAGATTGACAATCAGAAATGGGGAAATTCATATCGGGGAACAAAGAAATGGCTGAGGAACTAAATTTGTACTCTGCTTCTGTCTTCACAAAGGAAGACATGAATAATGTACCAAAAGTTCTGAGAAACACAGTTTTTAGTGAGGAGCTGATGGAAATCAGTATTAGTAGAGAAATGGTTTGGGGGAAATTAATGGGATTGAAGGCGGATAAATCACCAGGGCCTGATGATTGTAGAAGATTGTAGTTTAGTCGGGCAGTATGGTCGGCACGGGCTTGGAGGGCCGAAGGGCCTGTTCCTGTGCTGTACATTTCTTTGTTCTTTGATACTCTTCATCCCAGAGTTCTTAACAAAGTGGCCCTAGAAATAGTAGACCCATTGGTGGTCATTTTCCAAAATTCTTTGGACTCTGGATGGTTCCTACAGATTGGATGGTAGCTAATGTAAATCCCTATTCAAAAAAGGAGGTAGCGAGAACACAGGGAGCTATAGACCAGTGAGCCCAAAGTCAGTAGTAGGGAAGTTTCTAGAGTCCATTATCAAGGATTTCATAGCACAGCATTTGGAAAGCAATGGTATAATCAGACAAAATCAGCACAGATTTATATAAGGGAAATCATGCTTGATAAATCTACAGGAATTCTTTGAAGATGTAACTAGTAGAATTGACCAGGGAGAACCTATGGATGCGGTTTATTTACACTTTCAGAAAGCCTTCGACAAGGTCTCACATAGCAGATTACTATGTAAAGTTAAAGTGCGTGGAATTGTGGGTAGTGTGTTGAGATGGATAGAAAGCTGACAGGAAAGCTGAGCAGACAGGAAGCAAAAGTTGGAATAAATTATTCTTTTTCAGATTGGCAGGCAATGTCTAGTGGGGTACCGCAGGGATCTGTGCTAGGACCCCAACTATTCACATTTTATATTAATGATTTGGACACGGGAACTAAGTGTATTATCTCTAAATTTGCAGATGATACAAAGTGGGTGGGAGAGTGAGCTGTGAGGAGGATGCAGAGATGTTTCAGAGTGATTTGGACAGGCTGAGCGAGTGGGCATATGTATGGCAGATGCATAAATGTTACGTTATCCATTCCAGTAGCAAAAATAGGAAGCATATTATTATGTGAATGGGCGTAAATTGAGAGCGGTGGATAATCAGCGAGATCTTGGTGTCCTCATGCATCAGCGCAAAGGTACAATAGGCAGTAAAAAGGCAAATGGTATGTTGGCCTTCATAGCAAGAGGATGTGAGCACAGGAATAGGGATGTTTGACTGCAATTGGATGGGGTATTGGTGAGGCCACGCCTGGAGTATTGTGTGCAGTTTTGGTTTCCTTATCTGAGGAAGAATGTTCTTGCTATGGACGGAGTGCAGTGAAGGTTTGCCAGGCTGATCCCTGGGATGGCGAGACTGTCATATGAGGAGAGACTAAATCAGTTAGGATTATATTAATTGGAATTTAGAAGAGTGAGAAAGGATCGCATATAAACTTTTAACATTCTAACAGGATTAGACAGGGTAGACTCAGAATGTTCCCGATGATGGGGGAGTCCAGAACTAGGGGTCATCGTTTGAGGATAAGAGGTAAACCTTTTAGGACTGAGGCGAGGAGAAATTTCTTCATGCAGAGTGTGACGAATCTGTGGACTTCACTACCACAAAAAGTAGTTGAGGTCAAAACATTGTGTAATTTCAAGAAATACTCACATAGGAACAGGAGTCTGTTCCATCAATGAGACCATGGCTTATCTGTGCCCTAACTTCATATACCTCTTTAAAGAAAGAAAGGAAGACTTCTATTCATATCACACCTTTCATGACCTCTAGCCATCCCAAAGCACTTGACAGCCGATGAAGTACTGTTGTACACCCACCTGTGCGGATGACTGGGGCCTTCATTTAACATCCAATTGGATAGATGGGTGCCCCATATCCCTTAATATCTTCAGTTTACAAAACACTTCTATCGCAGTTTTAAAATTAACAACTGGCTCAGCATCAATTATCATTTGAAGAAGTGTTCCAAAATTTAACCACCTCTTGCTTGTAGAAGTGTTTCCTAATTTCATTTCTGAATGTTAGGGTTCTAATGTTTAGATTATGCCCCCAGTCCGATCAACTCCTCAACCAGCAGAAGTAGGTTCTCTCAATGTAACCTACTGCTGCCCTTAACATTTTGAAAACTTTGATCAAATCATCCCTGGTGAGATTGGCCAGGTTGGGCCTGAATCCATTGGAGTTTAGCAGAATGAGAGGTGAACTTATTGAATCATAGAAAATCCTGAGGGGACTTGACAGAATGGATGCTGATGGAATGTTTCCCCTTGTGGGAGAGACCAGAACTAGGAGACACAGTTTAAAAATAAGAGCCGGGATTCTCCATCGGCCTACGTAACCGTGAGCTGCTCGTGCTGCTGCTGGCTGGGTGGGGCATCTGCAAGGGCTGGAGGAGGTAGACAGGGGTGACCAGGGGATGGGGCCATTACAATGCGCCCAGGTAGCGACCAGGGGCATGATCGAGCAGTGCATGGGCCTGCTCAAGATGCGGTTCAGGTGCCTGGACCACTCTGGAGGAGCCTTGCAGTACAGCGCTAGAGAGGGTCTCCCACATAGTGGTGGCCTGCTGCATCCTCCAGAACATCGGGCAGCAGAGGGCCAACATGCTGGAGGAGGAGGACGAACGACAAGCCTCGTCTGACGAGGAGGATGCAGAGGAGGGCCATGATGGGCAGGGCAGGGGCCCGCGCAGCCACAGGAGGCTGCATAACATGTGCACCTGGGCAACCATGCATGAGGCAGTCTAATTGCCTCCAGGTTCACCGACTAGGGGGCCTGGCCACCAGCAGCCGTATCATACAGCCCCACATCCACCATCCATCCCCAAACCCCGCTCCCCTGGTTTGACAGTATCAGTAGTCTGGTCCGTGGGATGGAGGATGATGATGGCCTGCTCTGCGATGAGTTCTGTGCTCTACATCGTTGGATGGAAGTCTGACTCCTGCCCTCGGTAACACATTCCACCATCCACCTGGGTGATCCCTGCGTGCGAGCTGGTCATTCCACCGCAAGGTTTCTTCGAAGCCTTATTGTGGCAGTGTGGGGACGGGCTCTGGGGTGTGGCGGAGGTTCGGGGAGGGGCTGGGGACTGGGCAGTGTCTGGAGGCTGCTCAGGGGCCCTGGCCGGTGCCCACCTCCAACACCCGCGCCCACCCACCAGCAGCACCCCCTCCCCTGGGGGGTGGGCGCCAACGCCTGCAACCCTGGCCCGTTGTGACTGGGCCAAGCTCTGGAGCGCCGCAGCAATGTCCAGGTGGCCCTGGCACATGGCTACCTGTGACAGGGCTGCCTTGTCCTGTGACACCATGCAAGTTATTTATTTATTTATTCATAAATAAAAACTGAACAGTAAAATTATTTTTTGTTCCATTTGCGCAAATTTTGGGAGCATGGTTGGCAGGAACCGTCTCCGCCCTGGCAACTGTGTGATAGCGAGACAGTAGGAGAGGGGGTATTTCAACTCCTCGAAAATATTGCTCAAGTAAAAGTCGACCCCAGACTTTCTGACTAAAGATTTAGCCTTAGAAACTCGATTTTTACACAAGTATATACAATATGCTTGGTTATCTATATTGTTTAGCATCTTGCATGGAACTGAAAAGAAGCAATATGTCTTTAAAAGCTTGAAGACACCATTGAGAGCATGTGTTTGCTATGCAGCTAACTGTACCAAGCTGTCTCGTTACAGCTGCATCAATACAATGCATCCTTCACTATGATCTCTGGCCAATTTGCATTTTATCAACATGGATTATGCTTCCATAAAGTCAGAATAAAGAATGTGGTGACAGATGAGATTTAATTGCACATTTCCAATGCTGTCAGGAAATATATATCATGGTAATGAAACAATGATATCATTTGATTTTCCAAAGAAATTATAGGCCAGTCACATGAATCTTCTTCGCAGTTTCTGCTTATTAATAATTATTGTGATTACTCCCAAGTCCCCTTTTTGCATTTGACTACAGATTTGTATTCTATCTGCTTCTAGAGCTTCAAACATGTTAAAACTTGCTGACAGATTTTCTCCCCCCGTTAAAGATATCAAATTAATGATAAAAGGCTAACTGAAACATGTATGCATACTAATTTCATGATAAAATATACATATAAAGGTTTGTGGCAAATTGAATTAATTGTGTACAAGGATTCAAAACCTGGCCCAGTGGCGGAAATGCCACCTCAGCTGGTGCCAATGTCTTTTGTACCAAGCATGAGAGTAAACATGAGTTGCATTAAGCGAGGGATAATAAGGTTTCCACTTTGCAAGGGGAAAGGTTCTGACACTCCCCTCCAAAGCCTGAATAGAGGCTATGACATTTCTCTTTGCATCAGATGATGTGAAGGTGGAGGGGGAAGAGCAGAGTATTTCGGAACCCCAGTAATCATGGATTGATAAGTTGTGTATTTGCAGCAGTGGTTCTCAAAAAACCTAAGTCAATGAAATCAGTCATGCCACAAAAAAGTAGGACAACATTTCGGTCCATCAGCAAGATGGTGGGAAGTGTCAAAGCAGCACTTAGTCACCAAAAGCCTGCTCACTGATGCTCAGTTTAGGTTCTGTCAGGCCCACTCAATGACAGACGTCATGAGAACATTGGTCCAGACATGGTCAGAAGAGCTGAATACTGGAGGTGAGGTGAAAGTGACTGTCCTTGATAGCAAGGAGAAATTGAGCTGAATGTGGCATCAAGGAACACGAGGAAATTTATGTCAGTGGGAATCAGGCAGTGGCGGAGTGATATTGTCACTGGTCCAGAAATCCAGAAACTCAGCATAATGCATAGTGGACCGAGGGTTCACATCCTGCCATGGCAGATGGTGAAATCTAAAATGAAAAGTCTACTGATGACCATGAGACCATTGTCATATAAACCCATCTGGTTCACTTTACCTGGTCTGGTGTACATGTGACTCCAGACCACCAGCAATGTGGTTGACTCCTAAATGCCTCTCTGAAACAGGCAATAAAGAATCAAAAACATAAATACCCATGGCTTCAAGAGCAGGTCAGAAGCTGGGTATTCTGCATTGAATGACTCGCCTCCTGACAATCTAAAGCCACCTACAAGGCACAGGTCAAGAGTGTGATGGAATACTTTCCACTTGCCTGATGAGTGCAACCCCAACAGGATATAAGGGGCTGGATTCCCTGTTTGGGTGACTATGGGTTGGATTCTCCGATTTTGAGACTATGTCCAGAGGAAGTGTCTAGTTTTATGACGAAACAAATTGGCGAGGCCCCGACACCTATCCTCCAACCGGTGAGGGGCTAGCAGCCACACCACGTAAAATGCATGGCCTTCTCGATATACACGCGTGGAGAATTGCCTGCAACGGTCGCGCCGTACAGCATGGCGCCAGCCGCACTCGGCCCTGACCTGCCAGATAGTGTCCCCCTGGACACCCCCTCGTCGCCCCTGGGCTACTCCCCACCAGTCCTCCCAGGCCTCGCCGAAGCCACCACGGCCAGCAGCACGGCTTCCCACCGACTGTGGCAGCGCTGGACGCAGTCCGCAGCCACCACGCCGGGTTCACAAAAACTGAGAGCACACATGTACCGTGCCATCAGGAACTCGGCCCATTGGGGGTGGAGCATCGGGGGGGTGAGGGCCTTAAGGTAACGTCCTGAGGCTATCCCAACGGCGTGCGGTATACCCTTCCATGATGCCGTTTTGGAGGGGACAGAGGATCCGAAAACAGGCGCTGCCCCCAATTCGGTTGCAAACAGGGATTCTCCGCCCGATCGTCGATTATGATATGGCGCTAGGAGTGACGCCCAGCAGTGATTCACTCTCCCTTGCCATGCACATTTATGCATGGTGGGGGTGCAGGGGATTCCATTATGAATCCCGCTATTGGACTGCCATTTTGAGTGGGTGGCCAGAAGTCGAGGTCCAGTGCCTGGTCCCTCTCCCATGCCACCCCCCCTGCTGGCTGACAAGTAGGGGCATCCGTCCCCCACAACCATGGGAATTGCTGGGTCACCCTGTGCCCACAACATGCACTGATAAAGGAGAGTGACCCGAGCCTCCCACCCCCCCCACCCTATCCCCCAGAGTCCCCCACCAGACCCTCCCCATCAGAGGCACCCAACAGAGACGGCCCCATATCAAAGACCCCCCATATCAGAGCCCTGCCATCAGAGACCCCCTCATATCAGAGACCCCCCTTCAGAGAACTCCCATATCAGAGACCACCCATCACAAGCCTCCCTTATCAGAGACCCTCCCATCAGAACCCCCCTCGCATATCAGAGACCCCCCCCCCCCTATCAGTTAGCCCTGCTTGGGAGCTAAGAGTAGTCTAACAACAATGTTTATAAACATCTAGGAGTTAAGTGCTTTCATGTCTCTTTTTTCAGCAGAAAGCAATTATCTGCTTTTGATGTGGTCAGAAGCTGTAAATCATAACTAGATAAATAGATGTTCATAAACATTGCTGTGAAGTATCGCAGGATACTTGAGATGCATTCAAGCGTGAAGGAAAATTAAAATAAGCAATCCAGACACCTGGCTGTCTGGAAGCTATTACCCTATCTATTATAGTCTACTAAAGCCTATTCATGTTTGAAAGTGAATAGATGCCTTGCAGATCAAAGGGTCTGAGGGGGTTTACCGACTTGTGATGTGTTTTGACTTTCTAACAGCTACTGATTTCTACACAGCTGTCTGAGGCGGCAGATGTAAAGGACAGTTGAGTGAAAAAGTAATGATTTTTCACCTTCTGCCTGGACTGCTCTTTAACTTCCAGACAGGGGTGACTGATGAGGAAGGGGGTCTCTGTTATGCGGGGTCTCTGTTTTTTTGGGGGATGCGGGATTCTCTGATATGGGGGTTCCATAATATGGAGGGTTCTCTGATACATGGGGGTCTCAGAAATGGTTTTTTTTTCTGATGTGGGGGCGTTCTCTAATGGGGGTCTCTGTTTGGGGGATCTGAGGGGGGATGGGGTGGGCACGATTTGCATTGTGGTGGGAGGAGGGACCTCCAATGGTCTTTGGGGGCACATACCTAAATACGTACCTCCTTGGCCCACCGTGAGGTCCACTATGCCAGGGCCATGCTGGCAAATACCTGCACCAATCCATACCCGCATGAATCCCGGCCGAAAGGGCCGGATATTCATTGGAGGCATGGAGAGTCCTGTGTCCAGCCCGTTAATAGGTTACAAATGGATTCAAATGACCCAACTGCATCCTCCCAGTTGGCTTAGGGCACAGACCTCAATGCTGCTGTCAGCGGGGGAGCGGAGCATTGGAATTTCCCCAACAAGGATCGTCCGCCTCACCGGGAACTCCGCTACCGGTGTTGGAGAATCTCCCCCCAAGAGCTCAACATCACCCAGGACAAAGTAGCTCACTTGATTGGCACCCCGTCGACATCATTAAACCTTAATTCACACCACAATGCATACAATCTACAAGATGCACTAAAACACGTACATTTCTTCCACAGCACCCTCCGAACATCTATGGAACCAGAATGTTGGACTCAAAATGTTAGCTCTGTTTATCTCTCCACAGATGCTGCCAGATCTTCGGTTGTTTTTATTTCAGATTTCCAACACCCGCATACTTTGCTTTTATTTTAATGATTTTGGAAATCTTTACTGCAAAGGCACCTCGAATCTAAGAACTGGGTGTTGCTTCTAGATGCCAATGCTATACTCTATAAGCGTCAATGAATTCACACTCTGCCTTCTGTCCACGGCTGTGCAGAACTGTTGTTAGTCAGAAACCCAAAAGGTAGTTTTCATCTCGAAGGTGCCACCATTCTAATCTGCCTTTGCCTTAAAATAAACCTGGCACAAACGACTGCCTTAAACTGAAAATATTGGGTCTTGTTTAGGTAGTCAGCACTGACCCTGAAAGTATTGTGACTGTTGTCTAGGTAGTCAGCATTGACTTTTATACTACGGTGTCGGTGATCATTATTGCGGTAAAAGCCTTTTCAGGGCGTTGTGTCTCAGGAACTTCCCAGCTGATTCACACTGTATTGTGTTTGAAATGAAGTCACATTGTGTGTAAGGAAGCACAATGCCAGCAGGCAATCACACAAGGAAGTCAGCACAATGTGCACTGAGGGTGGGTACACGCTCTGCTGCAAGTTCCTGGGCTGCAGACAAATATCTGCTGCTTTTTGTATACTCCTGTGTGAGCATGTGAGAGAGAGGCTCTGGGGACAATGTAGTGAAAGAATTACACCTACACGAGAGGCTGCTGATAAAGACAACAAGGCTTTGTGACTGCGTTAATGATAGCTTTAAGTCAAATGCTCTACATTTGTAGAATTGAGTAATTGATTTTGTACAGCTAAAAATGAAAAATCAATGCAAGTGAGTTATAAACGAGCACTGAAATGTTTCCTGTCTTGTTATCCCATCCTGCAGAATGAGGTGATTAAACGAAAGTCTATTTCTCATGCTGACTTAATAATCCACCCCTTTCTTTTTGTCCTGGCCAATATTTAGCATTTAATCAACATCACAAAACAGATTATCCAGCCACTAACACATCGCAGTCGGTGGGAACTTGCTGTGCACAACTTGGTTGCTGTGTTTCCTTCATTACACAATAACCACTCGTCAAAAATTCTTCTTTAGCTTTAAAGCACTTCGGAAAGGGCGGCACTGTATAAATGCAACTCTTTCTTTTTATTGTAATCAATGAAATGGTGAGTCAAAAGTAGTTTATTTCCTATTCACAGCTAGGAAATACGGCAACCACGCAACAATCCGAGTCCCAGCCGGGACCATCCTGAGATGCTGGCTCCTCCTTGGGATGGCTTTTATCTCGGGGAATGAATGAACCCACAGTTGAGCCTTCGCGCCTCAGCGGGGGAGCTTAAACTCAACTCAATGAGCCCCACAGGGAAAACGGGTCATCCCCATGGGTCTTATGGGGGTTGTAACATCCCTCCCCACCCAAAGTCTGCAAGTCCCTCTGTTGTAAGGAGTGAAGCAGGTTGCCTTTTCTGCTTTGCCCGCGGTTGAGCCTCTGGCTGTTTTGGGGTTGGGTTGGAGGGCGGATAGCATGTTGGGGAACGTTGTGTTCAGGTTAATCGTCTGGGAGGGCCATGCCCCTGGGAGGCCATCGTACGAAAACCCGGATGTCTGAGTCGCCATGTCGGACCCTGAATCCTCCACTTCACACATGGTATTCCCAGGCTCCCTTGTTCCTGGTCAGTTGGGCTGGAAGATGGTTCCTCCAGTGTGGTGTGTCCTGCCGCTGGGTCCTACTCTGGAGGTGGTCGAGGTGTGTCTTTATCGAGTACAATACCGGTACGGTCTGTTTCACCAGGGCACCTGGAATCCACAAGGCACCGTCTCTGAAGTTTTGAACATATACTGCATCCCTCGGTCGGACACATCTGTCCTGCGTCCGTCTGCTTCGGTACTGCCTCTGAAGGTCTTGTCTCAGTTCTACTTTCCCGCTAATATCGGGAATGTTAGGCTAAGGCGGGTTCTGAACACCCGGTCCATCAACACTTCAGCTGGTGTCACTCGGTCCTGCCGTGTGGTGTGGTCCGGTAGCTGAACGAATAGCGCGCCAGCCTCACCTTCATAGATCCTGTGCTCGGTTTCCACCGACCCTTCTTAAAAGTCTGTACTACTCGTTCAGCCAGACCGTTTGAGGACGGGTGGTATGGGGCTGTCCGGATGTGCTGCACCCCATCTGTCTTTGTGAAGCGTGCTGGTAAACGGGGAACCGTTGTCCGTGACTAATACCTCTGGGGTACCATGGGTACTAAATGTGAGTCATAGCTTCTCGACGATGATCTTTGAAGTGGTAGTCGACATTCGTCTAGCCATTTGGATTGGGCGTCCACTATTAGCAAGAGCATTGAACCTTCAAAAGGCCTGGCAAACTCTGCATGAGGGCGCACCAAAGGCCGGCCCAGCTATTCCCATGGGTGGCGTGGTGCGGTTGGCGGGAGCTTCTGATGCTCCTGGCACCTGGTACTCCTGGGCCAGTTGCTTGATCTCGCCATCCAGACCTGGCCACCATATATAGCTCCTGGATGGCATTTTCACCATTGACATCCCAGGTATCCATGGTGTAGGTCTTGAATTATGGCCTGTCTGACTTGACTAGGGATTACCATGCGAGCGTCCCACAGGAGGATACCGTCCTCCATGCTGAGTTCTTACTGGTTCATCTCAAAGGCCCACAGATACTTAGGCAGACATGGCATAACTTTGTCAATACTGGGTCCTTCTGAGTCCATTTGCATATTTGGGCAGCGGTGACCGGCAAGGTATCCATTAGATTTAAGGTCGATACAACCTTGTCAGTCCTTGAAGGAGATGGGGGGCATGTCAGCAATGGGAACCGGCTCAGAGCAACCGCGTTTGTGATCTGCGTGCTCGGGCAATGCTCAAACACGTACTCGTATGCCGCTAACAATAGGGCCGAACGCTGTATCCAGACAGATGCTGTTGGCTGAATAGCTTTGTCCACTTTAAACAATTTGAACAATGGCTTGTGGTCGGTTATGATGGTGAATCGATGCCCATATACATACTGGTATAACACCACCCGATTCCCTATGGAAAGGCATCAAAAGTGACCAAAAGGGGCTTTGAGGGATTGTAATGGGTCAACAAACCTGATGACAAAAAATTGCAAATTGTACCAGCCATATGATTCCTGTACATTTGTCAGCAATGCATAAGGAACTGGCTGGGCCCTGAAGTATTTTGGTTGCGCCTCAGGGTCTACGTGAATCTTGGCCATGGCACCTTTGACCTTACCTAGGTCCTCCTGGACAATGTCTGCATACTTCCCCAGGACTTTGTACAATCCCCCAATGCCCACCCCGAAAATCTGCTGCCAGTCCAAACGAAGCCTCTGTAGCCAATCACGACCCAGCATACTCATGTTGGGGCCCCATACTATTGTCAGGGACACCCTGATGGACTATTGTCCATAGACAACTGGGGTCATTGTTGTACCCCTGATGGACAGTGGTTCCCCTGTGTATATTGCCAACCCACACTATTCACCTCCATCCCCGATGTACCCTGGGGCTCCAGGACACCCTTCTCTGCTCTCTTCCATGAGAGGGAGATCTCAATGGCCTTTATTATGTCCAACAACGGTTCAGCCAGCAATTTCTGCTGGGTTGCCATGTTGTTTGCGCCGCGTAACAGGTAGTTGCATAGCATTTCAGGTAAGGATGGTCCGTAGTCACAGTGATCTGCCAGTTTGGTAATCATGCCAAAAACTCAGGAACAGACCCCCCAGGGTTCTCTTGGCCATATTATATTGTTATCTTTGGACAATGACCGACAGCTTGGGGTTGTAGTGGTTCGTCACGAGCACCACCAATTCCGCAAATGTCTTGGGCGTCTGGGGGCGCTGGGGCAGTTAGGCTTTTTATGATGCTGTAATTGGGGGCTCCACAGGTAGTCAAAGGAATCACCTCCTGGAAGCCATCCCCAATAATAACGTTCACAGACACTCCGCATACTGAGCCCAGGCTTCCACAATCTCATCAAACGCATTGAGTCTACCGAAGAGTGGCATTTTTGAAATAGTGCAAACCTTGCTCCCTTGCATTGAGAAGCAGCCTTAATCGGAGTGCCCTGCAGTACCGCCTGTAGTTCATTCTGAGATGCCGATTCGTTCCTGGGCCGGCTTTTATCTTGGGGGAATTAGTGGGATCGCAAAACGAGATCTCGTTGCTGAGATTCTCATTTTCCAAGTCTCACGAGAATTTGCACCCACATCGCTGTCTGCACTCCCGGCAAACGCTGGCACAAAATAATAATAATAATCGCTTAGTGTCACAAGTAGGCTTCAGTGATGTTATTGTTAAAAGCTCCTAGTCGCCACATTCCAGCGCCTGTTCGGGGAGACCGAACGGGAATAGAACCCGCGCTGCTGCCTTGTTCTGCATTACAAGCCAGCTGTATAGCCCACTGTGCTAAACCAGCCCCCTGGCTGAACTTCTACAGTAACTTCACTTTCCCTCACTACCCCCATATCGCTGGATTCCCTGAGGGCCTAAAAATTAGTCTCAGCATTGAATACATTTATTGACTAAGGATGCACAGTTTTCTGGGTAGAGAATTCAACAGATTCACAGCTGAGGCTCTGGAAAGCATGGGGTTTTTCCCCCGCGCGCGGCAAGAAAGGCGGGAAGGGGAATGAAGGAATGTACATTGATTGGGAGACTCCCACACGGGGGGGGGGGTCAAAGGGATGGCGGGGGAAGCCGGGGTCAGCAGGTGTCAGCTGACGTACGGGAGGGATATGTGGGGAGCAAAAATGCTAGACGGGGATCTAGCGGGAACTGGAGCTGGGAGAGGAGAGGGACCAACGCCCACTGTGGTGGCTGGATGTGGGACTGCTGGCTGATGAGGTGGTGTGTGGGAAGGTGAGGGGGTGTATTGAAAGGTACTTGGAGGCCAACGCAAACGGGGAGGTGCGAGTGGGGGTGGTATGTGAGGCGTTAAAGGCGGTGATCAGGGGAGACCTGATCTCCATCAGGGCTCATAGGGAGAAAACAGAGGGCATGGAAAGGGAGAGGTTAGTGGGGGAGATCTTGCGAGTGGACAGGAGATACGCAGAGGCCCCGGAGGAAAGATTATTTGGGGAAAGGCGACGGCTCCAGATGGAGTTTGACCTGCTGACCACGGGCAAGGCGGAGGCACAGTGGAGGAAGGCGCAGGGGGCGGCCTACGAGTACGGGGAAAAGGCTAGTCGGATGCTGGCGCACCAGCTCCGTAAGAGGGCGGCAGCGAGGGAAATAGGGGGAATCAAAGATGGAAGGGGAGCCACGGTTCGAAGTGCAACGAAAATAAATAAAGTATTTAAGGCTTTCTATGAAGAGCTGTATAGATCCCAGCCCCCAGGGGGGGAAGGGGGGACGAGAAGATTCCTGGACCAACTGAGGTTCCCGAGGGTGGAGGAGCAAGAGGCGGTTGGTTTGGGGGCACCAATTGGGTTGGACGAGTTGAGTAAGGGTTTGGGGAGCATGCAGGCGGGGAAGGCCCCGGGGCCGGACGGGTTCCCGGTGGAGTTCTATAGGAAATATGTGGACCTACTGGCCCCGCTACTAGTGAGGACCTTTAATGAGGCAAGAGAGGAGGGAACCCTGCCCCAGACAATGTCAGAGGCGACAATCTCCTTGATTCTAAAGCGAGACAAGGATCCACTGCAATGTGGATCGTACAGGCCGATTTCGCTCCTCAATGTGGATGCTAAGCTATTGGCAAAAGTATTGGCCACCAGGATTGAGGACTGTGTCCCGGGGGTGATTCATGAGGACCAAATGGGATTCGTAAAGGGCAGGCAGTTCTTGATAATGATGACATCGGAGGAGGGAGAGGCGGAGATAGTGGCAGCTGTGGACGCGGAAAAACCCTTTGACCGAGTGGAGTGGGAGTACCTCTGGGAGGTATTGCGCAGGTTTGGGTTCGGGGGAGGGTTTATCAGATGGGTTAAGCTCCTTTACAGCGCCCCGGTGGCGAGTGTAGTGACGAACCGGCGGAGGTCGGAGTACTTTCGGCTGTTCCGAGGGACGAGGCAGGGGTGCCCCCTGTCCCCCCTGTTGTTTGCATTGGCGATCGAACCCTTGGCCATATCACTTAGGGAGTCTAATAAATGGAGGGGGATAGTCCGCAGGGGAGAAGAGCATCGGATATCGCTCTACGCGGATGACCTGCTGCTATACGTGGCGGACCCAATGGAGGGGATGGTGGAGGTCATGCAGACTCTGAGGGAGTTTGGGGAGTTCTCGGGCTACAAGCTTAATGTAGGGAAGAGTGAGCTTTTTGTATTACAGGCAGGGAACCAAGAAAGAGAGATAGGGGATCTACCGCTGAGGAGGGCGGAGAGCAGTTCTTGGTATCTGTGGATCCAGATAGCCAGGAGTTGGGGGGCCCTACATAAACTGAATTTGACGAGGTTGGTGAAGCAAATGGAGGAGGATTTTAAAAGATGGGACATGCTCCCGCTCTCGCTGGCGTGTAGGGTGCAGTCGGTCAAAATGGTGGTCCTTCCGAGGTTTTTGTTTGTGTTTCAGTGCCTCCCCATCGTGATCACCAAGGGCTTTTTCAAGAGAGTAGGTAGGAGTATTATGGGGTTTGTGTGGGCAAATAAGACCCCGAGGGTTAGGAGAGGGTTCCTGGAACGCAATAGGGACCGAGGAGGGTTGGCTTTGCCAAACCTAGGGAGCTACTACTGGACAGCAAAGGTGGCGATGATCCACAAGTGGGTCATGGAGGGAGAGGGGGTGGCATGGAAGAGGATGGAGATGGTGTCCTGTAAAGGAACGAGCCTGGGGGCATTGGTAACGGCACCGCTGCCGCTCTCGCCGACAAAATACACCACAAGCCCGGTGGTGGCAGCAACACGAAGGATCTGGGGCCAGTGGAGAAGGCACAGGGGTGCAACGGGAGCATCGGTGTGGCCCCCGATCAGGGGTAACCACCGGTTTGTCCCAGGGAAGATGGACGGGGGGTTCCAAGGCTGGCATCGGGCGGGGATTAGAAGAATGGGGGACCTGTTCATTGACGGGACATTTGCGAGCCTAGGGGCACTGGAGGAGAAGTTTGAGTTACCCCTGGGAAATGCCTTTAGATATATGCAGGTGAGGGCTTTTATGAGGCGACAGGTGAGGGAATTTCCGTTGCTCCCGGCACAAGAAGTTCAAGATAGGGTGATCTCGGGGGTATGGGTCGGGGAGGGCAAGGTGTTGGAAATACACCAAGAGATGAAAGAAGAGGGGGAAGCGCTAGTAGAAGAGTTGAAAGGTAAATGGGAGGAGGAGCTGGGGGAGGAGATTGAGGAAGGGCTATGGGCTGACGCCCTGGGTAGGGTTAATACCTCCTCCTCGTGTGCCAGGCTCAGTCTGATACAATTTAAGGTGGTTCACAGAGCGCATTTGACGAGGGCGAGGCTGAGTAGGTTCTTTGGGGTAGAGGATAGATGTGAAAGATGTTCAGGGAGCCCGGCGAACCATGTCCATATGTTTTGGTCATGCCCGGCATTGGAGGGGTGCTGGAGAGGAGTGGTGGGAGTAATATCCCAGGTGGTGAAAGTCCGGGTCAAGCCAAGCTGGTGGCTAGCAATATTTGGAGTACTGGATGAGCCGGGAGTACAGGAGGCGAAAGAGGCCGGCATTCTGGCCTTTGCGTCCCTAGTAGCCCGGCGAAGGGTCTTGCTATTGTGGAAGGAGGCGAAGCCCCCTAACCTGGAGGCCTGGATAAACGACATGGCGGGGTTCATAAAATTGGAGAGGATTAAGTTTGCTTTGAGAGGGTCTGCGCAGGGGTTCTACAGGCGGTGGCAACCGTTCCTAGAATATCTCGCGGAGCGTTAGAGGAAGGTCGGTCAGCAGCAGCAGCAACCCTGGGGGGGGGGGGGGGGGAAGGGAGGGGGGAACGAGAGATTGAGGGGATGGACGAGCGGGAGATGGCATGGAGGGTGGGGAGAAATGGCACGTGCGGCCAAGAGCCAGTGTATAAAGCTATGTAAATATACCATCTTGCCATGTATATATCTTGCTCAGGGTGATTTTGCGTTATTTTGTTACGGGGGGGGGGGGGGGGGGGGGGGCGGTAGTTATTGTTTGTAAGGGGAAAAAATTGTGTTGTTAAAAATCTTTTATAAAAATATTTTTTTTAAAATACAGATTCACAGCTGCTCTAAGTGAAGAAACCTCTTCTCATTTCAGTCTTACATGGCTGACCATATAACCAGGGGAAACAGACTCTGAGGCCAGGACTATCTGGTCCTGGCCCACAGTCGAAACCATAGCGGGTGGGCGGAATTTCTGACGGACCATCAAAGGGCTTTTGACGTCGGGGGTGGGAATTGGGACCAGAAAATTCAGGTTTCAGTATCTACCCTGTCAATCACTTTAAGAATTTCAACCTTCGAATGACTATTTCTCATTCCTCTTACTGGCAGAGAATAGGCTCACTCTGCTCATCTTTCCACAGAGCCTTCCCATCCCATAAATCAACCTAGCAAACAATCACTGCACTCCCCAAGGGAAGTGTCTCCTTCCTTCAGTCCAAAATTGTATAATACTCCAGTTGTGGTTTCACTAAAGCCTCACGTAATTGCAGCAAGACTTCCTTACTTTATCTTCCAACGGCTGGCATGGTGGCACAGTGGTTAGCACTGCTGCCACACAGCACCAGGGACCCAGTGTTTAATACCGGCCTTGGGCAACTGTCAGTGTGGAGTCTGCACATTATTCCCGTGTCTGCGTGGGTTTCCTCCGGGTGCTCCGGTTTCCTCCCACAGTCCAAAAATGTGCAGGTTAGGTGGGCTAGCCATGATAAATTTTCCCTTCGTGTCCAAAGATGTGCAGGTTAGGTGAGGTTACAGGGATAGGATGGGGGAAGAGGACCTCGGTAGGGTGCTCTTTCAGAGGGTCAGTGCAGACTCGATGGGCTGAACGGTCTCCTGTAGGGATTCTATGAATGCCCATGTAATGAAGGCTAATATAACAGCTGTTTCCCTAATTACTTCCGCTACCAGCATAACTTTCTGTGAATCATGTACAAGGAGACCCGAATCTTCCGAATACAACATTTACTAGTCTTTCACTTTTTAAATATTTCATTGCTATTCCATTATTTCTACCAAAGTGTATAACTTTACATTTCCCTACATAATGCTACATCTGCCACCTTTTTACCCAAATAGTATATCCCTTTATAGTCTCTTTGTTTTCGCCTCACAGCTGACTAACTCACCGAGCTTTGTATCACTGAAATCATTGCATGGAAATGATAGCAAATAAACAACTATGCAGAATGAGACAAGTTGTGCAAACTGCTTCAGCAGGAATTAGTGGACATACTGGAATAAATTAATTTTTTCTCAAATACAACAGCAGAAAATAAAGGAAAATCAGAAGAGGAAGTATATCCCCCAACATATGTAAATCCCATCAGGAAGTTGGGAAGTTGCCCAATTTCACCCCAGCCCTTCAGTTGTTGCTACCACTGACCTAAGGAAGAGTAGGGTAGATAGGGCAAGATCGAAGGCCCATTGCATCCACTTTTGGGACAGATTTGCAGGCATGATCTTCTACGGCCTTGACTACACAACAGATGAATCATTCAATTCAGTCCAAAGCCAAAACAAGAATTCAATCTTTTCTACCCCCTACTTCAATATCAGGGGCGGGATTCTCCGTTTCAGGGACAAGTGCTGATGCCGGGACTGAATCGCGAGAGGTCTACGGGGCCGAAAGTGGCTCCGATCCCTGAGCGAGTCAGGGCATCCTAATGGGCTAGCATTGGCGCCATGTGGAATTATTGCAACTCCAATGAACTCTGGCGTGTGATTCACTGGGGTTGGGATTGGCACTCACCCGCCTGTCAAGTTGAAGCCACGTATAAGCACACCACTCCCCACACTCTCATTCCAGCCAAGAAGATGCCACCCCAAAGAGCGGCTCTGAGCTCAAGACACTATTGGATGTCGTGGAGGAGAGACGGGATGCCCTGTTCCACGGGGTTGGAAGGAGGCTGCCACCCGTGGATGTCAATTGTGTCTGGACGCAGGTGGCAGAGGCTATGAACGGCGTGGGCTCCACCAGCCAGCAATGCAGGGAGAAGCTGTATGACCTCCTCAGGCCAGTCAGGCTGAGTCACCACCTCTGTGCCCCCTGGCATAACCCCTGCCCCACACCCATAATCCCCTCCCCCCCCCCCCCCCCCCCCCCCCATCACCACCCACCAGCCCCATGCGGCCAGCTGGACCAGTAGGCAGCGCTGGGCAAGGGTGATCAACCGCCCAGGCCAGCCAGGGTGTGCCTCCTCAACCACCGTGCCACTGGCGTCAAGCATGTACCCTCCCTACCCCCCACCAATAGGATGACCGAATCCCACCCTCTGGCAGACCACGGGCACCCCACCCTGCACCACATGCCAACACCCATACCACCCGCCATGGCCAGGTGCCCTGCACACACAGGCCCACCAGCCACAAACTGCCTGCGCTACCCTCCTCCCAGTGTCTCACACTGTGCATTATCTGTCCCCCCAGGAGAAGGCTGCCCACAACCGCCGGGAGCTGAAAAGATCAGAGGAGGCCCAACGGACCTGTGGCACCTCACTATCACCGAACAGAGGGCGTTGGATCTGGTTGGTGGATTCGGAGAGCGGGCAGTTGTCGAGTCGAGGCGGTGGTCGGCATCAGAGATCCAACTAAACCTACAATGAACAGCGATAACCCTACCCCCCCCCCCCCCCCCCTACCAATGATCCAATCATGCGTCTTGTCTTTTGTCTTGCAGGATCACCTGCCGACGAGGCAGGTCCATCTGGGGTCCCCCGCTTCCCAGCCGCAAACACGACTCATCCAGGGACAAGGCGGGACCTGCGAGTGAACCACGCCCCCAGCCACACCCTGGAGCACTTGGGGACGACACCAACTTCTCAGCACTACTGTCACCAACACCCTCCACCATCCCAGAGACATGCACCTCAGTTGGGCATGTCAGTGAAGAGACTCCTGGGGCACTATCTGGTGTGCACCACACACATGCAGTGGTACATCAGATAAAGAAAGGAACCCCAGACGGTCGGAGGGCGGCCCGGCCCCAGGGACTAGCTGCCAACCGGATGGATCTTAGGCTTCTGGAAAGGGAAGTCCATCAATGTTGGAGATGAAGGCGCAGAGCCGGGGACTACCGAGATAGTCAGACACACCTTTCCCAGGGTGGAAGAGTCAATTACTAGTGGACACAGGTTTAAGGTGCAAGGGGAAAAGTTCAGGGGAGATTTGCGAGGGAAGTTTTTACACAGAGGGTAGTGGGTGCCTGGAACTCGCTGCCGGAGGAGGTGGTGGAAGCAGCTACAATAGTGGTGTTTAATGGTCGTTGTGACAAATGTATGAATAGGATGGGAATTGAGGGACACGGAGCCCGGAAGTGTAGAAGATTTTAGGCTAGACAGGCAGCATGGTCAGCGCAGGCTTGGAGGGCCAAAGGGCCTTTTCCTGTGCTTTCCTTTTCTTTGTTCTTTGTACATGTGGGGGTGTCAGTAACCATGGTGCAATGGGAGGAGTCCAAACACCTGCAGGAGCAGGAAGCGGTGCCGACCATCCATGTCACTCAGGCCAACATTGCATGGGAATTGGTACAGTCACTAAGTGTGTTATACGGTCTCTGAGGTACATGGCACCGTCCCAGATGGACATGGCCCAGTCCCTGTGCTCCTGGCTGTGAAAATTGATACCCTGGTCGAGACAAGAGCTGGTCTCCAGGATTGGTAGCACCAGGTGGCAGGGGGGGCGGGAGCTCGCTCCAGCTGCGCTGGCGTCCCAAGGAGTAGCCCGGATCCATCAGGCACCTCGCGGGAGCATGAGGTGATGGGGCTCGTGCTGGTGATACCCGCAAGGGAGGTGCCGGAACACCTCAATGCCTCTGAATCCCCCCCACCCTGTCCCTGGCGTATCCAATGGGCAGCAGGCAGAACAGGATGGCACCACGCCACCTGTGACACCTGGTAGACTGGCAGGCCGGACGCTCCAGAGGACGGCCACCAAAGGGGACCCAGGTCATAGGGCTGGGATCCCAGCAGGCCGCCTACTCTTCTGACGTACCACCTAGGGACACACCTAGACAGAGTGTTAGGACCCACAAGGCTGTAACGTTAGATCCCAGTTGTTGGCACGGGTGAAGCACATTGGTTAGTGCTAGGGGCTAGGGCACAATACTTGTATAAACCACAATAAACACCTGTTCACCAACATTCCAACCTTCCTTGGTGCTCTGTCAGAAGAGTGTGAGGGATGAGCTGGGTTGGGTGCAGAGGGTGTGCCAGGTGCGAGGAGTGGGAGACTGCTGGTGTGGGGTGTGGGTGAGGGAGGAAGGAGGCTGCTGGTGTGGGCCACGTGTGTCGGAGATGAACACAGACCAAGCCCCCCAAGGGCAGTCGAAGGTCACCGCCTGTGTCCCATCCGGAAGCAGAAGGGGTGGGGGCTAGATATGTGGGGGTTGTAGCCATCTGGGATGGCCACTTCCAGAATACAAAATGGATGCTCGCAATGAATGTAGGGAACTATGGACAATGTTAAGAAAGCAAGCAGGCACAGAGCCTGTATGGGTATTGAGGAATCAGCTCCCAGACGGGACTGAAACTGTAGGTCTATTAGCATATTGATGGCCCATCTCCGGGAACAAAGAAAAGACACTCAAGCAACCGATCCAGCTCCAGACCTTGCGGCGCCAGTTCCCCAAACCGAAAGCGTAAACAAAGCAAGGCCAACGGCCACCAAAGACACGCCCAGCCATCAGGGCACCCACCCCTTTATTGGTCAAGATCAATACCAGTGATCAAGATTCGGCCCAATTAATTGGGGCCAAGTTTAAGGCCGGCCTAAAAGCGCGCGAAGCCCCTTTGGGTATAAGAAGAAACCCCCGAGAGAGAGTCACTCTCTTGGAATCGGCTCTCAAAGCAGAGAGACCCGTCCACCAGCTGCACCAGAAGCAAGTAAGTCCGAGGTCATTGCTCGCTACCAGACGGATGACCTTAGCTGTTCTCCTGTACCACTTCGAACCCAGCAACCTCAGATCCGAACAACGGCTATTGTTCCTCTGACTGAGTGGGCACCCGAAGCTAAGTATAAGTGTTAGCGTTAGAGATGGTGTAGTCTGTGGTGCTTTGTGCATGTATGTGTATATTACTGCATATTACTGTATGTGTAAATAAATAATATTGACTTTGAACTAACTAACTGGTGTATTGGCTCTTTGATCAGTATTCGGGTTTGAACCTTGTGGCGGTATCGAAAGATACCTGGCGACTCTAAAGTAAACATAATTAGGATTAAAGAAGGCAACCATATTGACCGCCATATTTAGAACCAGAGAAACAGAGCAACATTACTGGCGACATATGACGGGACTCGACCTAGAAGTGGCCTAGTCACTCTGAGAGAACCCAAATTTGAATTAGAATCCAATTGGAAACAGAAAAACCACAAGTGTAAGAACAATAATGATCAAACCTCCAACATTCTGAAGTGTGTTATTGCATGCGTACTAACAGGGATATAAGGTAATCCTGAGAGATTTTGTTGCGTAAAACTGTCGGGAGTTTTGTAGGCCGGAAATTAGCGTAAGCCATACCCGTGTTTACATCACCATTTTATCACCCCTTGTTCCAAATTCAGTAGACCCCAGAGATAGCAAGAGAATTGGCAATGAAGGCAATGGAACGCCTTATGAACCCCCAAGAATTCGAGGTCGCAGCTACCAGTAGAGTAGGACAGTGTCCCCTCTGGGAAGTGGAGATCAGAAAGTATCTCAAAGGGAAAGGATGGCCCCTTTGGAGTGAATTCTGCGCGAACGATGACACAGGATCCGGAAGTATAGGGCATACTTGGTGGGAGAACCGAACAGAGATCCATAGGAAGAGCTTAGGGAAAGTTTGCAAGCCGATGGCAATCATGTCCTGCTTGGCACAATTGCGAGGCACAGAGGAGGTCGTGAGGATGCTCCATAGAGAGATTGAGGAGAGAGACAAGAGTAGCAAAGGAGATGTGAGTGGATATGGGAGAGAGAACAGGGAACTGAGAGAGCAGTTAACGGCGAGGGACAAGGAGATGGCGGATGCCAAGCGGGCACACCAATCTTGTCTCGCCCATTTGAGCAGCTTTCAGTCCCAATAAGACACGCAACGCGCGGTGTTGGTAAGACAGGAAACCCAACAACAGGTTGAGCAGTTGCAGAAACAGTGTAACGACTTAAAAGCAGCCCTACGAGCACTCCACACTTCCACGACGAGCAAAGGCAGAGCTCGGTGGACCACGCAAAGTGCCGGGAGCAAATTGCAGAATTGCAATCTCTGCTTTCTGTTCAGAATAGGTTCCAGAGCACGTTTGGACCCCAGTTAGACCAAGAAAATGGCCCCGATTGGCAGGAGATAAACTAGACTGCCCACAGATATGTAAATATCACATGTACACAGAACAGACCCCAGAAACAAAAAGCGCCCCAACCCCTGACTGCACAGGCAGAATACACCCCTATGAACCCTGTAACCACATGGCGCAGGGCCACAGCAGAAGGAAACCCAGATTTCCTATACACCACCCGATTTACCGTCACCCAATTACGGGACGCGTGTGATAAAATAACACTGTTCCTACCCACATCAGACCCCCACCAGTTATTTGCAAGGGTAAAACAACAGGCGACCATGTACGGCCTGGCTGAAAAGGAGCAAGTGAAGCTCACAGTTTTAAGCCTCGATCCTTCAGTCGTGGCAGCCCTACCCGACCCACAAAACGTAGGAGGAGGCACACTCCAAAAAATGCATACAGCAATCCTAGATGCGATCGGCTATAACAAAGGAGACCCCGTAGAAGGCCTAAACAAGTGTAGGCAAAAGAACAGCGTTTGCTGGATGCTTGTGGATACATTTTACTGCAGTGTTTGGAGAGTTAGCCTGCGCCCATTTGTCCCCAGATAATATGGCCAAATGGACCCGCATCCTAGTCTCATGCGACAGAGGCAGGACAGAGAGCTTGCACAACTTACGACCCCTCAGACGAGGCCCACAACGAGAAATGGGTTTTGGAAAGATTGTCCCGCTCTTGGGAACAGTCCATCCAAGGTAAAACAGCGTTTGTTAAAGCAGAGGAAGAACAGGCAGACATGCATCCAGTTAGGACGCACCAGAACCCCGCATGGGTAAACGAGAGAAGAAACAGCCCACAGCAAACCATGTCCCAGGAGTGTTATAGTTGCGGCCAATTAGGACACTACGCACGAGAGTGCAATGCGCCCCAGAAGCAGCAGAGAAACCAGCAGACAGGCAGCCTAAATAAGAATAGGGCAAAGCCAATTCACAGTGTTAGCGCCCGTTCTGATAACGCAGATATGAACGGCACCGACTGATGGTGTTCGGGCTCCCCAACTTGGGTCTGCGACACCCTTTGGGACAAGTCTGGTAGACCGGTAGAGGCAGGCACAGTCCAGGGACACCCCGTAGAATTCCTTTGGGACACAGGAGGGTCCCGCACCACGCTCAATTCCTCCACGATGTTTCAGTGAGACACGTGGCCCACGACAGACACCATTACACTCACTGGTTGTACAGGGCATTTACAGCAGGGTCACATCACAGCCCCTGTAGCAATCCAGATAGGGAACATTAAAACAAAACGCCCCGTAGTTCTGGTCGATCTACCCCAGACTGCCGAACACATTTTAGGAATTGACTTTATGAGCTCCCACAACCTCTCATTCAATCCAGTGAATAAATGTGTGTGGAGAATGGCAAAGGCAGCACGAGCCCCCGCCACGCTCACAGTTGGAGTATGAAAATAGGATCAGCGCAGTAGGAGACTTCTGGTTCGACCCTCGAGCCATTAGTCAGGACAAACAAGTTAGGGAAGTCCTGCAGCGACACAAAGCAACATTTGCACAGGACAAGCACGACTGTGGCAAGATCGCAGGCTTGGTTAATATTACTGGTCCCAAACCCAGTCCCCAAAAGCAGTATGGTTTTCCCCAAGGAAAAGAGGGAGAAATCTCAAAAATGATACAGAGTTTGCTTGATCAAGGTGTACTCCGATCAATAGCCTCCACGAATAATGCACCAATTTGGCCCGTCAGGAAACCCGATGGATCATGGCGACCGACCATTGATTACCGGGAACTGAACAAAGTAACCCCAGTAGCAGCCCCCAGCGTAGCCACGAGTCCTGAGACCATGCTCAAACAGGGACTACAGTCAAAAAGAAATTCGGTTTTGAACATTAGCAATGGCTTTTGGTCCATTCCATTGGATAAAGCGGGCCAATATAAATTTGCTTTCACCTTCCCGGGACAGCAATATGCGTGGACATGCCTGCCACAAGGCTTCCACAATTCCCCCTCCATTTTCCACCAACAGCTGGCAAATGGATTAGCAAAGTTTTCCCGACCCAATTGTCTGGTCCAGTATGTAGATGATCTGCTACTACAGACGGACACAAAGGGAGAGCACATTTCGCTTCTCGCCCAACTTTTAGGGCTCCTAAAACAAATTGGCTGTAAAGTGAACCCCAAGAAAGCCCAGATTTTACAGGAAAAAGTGATTCACTTAGGAACAGTAATCACACATGGCAAACGCAAGATCGAGCAGAAAAGGATTGACTCGATCGTCAAATTACCCCTGCCCCATAACGTCACAGCCCTCCGGTCATTTCTAGGACTGGTTGGCTACTGTAGAAACCACATCGACGGTTTCGCCACAAAAGCAGCGCCCCTATCCAAACTTCTCAAGAAGCAGACACCTTGGGAATGGCTTCCACAGCACACGGATGCCGTGGATGCTTTAAAAAGAGCCCTCAGCACAGCCCCCGCATTACAGGTCCCAGATCCACTTTCCTCGTACATAATTGAGGTTGCAACTACCGACCGAACCCTTTCGGCTCCTCCAAGGACGACGTGATCGCTTAGGCCCCGTGGCATTCGCCTCACGCATATTAGATCCAGTCGAGCAAGGATTTTCAGCCTGTGAACGGCACCTGCTCGCAGTTTTTTAGGCAGTACAATACTTCGCCTACATTACAGGGCTCAACCCCATCACTGTTCTAACTGAACACACCCCAACACAACTCCTACTTGATGGTAGACTTGAGGATGGCACAGTCAGCCAGATCCGCGCAGCCCATTAGACCCTTCTCTTACAGGGACGGGACATAACAGTTAAGAGGACAAAAACCCATACTTTCCTCGCTGACAATTTACAATATGCAGGCACCCCACATGAGTGTGAAATCATCTCCACTAAGCACAATTCAGGACCCTTTATACCTAAGTTAGCTCCCCCGAAACCAGGTACTTCACCCCAGAGACCCCAGCCCACAGACACATGCGCACCCCTTAGAATCTATGTGGATGGCTCCTCCACAGATTTAAATGGAAAAAGGATTACCGGTTGCGGAATTTATGTAAAGGACGCGACACGCCCTATTAGAGATTTCGTTAAAATTGCCAGGACACTTAGGCTCGCAGGCAGCAGAACTGACAGCTATAGCGTACGTTGTAGAACATCCCGACTCGTTTACGACCCCAGCCGACATATATTCTGACAGTTTATATGTTTGCAACAGTTGAACCGAATTCCTACCGCTGTGGGAAACTAGAGGATTCGTTTCCGCAGAAGGAAAGCCCCTACCCTCAGCCCCATTGCTCCAGCATATTCTGAAAACAGCCAAAGCTAGGAAATATGGAATCATCAAAGTTGGTAGCCATCATCGTTCTTCCCCCCCATGTAACGTTAAGGCAGACGCCCTAGCAACGGCTGGTTCCAGACATGGTCACTTTTGGAACCCCCCCAAAAGCGCCCCAGTACACGTGGTTCAGGTCTCACAGGCCAACATTCAGTATTTGGCACAGGCCCAAAAAGATGAGAAGCTCCGGGAAGTTTTAAAAGGCAACTTCCCAGCCCCCTATGATAAGTATAAAAACGCGTTAACCACACATGACGGTGTGATTTTAAAAGACGGAATTTATGTAGTCCCCAGCCAGGACAGGAATCAAATTATTTGTCAGTTCCATGACAACCATGGACCACCAAGGCATAGAAGCTACCCTCGCCCACCTCAAACCTCTCTGCTGGTGGCCTGATTTAAAGACTAATGTTACACATTACATTGAGAATTGCTTAATCTGTGCCCAGAACAATCCGGACAGATACGCAAAGAAAGGTCAGCTAAGCCACACCCGCCCCGTTAATGGCCCCTGGACAAATTTGCAAATCGACTGTATAGGACCCCTTCCCCTCTGCAGGAATGGTTTTAAGTACGTGTTGGTGGTCATCAACACCTTCACAAAATGGGTGGAAGCATTTCCATCCAGAACAAACACTGCCAAGACAACAGCTAAAATCCTCACTCAGCACATCTTTACAACATGGAGACTCCCACGCAGCATAGAGTCCGACCAAGGCTCCCATTTTACAGGACGAGTGACGAAAAACGTCCTTACAATTTTTGGTATAAAACAAAAATTCCATATTGCATACCACCCCCAATCAAGCAGCATAGTAGAAAGGATGAACAGAACTTTAAAAGCGACCCTCAGAAAAATGGTGCAACAACACAACAGCACCTGGGACACAGTTCTCCCATTTGTATTAATGTTCATTTGAAACACAGTATCCACGTGTTACAACCCTCACACCCTCATGACCGGACGCCCCATGAAAGGGACAGAATATTTATTAGGACTGGATTTGGCCAGCTCCGCAGTCACCGCCCTCACGCATGAGAAAGCAGTACAACAGATTTTAGAAAATGTGAAGGCAGCCCAGCTTGCAGCAGCTGTTAGACTTGGGACACGGAAGAAACAAAGCAAAGTTTGCTTTGATAAGACAGTACACACCACAGAGTTTGTAGTCGGGCAGCAAATCATGCTATCCCTATACAACCCCAGTTCATTCCTTTCCCCCAAATTTGCCGGACCGTACTCCATCTCTGATAAAGTCAGCCCCTCTGTGTATAAGGTCACCTATCCGAATGGCAAGTCTGCGTGGTTTCACATAAACCAGCTTAAGACTTATGGCTCGCAGAACAACCATGCACACCACATCTCGCTTGCAGCAGCAGATGAGCACGCCCTGCCCACGAACGACGTATTCCTACCCTCCCCCAACCTGTCCAGCCCGTCCTCAGACACGACTTCGACTCCACCCCCAGAGGCACATCCCCGCCTCTCCCTTTCTCCAACCGACAGCGACAGCGAAAGTGATAGCGACAGCCCCAGCACACCACGCTACGATTACACCCCTGCACCAGGCCCCACTCCCAATGAATCCGAACATGATTCCAGCGACCCCTTCGAGATAACATATATTAAAGCCCATGACCCAGACCCACCGCCCGACGATTATGGATCAACCCTTAACAGCTCCAACCTCGATACAAAATTCTGGCACCGAGACAATTCATTCAGGCTCATCCGGAATGATGAGATGGACCCCAATTCGCCCCAAGCAGCTTTAGCGCACCTACTCCAGTCAAGTGTATGGCAGCCGGGAGATGATGATGACATAGAGTCTGACTCCTACCACACGAACCCCTTTGCGACTCTGTTCATTTTAGAGAAATTAGGTGTCCGGATGATGGTAAAAAGGAACCGATGGAGAGTTACAGTGTCCTTTCTGATGGAACCTGCACCATGTTTGCAATGTATGTTTGTTTGTTATGGTGAATGTTAAATGTTGTTGGTCCACTTGAAGTTTATCCATCGCCCCACGCCACATCTTGATGCAGTCAGAATTACCCTTCTGAAGCCAAATGGCTATTAGAGGAACTAGTTTGTCCGCAGACAAGCGATCATAACTGCTCTTCTGCTTTGAAGGTAGAAGTTAGCAACAAATGCAACCCCTACAACGACCACAAATGCTTACTGTTCTTGCCGGTTGCTCAGGCAGTGGAGAAACGGCACTGGTCCCTGCCCTGCCTGAGGACCCCCATCTGGTCAGCTATGCTCGTGTAGAACACATACGGCACTGGTCACCGTCCTACCCGGAGATTCCACCCATTCTTACCCGCCGTGGCCCATGCGCACCCCATTTGGCACTTTTAGTTCAAAACTCTTCTGTTTGTTTATGGCGACCCTTAGGTTGCTTCCAGATGCTAGTTACATCCTCAAACACTGGGATGGTAGATCGCACAGGGTGCGAGACGGCTCGCGCTGTGTCAGTATTTTTCTTGGATGTCTTGTCCAAAATATTTGGTTTAAAAAACAAAATGAGGGAGTCACAGATGGTGACCAATTATAACAGGTAATTGGCAATAAAGGACAGACAGACAGGCGAGATCTTAAACAAGATAATAACAGAAATTATGCTTGTGTCCATAGAACTCCGGAACCACAGAAGCCTCAAGAAGACGAAAGAAGAAGAAAAGATGAAGACAACCATCATGCTCTACAGTTGGATCTGAGCGGGATTCCTACAGTTGCGCGTGGACGCTACCCCTCTGACCCCTACCACACAGGCCGTGAATGTTTCCCACCCCTGCCATACACTGTACCCCGAGATAGTTACCGATACACCGATGTGGTGTGACAAGTTCATAACCGGTATTCCCTGTCCTACATTGTGGAATCACTACTGGTAATTGCGATACTCTGCAGTGTCGTTCAGACCCTAAGACTCAGGAAATGGCGGAGGAAAGCCTCCCGCACCCCGGTATACACATTCAGATCCCCTATTTTCGGACTTCAACAAACTGCCCAACCCCTTTAAGTGAATTAAAGTACATCTGTTTTTTTGTGTGTTTGTTCGTTCTAATAAAGGAAATGTAAAACTCCTGTGCTTGACTGCCAAGCCAGAGAGACCTGTGATGCTGCTATTGTACAGTTTAAAATAATTTAAAATGTTGTAAATTCTTTTGATTGATTAAGGATAGTTTAGTTTAGGACAGTTAGAGGTTCCAGTTTTTTTATTTTGTAATGCATGCCTGAATGTCATAGCGCCCCATAGAATTTTATAATGTTGTGTGTACATAAAGTAATTTAGGTAAACGTTTCAATTCAAAGGACAGAGTAGTGTAGAGCCTATCATTGCTTATGGGTGCCCGACTTAGGAGGAGAACAAAGAAGATGCAGTAATTTGATCCTTCACGCTTCGCGTTGAGGATCACAAGGAGGGAATGTAGCCATCTGGGATGGCCACTTCCAGAATACAAACTGGATGCTCGCAATGAATGTAGGGAACTATGGACAATGTTAAGAAAGCAAGCAGGCACAGAGCCTGTATGGGTATTGAGGAAACAGCTCCCAGACGGGACTGAAACTGTAGGGCAATTAACATATTGATGGCCCATCTCCGGGAACAAAGGAAACACACTCAAGCAACCGATCCAGCTCCAGACATCCCGGCGCCAGTTCCCCAAACCGAAAGCGTAAACAAAGCAAGGCCAATGGCCACTTAGGACCTGCCCAGCCATCAGGGCACCCACCCCTTTATTGGTCAAGATCAATATGAGTGATCAAGATTCGGCCCAATTAATTGGGGCCAAGTTTAAGGCCCGCCCAAAAGCCCGCGAAGCCCCTCCGGGTATAAGAAGAAACCCCCGAGTGAGAGTCGCTCTCTTGGATTTGGTTCTCAAAGTGGAGAGACCCATCCACCAGCTGCACCAGAAGCAAGTAAGTCCAAGGTCAATGCTCGCTACCAGACGGACGACCTTAGCTGTTCTCCTGTACCACTTCGAACCCAGCAACGTCAGATCCAAACAATGGCCATTGTTCCTCTGACTAAGTGGGCACCTGAAGCTAAGTATAGGCGTTAGCGTTAGAGATAGTTTAGTTTGTAGTACTTTGTGCATGAGTAGATATTACTGTGTGTGTAAATAAATAGTATTGACTTTGAACTAACTAACTGGTGTATTGGCTCTTTGATCAGTATTCGGGTTTGAACCTTGTGGCGGTATCGAAAGATACCTGCCGACTCTAAAGCAAACATAATTAGGATTAAGGAAGGCGACCATATTGACCGCCATATTCAGAACCAGAGAAACAGAGCAATAGGGTGCCATTGTGGATAGCACAATTGCTTCACAGCTCCAGGGTCCCAGGTTCGATTCCAGCTTGGGTCACTGTCTGTGCGGAGTCTGCACATCCTCCCCGTGTGTGCGTGGGTTTCCTCCTGGTGCTCCGGTTTTCTCCCACTGTCCAAAGATGTGCAGGTTAGGTGGATTGGCCATGATAAATTGCCCTTAGTGTCCAAAATTGCCCTTAGTGTTGGGTGGGGTTACTGGATTATGGGGATAGGGTGGAGGTGTTGACCTTGGGTAGGGTGCCCTTTCCAAGAGCCGGTGCAGACTCGATGGGCTGAACGGCCTCCTTCTGCACTGTAAATTCTATGATAATCTATGATATGTGGTAAGGCCTACCCGATGCATGACCCACCAACACACACTGCCCCGGTAACCAACCCTGCCCAACCCCCGCTTTTCCCCCTCCCATCCCCCCTACATCCTAGACCCCATCTCCACCCTGCCACCCCAGGGGTTTGCTGGCACCATGAGATGGAATGGCCTGCACGCATGCAGGGATCACTCTGGCGGACTATGGAAAGTGTCGCCCTGGGCAGGAGTCAGACGTTGTGAAACCATGTGGAGCACCAGAGCTCATCGCAAAGTAGTTCATCATCATCCCCCATCCCATGGACCAGACTTGTTCATACTACCAACCCAGGGCCAGCACCCTGTAGTGAACATAAGAACATAAGAACTAGGAGCAGGAGTAGGCCATCTGGCCCCTCGAACCTGCTCCACCATTCAATGAGATCATGGCTGATCCTTTGTGGAGTCAGCTCCACTTTCCGGCCCGAACACCATAACCCTTAATCCCTTTATTCTTCAAAAAACTATCTATCTTTATCTTAAAAACATTGAACGAAGGAGCCTCTACTGCTTCACTGGGCAAGGAATTCCATAGATTCACAACCCTTTGGGTGAAGAAGTTCCTCCTAAACTCAGTCCTAAATCTACTTCCCCTTATTTTGAGGCTATGCCCCCTAGTTCTGCTTTCACCCGCCAGTGGAAACAACCTGCCCGCATCTATCCTATCTATTAGCTTCATAATCTTATATGTTTCTATAAGATCCCCCCTCATCCTTCTAAATTCCATCGAGTACAGTCCCAGTCTACTCAACCTCTCCTCGTAATCCAACCCCTTCAGCTCTGGGATTAACCTAGTGAATCTCCTCTGCACACCCTCCAGTGCCAGTACGTCCTTTCTCAAGTAAGTGAAGCAGGTAAGAAGCCATATTGCAGCCCCTGCCCTCGCATGTGCGGTGGAGTGGGGTAAGGGTGCAGGAAGCTTGGCCAGGAGAGGCGGTGACTGGCTGGAGGGGGTGTGAGGCTCCTTAGTCAGCGAAACTGGTGACGATTTGATTGTCTCGTGCATGGCGGGTCCTGTGGCTGCCTGGAACCCATGCCCTGGCAATCCTGGCCCTCCTCTGCTTCCTCCTGATCGGACAAGGACAGGCATTCATCTTCCTCCTCCAGTCGTCACCCCTTTGCTGAGCGATGTTGTGGAGTATGCAACAGGCTACCATGATGTGGTAGGCTGGCCGGGGGTCCCTCCAGAGTGGTCCAGGAACCTGAACCGCTCCTTCAGGAAGCTGATGCACCGCTCGACACTCCTGGTTGCAGTGTCGTTGTAGTGGATTTCTGCGTCCGCCTGTGGCCTCCGAATAGGCGTTCTCAGCCACCACAGCAGCAGATAAACCCTGTCACACAGGAACAAAGCCCTTACCAGGGGGAATACCTCGAAGGTGTTGGGTACCAGGATGAAGGTGTCATGCATGCTACCCGGGTATCAGGTGCAGACATGCATGATGTCCAGCAAGGTGGTCACACACATTCATGGAGTGGTAAATCTTGCAGTTTGAGAAGTGCATCTTCTCATGTGGCGGTGCTCGGAGGGGGACATGCGTCCCGTCGATCACCCCCTGGACCTGGGGCATCCCGCCGATGATGGCGAATCCCACTGCCGGGCAACCTGATGGGCTTGGTCCATTTTCAGATTGATGTATTGTGCCACCTGCCTGTACAAGGCCTCCGTGACAGTGCGGATGCACCTGTGCATCAAGGTCTGTGAGATCCACGACAGGTCATCTCTAAGCACCTGGAAGGACCCCGTGGCGTAAAGGTTCAGGGCGACCATCACCTTGACGGCCACTGGGATGAGTGTCCTTCCCCATACCTCCGCCGCTTCAGGTGCGCCATGATGTGGCAGATGTCCCATATGGTCTCCCTGGTCAGCTGGAGTCTTCGATCACATGCCAGGTCCGCCAGGTCCTCGAATGAAAGGCGTTGCCAGTATACACGAGGCCTGATGGTGCGCTGCCTTCTCAGCCTGTTAGATGGCCGACTCTCCATCCTCACTGGCTGGCTCCTGTTCCTCTAGGGCAGGCTGTGCTGCTGGAGGGTCCTCCCCGAGCAGCTCCTGCTTGTACAACTTCATTGCGTCCACCATGTCTGCGGCGGCAAGGGAAATGGCAACCATTCCTGGTGGATACCGAAATCCATTCTCTGCAGGAGGTAAAGGGCAGACATCTTAGCATGGTGAGTACAGCCATGCTCAACCTGGTCCTGTGGGCTACACAGTAGCCCCAGCTTGCATTGCAGGCCCTGCCCTCACATGCCCTCCACCTATTCCCACGCCCACCCCCAGCCATTCCCCTGACGCTTTGCCCTCTGCACCGTACTCCTTGCCCCACTGGGAGCGTTTCTGACTCGGCACCCATCCCTGCCAGCAGCGGTGTGGGTGGCTGGCGCTACCCATGCCAGTGGTATACTCTGTGGCCCCTGTCCTGCAACCTCCTGTGCCCTCCTACTGTAGGCGTCCTTGGGTGCGCAGCATGATGCCCCGCCAGCAGAGTGGCACCCGGTTGTGGGGAGGGGGGGCAGACAGCCCGTGGCGGTCTGCGCATCCATGGGCCACGGTGGGCGGTCAGTGAGGTGCGCATCTAGATGGCTGCGTTGCAGGCTACAGAAATGGTGGTCCGTGCCTGGACACCCCAGTCTGGGGAACACTGAGACCCCAAGGCCATCCCCTGGTCACTGCTCCCAATCCCCCGACACTGCCAGATGCTTTCCAGCCAGCGGCCGGACTGGCAGCCCGCGGCTACACCTTTGAAAACATGTCTTACCTCCTCTCTCTCTCTCTCTATCATCAGCCAAGGTGCCCGTTTTCCGATTTTAAATATCACAAGTCAACCTCGCTGTCGGTATTTCCGCCTGGCGGAAACAGAGCGGAAACCCAGCGAGCGACTGGTCGGGCCCATTAATGATATGCCAACAGCCGTTCCTGTACAATTCGCATGCCCACGCTGGCGTGTGGAGTGGAACACGTTCATGGCGCTATCGAGGCATTCCGCTGGGCGCCCGTCGTCAGCTTCGATTTTCATTTGATGCGCGATTCTCTGCCCAATCGCGATTCGCGATTCCGGCGTCGCTGGATGGAGAATCCCACCCCAGCTCTTTTCTTCTCATTCTAGCGCCCCCCCCCCCCCCCCCCCACTGGGATGTGCAGTCTCTTGCTGGTCTTCTCGCAATGAGTCTTGCCGATCTAACTAATGGCCCGCAACTCAGGAAATGGGGTAGCGAGCAGACGGCCAAAGCCAACTTTCATACAATGACAAACCTGCCCCAAGGCACTATTGGCACTATTGTGTTTAGTCTGCCATGTGACCTTTAGTAGCAAAGTGTCTATTTCTCGTAATGGATTTTGGAGAGCTGTGTAAAACCACACAGCATGCAAGGATCACTGAATTGCTTTGTCTGCATTGAGTATTTAATTGGCAGTTACATAGCACACTTGCAAAAGTTACTCTACAATAAAAGAAGGTACCTTGGGAATCCTTGGTGAAATAAAGTGGTGCACAGACCGTGTGTAATTACTTATTTACTTTCTATGAATAAATTGTATGTGCTGATTTACAACTCTTAAGTGCACTTGTTTGTACAAATTGTTTCGACAGAACCAGAAGCATTGAATTGATGGAAAGATAGCACAGTCACTGCTGATTGTATAATGCATTCACTGACCCGATGCAGGATTTTATATTTAATCAAACTATTGTAAAGAAAAGTGTTACAGCTTTCAGGAGACCCACGGGGACGACCTGATTGATCACCCCGTGGAGCTCGTGGAGTACGAGCTCCCCCGCTGGGGGGCGGAGGCCCAACAGCAGGCTTTACAAGATAAAAGGTGGCCCAGGAAGGAGCCGGCATCTCAGGATGGTCCCAGCTAGGGCTTAGACTGTGGTTTAGTTGCTGTATTTCCTAGCCGTGAGTAGGAAGTAAACTATTTTTGACTCACCTTTTCAGAGCTGCTCATTGACTGCAATAAAAACCTTCCAAACTTGTGTGGTGGGATTCTGCGGGAACCGGCGGGGCAGGCAACTCTGGCGCGAAGGAGTGATGGGAACCACTCCGACGTCAGGCCGGCCACACCTTCAGGGGCTAGGCTGGCGCCGGAGTGATTTGCGCCACGCTGGCCGGTGCTGAAGGGCCTCCGCCGGCCGGCGTGAGTTGGCGCATGTGCAGGAGCGCCAGCGTGTGCTGGCATCATCCCAGTGCATGCGCAGGGGGGTTTATCTCCGCGCGGCCATCGCAGAGGTCCACAGCAGCCGAGGTGGAGGAATAGAATGCCCCCATGGCTCAGGCCCGCCCGCGGATCGATGGGCCCCGATTGCAGACCAGGCCACCGTGGGCACCTCCCGGGGCCAGATCCCCCCGCGACCCCCCTGAGGACCCCGGAGGCCGCCCGCGTAGCCAGGTCCCGCCGGTAAGTACCTGTTGTAATTTACGCCGGCGGGACCAGCCTAGAACGGGCGGCCACTTGGCCCATCGCGGGCCGGAGAATTGCCGGGAGGGCTGCTGCCAGCCGCCGCCAACCGGTGCGATTCCCGCCCCTGCCAAATCCCCGGCGCCGGAGAATTTGGTAGCCGGTGGGGGCGGGATTCACGCCACCCCCGCCGATTCTTCGACCCAGCGGGGGGTCGGAGAATCCTGCCCATGAAGTCTATCACATGGAAGAACAATTCACACACCATTCTATTGGAAGTCTACAGCCATTACTTTACTGTCGCTGGGTGAAATTCCCAGAATTCCCTCCCTAACAGCAGTGTGGATATGGATACACCGATGGACTGCAGTGATTCAAGAGGGGCCTCACCACGACTTACTCAAAGAACGGGCAACAAATGCTGGCATAGCAGGGAGCCCACATCCTGTGAACAAATAAAAATATTCTTGCCGCAACAGCACTTAATGACACCATTCTGCAAAAGGCAGAAGAGCGGAATAAAACATAGGATATTGAGAGTTTAATTAAATTGAATAAAGATTGCAAAATGCATCACATCTGTTAGCTAATAACTTAAATCTCTGAATTCATATCGTAAATAACATGTGGCACAACGATACATCCAACCTTTGCTAAACTAGCTTGAGAGGAAGATGACCAGAGAAACGTGGGTTGCAACCTGCTTCATGTATCCCCAGAGGAGCTGCTCAACATCCCCCCCAAAAAACGATTATTCCATCACGGTCAGTCTGTTAAATGGAAGAGTTCATATATTCAGAGAACTAGCTGAAGGCCGGTTGCCAGTGATTTAATAAATGCAACCTTCACTCCTCTGTGCCGTACTGCAATCTTGGAACACTGAATAATGTCAGCAGGTAAAAACCAAACTAAGGTTCAGGCATCCGAATGTACTGAGGAATAAAATGCCGACTGTAATTCTTTTCTTAGTTGTGTTTTCAGAGATGCTGATGGCGTTAGTTAATGCATCACTGTTTCCAGTTTTATCCTTGATCATTACGGCTTGAGGGTATTGTACAGCATTCAGTGCTGTACACTGTTCTAGCTGTATTAGGCTTGCGTTAATACAATTTGACTCAGGTAAAATGGTTCAAACTTGAGCTGCTTGATATCTTACAAATTTAGATACAACTGGTAAATCTCTAACCCAATTCTTTAGTGCGACAGTTTAGGAAGTAGTTTCATCTGATAGCATTTGATTAATAGTTCCAATATGTTCTTCAGATTTACCTATTAGTTAGCCTTAGATGTATTGGTTGATATGAGGAGGGTCACATAAATCTTGCTCTTACATGTCCATTTTAATTATCAGTGGAAAACTCCTTTAAATGCACAATCGGTAAATACCCTGCAAGATTGGCTTGTGGTCCATACTGAACAAGGTCACGTCCTTGATAACACTAGGGTATTCACAGTGATTTCTTATACATCGGCCAAAATAGAACCCAAGGAGTCGCTTCCTTGACTGAAAAATATTTCTAAAGTCCCAGCTGGGAAATGATGATGTTGCTGAGCGGGCCTCATTCAATCACTGATTTGTGTTGAACTGGCTGAACTCAATCAAACCAGTGATGGAGGAACTACAACTGGTCTCCTTGGGGGTCAGGGGCTGGGAGGAGGGCGGTGGGTGGGGGGAGCATCAGCCAGTGGAATAGCCCCCATACTTAAAAAGCCTCCTGGTGTTCTCTATCTAGGTTCAATCATGAAGGGTGGCCCTTTAGGCAGAATGCTGAAAGCTTGCAAACAATATTGGAACTGTTCTGTGGCAGGAGTTAGTGACCCCCGCAGAATGAAAAGGCAGAAAAAACTGGGGGAAAACGCTTCGGTGTGATGTTTCTCAGTGGAAATCAAATGAGATAAAAGTAAAGAGCCATCCTTTGTTATGCTGTTAAAATACTTTCATTCATGCAATAAGCTTCATTTGATATGTTTAACCCAACTGTTGGGTAAGAATTTTCTTCAGATTGGACTATTATGTATTGTGAGCGAGGTAGAATATTTTTGACATTATCTATGGTACAAACATCTATTAATTATAATCCATTCTCCATAACAACTATGCTACTCAGTTTACAGTCCAACAGCTGGCAGTAGCTGCCTTCAGTTACTGTGAATACAAATCCACAGACGGAAAACAGCACACTTCTGTAGGTCAGGATGGTTAAAAAAACCATCATCCTTGCGTATGTCTCCCGTTTAAACCTAAAGTTGCATCAACACAGTAGGCCCAAGGTACAAAGTACCTGTCCAGACATGATTTAGATGGACTAAATCATTTGCACAGTTGTACCCTTCATGGTACCCTGCCCATTGGCAAGACCTTGCAGTGGTGTAGATAAGTGCCTTGTATAGGTAGGTGCCTTTTCAGGCCTAAAGATCTGCTTGAAAGGCCGGAAAATAAGATTGGATCTTCTTTCTCAAGCCTCTCTTGCCTTGTTGCCTGGCCCCTGGGGTAAGAGGTTTCCAGATGTAAGGCCTAGCATCAACTTCTTTATGCACCCATAATAATAGAAAATTCATGATCTAGGGCAGATTTTCATATTATTGTGTTCCACAAAGCAGTCACCAGTCTGCATTTAGTAGTGTTTAACTTGCACCTCCTTCAATTTGGTTGACTGTATTTGATGTTCCCAATGTGGTCTCTTCTACACTGGGGAGACTACACTGGGTGACCGCTTTGCGGAACATCTTCATTCTATCTGCAAGCATGACGCCAATCTCCCTGTCACTTGCCATTTCAACTCATCATCTTCCTCTCATGCCCAAATGCCCGTCCTTAGCCTGCTGCAATATTCCAGTAAAGCCCAATGCAAACTGGAGGAACAGCACTTAATTTTCCAATGAGCTCCTTATTATAACCCCAGCAGAGGCTACGGGATAGGAGCCATCAGGTTTCCCGTGCCCTCCGGGGAATAAGAACTTCCCCGATAACGAGTGGAGGCCTCCCCTTAACAGGGGTAGGCCCTCTGGTATAAAAACTCCGCCCTGGGTGCCGGTCAGGAAAGGAGACCCCCGGGGAGTGGTGGTGCTTGATTGCAACTAAGAATAAACCTCTTTGTGCTCTACACTACTGCTTACGCGTGGCTGCTTACCTTAGATCTAACAGTACTTTACCGTCTCCTGGACTCAACATTAAATTCAATAACTTCAGACTATGAACTTTCTCCTCCATCTTGACCCCCGCCCCTTTTAAATCCCATATTTATTGTCCCAATGCCCCCTTCCCTCACAGGGCCATCGGATGGTGCTGCCAGTTTTACCCTGATAGTTACTCTGAAAACGTTAGACAGAAAAAAAACTTCTAACTCCAGAGTAACTATACACCTAGACCCAGGCTCACATGGGATACCATGCACAAATGCGACCCCCACAGGGGACCCACCACACCACCCTCAGGCTGCTTATCCGGACTGATTATCCTCATTCCCGCATTGAGTCCCCTCTGTCCGTCCCTCCTGGACTGAGCCCCATCCCAAACTGAGCTGCATCCCGGACCGTCCCGCCGCCCGGACCAACCCTCCCCTCCCGGGCCGACCCACCTCCCCGGACAACCCCTTTCCCGGACTGAGCCCCCTCCCGGACTGACGCCCCTCCTGGACCAACACCCCTCCCTCCCTCCTGGACTGAACACCCCTCCCTCCTGGACCGACCGACTGACCCCCCCCCCCCCACATTTCATAAACTTTAAAACCTTTCAGGTCCTTGTAAATTGTCCCTTTGAACCTTGCCTTTCCAGCAGCTATTGCTGTAAAAAGAGGCAGTGAGTTACCTCTCTGCGCCCCAGTTACTGCACGATGATATCTCCAATGCGCGCTTCGCTGCTCTTGTCCCACCCAGCTTTAGTATGGAAGGTTGGGCGAGACAGAGGTTCAGGAATCCCTGCATGGGTAAGCCTGCTGAGAGTGGCAATCCACCCGAGATTGCCACTCTGTGCAGGTTATGGGCCAATGTCTTTGTCAAATCTCTCCTTGTTCACCCAGCTCTGACCTTCTACTCTAATCCACCTGCTCCACCCCCTCTTGAACAGTATTATATCTATCACCTTTCTCCTCCTCTTTAGCGCTGAAGAAAAATCATACGGACTTGAAACATTGGCAAAATTCTCCGTTTGGGAGATGATGGGCGCGATCTAATCAGAAAAAAATCAGAGTCCATTCTGGGCAGGATTAGCGGGGTCATTCCCGGCACATACTTGTTGCACATAGCGGCCGTTGGCAATCCCGGGGAGGCCTCTCCCGGATCTACCGGCCGCAACCCGCCCCAATTCTGGTGGGACGTGGCAGGGAGATTGCGTCCTTTGTTCTCGCGCTGGAAGCGCAGTTCAGGAAGCGATTCCCAATCCTCAGTCATGCAAATTTATGCATGGTGAGCATTACACGCAATTCCCGAGGGTGGGCGGACCGATTGTGAGGTCCCGCGGCTGACCAGCCCCCCCACTCTATCCCCCCACATCCCAAATCACCTCCCCCCCCACATCCCAAATCAGCCCCCACCCCTGGACGTTCTGGGCCCCCCCATTTCACCCAAGTACGGGAGCGACCCGTCCCTCCCTCCCACACGTCCCCCTAAATAGGGGGACCGCCCCACAGAGACCCCCTGGAAAGAGGGACCCCTCACAGAGACAGGGCAGGTCTGGCATTGTGAGGGGGGGGGGGTGAAATGGTGACCCTTGTATGGACCTTGGGGGCAACTCCTTTAGGGATTACCCCATTGGCCTACTACAATGTCCACCACATCAGGGCCACGCTGGGAAATACCAGTAGTAAATCTCGCCCATGTGATTTCTGGACTGGAGTATCACGAGGGCCCAGAGAATATGGTGACCGATCCTGTTTTAACCCTGGCTCCCGACTCTCCGCCGCATTGGGAACCCTGATACCACCGGCGGGCAGCGGAGAATTTTGCCCATTAACTCTGTTTCACTCTCTACAGATGCTGCCAGATCTGCTGTGTATTTTCAGCATTTTCTGTTTTATTACCGACATGAACTGTTTGGGCTGAATGGCCTATTTCTGTACCAAACATCCCATGTAATCCTATGATAGCACATTCCAAACCTACGACTGTTGCCTTATAGATGGCCAAGAACAGCAGACCCATGGGAACACCACCAACTAAGAGTTTGCCTCCAAATCACTCACCATTCTGACTTAGAAATATAACACTCTTCCTTCACTGTGCCTGGGTCAGTATCTTGAAACTCCCTCCATAACAGCACTGTGGGCGTCCCTACATCACATAAACTGCAGCGGTTCAAGAAGGCAGCTCATCACCACCTTCTCAAGGATATTTAGGGATTGGCAATAATTGCTGGACTACATCCCGTAAATGAATTTTTAAAATGGTACATAGATAGAGCAAAACTATTTCCTCTGGCCAAATACTTCGGAACAAGGGGGCATAACGTTAAATTTAGGGCTTGGTCATTGAAGAATTACTCTGTCGTACTAAAATCTAGATTCCTACACCACAGGTCAAGGCTAGGTCATTTGAAAATGTCAAAACTGAAATGAATAGATTTTTGTTCTGTAAGAGTATTAAGAAGAATAAATGGAGTTACGATACAGATCAGCCATTAATTGAATGAATGGCAGAACAGGCATGAGGGGCTAAATAATGTATTCCTGTTTTATGTTGTTCTTGGTCCAGTGTCAAACATTAAAAACAATTAATAGATTGTGTCAGGTGTTTGTTGTGAGGTACTGATTCTTGAGAATGGCTTAAATATAATTTAATACTATGCCAAAAGATTATAACTAAAAGAAGATTAAGCAGGCCAAAAATTAGTTGGCAGAGATCTGTGGATACTTAAGAAAAAATCAAAATGTGAATTAGTTTGAAATGTTTGCCCAAAACTGAGACCGATGGCAAAAATGACCTATTTTCCACAATGTACTTGTTAATAAAATTAATACATAATATAAAAATCCCATACGTTAACAGAGAAAGACAATCAAAGTCAAATTTCCAAGTTAAATTAAAGGAACTACATGCTTCTAAAATTAAAGATGAATGGTAGGTGTCATTATTCTGAGACAACTTCCTCTATGTAAAGAGTGCTACATAAATGCAAGTTGTTATTGAGTTACTATTTTAAATTATTTAAATCTTATTGTAAAGAAACAAAATCAATGATGCAACTGGTTCTTTGTTGGATCCTAACTCTGACACACGTGGAATTGAGCCAATTGCACTCTTCAACTTACCACGTTGGCAGAAAACGGGCTCAGCCTTCTCCTAAGCGAGGCACAAGTGAATTCTGTCCACATAATAGACGGTGGTCCTTTATGCTGGTACCATTTTTGCATAATTTTCACTGGAGCAACCACAGTGTCAGCAATTCTACAACTATTGGTTCATTGAAGACAGACAGCTCCTTTAAAAATAAATAATAATCCCAGCTTTCAATTATGCATCACTTGACTCAAAATGCAAATCAGCTTTGTGAATTCTTTCGGTGCCAGTCAGTACCAGGCAGCAGGAAGAGATTTGCCTTTTGTTGGTGACACATGTCCCAATTGCATCTGTAGTTATAAAGGGGGCTAATTTGGCCTATCTGGCACACTTCCTTTGGCACTACACTGCAAACTAAGACTCCAAAATGGGGTCCAAGATGCACACACACACTTTTACACATGTGTACCCAGTGATAGCTGACAGCGTGCAGAGAAACAAGAGCAGTGTGCAAGTCTAACTTGAAACTGCTACTGGCATTTTGCAATGCCACACTCCAGCAACACATGCCTTAACACTGCAACATGGTACACATCACTAACTGGAATGGATGACATCCCACTCGTGCTATTTAAAGGAATCATAAAGTATTTACAGGTTAGCTGCTGGATTATTTCTTCTGGATGATGCTGCAATGGTTTTGGAGGTTTCCTATTCTTGAATTACTTTTATTGGGAGTGGTATATTTTTTGTCATGTAAAATATTGCGCAGAAAAAAGCTGCTTCCAGATATGGGTGGGCTGGTAGGACTTCCTCTGGGAATCGAACATGACTGGGGAATGAAGAGAGCCTATGCAAAGTAGCACAAGCTGCTAGGAGATGAAGGAGGGGACTTCTGGTGGCGACATGTAGGCAAGAGGTCATACACGAGGTTGCTCCCGCCAGAGAACTTTATTTAAGCCCCTTTCGCAAGATTTTTGGACAAAGTTTTGGCTCAAGTTTGTTTTCATTGATGGGTTAAGTGTCCCACATCAAGGAGGTGCCCAGTCGGTACTGGACCAGGCAACAGAAAAACAACCAACCAGCCAGCGTTGAATGTGAAAGCTTTGAGAGTTTTTTAATAATTCATTTACGTGATGTGGGCATCGCTGGCTAGGCCAGCATTTATTGCACATCCCTATTTGCCCTTCAGCAGGTGGTGGTGAGCTGCCTTCTTTTTTTTTAAATTTAGAGTACCCAATTCATTTTTTCCAATTAAGGGGCAATTTAGCATGGCCAATCCACCTACCCTGCACATCTTTAGGTTGTGGGGGCGAAACCCACACAAACATGGGGAGTATGTGCAAACTCCACACGAAGAGTAACCCAGAGCCGGGATCAAACTGGGACCTCGGTGCAGTGCTAACCAACTGCGCCACTCTGCTGTCCCGTGAGCTGCGTTCTTGAACCGCTGCAGTCCCTGAGGTGTAGATACACCAACAGTGCTGGTAGGGAGGGAGTTCAGGATTTTGTCCCAGCGACAGTGAAGGAATGGTGATATATTTTCAAGTCAGGGTGGTGAGTGACTCGGAGGGGAACCTCCAGGTGGTGGGGTTCGGTATTAATATGGCTAGTCTGGTACAGTTTCCGATCAATGGTAACCCCAGGGATGTTGATTGTGGGGGATTGAACAATGATAATACCACTGAATGTCAAGGGCCGATGGTTAGATCCTCTCTTGTAGGAGATGTCCATTGCCTAGTACTTGTGTGGTGCAAATGTAACTTGCCATTTGTCTGCCCAAGCATGGATATTGTCCAGGTTTTGATGCATTTGGACATGAATGGCTTAATTATCTGAGGAGTCACGATTGGTGCTGACCATTGTGCAGTCACCTGTGAGCATCCCCACTTCTGGGACGGGATTCTCCGACCCCCCCCCCCCGCCGGGTCGGAGAATTGCCGGGGGGGGCGGCGTGAATCCCGCCCCCACTGGCTGCCGAATTCTCCGGCGCCGGGGATTTGGCACCGGCGGTCGGCAGACGGTGGCAGCGGCCGCCCCGGCGATTCTCCGGCCCGCGATGGTTCGAGTGGCCGCCCATTTTCAGCGGGTCCCGCCGGCATATGTTACGTCAGGTACTTATCGGCGGGACCTGGCTCCGCGGGAGGCCTCCGGGGTCCTCGGGGGGGGGGATCTGGCCCCATGGTGGCCTGGCCCGCGATCGGAGCCCACCGATCCGCGGGCGGGCCTGTGCCCTGGGGGCACTCTAATCCTCCGCGCCGGCTGGTGTAACAGTCCGAGATGGCCGGCGTGGAGATGAACCCACCCTGCGCATGCGCTGGGATGACGCCAGCACTCCCGCGTGTGCCAACCCGCGCCGGCTGGCGGAGGCCCTTCGGCGTCGGCTGCCATGGCGCCAAACCCCTTCCGCGCTAGCCGGCGTGGCGCAAACCACTCTGGCGCCAGACTAGCCCCTAAAGGTGCGGAGGATTCCGCACCTTCGAGGCGGCCCGTCGCCGGAGTGGTTCACGCCACTCCTTCGCTCCGGAGTTGCCCACCCCACTGGTTTCGGAAGAATCCCGCCCCTCATCTTATGATAGAAGGGAGGTCATTGATGAAGCAATTGGAGATGGTTGGGTCTTGGACACTACCCTGAGGAACTCGTGCAGTAAAGTCCTGGAGTTGAGATGATTGACCTCCAACGACAACAACCATCTTCACTCTCACCTCGCCTCTGTCATTCAGCTCTTGTCTGGTAGGAAAATGCCAGAAGCTGCTGCGGTTGCAGGTTCCATTAACTGTTGAGATCTTGGTGGTGGAGCTACAGAATTACGTTGGGAGGTCTCGGGGGACCATGCAAAAGTGACTGAGGCAGCAATATCCTCGATTCGAGGGGCCTTGGATAAAGTGGATGAGGTGGACAAAGTGCAGGATGTGGAGCTGAAAGAGGTTGGGGCGGCTCTGTCCAGGCAGAATGATCAGATCACTGCCCGGGAAGGGGAGATGGCACAGGTGACAGCCGATAACAAAATATTAAGGGCCAAAGTTGACGACTTGGAAAATCGGTCTTGTAGACTTATCTTTTTAAAAATACATTTAGAGTACCCAATTCATTTTTTCCAATTAAGGGGCAATTTAGCGTGGCCAATCCACCTACTCTGCACATCTTTTGAAACCCACGCAAACACGGGGAGAATGTGCAAACTCCACACGGACAGTGACCCAGAGCCGGGATCAAACCTGGGACCTCGGTGCCGTGAGACAGCAGTGCTAACCACTGCGCCACCGCGCTGCCTACTTCTAGACAGAACTTGAGTGTAGTTTGGTTGCTGGAGGATCTGGAGGGCCCGATAAAGTTCATGTCACAGTTGTTTTGGAAATGGTGGGGGAGGGGGGGGGGGGGGGGGGAATGGCGATCCCTCCCGAGCTGGATTGTGCCCACAGGTTATTGAGGCAGAAACTCAGTGCAGGTGAACCATTGCCTGTAATCACCGTGCGCTTCCACAGCTTTCAGGCCAAAGAAAGAGTTTTACAGTGGGCAACAGGTCATCGCGATTGCAGATGGCAGGGTCATGCGGTGAGAATTTATCAAGATGATGGAGCGGAACAGGCTAAGAGGTGTGCTGCATATTTAAGAAGGCCAAGGATGCGTTGTATCGCAGTAAGGTCCGATTTGGCGTGGTTCATGGAGAGACATGAACCAGGGTTGAGATAAATGTTTTCTTTTTGGTATTGGTTGGGTGATGTTTGTATGGAGGTGGGTGGGTGATTTCTGGTAGTTGATGTGTGTCTTTTGGGCAGTTGTAGAGTTTTTTCTCAATGGGGAATTTTGTTGTGTGGGTTGGAGGGATGGGCAAGTATTATTGTTCATGTTTCTTTTTTTTCTCTCTCTCTCTCTTGGAGATAATAAAGCTAGTTTTGGGCGGAGGTGGGCTTGTTGGATTGGGAGTGATGATGAATGGTACTTTAGGAGGTGGCCACCCAGCTAGCTAAGATAGTTAGTTCATAGGAGTGAAGGGATGGGGCTAGCAGCAGCTCATAGGGTGGGGGGGCCTTTTAAGGATGAGCTTAGAGGTTTTGTTTTTGAATTGGATAGTGTGGGTAGAGGGGTGGGGGAGAGTCTTTGGCTGCCTGTTTGATGTTGGCTAGGCTGGTTGGGGGTGGTGTTGGTACGGGTGGGAGAAAGGGGGGAGAAAGGGATGGGTACGTTTTCTGACAGTGGCTGGGGACTGTTCTTTCTTCGGTCATGTTGGGGGATTTGGTGGCCATTTTGGGTGGGCCTGGTGATGGCTCTCCTCGAGTGGTTGCTGGAATGTCCTGGTATGGGAGAGTGTAGATGACCCCCCCCCCCCCCACTTCCCCCTCCATCCGTCTCATGGAACGTGAGGGGTTTGTGCGGGCGGGTAAAAGGATCTAGAATGTTTGCGCCTCAGGAGTTTGAAGGCTGATATGGTTCTGTTGCAGGAGACCCATTTGCAGGTTAAAGATCAGTTAAGGTTGTGGAAGGGTTGGGTGGGGCAATTTTGATGAATAAGAAGGTAGCTTTTTCAGCGGCTAAGATTTTGACAGATCCGAATGAGATGTGTTACAGTTAGTGAACTGTTGGCAGGTGCCCCGGTGGTGCTGGTCAATGTATATTCCCAAACTGGGATGACACAGCTTTTATCAAAATGTTACTGTCATTGATTCCCCATTTGGACTCTCACCAGCTAATCATGGTAGGGGACTTTAACTGTGTATTGAACTTTCGATTGAACTCGAGATGATTTGGAGATGATTATTTCATTAGATGCTGAAAAGGCATTTGATAGGGCGGAGTCGGTTTATTTGTTTGAAATCCTCGGGAAGTTTGGCTTTGGGCCTAGATTGATAGCTTGGGTCCAGCTCTTATATAGGGCCCCCACCACGAGCGTTCATAAGAACGCTTTGAGTTTGAAGTAGTTCCACCTGATGAGAGGCACAAGGCGGATGTCCACTGTCCCAGCTATTCTTTGCATGTCTAAAAAGTGGAGGGGGATAGAGAGGCGGGGGGACGGAGCATAGGGTATCATTGTATACGGACAATTTATTGTTGTATGTGACAGACCCTTTCACCAGTGCAAAGGAGAAAATGAAGCTGCTCGGGAGGTTTGGCTCCTTCTTGTGGTATAAGTTGAACTTGGGCAAAAGCGAATGCTTTCCAGTGAATCTCTCAGAGGGAGGGGAGCCGATCTGGAAAGGTTGCCCATTCACATGGCCAGGTCCAGATTCCGCCATCTGGGAATCCGGGTGGCTCATGACTGGACCTCGCTCCATAAATTGAATTTTGGGGATCTGGTCAAGGCGATGAAGGCTGACTTGGGGAGGTGGGGAAACCTCTTGCTGACCTTGGCGGGTAGGGTTCAGTCGGTAAAAATGAATATCCTCCCAAGGTTTCTATTTTTGTTTCAGTGCCTACCAATTTTTCTCCCTAAATCTTTCTTTGTGAAAGTGAATAAAATGTTATCTTCTTTTATTTGGGAGGATAAGACCCCACGGATTTGCAGAATGTTTTTGAAGAGGGGTACGCAGTCAGAGGTCTGGTTATGTCCAATCTATTATTTTATTATTGGGAGGTGAATATTGACAGCATGCGGGGGTGATATAGAGGGAGCGGAAGGAGAGGAATGCCTGCAGAGGCTCCAGTTTGAGGGCCTTGGTTAGGACTCCTCTTCCATTCTCTTGGCTAAATGGACTTCCAATCACCCGGTGGTGGTGGCCACCTTGGGAATATGGAGACAGTTTAGGCAGCATTTTAACCTGGGTGTCATGTCGTTGTGGGCCCTAATCTGTGAGAATCATGTACCGGCGGCCTTGGACCCATTGTTTGGGACATGAAGGGAGGGGGGGTTGGAACGGTTTGGAGATTTGTTTATAGATGGGACGTTTGCTGATTTTGAGGAGCAGGTGGGCAAGCACTGGGTCTCGAGAGCTGACCTGATTCAGTATTCTCAGGTAGTCACCTTTATACGCAAGGAGATTTCTTCCTTCCTCTTGGCACCCTCTCCTCCTTTGACAGAGTTCTAGCAATGGTTGATGTAGGGGAAGGGAAGATGTCGGACATTTATAATTGGCTCATGTCAATGGAGCAGGTTCCACTGGAGGAGGTTACGAAGAAATGGGAGGGGGAACTGGGCCAGGTGTTTGATGGGGTGGGGGGGGGGTGTGGAGCGAGGCACAAAACAGAATCAACTCCTCTCCTCATGAGCAAGGCTCAGTCTGATTCAGTTCAAGGTGGTTCATAGGACACATTTTACCAGGGCATGGACGAGTGGGTTCTTCTTGGAAGTAGATGATAGGTGCAAGCGATGTTCTGGGTGTCAGGCGCTTCATATGCACATGTTATGGTCGTGTTCTAAGCTTATGAGATTTTGGGTTTCTTTCTTCAGCACCATGTCGGGAATTCTCGGGGTTGAGTTGGAGCCTTACCGTTCTGTGGCTATCTTTGCTGTTTCAGATTTACCGAGCTGCAGACAGGGGCGACAGCAAACGCTCTGGCCTTTGCCTTGCTAATAGCCCAAAGGCTGTTTGGGTGGAAGTCTTCGGTGCCGCGGCGTGGTTAAGTGACCTGATGGAGTTCTTACACTTAGAAAAGATTAAATATATCCTGGGAGGGTCGACGGAAGGGTTCTAGCTAAGATGGCAGTTGTTAATTTCGCACTTCAGGGAGCTGGTCATCGTCAGATGTAGGGGGGGGGGAGGGAGGACTCGGTGGGTGGGGGGGGGGGGGGTTGTTCTTTTTGATCAAGTTTTGAAGGGGGTGAGAGTGTTGAAATGTCATACCTATTGTTTGAACATGGCTGTGATGGTATTAGATTTGAAAAACTTTTCGTAAGAAAAATATTTTTGAAAAGCTGAAGGAAGAGGAGGCGGAAAAGAGCACATAGCAGGAGGCCATATCCAATGAATGCCTTGAGGGAGCAATTCTATTACCCTAATTTCAGCAAGGCCCAATGTAGAGATTTATTTTGTTCACAACAGGAATCGTGGTGAAATCAGTCAAGTGCTGTAGCCACAACTGCAGCCCCAAAATAGTGCCTGTGGCCATTAAGGTGACTGACTTGTAAGGGCCCTTCCTGTTTATTCACTTATTTCCCCTTTCTTTTATTTCTGCCATTACAATTTTGATCCATGGATGATTAATGGACAGTGTCTTTAAGGCAAGCAGCCTGTACCTTTAACTCACGCAGAAGAATTCAGCAGCAGGAGAGATCACTGTGCTAGTCTGTGCTGGCTGACCAGCACAGTGAGAAGAGATGGGTTGGGACGCGATTTGATTGATTTGGCTGGTGGCCAATGAATTGACCCAAAAGGCTGTACTTTGCTCGGTAACGGGATGGTGATTGGATCTTATCCCAGTGGGATGGTTCAGAGTCCCGAGGTTTTCAGTTTGGTTTCAGTTTGATTCCTGGCAGCCCCGGAGAAGGCCCTGCAATTCTCTCCTCTCCATTTTTCTCCAGAAAGGCATTGTTTCTGAACCAGCAGAGATCCTGGATTCATCTATTTACAGGAGAACCATTCCAGGCTGTGCAGGCAAAGTCCAGAATCTGCTCACTCTCTCCAGAAAGCTGTTGCTAATTCTCGCCAGAGAGATCGAGCTAACTCTCCCTTACACCACTTGTGTTGTGACTCTGGGGCATGTGGGGCTGGAATTGACTGCACACTTGCCCAGGGTGTCATAAGAGATTCCTTGAGCATGATGCAACTAAATGGGAACAAGTCCCATAGCAAGCGTATTTAGCCGTGTGTATGCCGGTGCTCGTAGCGCCGAGAAACACTTGGCTATACAACTCCACTTGCATTAAATAAGGTGCCTCAGTGGCGAATGCGTGGCCGAGGCTGCACATAGCCCCGCTTTCTACACCGAGGAGCTCCGCTCCGATCTCCTGGGAGACTCCCACGAGTGCCGTTCTGTCTGGCCCAGTTTGTGGGGACCAGTGCAGAACAGCGCTCACCCACGGTCTCCAAGGCGAAGGGGATATATCCCAATGCTTCAGGTAAATTAGGAAACTATATATTAAAGGGAAATCAGCTGCCTCACTCTAATATGCAGATTGGCTAAAAAGTGATTCACATCGCAATGTCACGCGAGATCACCGGGTACATACTGGGAGTGGTGTTTCCTGGCTTTTATCAGCCACACTGTGCCATGTTTTTCGGGTGTAGTGTGGCCATTGGACCATGCCACTTATTTTTATTCACCTAGCTCCTTTGAGGCTGCTGCTGGATATATAGCAACTTCTCACTGTTTGCAGTGCCATGTAGTGTAAGGGAGGTCACTGAGACTCTCTATACAACATGCATCATATTCAACTCATTCCTTCTTGCTAGAAATAAGTAGGCAGTATGAACATGAGGTTTTGCATGGATTGTAATATCTTCATGGTGCATGGTGCCATTGATTGCAAACGCATTGTCTTGTGTGATCCTTATCTTAATATGAACATATTCATCAGCAGCAAGGGATTCTTGTGCAACCACAAGATGTTACATTATACAAACAGCAGTAGTGATGATTATTCCATGATGCAGCAGTTCTCTGCGTCATCTATATTAAAGAGATCCACAAATCAAAGGGTGTCTATTGGTTGACAATTGTTATCGTCTCATGAGATGGCTCATGGTTCCTGTCAGAGAGCACGGGTAGTTTTAAGTGCTCTATGTTTGTATTGTTGGATATTAGAAATAAGGTATAGATTTAAATATGGCAGCATGGTAGCATTGTGGTTAGCATAATTGCTTCACAGCTCCAGGGTCCCAGGTTCGATTCCCGGCTTGGGTCACTGTCTGTGCGGAGTCTGCACGTTCTCCCCGTGTGTGCGTGGGTTTTCTCCGAGTGCTCCGGTTTCCTCCCACAGTCCAAAAATGTGCAGGTTAGGTGGATTGGCCACGCTAAATTGTCCTTAGTGTCCAAAATTGCCCTTAGCGTTGGGTGGGGTTACTGGGTTATGGGGATAGGGTGGCGGTGTGGGCTTGGATAGGGTGCTCTTTCCAAGAGCCGGTGCAGACTCGATGGGCCGAATGGCCTCCTTCTACACTGTAAATTCTATGAAATGAGTTTAATTTAATGTTTTTGTGTGAGAGCTCTAGTTAAATTCACGTTAAACATAGGTGTTTGAAATGATAGGGGGTTTTGGTTTCAGTTTAAACTATGTCTTCATTGCGCTTAGGGAGTTTATGACCTCAAAGGTAAAAAAGAGTACTGGAGAAAGAATGAGCTGTTGCTCAGCAACCAGGGGCATCTTTAGGGTAAGGAGCCTTTTAGAGTTTAGTTTTAGCTGAATTCATAGCAATTGGACCTTAGCAGTGAGAGAGAAGGTAGCTCTCACAGCCCTGCTGGAAGCAGGAAAACTATACAAAGAAGTAATGGGCTGGAAAGGTAGCTTCAGAAATTAGATAATGAAGAGAGGTTTCCATGAAGATTGAAGTAAAAAGGGAAACTTGGGAGGTGGCGGCGTAGTGGTATTGTCACTGGATTAGTAAACCAGAGACTAGGAGTAATACTCTGGGGACTCAGGTTCAAAATCTGCCACTGCAGATGGTGAAATTTAAATTCAATAAAAATCTGACATTTTTTAAAAAAGTCTAATGATGACCATGAAACCATTGTCAAATTGTTGTAAAAACGAACTGACTCACTAATGGAAGGAAATCTGCTGTCTTTTCCTGGTCTGGCCTACATGCAACTCCAGACTAGCAGCAATGCAGTTGACTCTTAATTGCCCCTCAAGGGCAAGTAGGAATGGGCAATAAATGCTGGCACAGCCTAAGATGCCCACATCCCATGAACAGATTTTTAAAAAAGGAACTGGAATTTGAACAGGGTACTGTTCAGAGAAGTTAAAGACAGAACTGAGAACAGCAGAGCTGATCAGGTCGGCTTTAAAACAATAGTGTTCTGCTGGGGAGTGAGTACCTGAGAGTTTGTGTGGAAGTTGGATGCACGTGGCATTGCAAGACAAAAGACAAAGGAATACTGAATGTCTGGTTTAGCTCAGTGGGTTAGACAGCTGGTTTGTGATGCAGAACAAAGCCAGCAACGCGGGTTCAATTCCCGTACCAGCTGAGAATTCTGAATTCTCCCTCCGTGTACCCGAACAGGTGCTGGAATGTGGCGACTAGGGACTTTTCACAGTAACTTCCTTGCAGTGTTAATGTAAGCCTACTTGTGACAATAAAAGATGATTTGTTTTATTTTTATTTATGGAGAGTTGGAAAACCTGGAGGTGGATCCTTGCTAAAACAGCTGCGAGAAAACATTTTTTGAAAGAAGAGTCTAAGGTGTGTCTTTTCAAGAGTGGAGTTTGTAAACATTTGTGTGACAATAGTCTGGGGGATTTGAGGAGAAAGCCAAGAAGATCAATTGGGTGGCAGCTGCCACTTGGTTTCAGAGTGCGATGTGTTTGACCACAGTTATTCTGTTGGGTTACAGGGACTGTGTGTTTACTGAAAATATCATAGCATTAGATAGATTTCATAACCTGTATTATCCTTTAAATCTGTGTACAGTTGTTGAAGATAAGTGGGAGTGACTGAGTTTTGTATTTTCATAAAGATTTTCACGTTTAATAACTTTTGTTGTTGTTAAAGCTAATTGGCAGTCATGTGACTCTGTCCGTCCATGATTTCTAAAGAAAAGTCAAAGTGTTTGAGCCAGGATTCCAGTCTGGGATCTTCCCATCCAGTAATAACATCAACTGGGATTGTAACACTCCACATGCGCATAGTATACCTCAAATGAGATCCATTCTGCCATACAAAGCACCACTGGCATCCTCAAACAATACTTCCACCGCCTCACCCGCTCTGGAGGAGTCCTGCAATGCTCAGATGAATAGATATCAAGATTTGTGAAAATATGCTGCATGCTAAACAAACTGGCTATTATTGGTAGCCATTGCTACCAGCTACCAGGCAAAAACTGAGAAACAGGAGCACAGGGAAAGGGAGGAAGTGCACGAGGAAGAGGACACAAGACCAAACACCCTTTCTGCCTGAGATCTACATGATTATTCATGAGTTATACCAGCAACCTCAACTCCTCCCACGCCATTCAGCACCAGTCCCACGCTCCTTGCTTTTTCTCCATCACTGGCTTTAACACCATCCTCTATCTAACAATATGAGAATAAAAGCTACGAGACAATGTATTCCTTAAATAGTGCCGACAAAATAAAATTAATCACCCTGTTATGGACCAGGGTTTAGAAAACTTGTTCACCTGACCTACAATTATTTATAGATTTTGGTTACGAGGAGCACAAGGGCCTGCCTTTCAGGTGTTATTCAACAGAGGCCTTAAGCACTTTTAATCCAAAACAAAGTTGATTCTACAAATTTAGTTAACATTTTTTATAAACACACACAGTAGGCATTTTTAGCAACTACAAACATAAATACCCCACACAGCTACAGTACTCTATATGTAACCCTTAATAAATTTCCCCCTTAAACTGTTCCAATCTAATAACAAGATCCCATAAACCAGAAAACCCTTTTCAAAGGTGTGGCCCAGCCCACAGCACTCAAGACCTGGTTTAGATACATTGTGTACTTTCCAAAACAGCAGGTTTGAATTTATTTCAGAAAACAATTATTTATTTTCAAGTTATCAAGTAATCTGGAAACAGCTTTAAAATGCAGATAGAGAGAGACAGGACAATACTTCTCTGTCTGACTCCAGCAGCCAAACGTGAAAATGAAAGCAAAAAACTCAGAGCCACAAAACAGCTCCAATCCAAAGCAAAAGTAAAATTCAGAGCCACAGCCCAACTCCACCCACACAATGGCATCACTGAAGCCATGTGATAAGACAACATATTTCTTAAAGGGATACTCCCATGACAATCCTTGTGTATTTCCTTACTGCCTCTTCCGTGCACCTTTACTTTTTCTGGCATTCGTAAAAGCTGTTTACTCATTGGCTTACAGAGACTGTAGCCACCTTTAAAAGACAACCTGAACCAGCTCTGTGCCTGGCTTCGGAATATACCATCTTGACCTAAGCTGTAGCAGACTCAGCTGGCAGGCCGACAGAACACAGTACGGACACTGGTGGGGCGACAGGGCGGAAGCAGCACCCTGCCAAAGGACTGAAGCTTCATGCTTCATGAACTCACTGCCACTACCCCAGGGTGGCATCTCAGCAATTCTGGCGATTGGTTGGAGAGCAGCTTGAATGACTGCTATTGTTCAGATTAATTTATGAGATGTGGCATCGCTGGTCAGACCATCATTTATTGCCCATCCCTAGTGGCAGTAGTGATCTGTCTTCTTGAACCGCCACAATCCCCGATGTGTAGGCACACCCACAGTTCTTTTAGGGAGGGAATTCCAGAATTTTGACCCAGTGACAGTGAAAGAATGACTAGGGGATGTTCATAGTAACTTCATTGCAATGTTAATGTAAGCCTACTTGTGACACTAATAAAGATTACTATTATTATATATTTCCAAGTCAGGATGATGAGTGACTTGGAGGGGGACCTCCAGGTGATGGTGTTCGCAGGTATCTGCTGCTCTTGTTCTTCTAGATGATAGTGGGCGTGGGTTTGGAAGGTGCTGCCTAAGGAGCCTTGGTGAGCTCCTGCAGTGCATCTTGTAGATGGTATACACTGCTGCTACTGTACGTCAGTGGTGGAGGGAGTAAATGTTTGTGGAAGGGGTAGCAATCAAGCGGTCTGCTTTGTCCTCGATGGTGTTGAGTTTCTTAAGTGTTGTGGGAGCTGCACTTGTCCAGGCAAGTGGAGAATATTCCATTACACTCCTGACTTATGATGCTATGACTTCTGGAAGCTCTTTTGATTACTGGCATCTTAAGCTATGATGATAGACGTCATACCTTTGACACAATCTATTTGTACTGCAATGGAAGCTGTGCCATCAGCCATCATACACTGCATCATGGTGGGTTCCATAGATATGCTAATGTAGATGATCACCCACTCCATGTCAGAAAGGATGGCCCTGTGCCAAGTTGGTGCTGTACTCCTGTCATTGATTTCAAGTTTTCCAGCAGTTTGTTCAGTGCACCAAGCATTTGGTTGTGTATATCCAGCTACTTTCTTCTGAGGCCTCTGCAGTTGAAGTAGTATATAACCTCACCATCCCCAGTGGGCTGACACCTGTGTTATCCTTTCCCTGCACCCTAGCTCCTATGGAGTGGTGCCCATTGTCTCATCATGTGCATAGTGGCCATGCTAAATTGCCCCTTTGTGTCCACAAAAAAAGATGTGTCGGCTAGGTTAAGGGGTTGTGGGGTCAAGGCGGGGGACTAAGCTTGGGTGGAGTGTTCTTTCAGAGGGTCAGTGCAGACTCAATGGGCCGAATGTCCTCCTTCTGCACTGTAGAGATTCTACGATTCTATATCCCTCCTCTAACCTGGCCTCTAAAATACTTGCCTTCTCAGTCACTAAGCTTGTAGCTGAACGGCTGTGTCTCTTCATCGTCCCTATTTTCACTTCCTCCACTGAAGGGACGACCCTAGGTCTTGAATATCTGAGATGAGAAGGGGCAGACTGGCTTGTGGCGAGGGAAAGGAGAAAGTAAGAAGTGTGTGTTTAGCTTGTTAGCCAGAAGAAATTATGGGATGAGGGAGATGTGGCAAGAGAGGACGAGGATTCGGCATTCAGAATCTGTGAAGGTCAATTCCAACAGCACCGCCTCAGCCATGATCCTTCCCATAGTGGCCAGTTTTGTCTTTTCCATTTCGGTTGTCCTCTTCCAGTCTGTTACACCAAATTTGGGAAACTGCCCATTTCATGAAATGAGCAGCCTTCCTGTACAGTTCATGAAACAGGCAGTTTGACCACCCAGTTCATGAAATGGGCATTGGAAAGATTGTCCAGTCCAACTTTTATGAATGGAAAATAAAGTTTCATTCACAAGTGTATAATCTACTTAATTCTGTTGACTGTCCTCTTATGTTTCATCCAGTATTTTAAAAAGAAAATTCCAATTAAGGGGCAATTTTTTAGCGTGACCAATCTTCCTACCGTGCACATCTTTGGGTTGTGGGGTGAGACCCACGCAGACATGGGGAGAATGTGCAAACTCCACACGGACAGAGACCCCAGGCCGTGATCGAACCCGGATCCTCGCCGCCGTGAGGCAGCAGAGCTAACCACCATGCCACCTTCATCCAGTATTATATCCAAAGCATTTTGGTTGAGTTTATATTCACCGTTGATCACAATACAGCAAAAACAAGTAAGGGACCGTCTTTATAGCCTCATGATAAGTGCTGCTCATTGCCCATCAAACAAAAATGGACACCATAGCCCCACTGAGGGCAGATGTTGGCACACATCCAGGCCATTAGCCTCAGCTCCATATCACTAATACTGCATTCCACAGAACCTCGATTCTCGGGATATCTGGAATGCCCGTTGACCAACACCAGTTCCTCCCAGGGTGTTGCCAGTTTACTGATGACCAGTGCTGTGAACTCCGTTCCATTATCTTACTGAAGAATATGTGAAGCTCCAATGTCAAGAAATATGAGAAGCAGCTCATGGATAACCTTAGCTGGATTTCAGAGTACGAATGACGTGAAACTTGATCAGGTATTCCTCCTTCATAGTCTGCAGTCAACCAGGTCTACTTGTCCACATTAATTCACTTCATTGGCAACCAGATACCTCAATCACTCTTGTTGCTGTCTCTTGATACAATGTTTTTCTATGCATCTCTCGCAGCGACTGATGTTTTGTCCTATAAGTCATCGTGGGATGTTTGCAAACTTTTCAGAAAGATTTTTGTAAGTCTTCTCTTCCCCACCATGGCAAGTTCCAATGAGGGATTGTCACATAATGGCTAGGACTGCTCCCTTGGCAGTCATGTACTTACCATTGCTCTTGGTAACCTTGTCCACACCACTTAGCTGTGTGAGCACAAACATTTTCAGGATGTGATATTCATCTCTTTGGAACTTCTGTCCAGTTTTCCCACATTTGAGGACAGCAATAAGCTTCTGTTTGGCAGACTACAAAATAGCACAGCTCTCAGCACAGTCATCCACCTTCAGTGTGTGCAGGGGTTATGCCAGTCAGTATAGATTTCTGTGCTTAGATACTGGTTCTAGAAGAGGTTTGAATGCCATCACATTTTCATCTGGGTACAACATAGGAGTGATGAACTTGTCATTAATGAACAATAAGAGCTACTTGCCATGTGAGTCTTTGAAGTCAATGCCATGTTATTTTCACTTCCAGCATGGAATTCCACTCCTTCTATCGCCTGCTTTGAAGTCAAATAGGCAGATGTAATCTTGTTCCTTTGAAAATTATATTAAATTTTACACCTTCCACTAACCACCTTTGCAGACAAACTTGTTTTCCCAAATTTACAAGGTTATTGAGCAACGTAGTACACGATATTAAGCTTGGACACGGCAACAATTTTTACAACTCATAAATAGCATTGATCATTTCATAAAATGAGCAGTCAAACTGCCAATTTCATGATCCTTGCAATGGGTTTGCCCAGTTCATGAAACAAATTCTACCAGTGCCCATTTCATGAAATGGGCAGTTTCACAATTTGGGTGTAACACAGTCCATTGCTGTTGTCTCCACCTATATACCAACTTTTGCTGAAGGCAAGTGTGAGTGGCTGGAATTTTCCAGCCCTACTGCGATGGGTTCCCCGTGGCAGTGAGTCATTCAAAATGTCCGTTGACTTCAGCAGGGCTGGAAGATCCCGCTGGAGAGAGTGTCCGGCAATATGTCTCGGTGATGTGGCTGCCATGGCTGAATTGTTGCCAATGTGTATAAGTTTGCGAGTCTGGGGCTTGTAATGGTGGTAAATATGTGGTGGGGAAATATACCATGGGCAGAATTTTACGACCAGTTTGCAGGTGGGTGGCAGGGCCCTATAAAATTCCTCAGATGCTCTTCTTACCTCCCTCCCACCCACCCTGACTTTACTGCAATTTCATGATGGGATGGGCGCAGTGTAGTATTACGGGCCAGGGTTCAGAGAACACCAAGGTATACCATGGTGTTCACCTGACCCACAACTTTAAATAGATTTTGGTTATGGGGAGCACAAGGGCCCACTTTACAGGTGTGATGTGTCATGTGAGAGTACCTTTAAGAAATGGGTGTTTATCAGTGATGTCAGAGTGTGGGTGGAGCTGGGCTGTCTGTCAGCTTTTTACTTTCGTTTTAGGCTGTTTGCTGCAGGGTGTGTTTTAGTTTCGTTTTCAGTGTTGGAGCTGAAGACAGACAGAGCAGGTGTACTGTTGATCTCTCTGCCATGAAAAGACTATATCTTGATCATTTGGTGAATTCAGAATTATAAATGTTTTCAGTAGTGAATGTAAACCTGATGTGCTTCTGTTAAAGGGTGTTTCTTTTGTCTTCTGGATGTTGTTTGGGAAGTTATTAAGGATTACTTAGTGTTGTATTCTTTGGGGGTTGTATTTGAATTGATGGTTGCTAAGATGTTCACTGTATGTTTTAAAAAGGTTAACTTGAGTTCATAAAATAAACATTGTTTTGTTTTTAAAAATACTTTTTGATTTCTGCTGTACCACACCTGTAGAGTGGGCCGTGTGCTCCCCATACCACAATCTATTAAAAGTTGTGGGTCAGGTGAACTCCATGATACACTTTGGTGTTCTCTAAACCCTGGCCCATAACAGATGCAACAGAGAACTAAAAGTATTTTTAAACAAAAACAATGTTTATTCTATGAATCCAGTTAACATTTTATAAACACACAGTAAACAGTTTATCGACTACCAACCCTGACCACCCTCCTAAAGATACAGTACTCGATAGATAAACCTTAATAACTTCCCAAACAACATCCATAAGTTAAACCCTTTTTAAATAAAGACAGCAGGTTTAAATTCTCTACAGAATCAGGTATTACTTTGAAATCATCAATGAGCTGAAGACATTCTTTAGCTTGTAGAGAGAGAGATCATTACACAGCTGCTTGCTTTGAATGCAGCTCTGCAGCTCTGAAAATGATATCAAGAACACACTGCAGCTCCCAGCTCAAAACAACAGTGAAAGACAGCCAGCCCAGCTCCAACCACACACTGACGTCACTGCAGCTATTTGATAAACACCCATTTCTTAAGGTACATGCACCTGACAGTAGGCCAACCAGCTGACCACGCTTGCCCCAATTGAGGCCCTTCAGTGGGCTTGATTTTACTTATGGGTGGCTTTTCTGCTAGTAGTGAATCATTCAGGACCCTTACCAGGGAGGAAAGGATATTTAAACATAGCTGACCCATGCCCCTTATGAATAGCAGGTGTTTGTGAAATGACCTCCAGGCTGTGTGTGATAGGCGGGAGGTCCTCATGCTGAGGAAGGGAAGAGAAGACCAGACAAAGGCAGCCTGGATAGAGGCCACAGCAGAGGTCATCCAGGGAAACTCGCTGCAGTTCCGGAAAACACTGTAGTATCTGTTAGCTGACAAGTAGCATTGAGAAATATTGTCCCAACGCACCCCCACTCCCCCCCCCCCCCCATATAGTAAACGTTTGCCACACATTTGAAGGCATGAGATTGCCATTACAATGTCCTTTCTCATTTCTACGGGCTAAAATTGCACAGGCAGTGTGAAATCTCTGTCGATTGGACTTTTGATGGCCTTAAATGGCCCTTTTATTGTTAGCAGGTGCACATCCGATTTGCATGCGTGCCTGCCGAGCTCAAAATCTCATGCATGGGTGAGGATATTGGAGAAGAAGCCCCAATGTCTTGTGTCACGACTTCTTAATGCACTTCTGAATCAGGCGCGTGACCGCCCCAGAAGCATAAAATTCTGGCCTGTTATTTTTTTATTGTATTTTTGTGAAAACTGTATTCGTAAACTGATCTATTCGCAGACGTTATTGGTTTTTTTTCTAGAACAAGCATTTTGCAAACATTTTAACGTTCTCCCGTTATGTAGAAATACTTCAAATGTAAGGCGGGGGGGGGGGGGGGGTGGGTAATATAAATTCACATAACTGGCAATTACACGTGCACAGTTCAAACAGTTAGGGGATGGCACTAACTGAATAGAAAATAATTGATTTCTGCAATTCTGCAAGCAATTGTTCAGTAAGCAGAGAGTTATGGTTACATATCAATCTAATTAATAATCTGACACAACCAGAGAAAGCACATTAAAATGAACGTAAGAAACATGGCCATTGTTATAACGGTTTTATGTGTTAGATTTTTGATAAATGCCATTATAATAAAAATGCAATTAAATGGATCCACTCATATGACTCATGGATTTGCAATATACATTTTCTGCTCCTCTATCATTTATCTGGATATCTCGCAGGGTGAACAGAATTCTTGATATTTGGCTGTGATTTGATAATGATCTGTCTGCCTGGAAAACACCCTTTTCAGATTGTTCAAAGGAACATGGAAATTTTATAATGTTATTTAGCAGCAAAATGCAATACGTGAATTCCTGACTGTGTTACAGTCATCAAGTGTCATACTTACTGCCAACAGTATTTGAGAGGAGCTGTGAATAACCTCAATATATTGGTAATCAATAATACAACCCATCACAGAGATATAGGAATGGCCATCCAAGCTTTTCACATAGGCGGTTGGCATCTCTCTTCTAACACAGCCTGGACCATGTTCACTCCACCAGGAATGGTGCACAGAAATATTAAATGTCAGTAGATCACTCTCCTGCACAAAAGAAAGCATATGTTTGCATATTTAGCACATTACAAAAATTGAACTATTCTAATAAACTTTATATACAACTCTCTGGTTATGATCAGTAGAAAATACATTGTCAGTGATATTTATCCTTACTCTCCATAACACCCCTTTATCAGAACTGCAGCAGATACACCATCAATTTCCTTGAATGTCAGTAGGTTCACTCCATAGTTAGTGACTAAACTGGTGAAAAAGTTGTGACTCGAATGCATAGTCAGCGGTCTACATAGGCAGATGCAGCATACTGTCGAAAAATGTGAACTTATCCATTTCGGATGGAGAAACAGAATGGCAGAGCATTATTTAAATGGTGATAGAATGGGAAATGTTGAAATACAAAGGGACCTGGTTGTCCTGGTAACCAATCACTAAAAGCAAGCATGCAGGTACATACAACAAGCAGTGAGAAGGCAAATGATATGTCAGCCTTCATTGCAAGAGGACCTGAGTACAGGAGCAAGGGTGTCTAACTGCAGCTGTTCAGGGCTTTGGTGAGCCCGCACCTGCAGTATTGTGTGCAGTTTTGGCCTCCTCATCTAAGAAAGATTATTCTTGCCATAGAGGGAGTGCAACGAAGGATGGCAAGATTGTTGTATGAGGAGAAATTCGGTCAACTGGGCCTATATTCACTGGAATGTAGACGAATAAGAGACAATCTATTTGAAACATATAAAATTCTGACAGGATGCAGGGATATGGGCGGCACGGTAGCACAGTGGTCAGCACTGTTGCTTCACAGTGCCAGGGTCCCAGGTTTGATTCCCGCTTGGGTCACTGTCTGTGCGGAGTCTGCACGTTCTCCCTGTGTCTGCGTGGGTTTCCTCCGGACGCTCCGATTTCTTCCCACAAGTCCCGAAAGACGTGATTGCTGGTGAATTGGACATTCTGAATTCTCCATCAGTGTACACAAACAGGCGCAGGAATGTGGCGACTAGGAGATTTTCACAGTAACTTCATTGCAGTGTTAATGTAAGCCTACTTGCGACAATAAAGATTATTATTATGTTGTTGTTTCCTCTGGTTGCGGCTCGAGGAGGGGGGTGGCTAAAACAAGGGGTCACAGTGTCAGGAGACAGGGTAGGCCATTTAGGACTGAAATGATGAGAAATTCTTCACTCAGAGGGCGGTGAACCTATGGAATTCTCCACCACAGAAAAGTGACGGTCAATCATTGAATATATTGGGTGAGATTCTTTGGCCTCCCCGTGGCGTATTTCTCACCGGCGGGAGGCGGCTGGCCATTGGCCGGCAGTGGGACCTCTGGTCCTGCCACTGTCAATGTTATTTCTCATTGAATCCACCCCATACCACTGCGAAACCTGCGGCAGGGGTGCGCCATTGGTGGGGTCAGAAAATCATGCTGGGGTGAACAGCTGGACGATCTAGTCCACTTTAAAAGGAAACAGATAAATTTCTAGACTCTAAAGGTGCCTAGGAGAGCGGGGAGAGTGAGGATGTATGGTGTCGAGATAGAGGATCGGCAATGATCTTATTGAATGGAGGAGCAGGTTCAAAGGGCCGAATGGCCGACTCCCACTCCTATTTTCTATGTTTCCATGTCTCTCTACAAATTAAAACCTATAAGTGTGAAGCAACCACAGCTACTGTTACCAACCAATTATTGTGGCAGCATGTTCCAAATGTTCCATTATTTCTCTTAATGAGTGAGATTTATTTTCCAATTTCACAAAAGTTCTTGTTAGTTTCCCCTAGATCACAAGAATAGCATTTAATTCCGAGACTATCAAATGCCTGTGAAATGTGTTCTTTGAACCAGAAAATAGCTAAAGGGATTTATAACCCACAGATAAACTGATTCTTCAGTATGTTAATCAGCTGGTAATATTATTAATATTCATTTGGAGAACTTGAAAGCCATTTTAAGACCATTTAGTTACTGAGTTCGGATATGTTCCATGTTCCTGTAATTAACGGCAGTGACCATATAGATGCTTATTATGCAAATTTTTAGCTTTACACAATAAAATTTAAAAAGTCTGTTGATGAATGGCAATAACCGTGCATTCCTGCAACAACCAGCCACACAGGGATGAGGACAAATCTTTCAATCAAAAGCTGGCATCATTAACTGTGTTACTGCTGTCAGCTGTGTTGCATAAACGTCCTACAGCATTTTGTAACAAGCGCACTCATTGCCTCAGTAATGATACTGCAGTCAGTTCATGCTGAGCAACTGACTCGTTTCCTATATTTAAAAGAGAGATTCGCTTATTGAGTATTCAGAGTGAAATATTAATAAGCATTTTCAGTTACATGCTTTAAATTGAAATTCAATATTGTCTGAAATATAAAGTGCTTCATACTATTATTATTTTTAACTTTATAATTTGGAAGAATGTTGAAACAACGAAACTAGTGTTATATGAGCTGCAAATATAGTAAAATATGTAATCTGGTCAAGCGAAGTGACCAAACAATGGTAAGTAAGTAATTAAGGTGGCACGGTAGCACTGAGTTACCATTGATGCTTCACAGCACCAGGGAAACCCAAGTTCAATTTCAGCCTTGGGCAACTGTCTGTGTGGAGTTTGCACTTTCTCCCCTTGGCTGCATGGGTTTCCTCCGGGTGCTTCGGTTTCTTCCCACAGTCAAAGATGTGCAGGTTAGGTGGATTGGCCATGCTAAATTGCCCCTTAGTGTCTAGGGATGTGTGGGTTAAGTGGGGTTATGGGTTTGCAGGGATAGTGCAGGAGCCTGGTTAGGGCACTCTTTCAGAGGGTCGGTGCAGATTCGATGGGCTGAATGGCCTCCTTCTGCACTGTAGAGATTCTTTGATTCTATTCAATTAACAAGAGTGGATATATTGATGTGAATAAACATGGTTCAGGATTTCCTTCAGAAATGTTTACTTAAATGAGGTTAACAGTCTCATGTAAAAGTTAATGGCTGAGTATTGTTTTCCTAATTTTATCCCTCCTCTTCTAAACTGATGACTCTGTTCTGGGATGATCTGTAGGTGATGGTCATCCAATAGGCCAACGTTCATATGAGACTTTTGGCAGTGATTGTCAACATGCTATCCAAACTGCTTAGCTGACCCTTTCGCCATCCACAAAAATGCAGCTCCAGAGATCACTGCACTGCAAGCATGAGTGGAGGCCGTGGCCAATTTCCTAACACATGACCGCTGGGGCCGACTGTGGTGCCCCATTTCAGATCATATAGTATAGCTGATCTCTGGGACCAAATCTGGAAAAATTCTAGTCATTGGATCACTCAGCCATATGCCAGTAATTTCCATGCAATTTCTTCAAATCATTTGCCATAACTACATTAGAAGCTCTAGGAAAATGGGGCCAGAACTTGCGGGAAAAAAAACATGTTAAATACGCATGCTGTTTTAAACGTGTAAATCAGCCAGCAAATTCAAGTGACTAAAAGATACATGAGTTGTGAATCAAGATGAGCTTGTTAGGCACTTTATGCCTCTCCATTGTTTGCTTTATCTAAATCACATCTCATGCTTAGCCTTCCATTAGTTTTAAGAACTTGCTGGATGTTCACATTAATTACCCACTAAACTTACCATACAAAGATAAGTTTACTGATTACAAATGCAAGTACCTTTTTTCACAATGTGACAGTAGTTAATATAGTGTTAATCAACCTCTCTGGTGCAGAATAGCCCTTTAGAAGTGTTCAGCCTCATGCCTTCTGGTCGTCAATTGTTGGTAGAGATTTCAAAAACATCGAGTTACATTTTTTCTTAATTTTCCTTCCTCTTCCTCGTGACTCAAATTTTCTTTCCCGCTTTATTTTACTAACCAATTTGCCTCTAGCTGACTCCATTTGCTCTTCGATCCTTTCTCACTTTCTTCCTCTAATCCTTAAGTCTCATTCGTTAAGGAGATACTCTTGCTCCTGCTGTTTAGGTACTGTACCAGATGTCCCTGTGCTCTTGTCATTCTTACACTTCCAACAAATTACAAAGCAACAAATGTTTGAGCTGAAGGCTGCAGCAGCAAGACCGAATAAACATAATTACACCAATATCATTTTAGCGTTTTATTGAAGTAAGAGTTGCACATATGCAGAATAAGTGTGCATAGCCTGATAACGTATTAAACTTGGCTGTATTGATTCAACATAGACAATTCTGTATACAACTTACACGATTGTGAATCTTTGTCTTGTCTTCCTTTACTACAAGCTAAGATTAATTTTTGAATTTCAAGACTGTAATTTTATTTTCTCTGCTGCAATTTCCACATTGTGTTCTATTTCTGCATTTAAATTCATCAGCTATGACTCCTCACACCAGATAGTCACAGGTCAAACTAACAATTCCTTCTCAGCTTACAAACTATGGGGGAGAATTTGAGGCCTCTCACTCAGCAGTAATAGTACAGTAGCAGCATGCAAATGGTAGGGAGTAATTTATTACATTCCTATCACTATGGCTGCCCTATCTTCTTTGATCTACCACAGGACTTCCCGCGTGAATTATGTGGGAGACAAATGTGATACACAAATGTGCAATGTTTGAACCATTAGAACCAGTTTGTGTGAACTCCTCTGAACTCCATAAAAACACTCTGGGCCATGATGTGTTGGGTACTCTGCTACACAGACAAACCAACACGGTTGCGAATGGTACAACTCAGTTTTATTACTAACATTTATTTACAGTGGTAAACTGGTTACTGAGGTTCGATCATAACCCTAGAATCTGTGGACCTATTCCTAATACTATCTTGTAGTAGCACATGGTGGATGTCTGAGTGGCTTGCTCTGAGCTCTGTGCCCTGAGCTGACTCCTGCTGGAATGCAAAGGAAGTGTCGTGTTCCCTGTTTTGTACTGTGTATGCTCTTGCCTGTGATTGGCTGTGGTGTTGCATGTGTTGATTGGTCCATTGATCTGTCCATAAGTATGTATGTATGTTTGTGCTATGATGTTTATCTGAATATCATGACAGGCCACTATCATAATTATCCCTTCCCACTACTCCCACCAAGAACCTACTTTCTTCAGGGATGGAGGCTGGTTGTACCATTGCAGCAGCTTGAAACTGGCACACTGCCCTGAGCCAGTTGTTCAAGACCATTTGCTAATGAGGCCTTGTCTTCAAATTAAAGCAAGCCTCTGATCAAGACCATTAGATGGACAGCCAAAAGGCCACCCTAAATCTTCACAAGGATATATCTACCCCTATTTCTTTCCTGCCACAACATGGCAATAATCTCTATCCAATCTGTTGTTCAGTATATTTCACAAATATTTTTATATTATAACCTACTCACTTTATAATTCTTAGCGTGTGTCATTTGTATAAAGGACTGATAGCAATATTGCCTATTTGTAGAGGTCAAATTCAGGACTTTTAGTGCTAAGAAGTCCAATCTTACCTTATTCTTTAAAACTGGCAATATTAATTTTGTAGTATGGTCATTGCTGTGATTGGAAATGAAAGTTGAAGTTTTGGGGATGAAGCAAACTTTTTTTTTTGCTCCAACAGTAAGCCAAAAGACTTGCTGTGCTGTGAAAATAGTTCAGTGGTTTTCCTGTCAAATCAGGGCCGGGATTCTCCCCTACCCGGCGGGGCGGGGGGTCCCGGTGGGATGGAGTGGCGTGAACCACTCCGGCGTCGGGCAGCCCCAAAGGTGCCGATTTCTCCGCACCTTTAGGGGCCAAGCCATCACCTTGAGGGGCTAGGCCCGCACCGGAGTGGTTGGCGCGCCGCCGACCGGCGGGAAAGGCCTTTGGCGCCACGCCAGCCGGGGCCGAAAGGACTCAGCCGGTTGGCGGAATTCCAACATGCGTGGGAGCGTCAGTGGCTGCTGACATCATCCCCGCGCATGCGCGGGGGGGGGGGGGTCTCTTCCGCGTCGGCCATGGTGAAGACTGTGGCCGAGGCAGAAGGAAAAGAGTGCCCCCACGGCACAGGCCCGCCCGCGGATGGGTGGGCCCCGATCGGGAGCCAGGCCACCGTGGGGGCACCCCCCGGGGCCAGATCACCCCCCCCCCACCCAGGACCCCGGAGCCCGCCCGCGCCGCCTAGTCCTGCCGGGAAGAGAGGTGGTTTGATTCTTGCCGGCGGGACAGGCATTCCAGCAGTGGGACTTCGGCCCATCATGGGACCGGCGCGGCGCGATTCCCGCCCCGGTCGAATATCCGGTGCCGGAGAATTCGGCAACCGGCGGGGGCGGGATTCACGGCAGCCCCCGGCGATTCCCCGACCCGGCGGGGGGGGTCGGAGAATCCCACCCCTGATTTCCGTTCTTATTTATCTTTTAAAGATAATGGTCAGAAGTCAGACGAGAGGCTGGATTCTCTAGTTCCCCAGCCGCTTGTTTCTCAGCGGTGCACCGTTCCCTGGTGTTGGGATTCTATCCTCCCACTGAAACTACCCCAAGCTGCCGGGAAGCCCACTGGCGAGGTTGCGCTGCCAGCGGGAAAAATGAATCCCGACGACCGGATAATTCCAGCCAATATTTCACAGGGAGAGATACAGGCCAATTCTAATGCACAGTTTATCCCATGGGTGTGAGTAATAGTTTCACTTCTAATCTGCTGCAATAGAATTAAAAATAATAGCGCACTCCAGCGGCCTGATAAAATAAATACATTCCAGAAACATTTCAAATGAACTCCCAATGTTTTTTGTGGAAATGTGGATGAGTTTCATGGGGGGGGGGGGGGGTGGGGGGTTCAATTACAAGTACTAATTAATTTTGAAGGTATAGTTATGTAGAAATTTACTGCCTAGGTCTCTTTATCAAGGACACCCAAGTGCTTTTTTAAAAAACCTACTCAAGACCCATGTTTACATTGCGGATTCCCAATTCATTGATGTGCGAAACCTGATCACAAACTAAATCCAACAATCTAATAGCTAGGAAATCGCCACATTCAAAAATATCTATGATAAGGGTTGAAGATGGGACTTTACTGGGTCTTCATTGAGGACAGAGAACAGCAAAGCTGGAACAGCTTTCACTTGGTGATAAAGTAGCTTAAGTGTGTAGTGGTTGTCCTTTTAGACTAATTAACAATCAATAGTGAAGTTTAGCAACCCACTCTCCTGTCCTTATGTTAAAAAATTCAGTTTTCACAGGCACCATCATGAGGACTGTAAACCCAATGCGCACACCATCTCTAACTAGACAAAGGTCATTTATTTATCTTTGGGTGTATTTGCTTTTAGGCTTCAAATAAAAATATATTCTACATTCCGTGAGGAAAATTGACTAATCCCCTTTTCTATTTCAGTTATAAAGAAACTTCCCTCTAACGTCAATCGCAAGAGGAAAAAAACATTTTGGCTGGAGCTTCAAGCAAAATTAAGCAACACTCCACCAAATTCCACACTCTCGCCAGCAGCGAGATCAAGGCAACAGTAATTGGTGAAGATGTTAATACTGTGCCACACCACGAATGTGATGCTGCTTCAAATAGTTCCTGTTCTTCTTACAGAATCCTTAATTATTCCAAGGGTTCGTGCCTCGTGAGATAATAGTAGTCAGCAATTCCATTAAGTGGTGTTTGAAGACAGGAAAGCAGAAAGGTTTTCCAGAATGAGACAAAACCATTGAACCTCCCATCATTTTAATGTAACAGAGGCGGACGCCTGTCGCCTCCCCATCCCCACCTTACCTAGTTAATGGAACTGGTTCGCCATACTGATGAGATGCTGCATGGAATGAATAAACTGAGCTGCACTGCTACTGCTTTCAGCAGGAATTTAGAATAACGCTAAAAGAAAACCTTGCTTTCATGCAACATAGGAACATAGGAGTTAGGTGCAGACGTAGGCAATTCAGCCCTTCGAGCCTGCTCTGCCATTCCATCTGATCACAGCTGATCTCCTGGTCTCAAATCCACCACCCTGCCTGTTCCCCATATCCCTTTAACCCATTTTTAAAATTCAGAATGATATCTATCTCCTTCTTAAAACTCTTCTTGAAACATGAATCAAGCCATTCCTATTGAAAGGGTAGATGTTCCACTTTGGAGGCAATCAGCAATCTGGATGCAGATTGCCCAGGCTTTCCAAAGTGAAGGTACGGTTCAAGTTTCCACACAAACTCACTTATAAAGTCACAAATGTAAAGTCTTCCATAAATAAGATAAATCAAGCAGCATAGTAGAATGTAATTGATTTTTCTTGACATTAAAAAATAGTCCTTGATATATTTAAGAGCTGTAACCCGGCCCAGATTAATTATCATTGAAAATGGGTTTAACAGAAAAATCACCATGTTTAATAAGTGTCTCATCAACCACCAGTGAATAATCTGATTTGAAATCACTGAAGTGACTTTAGAAAACTACACTGAACCACTTATTAGCTTCATTTGTTGTACATTCGACAGCTCCTTTGTAAGTTAAATTTACTTTAATATTTTACAACTTTAAAGGCGTACCTTTGCAATAAGAAACAGCAAGCTTGGTTGAAGAACCTCCGCGAGCTGCTAAACAAGCAAATCAGCAGAAACTTGCTCTGTTTATTACTTTGTTTGAGGGCATGACTAGTTTTGTGTGCGAGGATGGCTTCCCATGTGATGTTTTAAACAAGCATTAAAGGCAGTGGAAATGCAATGTATACTTGGTACAACATTTACTTAAAATTTCACCATCATTTTTGCTGGTTTTCCTGATTTCAGGTCAATTGTCGCTAGAAAAATCAATGCAATGTCACAATAACTATAGGCCAACCTTTATAGAACTGAGTAACCCAGAATGAATTGTGACATCCTCAGATGCCATTGTAGTCACAACTATATATGGGTTTACGTTTTGAAACAGAAGAAAAGGTATTCTCCATTCATTGCAAGGCAAAAGGGATATTGCTTTATATTTATTGGATGCTTAAATTTCCTCCCAGTTCAAGAGCTTCTACAAAGTAATATTGTGAAGGTGCTCCAAAGGTATCATACATCCTTCAGACACATATCTCGATATCACAAGGTGAACTTCCCCTACGTACCGTAGAAATGGAACATTTTCAGGATTAAAACTTTGGAAGTAACCTGTCCTAATCAGGAACCAAACTATCAAAATGTAAAAGATTGATTTCAGGTAATTTTTTTCTTTATTTATTCGTGGGATGTGGGCATCGTTGGCTGGGTCAGCATTTATTGCCCATCCCTAGGGGAACCCACATTGCTGTGGGTCTGGAGTCACATGTAGACCACACCAGGTCAGGATGACAGATTTTCTTCCCTAAAGGACATTAGTGAACCAAATGGGTTTTTTATGACAATCAACAATGGTTTCATGGTTATCATTAGACCTTTAATTCTAGATTTTTATTGAATTCAAATTCCACTATCTGCCTTAGTGGGATTCGAACCAGGGTCCCCAGAGTATTTCCCTGGGACGGTGGATTACTACTGCCACTGCCTCCCCAATACTGCTGGGATTTGAAGTCAGGAAGGTGACGAGTGTGAAGGTGGGGAATGAAGCTGCAGAAGGGAAAGTCCAAGTATTCCTTGTGGCACTCAGCGGAACAGAAGCAGTAAAAAAGCAAAAAGCCAAATAAATATCTTATAAGGGCCTCTTTCAGCTCATCCTTGTAAGGTTTATCTGGCTTGCCACACCTCGCAAGATCTAACATATTTGGCAAATTTGCATATTGAAATGGGTAGCTCATCTCACTTTAATATGCACTCGCCAGATCTACCCATGGTGTTAGGATTGAATCCCTTCATCTTGGAGACTTAGCGAGCGCCGTTTAGCACTGGTCTCCATAAATGGGGGCCAGGCAGAGCAGCGCTTGGGGGGGATCTCCCAGAGAATCGGGGGTCCCTGGGTGGCTGGGTCTGGGCAGGCACCCCAGATATCACCGGGACATTACCAGGGTGCCCAGGTGGCACTGCCCATGCCAGGGATGGGGCCCGGGTGCCCTGCCCTTATTAGGCAGGGTATGGGGGGATCGATGGCCCTTTTATAGGTGTGTTGGGAGCCTCAGGGGGGTCTCGAGATCGGGACTTCATTTTAAAATGGCGCCCCGATTTTAAAATGGCGCCCGATCTATTCCTGCACTGGCGAGCGGAGCTCCTCAGTGCAGGAAATGAGGCTAAGTGCAGCCTCAGTGGGGCGGTTCCCCACTAAGACCCCAAAATAAAACAGGAGTCCTGTCCAAAAGCGAAGTCTTTCTCAGCGCTGCGAGCTCCAGGAAACACCCGGCTAAACGCTTTTGACACAGGACTCTTCATTTCCGTCAGATCACGCCTTACCTTTTGAGTCTATGTAACACTTCTTCAGAGCTAAAGAAAGGGAGAAATTTGGTGGATTACCCTGTTTAAGAGTGGGTGGAGCTAAAAAGGTCAGGGATAGGTGAGAGCTCAGGAAAGATTAGACCAAAATGTCATGGGCAAAAGGCATAGAGAGTGTTGATGGTAGTGTTAAAGACTAAAGAAGGTGCTGACAGTGGCATGAAGGTAAGATAGCAGGATGTGTTAAAAGCAGAACAAGGGTCCGAACTCTCTGAAAGAAAACTTAGGAACAAATGACAGATGGCCCTGCGGAGAAGTGGGGCCATTGGGACAAAATAAAATTGGATTTGAAAAGGGGATCGGGATGGAGGGGTTCATGATCTCAAGTTTTTGAATTCAATGTCAAGTCCAGAAGGCTGTAAAGTGCCTAATTGTAAGATGAGGTGCTGTTCCTCCATACCAAACATGCATATTCTAAAACTGTCCCCCTCGACCATTGGGTCAGAGAGTGAATTTACTGTTTGTTCAATTGCGCTGGTTAGAGTTTAAAAGGGGCTTTGGTACAGGTAATTGTGGCAATTCTAACTATCAAGCACATGGGCGGGATTCTCTAATCCCACGGCAGAATGTCCACGCCGTCGTAAATGCCGTCGCGTTTTATAGCGGCGTGAACGGTCCGACCCGACGACTAATTCTGGCACTAGAGCGGTTGACACTCTGCAGAGAATCGCGGGGCGGCATGCTGCGATTCGCGCTGGTCACGGGGATTCTCCGGCCCGGCCCTGGGCTGAGAGAATCCCACCCATGGTTTCTACTGAACTAGGGTAGTGTTAAAAACAACCCCACGCATTTGCAATTGCACAAAAGCTCCCAACTGAAGTTTAAAAAAAAGCCCTGGTGATTAGATTAGTCTGTGATCTCATGCAAAAACTCAATTGGCATTTAATATGAAACAAAAGCAAATTTGTTGTCTGCAGTGCAGCTGCAATCATTCTCTGGGTCTGTGCTTCCTTCCTTAAACACTTATTATGTTGCTCTTGAATCTCCCCTCACACCATTTATTTTCTTGAATCTCCCCTCACAACATTTATTTTAAGAACCCTGTTGAGTCTGCTGGCGCAATAAAATATCTTATAGACAGACTGAGGAATTTTAATGATGGATTAATGGATTGAGAGAAACATAGAAAACAAAAAAGACAGGCTTGGCCAAAGAACATTACGAAATGAATGACAAAAGGATTAGAAATAATAATGGAAAGTATTAAAAAGGTTTGAATTAATAATTGAAAATACAACATCCACAAATTGAGCGGGCAAAGGAAGATATGGAAAGGATGAAATATAAAACAACATGAAGGGGAAATTGCACGGGTGATAAAAGCAAATGCAAAACAGAAGTGGATCAGAAGAAATCAATCAAGAACCATTAACATCGGATCGGAGGCCCCGACGGGCCCTTTGGAGGTGGAGGGAGCTTATCGAGTTATGGCGCGAAGACCACGGGCAGGAGAAATACCTCGAGCCATAGTGGTGAGGTTTCACCGCTATAATGACAGAGAGATGGTCCTAAGATGGGCGAAGAAAACTCGGAGCTGCAGGTGGAAGAACGCGGTGATCCGCGTATACCAGGATTGGAGTGCGGAGGTGGCGAGAAGGAGGGCAAGTTTTAATCGGGCTAAGGCGGTGCTTCACAAAAAGAAGATCCAGTTTGGAATGTTACAACCGGCGAGATTGTGGGTCACACACCAAGGGAAGCACCACTACTTTGAGACGGCAGAAGAGGCGTGGACATTCATTGTGGACGAGAAGCTGGAATAGTCTGGCGAGAGAAAGAACTTTTGGGACAAAGTGGTGGGGTGATTATGTGGGGCGAGGAAAAAGGGGGGGTGGGGGGATGATTTTTCAGTTTGTTAATCTTGCGATCCTGTAACTTTTCTCTCTTCCCCATGTTGGGGGGGGGGGAGTATGAGGAACTGTGGGCGCCGGTCATTAGGGGCGGGGCCGAGTGGGAAACGCGGGCTTTGTTCCCGCGCTATGGTAATTATGGTGGGAACAGGGACGCAGGAAGGAGGGGGCCTCGCACAGTGGGGGCCGAGGACAAGGGGGGAAGCCGAGGTCAGCCAGAGTTCGCTGACTTCTGGGAGCAACATGGGGGGTGCAACTACGCTAGAAAGGGATCTAGCGGAGGGGGGGGGTTAACTGGGTTGCTGCTGCTAAGGAGAAGGGGGAGCTGTTATGGGATGGGGTGGTCGAGGCGGGAGGGCGCCGTCGGGGGGATATACGGGTACGTGGGAACCGGGTGAGGAGCTGGGTTAAAAAAGGGGATGGCTAGTCGACAAGGGGGGGGAGTAAAGAGCCCCCCAACCCGGCTGATCACGTGGAACGTGAGAGGGCTGAACGGGCCGATTAAAAGGGCACGGGTACTCGCACACCTAAAGAAATTAAAGGCAGATGTGGTTATGTTGCAGGAGACGCATCTGAAACTGATAGACCAGGTCAGACTACGTAAAGGATGGGTGGGGCAGGTGTTTCATTCGGGTTTGGATGCGAAGAACAGGGGGGTGGCTATCTTGGTGGGGAAACGGGTACTGTTTGAGGCAAAGACCATAGTGGCGGATAGTGGGGGTAGATATGTGATGGTGAATGGCAGATTGCAAGGGGAGGCGGTGGTTCTGGTGAACGTATATGCCCCGAACTGGGATGATGCAAATTTTATGAGGCGTATGTTGGGACGTATCCCGGACCTGGAGGCGGGAAAGTTGGTAATGGGGGGAGATTTCAATACGGTGCTTGATCCAGGGCTGGACCGATCGAGGTCCAGGACCGGGAGGAGGCCGGCAGCGGCCTGGGTGCTCAAGGACTTCATGGAGCAGATGGGAGGGGTAGACCCCTGGAGATTTAGTCGGCCTAGGAGTAAGGAGTTCTCATTTTTCTCCCATGTCCACAAAGTATATTCACGGATAGACTTTTTTGTCTTGGGAAGGGCACTGATTCCGAAGGTGACAGGGACGGAATATACGGCCATAGCTATTTCGGACCACGCTCCACATTGGGTAGACCTGGAGGTAGGAGAGGAAAAAGAACATTACCCACTCTGGAGAATGGATATGGGCTTATTGGCGGATGAGGGGGTATGTTTAAGGGTGAGGGGGTGCATCGAAAGGTACTTGGAGCTTAATGACAATGGAGAGGTTCAGGTGGGAGTGGTCTGGGAGGCGTTGAAGGCGGTGGTTAGAGGGGAACTGATATCCATAAGGGCACATAAAGGGAAACAAGGGGGTAAAGAAAGGGAGCGACTGCTGAAAGAACTTTTGAGAGTGGACAGGCAATATGCGGAGGCACCGGAGGAGGGGCTGTACAGGGAAAGACAAAGGCTACATGTGGAGTTTGACCTGCTGACCACGGGTAAGGCGGAGGCACAGTGGAGGAGGGCACAGGGTGTACAGTATGAGTATGGAGAGAAGGCAAGTCGGCTACTGGCCCACCAATTGAGGAAGAGGGGAGCAGCGAGGGAGATAGGTGGGGTGAGAGATGAGGAGGGAGAGATGGAACGGGGAGCGGAGAGAGTGAACGGGGTGTTCAAGGCATTTTATGAGAGGTTATATAAGGCTCAGCCTCCGGATGGGAAGGAGGGAATGATGTGTTTCTTGGATCAGCTGGAATTCCCTAAGGTGGAGGAGCAGGAGAGGGCGGGACTGGGAGCACAGATTGAGATGGAGGAGGTGCTAAAAGGGATTGGGAGCATGCAGGCGGGGAAGGCCTCGGGACCGGACGGATTCCTGGTGGAATTTTATTGGAAGTATATGGACTTACGGGCCCCGCTTCTGACGAGAACCTTTAATGAGGCTAGGGAAAGGGGGCAGCTGCCCCCGACTATGTCGGAGGCAACGATATCGCTCCTTTTGAAGAAGGAAAAAGACCCGCTGCAGTGTGGGTCCTACAGGCCCATTTCCCTTTTAAATGTAGATGCTAAGCTCTTGGCCAAGGTGATGGCGACGAGGATAGAGGACTGTGTCCCCGGGGTGGTCCACGAGGATCAAACTGGGTTCGTTAAGGGGAGACAGCTGAACACGAACATACGGAGGTTGCTAGGGGTAATGATGATGCCCCCACCAGAGGGGGAGGTGGAGATAGTGGTGGCGATGGACGCCGAGAAAGCATTCGACAGAGTGGAGTGGGATTATCTGTGGGAGGTGCTGAGGAGATTTGGTTTTGGAGAAGGGTATATCGGATGGGTACAGCTGCTGTATAGGGCCACGGTGGCGAGCGTGGTCACGAACAGACAGAAGTCTGATTACTTCCGTCTTCATAGAGGGACGAGGCAGGGGTGTCCCCTGTCTCCGTTACTGTTTGCATTGGCGATTGAGCCCCTGGCCATAGCTCTGAGGGGCTCCAGGAAGTGGAGGGGAGTGCTCAGGGGAGGAGGAGAACACCGGGTATCCTTGTATGCAGATGATTTATTGCTGTATGTTGCGGACCCAGTGGAGGGGATGCCTGAGATAATGCAGACACTCAGGGAGTTTGGGGAATTTTCGGGGTACAAATTGAATATGGGTAAGAGGGAGCTGTTTGTGGTGCATCCGGGAGGGCAGAGCAGGGGAATAGATGACTTACCGCTGAGGAAGGTGACAAGAGATTTCCGGTACTTAGGGATTCAGATAGCCAGGAGTTGGGGAACCTTACACCAGCTTAATCTAACAAGATTGGTGGAACAGATGGAGGAGGATTTTAAGAGATGGGACATGGTGCCCCTGTCACTGGTGGGTAGGGTGCAGGCGGTTAAAATGGTAGTCCTCCCGAGATTCCTCTTTGTGTTTCAGTGCCTTCCGGTGATGGTCACGAAGGCTTTTTTCAAGAGAATTGAGAAAAGTGTCATGAGTTTTGTGTGGGCCGGGAAGACCCCGAGAGTGAGGAGGGGGTTCTTGCAGCGTAGCAGGGATAGGGGGGGCTGGCATTACCGAGCCTAAGTGAATACTACTGGGCCGCCAATATCTCAATGGTGTGTAAGTGGATGGGAGAAGGGGAGGGAGCGGCGTGGAAGAGATGGGAGATGGCGTCCTGCAAGGGAACCAGCCTACAAGCAATGGTGACGGTGCCGTTGCCGTTCTCCCCGAAGAAATACACCACAAGTCCAGTGGTGGTGGCAACACTAAAAATTTGGGGGCAGTGGAGACGACATAGGGGAAGGACGGGAGCCTCGGTGCGGTCCCCGGTAAGAAATAACCATAGGTTTGTCCCGGGGAGAATGGATGGGGGATTTGGAGCATGGCAAAGAGCTGGGGTTGTGCAACTGAGACATCTGTTCGTAGACGGGACGTTTGCGAGTCTGGGAGCGCTGACGGAAAAATATGGGTTGCCCCAAGGGAATGCATTTCGGTACATGCAACTGAGGGCTTTCGCGAGGCAACAGGTGAGGGAATTCCCGCAGCTCCCGACGCAGGATGTTCAGGATAGAGTGATCTCAGGGACATGGGTGGGGGATGGTAGGGTGTCGGATATATACAGGGAAATGAGGGACGAGGGGGAGATCATGGTGGATGAGCTGAAGGGGAAATGGGAAGAAGAGCTGGGGGAAGAGATTGAGGAGGGGCTGTGGGCTGATGCCCTACGTAGGGTAAACTCGTTGTCCTCGTGCGCCAGGCTAAGCCTGATACAATTCAAGGTTTTACACAGGGCACATATGACCGGAGCACGGCTCAGTACATTTTTCGGGGTAGAGGATAGGTGTGGGAGATGCTCGAGAAGCCCAGCAAACCACACCCACATGTTTTGGTCATGTCCGGCACTACAGGGGTTCTGGGTGGGGGTGGCAAAGGTGCTTTCGAAGGTGGTGGGGGTCCAGGTCGAGCCAAGCTGGGGGTTGGCTATATTCGGGGTTGAAGAAGAGCCGGGAGTGCAGGAGGCGAAAGAGGCTGATGTCTTGGCCTTTGCGTCCCTAGTAGCCCGGTGAAGGATATTGCTTATGTGGAAGGAAGCCAAACCCCCGGGCGTGGAGACCTGGATAAACGACATGGCAGGGTTTATAAAACTGGAACAGATAAAGTTTGCACTAAGAGGTTCTGCTCAAGGGTTCACCAGGCGGTGGCAACCGTTCATTGACTACCTCGCAGAACGATAAAGGAAATGGGAAGGTAACAGCAGCAACCCAGGGGGGAGGGGTGGGGGAGGGGGGGGGGGGGAGGGGGAGGGCCCGGGCGGGTCCTCAGGGGTGTTTTTGTATAAATATTTGTATTAGGCTATGTATATTGGATTGTTTGATTTTATTTTTGGAGAGTTATTATTTTTGATAGGGCAGTTGCCATTTAGTTTATATATTATTTATTTATTTGTTAAAAACGGCCACTGTTATTTATACTGTTTTACTGTTGTAAAAAGGAAAACCTTTGTATTGTTTTGTTTGGCCAAAAAATTTGAATAAAATATATATTTTTTTAAATGATAACATAACGTGAGAATGCATTTGGTATAGGCTAGAAACATGAATGAATTTTGTAATTTATCTCAAATATATCTTTAAAAAACACATAGCAACTGATCAGATAATGTCAGGAGGAGAGAGATCTTTCCAGTTTAATGCCAATTTTCTGCTCTGTCATAGAACCACAAGAAAAAAATAGTTGTCAACATCCCACTTAGATTCACCAACCAACAAACATGATATCAAAAACCAAAATGCAAGTATCGGTGAAATGTATCAGCAACAGGACCTAGCTATAAAGAAGTCAAACTTGACACTTAATCAGACAGGAATGACAGGAGCAAGAAATGTTTTGACGATAAATAATTCCTATTAATGTTGATTTAGAGGAATGGGACATTTTCTGAAGGGGGCTTAGATCCGTAGTTTTATTAGTTTGGTGAAGGGTTTACAGCATGGCAGGCAATATACAATAAAGCAGTGATGGTGAAGATAAACTGGGAGAAATGAGCTGTTCACTAACATGCATTATGTTAACAACACAAAGGAAAAAAGGACTACAGTCAAAATAAATCTATTTTGTGAGGGAAGAGAATTATTGTGTTGCACACAAGACTACTGCTGGGCAACAATACAGGCACTTTCTCAGCATCCTACACACATATGCTTGGTTAAGGCTGTCCATCCAACTTTGGTGGAAGCTTAACCGCCTCTGTTATTTTACTGTTTCCATAAACTTAAAAGCAGCTTATGAAATACTGTACACTCTCCACCAGCTTGAACAGATACATTTTTACATTTGGCGTATATGATTTTGGAGAATTAAGCCTCTCTTCTCTCTTGGGTGCATGAGTTTATATCTCACTTATGACTTCTTCACTCACAAACTATTATATCAGGCTCACTCATTGGAATGATAAATAGCATTTTCATGTCTGTTTGGGGTGCATGCTCTGTTTAGCTTTGTATGTGAGCTAAGATTGGGTTGATGTCAAAAAACAATGCAGTAGTTAGTGATATGGCTTCAGTAAATACGGATTCATGAAAGGTACACTGTAGAGTTTATTACTTGTAACGTTCAAAGTGAAAATGGATCTTAATTAAACTAACTTGTATGATTTTTTTTTAAAAACAGTGATTACTGCGAAACCTTGTTCACAGGCAATTCCACATTAAAATTTTGTCTTGGACAACTTTTCCTTATTGGATTTTCATTTCCCACATAGGCATATAAAATATTACCGCTTTACTCAAAACAATGTCCGATCAATACATTTTGTTCAAAATCTGTTAAGAACATAAGAACTAGAAGCAGGAGTGGGCCATCTGGCCCCTCGAGCCTGCTCCGCCATTCAATGAGATCATGGCTGATCTTTTGTGGACTCAGCTCCACTTTCCGACCCGAACACCATAACCCTTAATTCCTTTATTCTTCAAAAAACTATCTATCTTTTTCTTAAAAATATTTAATGAAGGAGCCTCTACTGCTTCACTGGGCAAGGAATTCCATAGATTCACAACCCTTTGGGTGAAGAAGTTCCTCCTAAACTCAGTCCTAAATCTACTTCCCCTTATTTTGAGGCTATGCCCCCTAGTTCTGCTTTCACCCACCAGTGAGAACAACCTGCCTGCAAATATCCTATCTATTCCCTTCATAATTTTATATGTTTCTATAAGATCCCCCCTCATCCTTCTAAATTCCAACGAGTACAGTCCCAGTCTACTCAACCTCGCCTCGTAATCCAACACCTTCAGCTCTGGGATTAACCTAGTGAATCTCCTCTGCACTCCCTCCAGCGCCAATACGTCCTTTCTCAAGTAAGGAGACCAAAACTGAACACAATACTCCAGGTGTGGCCTCACTAACACCTTATACAATTGCAGCAGAACCACCCTAGTCTTAAACTCCATCCCTCTAGCAATGAAGGACAAAATTCCATTTGCCTTCTTAATCACCTGTTGCACCTGTAAACCAACTTTTTGCGACTCATGCACGAGCACACCCAGGTCTCTCTGCACAGCAGCATGTTTTAATATTTGATCATTTAAATAATAATCCCTTTTGCTGTTATTCCTACCAAAATGGATAACCTCACATTTGTCAACATTGTATTCCATCTGCCAGACCCTAGCCCATTCACTTAGCCTATCCAAATCCTTCTGCAGATTTCCAGTATCCTCTGCACGTTTTGCTTTACCACTCATCTTAGTGTCGTCTGCAAACTCGGACACCTTGCCCTTGATCCCCAGCTCTAAATCATCTATGTAAATTGTGAACAGTTGTGGGCCCAACACTGATCCCTGAGGGACACCACTAGCTACTGATTGCCAACCAGAGAAACACCCATTAATCCCCACTCTTTGCTTTCTATTAATTAACCCATCCTCTATCCATGCTACTACTTTCCCCTTAATGCCATGCATCTTTATCTTATGCAGCAACCTTTTGTGTGGCACCTTGTCAAAGGCTTTCTGGAAATCCAGATATACCACATCCATTGGCTCCCCGTTATCTACCGCACTGGTAATGTCCTCAAAATATTCCACTAAATTAGTTAGGCACGACCTGCCCTTTATGAACCCATGCTGCGTCTATTGGGACAATTTCCATCCAGATGCCTCGCTATTTCTTCCTTGATGATAGATTCCAGCATCTTCCCTACTACCGACGTTAAGCTCACTCGCCTATAATTACCCGCTTTCTGCCTACCTCCTTTTTAAAACAGTGGTGTCACGTTTGCTAATTTCCAATCTGCCGGGACCACCCCAGAGTCTAGTGAATTTTGGTAAATTATCACGAGTGCATTTGCAATTTCCCTAGCCATCTCTTTTAGCACTCTGGGATGCATTCCATCAGGGCCAGGAGACTTGTCTACCTTTAGCCCCATTAGCCTGCCCATCACTACCTCCTTGGTGATAACAATCCTCTCAAGGTCCTCACCTGTCATAGCCTCATTTCTATCAGTCACTGGCATGTTATTTGTGTCTTCCACTGTGAAGACCGACCCAAAAAAATCTGTTCAGTTCCTCAGCCATTTCCTCATCTCCCATTATTAAATCTCCCTTCTCATCCTCTAAAGGACCAATATTTACCTTAGCCACTCTTTTTGTTTTATATATTTGTAGAAACTTTTACTATCTGTTTTTATATCCTGAGCAAGTTTCCTCTCATAATCCATCTTACTCTTCTTTATAGCTTTTTTAGTAGCTTTCTGTTGTCCCATAAAGATTTCCCAGTCCTCTAGTCTCCCACTAATCTTTGCTACTTTGTATGCTTGTTCCTTCAATTTGATACTCTCTCTTTTTTCCTTAGATATCCATGGTTGATTTTCCCTCTTTCTACCATCCTTCCTTTTTGTTGGTATAAACCTTTGCTGAGCACTGTGAAAAATCGCTTGGAAGGTTCTCCACTGTTTCAAAATAAAGTCTTTGCTCCCAGTCTACCTTAGCTAGTTTCTATCATAGAATTTACAGTGCAGAAGGAGGCCATTTGGCCCATCGAGTCTGCACCGGCTCTTGGAAAGAGCACCCTACCCATGTTCAACACCTACACCCTATCCCCATAACCCAGTAACTCCACCCAACACTAAGGGCAATTTTGGACACAAAGGGCAATTTATCATGGCCAATCCACCTAACCTGCACATCTTTGGACTGTGGGAGGAAACCGGAGCACCCGGAGGAAACCCACGCACACACGGGGAGGATGTGCAGACTCCGCACAGACAGTGACCCAAGCCGGAATCGAACCTGGGACCCTGGAGCTGTGAAGCAATTGTGCTATCCACAATGCTACCGTGCTGCCCACTTCTCTCATCCCATTTTAATCTCCTTTGTTTAAGCACAAAACACTAGTGCTTGATTTTACCTTCTCACCCTCCATCTGTATTTTAAATTCCACCATAAGAATGTATTATTTCACGACAGCCAGTTGTAACGTCATATATTCTTGAATTATGAACAAAACTTATTTGGACTGAGCAGCTGGCAAGAAATATGACGAATAATTAGGTATAAGAGGGCATCTGTCTGTGCCTTCGGATAATCATTGAACAGATGGACGATTTTGATATCTTAGCGACTTCATATGGAGTGAGAACAGCAAAGAGAAAATATGTGTGTTACAATCTGCGTCTGTACTTTGAAGAAATTTGCCTTGGCTCCTGAGTTCTGCTCTGAACTGATTTGCTCCTCAATTATTTTGCTACTTTAGACATCATTCCATGGCACCCAAGTACATTTTTCCTAGCTTATCTCCACATTCTTATGTTAAAATTAGTCTAGTCAAGTTCCATCAATAATGATATCTTAAAACCGGTTGGTTGCATTATTATAGTTTTTTTTAAACTTATAAAAGCCTACAAATTATGGTTGTCAATGTTAACAGATAAAGCAGAAAACCTTTTAAAGAAATGGAAGTCAAAATAACAGACAGTGAAATTTAAATGAGCATGTTTCATGTTCGCCCACTAATATCTCACATTAATTTCTGGTCTGATAGCATGTTATATAGATTATTATTTTTGTTCTGCATTCAAATGTCAATTTAGTGCACACATTTAACCTTATTTTTTAAATCTATGATTAGTGATAAACATTAACCTTTACTGTGCCACAAATATTACATCACCATTAATCATTACTGTGCTGCAAATGAGGTAAACATTTGCCCTTCCTTTTGTTTCACATGTACATATGTCAACAATTATTATCCTTTTGATTTTAAAATATATAAATAAAAATGAACGTTAACTCTTACCATGCCATACAGGTTAACTTTCTAAGCATAATCAGTTTCCATTGAGGGGTGCCAAGCAAACATGATCATTTCAATCTTTGCATTTAGTGTTCACTTAAAGCAGTTGCTGGAGATAAGCAGCAGCATTGTGGTTTTAAAAGCAAATGAAAGGCTTGCAACCTGAGATTTAAAAATCCAGGAAAATTTATACTGGTAGAACAGACCAGCTGAGAAAGTCAATTGTTTCCCAACACTGGAAACTGAGCAGCAGTGTCACAAAGTCCCAGCATCCTGCAAAACGCAAGACCCAGGCTTTGCAAGACTTCCTGCTTGAGATAGTCTCAAACCAGGTGTTCACTGACAGCCAACCAGCTGCTGTGAAATTATTCTGCCTGTGTCAAAAAACAATTTACAAATGTGCAGTATGACTGGTATTTACCGACAGAATAATTCATAGGATTTTAAGTGTTTCGATTTGATATGGTGCTTTAATCAATGCAGAATGTCATTTCTGGAAAATGTTCCAACCTCCAGAATGAAGGGCAGCACGGTAGCACAGTGGTTAGCACTGCTGCATCACAGCCCCAGGGACCCGGGTTCAATTTCGGCCTTGGGTGATTGTCTGTATGGAGTTTGAACTTCTCGCCGTGGGTTTCCTCCGGGTGCTCCAGTTTCCTCCCACAGTCCAAAGATGTTCAGGTTAGGTGGATTGGCCACTGGCTAAATTACCAGTCGAAAGGGGGTTACCTGCCCACGTGTTTAATAATAAATAATATTTTGTTCTTGATGAACACATATGTATATATTATGTGCTTGTCTTCATGAACAAGAGAACCACAGAATACAACAGGTGGCAGGGATTTGGGGGTTTAGGTGGTTGAGGTAGGTGAGTGGGTAGCTGGATTGGGGGCAGTCAGGTCGGATTGTGTCAGAAGTCCCACCTCTGGTGGGGCAAGAGGCTAGGTTGGCATAGTGGGTATGAGAGACCATGGAGGGTCGGTCTGGGGCTTGAGGTGGCATGGATGGCGGATGGGGAGTGTGAGGGTGGTGGTGAGAGGGTGTGTGGGTTGGGGGGCTAGAGAGCTGTTTTTTATTTTATTGTTTTTATTACAACTGGGACAAAGTCCAAGAGCACCCTCGAGCAGATTGTTTAAAATCCCCACCTCGGCTCCCAGCAGCCCCTGTGGCTACTACCACACTGATTTCGGGAGAGGCGAGCCCAACTTTAGTTAGCACCTGTCCACCAGGACATTCTCGCAGTCGGGTTTGTGGAATCAGAAAATTTCCCGAATATGGTGGACCCAACTTGGGAGTGAAAATGCAGCCCATACAATATTGATAAATATTTCATAACTAGAAAATACGTTATACTTTTGAAAGGAGCAGGAACAAATACTGCACATTACAAACTACAGTTGAACATTTTTTCTCAGTCAAAGCAGGAATGGCATTGGCAAGAACAAAAGTCCTGGACGTGATTTAACGGGGAAAAAAAACAGAGTCCCGTTTTGGACATGTTTAGCGGGGGATGTTTTTCGGAGCCTGCAGTGCCGAGGACGACCCCGCTATCAAATGGGACTCTGTTGTTTGTGCCTTGGCGAGGAATGCCCCGCTGAGGCTGTGCTTACCTTCATTTCCTGCACAGGAAGGGATCGGGACACCATTTTAAAATGTCGTCCCCAATCTCCCTGATCTCTGGACCCCCCCACTGCACCCTCAGGACACCCTCCAACGCTGCAAATGACCTGTTAGGGGGGTCCTCGAGCCTCACCCACCTTCACCCCACCGCAAAAAGGCAGGGCACACCCAGGTCCAATCCCTGGCAGTGCCAACATGGCACCCAGGCATCTTGGCACTGCCAGCCTGGCACCCCAGCAGTGCCCCACCAGCCTGGAAGTGCCAGGCTGGCAGTGCCAAGGTACCCACATGGCAGAGGGAGTGCCTTTGTACGACCCTGCCTAGAGCCCAACCACCTGGGTTCCTCCGATAGCCTGGGAGACCCTCACCCTGGTGCTATTACACCTGGTCCACATTGACGGAGGCAGCCCACCATGGCCGGTGGTTGGATTCTTCTGGTCCAACGAGATTTCTTGCTTTTTGCACACTCCACCGCCAGGATCCCTCGGCGGGGCCGGGGGGTGGGGGGGTGTCAGCGTCGGTAGAATCGGAAGGCCGCAGCAGAAAGAACGGCCTTAAAAATCCCACCCATAGTGCCTTATAGAAATATTCAAAGTGCTTCACGTACAATCAATTACTGTGAAGCAGAAGAGCAATTATCTCAGGAAATGTAATAATCACCTTCGCACAAACACAAATGAAAGGAATGATGAATTAATCTGTTTAACAGATCCCTGGGAGCAAATTATTCCCTCATTCTATTGACAATGAAATGGCACACAGGACAGGAATGTTAAAAATGGGAGGTAAGGTATGTGAACCACAGCCAAGGTGCCCTCTTCCTTGCTGGATGATATAACATGTTGATATCTACATATCTATTTGAAGGTTGCACATAACCTCATGGATTTTGAAAGGATCACCGTCAAAGCAAAAACAGACATCAAGGCCAATATTTTATAAAATAAATGACAGCCTGCAGAATACCACCACTGTGGCAGTTCTCTTAAATTCAGATGTTTTCAACCTGCTATAACCTTTCTGGTGACTATAATTTATCAAAGAACTTATTACTATTCGCTACACGCTCCACAAAAACCTGCTGTGCGTGGTTTACCTGGGAACTGAATACCAATGAGGAGAATACAGACATCATATTACATGAGCCAGTGGATTTCCATGGGACTCGCCTTATCTCTTTAGACTAGTTGCACTGGCTATATAAATATACAGATGCTAGCCAGTTGGTAAATTAAATAATTTCCCCAGACACACTTCAGGAGGATAATGAGCCACTTTTCTTACAAATGAACACATTTTCTATAGACTGTCGGTTGCTTAAACTTTGAGAGAGAGATGTATACAGCCAGTAAATACATGTTTCTGTAGACCAGAAAACCTAAAAACCTACTCAACCTCTGATGCCTCTTTATATACAAATAGCACAAGAGGATGGAAAATATTTAAGTTCATGAATCGTGTAAGCGCTGCTACTCCCCAACAATCTTCATATGTTAAAGGAGCACCAATCTTTCACTTTCGCCCAGCTAGATTTTCAACCTGCACACGTCACCAAAATTCTTATTTTGCATTTTTGCATTTTCCAACATTTTCAGCATTTCTGTATGCTTTAAAAATTGGGTTCTGTGGTACTCCTCGCAGCAGCAGAGCTGGGAACTCAGCAGAATGAAAGTATTGAACTTGTTGTGACATTATACAAATGTATAGCATGTGAAGAGTTAATGTTATGTTAGGCCTAGCCTCTAGAGGGAGCTAAGGGACAATATTCTAAATTGCATTGGCTCTTGGGCTTGGGGGGAGGGGGAGTTTAGATTGGAGCTGAAGAAGACAAGATTCATATTGTATTGCAGAACTAGTTACGATATAATAGTTATAGTTAGTAGATAGAGATAGTAGTGAGTGTAGATTAATTCTTACATGTATGTTTGCTATTTAGAATAAGTGTCAAACTCAAATTTAGTAGTGTTAATAAAATTAGTTTAGTTCCTCAAAAGAGCTTTGTGTGTCTTTGCGATCACTACACCTTCCATCCTGGAAAGCCCTCACAAAGATCACCACACTTGTGTCCCACACTCAGTGGTATTCCATGTCAGTGTGCTCAAGTAATGCGCTAAAATTGTCGTATTTTGAATTAAAGCACATACTCTGATGTGTGGGAGCAACACTTTATTATCAGCATTTGTGTCTGATATTACTGAGTTTCCATTTCTGTAACAACCCAAAATGATGTGTCAGCCGCTTTGGCACCAGTGTTTTCAGTTTTAAATTTAGATGTGAGAACTACACTGGGGTGGTTGTATTCAGTGCTGAGAGAAGGCGGAGGGTTTGCTGCCTGAATCAGTTTTGTCACTCAGAAGGCACTAAGAGTCAATTGTAAACTAGAATCGTGCGTAGGCCGGGGCACATGTGGTTAGCAGATTCCCTTCCTTAAAGGACATGAGTCACCAATTTAGGTTTTTTTAAATGACAAAAATATAACTTGTTATGTTGGGGTTTGAACTTAACATGTCTGAGTAGCTAGACAAAACAATAACCGTTACATGACCATACCCAGAATTTAATAACTACTCTTAAGTTTTTTAAAATAAATTTAGGGTACCCAATTTTTTTTCCCCAATTAAGGGGCAATTTAGCGTGGCCAATCCAGTTACCCTACACATCTTTGGGTAGTGGGATGAAACTCATGCAGACACGGGGAGAATGTGCAAACTCCACAGGGAGAGCGACCCAGGGCCGGGATTCGAATTCGGGCCATCAACGCCGTAGTCCCAGTGCTAACCACTGCACCACATTCCGCCCTAATAACTACTCTTAAGTAACCATTAACTACCATCACCAGATTTGGCCTGTAGTACCAGGGAGAAATGGAGATGCGATTCAAACTGAAGAAAATGTCTAATTTCTTTGTATTTTACTTCGCAGAATCAGTTTTAACAGAGTTGTCTACACCACAGGAACAACATCAGAAAAAGAGTATTGTTACAACTATGAGGTTTATTAGATTGTAATATTTTGGGGTTGTGTCTGTAATTGAAGGTGAAATGGTGGAGGGGTGTCATGTGACCTGTTCTGAAGTCTGCTTGACAACAGGGTTAGGACAGTTAATTATCAAAGGAAGGTCCATATTGTGTAACTGGGGCAATAGTGTAAGGTGTTCATGGATGGGGACAATGGCAGCAGTCTCTCAATGGGGAGACTCTGAGGCTCCCAAAGTCTCAGAAAGTTATTGGAGGTATAGGATTGTAAGCAGTTGTGCGGTAAGCTGCCCATTTGCCTCTGTGATTAAAGAAAAGTTAACCAGCACTTCTATCTGGTATAAAGCTAATGGGCGAGATTCTCATTGCTGAGACTAAGTGTTGATGCCGGGGTAGGATTCATGGACTTTTATGACAGCAAAACTGGCGCCGCACCTGGACTTATTCATTGACCGTTGAGGGGCTAGCACTGGCGCCACATGGAACACAATCGATTCCAATGAGCAACGGTGCCGGATTTGCCGGATTCATGATTCACACACACCATCCCAGTCAGATGACACTGGTTGCACTGGAGCACGCCCATCCCGCAGATGGTTCGGCTGGGGCCAGAGGGCACCTAACGGGGTGGGGGGACACCTACATGACCTGTGGCACTAAGATCACAGTGGGCAGGCAGCAGCATGCACAGCTGCATGGCTGCCTTGCAGGCTGCGGCAATGGTGTTCCGTGCCCGTCCACACCGACCCCACAGCCCACCTCCTGCCCAACCCCGCTACTTCCCCCGGCCCTGGCTTAAGCCCCACCAGCCTGTGGCACAAGTGTTACAAACTATGGTGATGTTGGACACTTTCCGTAACCCCCCCCTCTCTCCTTCAGCAGCCACGATGCCGGTTTCACAATTTTTAAAAGCACAAGTGAACTGCGCCATCGGGAAGCCGGCCCATCGGAGGCAGAGCATTGTGGAGGCTCCGGGGAATACTGAGTCAGGCCTGCTAATGATATGAAAATGGTGTTCACTGTACATGCGGAGTGGAACGCATTGACACCGCTGTTGAGGCACTGGAGATTTGCAATTTGGCGTGAAACCGGCGCCAGCCACCATTTTGGCGTCAAAACAGATTCTCCGCCCAACCGCCTTTCCTGATTTCAGCGTCAGCCAGCAGAGAATCCCATCCAATATATTCCACATTGCAGAGAGGAAGGGTGCAAAGGTCACCATTTTTGAGATCAAGTTACACAAATCCAAACAGCAGAGAAGAAGCTGTTTTGGCTTTCTGAACTATGACGGCTAGATAGGGAGGGAGATGGTCTCGAGTCAAAGAGACCCATCCCACAGATTGGATTTGTTCATTGTCACATGTACTGAGGTACAGTGAAAAGTATTGTTCTGCTTACAGTCCAGACAGATCATTCCATACATGAAAAATCTTAGGGCAAACATAAATGCACAATGTAAATACATAGACACAGGCATCTGGTGAAGCATACATGAGTGTAGTACTTCTCAGTAGAGCAGACGTGTGAAGTGATCAGATCAGTCCATAAAAGGGTCCTTTAGGAGTCTTGTAACAGCAGGAAGAAGCTGTTTTTGAACCTGTTAGTGCGTGTTCTCAGACTTTTGTATCCCCTACCCAATGGAAGAAGTTGGAATAGATTATTAGTTTGTTTTAGTTCTCTCATGGGATGTGGGTATTACTGGCTGGGGCCACATTTCCCCTGAATTGAGTGGCTTGCCATTTTATTTTAGAGGAGGACCATATTGCTGTGGATCTGGAGTAACGTGTAGGAGATTAATGAACCAGGTGGGTTTTTGTGACATTTGACAATGGTATCATTAAACTACATTTTTTTCTGTTGAATTCAAATTCCACCACCAGCCGTGGGGATTCGAACCCAGGACCCCAGAACATTACCCTGGGTTTCTGGATTACTAGTCCAGTGACAATACCGCTATGCCACCACCTCCATTGGTTCATCATAACAGATTTTACTGGAGACAGTCACTAGAAATTGACCCCAGCAAAATGGGGATGCAGGAGCCAAGTGGAAGTTGGGAGCAATCGTAGACTGTTTGCCACAAGGATTCTAATTCCATTGAAATTGTGAAGTGTGATAAGTATAAAAGGATAACATTCCGTGGGCGAAATTCTCCGGAAACGGCGCGATGTCCGCCGACTGGCGCCCAAAACGGCGCCAATCAGACGGGCATCGCGCCGCCCCAAAGGTGCGGAATGCTCCGCATCTTTGGGGGCCGAGCCACAACATTGAGGGACTAGGCCGATGCCGGAGGAATTTCCACCCCACCAGCTGGCGGAAACGGCCATTGTTGCCCCGCCAGCTGGCGCGGAAATGACATCTCCGGGCGGCGCATGCGCGGGAGCGTCAGCGGCCGCTGACAGTTTTCCACGCATGCGCAGTGGGGAGAGTCTCTTTCGCCTCCGCCATGGTGGAGACCGTGGCAGAGGCGGAAGGGAAAGAGTGCCCCCACGGCACAGGCCCGCCCGCGGATCGGTGGGCCCCGATCGCGGGCCAGGCCACCGTGGGGGCACCCCCCGGGGTCAGATCGCCCCGCGCCCCCCCCCAGGACCCCGGAGCCCGCCCACGCCGCCTTGTCCCGCCGGTAAGGTAGGTGATTTAATTTACGCCAGCGGGACAGGCAATTTATTGGCGTGACTTCGGCCCATCCGGGCCGGAGAATCGAGCGGGGGGGCCCGCCAACCGGCGCGGCACGATTCCCGCCCCCGCCAAATATCCTGTGCCGGAGACTTCGGCAACCGGCGGGGGCGGGATTCACGCCAGCCCCCGGCGATTCTCCGACCCGGCGGGGGGTCGGAGAATGTCGCCCCTTCTGTAGTTTAAAGCATGAGTTGTTTACAAAAAGAAGTGTTTCGCTAATAGTAATTTTAGTCATCTGTTACAGTAAAGGTTTTAAAATGTGAAATCCCATTGTGTCATTCTTTCAGCTGTCAACAGGAAGTTTGAGTCTCTTCAGAGATTGTAACAATATGCTAGTCAGCCCAGCAAATCTGTTCCACCATTCGTTTAGATCATGTCATCATGTGCGATATGCATCATGACTCCATCTGATTGTCTAACACATAATGCCCTTGTTTATCAAAAACCTATCAAACTCAGTTTCGGCAGTTACCATTGATGTGCCTGACCAGCTTCTTGGGGGAAGAGAGTTACAAATTTCAACTAGTTTGTGTGAAAAAGTGCTTTCTGACATCACTCTTGAATTGTCTGGCTCTAATTTATTTTAAGGTTATGCTCTTTGGTCTGGACTCTTCCCACCAAAGGATATATTTTTCTCCCTATCGCACCTTTTAATCATTTTAAACTCCACCGATAAGATCTTAATCTTCAAGGGAAGACATGCTTAGTCTATGCAATCTGCCTTCATAATTTAACCTCTTTATCATTCTAATGAATCTGCACTACACTTCCACCATGGTCAAAATATGATATATTTTACATGCATATGTATACATGCATACTAAATCTGATACTAATTTACATTCCCAATTAAGGCCATTCTCCATCAGGATGTTTAGCAGAACTGAAGTAGTGAATTCAGTGGCAGTCTACAAAAATGTGGGTCTCTGCCGCATCGAGAAGAAAGTATAAAACACTTTTATATTTCTCAGTGCAATGGGAGAATGGTGTATGCCCCTGTAGTTCTGTAACCTAAAGGCATTTCACAGCAATAACAGGGGAAATGGAATGCAACATTTGTTTTCTAAAACAAATATCACAAAATGGATCCACAACCTGTGTTTATTCATTACCTTCAACAGAAGAGAATTCTATAGCAATGACTTTCAACTTTTGATATTTGTCAGTTATAAGCCCTGATATTTATGGGAAAGCAAGGAGGGAGGAATACCCTCGGAGTTCTACATTGGAATCCATGGGCTGGATTCTCCAAAAATGGGGTTATGTCCCCACGCCAACGTAAAAACGTTGGAGTTTTACTCTGGAGCTTCCTTAAAAATACTAGCAGCTATTCTCCGACCTTGAAGGGCCTCGGAGTGCTTCTCGCAGCTTCAGCTGCAGATACGGGCCCCCGCACCTCCGGTTCCGGGTCCGCGCACGTGCATGGCGGCAGCCTCAAGCGGCCGTGTCGAACACGATGGCGGACTCAGCCGGCGGACGCTACATATGGTAGCTGTCAGCCAGCGGATGACTCAGATGGCGGACTCAGCTCCGCACTACTACTTATTATATGCCCGATCGCTGCCCTGACCGCCCATAACCCCCCCCCCCCCCACCCGGTATTTGATCCCCCCGCCCGCCACGGACCGAGTCCACGGCCGCCACCCGAGGTTACCAACGGCCGATAGGTGGGTCGAACGTAGGAAGAAGGATTCTAGGAAGGGGATAAGTGAGGGATAGTATTTAAGCTGAAAGAAAAAATATAATGAGTAGTGGTAATCCCAAGGATTGGGAAAGTTTTAAAAACCAACAAAATAATGACCAAAAAATAACTAAGAGGGAGAAGATAACCTATGAGGGTGAACTAGCAAGTAATATGAAATGGACAGCAAGAGCTTCTTTAAATATGCAAAAAGGAAGAGAGAGGCCATAGTGAACATAGGCCCCTTAGAGAATGAGGAAACAATAATGGAGAACCAGGAAATGGCAGAGGAGTTAAACAAATACTTTGCATCAGTCTTCATGGTGGAAGACAAAATAACATTCCAATAATACTACATCATCAAGGGACAGAAGGGGGGGGGGGGGGGAAGAAAATATATACAATAACAATCACTAAGTAAAATGTACTAGGGAAATTACTGAGGCTAAAGGCCGATACGTCCCCTGGACCTGATGGGTTGCATCCCAGGTTATTAAAGGAAGTAGCTACAGAGATCAGCCATGACCTTATTGAATGGTGGCGCAAACTCGAAGGACAGAGTAGTCTACTCCTGCTCCTAATTAGCATGTTCACATGTTCGTATATTTTAATTTGTGATTTGAAATCGAAAACTAGCCCCAGAAAAATCAAATTGCAGGGTCTTGAGTCTTAAAGGTGGACACGGAATTATTCTAATGCCCCTCATGTATTCGTCATTCACTTGAAGTGAGCCTGTTTGTGTGCCAAGTTATAAATCAGCACATCCAACATGTTTTCTTTAATGTTATTTATTTAATTTGTGTACTATGCCAGATGGAACTTCTGCAGAAATGTAACTACAGCTGTGTGAGAAACACCGCTTCTCACAATCTGCAAAGGTTTAGTCCTCATACAATGTTGAATTTTAAATGTTAGCTCTGAACTGTCTGCTGCTATTGATAAAGGTTTAATAAATAGGAGCAGTAAACAATGCTGCCCATCAAGCCTGCTCTGCCATTCAGTACGATCTGTGGGGCGTCATTCTCCGACCCCCCGCCGGGTCGGAGAATGGCCGTAGGCCGCCGTGAATCCCGCCCCCGCCCCCGCCGAAGTCTCCGGTACCGGAGATTGGGCGGGGGCGGGAATCGGGCCGCGCCGGTTGGCGGGACCCCCCGCTGGATTCTCCGGCCCGGATGGGCCGAAGTCCCGCCCAGAAATTGCCTGTCCCGCCGGCGTAAATCAAACCTGGTATTTACCGGCGGGACCAGGCGGCGTGGGCGGGCTCCGGGGTCCTGGGGGGGGGGGGGGGGGCGATCTGACCCCGGGGAGTGCCCCCACAGTGGCCTGGCCCGCGATCGGGGCCCACCGATCCGCGGGCGGGCCTGTGCCGTGGGGGCACTCTTTCCCTTCCGCCTCCGCTACGGCCTCCACCATGGCGGAGGCGGAAGAGACTCTCCCCACTGCGCATGCGCAGGAAACTGACAGCGGCCGCTGACGCTCCCGCGCATGCGCCGCATTTCCGCGCCAGCTGACGGGGCAACAAACGCCATTTCCGCCAGCTGGCGGTGCAACAAACGCCATTTCCGCCAGCTGGCGGGGCGGAAATCCCTCCGGCGCCGGCCTAGCCCCTCAATGTTGGGGCTAGGCCGCCAAAGATGCAGAGCATTCCGCACCTTTGGGCCGGCGCGATGCCCGTCTGATTGGCGCTGTGTTTGGCGCCAGTCGGCGGACATCGTGCCGTTGGGGGAGAATTTCGCCCGTGGTCTCAGCTCCATTTTCTCACCCACTCCCCGTATCCCTCAATTCCCTGAGAGGCCAAGGGCAGATTTCTCCAGCCGCTCGCTGGTGGCAGGTTCTCTGGTCCCGCCTGCGGCACACCCCTGCCTGTGGGTTTCCCGGAGGCGTGGAGTGGTTTTGATGGGAAATCCCTTGACAAGCGGCTGGTGTAGAGAATCCCGCCACTAGGGAATGGCGTGCCTCCTCCCCCTGCAGAGAAACACGTGGCTGGGAGAACCAGAGAATACAGCCCCAAAAGTCTGTCTGTCTCAGCCTCAAATATAATAACCAATAGAGCATCCACATGCCCTGGGATAGAAAATTCCAAAGATTCACGATCCTCTAAATGAAGAAATTTATCCTCATCTTATTCGGAGTCTGGTCCCCATGTTCTAGATGCCTAACAGAAACAACCTCTCAGTATCTATCCTGTCCAATCCCTTCAGAATGGTTGTGTGTCAATGAAACCAACACCTATTCTTCTGAACCCCAGAGAGTACAGGGAAAGTTTACTCAACCTTCCATCATAGGACAACCATCTCATCCCAGGTGAGTATCCACTGTACCGGCTCCAATGCATTAACATCGTTCCTCAGATATGAAGACCAAAGGGTCAATTTTCATCTCCCAGTGGTGAGCAAACTCACAGCGGGAAGACATAACAGTAGGAAAGAGGGGAGGCCCGCATGTTTTAATTTCCACTCTGATTCCCACCCACCACTGTCACCAGGTCAGGAAACATTACCCAGTACATACTTACAGAGACTGGAGAGCTGGGACCCGTGAGGCACAATCAATTTGACTGGAGACGAAGTTGAATCCAAACTGAGGCTTTATTAGTATCAAATGTGTGGCCTCCCACAGCAGCTGATGAAATGGCTGCGAGCTGGAGGCCACGCATATTTATAACCCAGCTCCTGGGCGGAGCTAGCATGCAGGGGCCCAGGTGAACCTGTAGTGCAGGTTCTACCGTACAACCCTCAATATAGGAACACAGTGTTTACCCTGTTAAAATTGAGTCCGGCAGGGGTGGTGGAGAACTATACAATTAGCAATCTTTAATATTTACAGAGCAGTAAAAAAAATGTCTCTGGTCATCCGCCGGTCCGGTGCCTTGATGGTCCTTTGAGATCGACGAAGTGGAGCCGGCGATGTTGGTGCAGTCGTGGTCGAAGTTGACTCCGGGAGCGTGCCGAAATCCTCATTAGCGGGGGTGGGCAGGGGGAGGATGGACGGTCCTAGGGGGGGTGATGGGGGTGGCGGGGGAGGGGAGGGTGGCGCCGGGGCGGTGTGGGGGTGGAACCTGCTGGTGCCAGGTCCCTGAGGGAGACGGTATCCTGGCGGCCGTCGGGGAACGCCCCGTAGGCGTACTGTGGGTTTGCGTGGAGCAGGTGCACCCTTTCCACCAACGGATCCGCCTTGTGGAGCCACACATGTTTATGGAGAAGCACGGTTCCCGGAGCTGTAAGCCAAGTTGGGAGTGATACCCCGGATGTGGACTTCCTGGGGAAGGCAAAAAGACGTTCATGCGGTGTACTGTTAAGTAGCAGTGCAGAGTAATGAGCGAATGGAATGTAGTGCATCAGGGAGGACCTCTTGCGAGTGGGAGGCCGGGAGATTTCTGGACCGTAGGGCCAGCTGGACGGCCCTCCATACCGTCCCATTCTCCCTTTCTACATGTCCGTTTCCCCGGGGGTTGTAGCTTGTCGTTCTGCTGGAGGCGATACCCCTGCTGAGCAGGAACTGGCGTAGCTCTTCACTCATGAATGAGGACCCCCTGTCACTGTGGATGTAGGCGGGGAAGCCAAACAGAGTGAAGATAGAATTAAGGGCTTTCATGACGGTGGCTGATGTCATGTCCAGGCATGGGATGGCGAAGGGAAACCGGGAGTATTCATCGATCACACTGAGGAAATATGTGTGTCGATCGGAGGAGGGGAGGGGGCCTTTGAAATCCACACTGAGGCGTTCAAAGGGGCGGGAGGCATTCACCAGATGCGCGCGGTCCGGCCGGTAGAAGTGCGGCTTGCACTCCGCACAGACCTGGCAGTCCTTGGTGATCGTCCTTACTTCCTCAACGGAGTAGGGCAAATTTTGTGCCTTAATGCAGTGGTACAACCAAGTGACCCCTGGGTGACAAAGGCTGTCGTGCAGGGCCCGGAGTCGGTCTACCTGTGCGCTGGCACATGTACCTCGGGATAGGGCGTCTGGGGGCTCGTTGAGTTTGCCAGGGCGATACTTAATCTCGTAATTATAGGTGGAGAGCTCGATTCTCCACTGCAAGATTTTATCATTTTTGATCTTGCCCCGCTGTGTGTTGTTGAACATGAAGGCTACCGGCCATTGGTCAGTGAGGAGCGTGAACGTCCTGCCAGCCAGGTAATGCCTCCAATGTCGCACAGCCTCAACGATAGCCTGGGCCTCCTTTTCGACGGATGAGTGCCGAATTGCGGACTCATGGACAATGGGACCATCTGCGGCCATGATCAGCAGGACCACCACCCGGTGCGGGAAAAGAATGCCACGGGCCTGCCTGCCTGGTTGAGGGTGGCGGCAAGGGCGACGTCCGATGCTTCGCTTTCTACTTGGAAAAGAAGTGTTTCGTCTACAGCATACATTCCAGCTTTGGCAATATCAGCTCTGATCCGGGCGAAAGCCTGTTGGGCTTCGGCCGACAGGGGGTATTGAATGGACTGTATGAGTGGGCGGGCCTTGTCCACATAGTTTGGGACCCACTGTGCGTAATACGAGAAAAACCCCAGGCAGCGTTTGAGGACCTTGGAGCAGTGGGGCAGGGGGAGCTCCATGAGGAGACGCATGCGGTCGGGATCGGGCCCCAGAACTCCGTTCTGGACTACGTAGCCGAGGATGGCTAAGCGGTTTGTATGGAACACACACTTCTCCTTGTTATACGTGAGGTTGAGGAGAGTGGCGGTGCGGAGAAATTTAGCGAGGTTGGCGTCGTGGTCCTGCTGATCATGGCCGCAGATGGTCACATTGTCTAGATACGGAAAAGCCATTGGTGACGCCGAAGGGGACCCTAAGGAAGTGATATAGCCGGCCGTCTGCCTCGAAGGCGGTGTATGGCTGGTCCGATTTACGGATGGGGAGCTGGTGGTAAGCGGATTTCAGGTCCACCGTTGAGAAGACCCGGTACTGAGCAATCTGGTTAACCATGTCAGATATGCGTGAGAGGGGGTACGCGTCGAGCTGCGTGTACCTGTTGATGGTCTGGCTGTAGTCCACGACCATTCGGTTTTTCTCCCCAGACTTAACCACTACCACTTGAGCTCTCCAGGGGCTGTTGCTGGCTTTGATGACTCCCTCCCGAAGCAACCGCTGGACCTCGGACCTGATGAAGGTCTTATCCTGGGTGCTGTACCATCTGCTCCTGGTGGCAACGGGTTGGCAATCTGGAGTTAGATTGGCAAAGAGGGAAGGAGGATCAACCTTTAGAGTCGCGAGGCCACACACAGTGAGGCGTGGTAAGGGTCCGGCGAATTTAAGGGTCAGGCACTGGAGGTTGCACTGAAAATCCAGGCTGAGGATAAGTGCAGCGCAGTGGTTAGGGAGGATGTAGAGTCGAAAACCATGGAACTCTACACCTTGAACTGTGAGCGTGACCGTGCAGTAGCCCCGGATCGCTACGCGATGGGATCCGGAGGCCAGGGAGATACTTTGATTGGTAGGGTGTACCTTAATGGACCTGCGCCTTACCGTATTCGGGTGTACAAAGCTCTTGGTGCTCCCGAGTCCAGTAGGCAGGAGGTCACATGGCCGTTGACTTTCACGCTGGTGGATGCGTTGGTCAGCGTATGTGGTCGGAAGTGGTCGATTGCCATGGATGCGAGCCATGGTTGATCGTCGCGTAGTGAGGCGGCCATTGAGTTGGGGTCCTGAAACGTTGTTGGTATCCATGTGCTGTGGGGTGGACAAGATGGCGGCGCCCGGAGATCCTGGGGATTACAAAATGGCGGCGCCCACGGAACGCACGTTGCGGGCGAGGGGCAAGATGGCGGTGCCCATGAAACGCACGTGTTGTGCGGGGGAGAAGATGGCGGCGCCCATTGCTTGCACATGGCCTGGGGAGGAGAGGAGGATAGCAGCGCACATTGTCCGTGACCGGGTTGGGGGGGGGGGGGTGAGGGCGACCGCGGCCGCTGAGCGGGCCTGGCACACCGCTGCGTTGTGGCCCTTCTTCCCGCAGGCCTTACAAAGGACAGCGCGGGCCGGGCAGCGTTGCCGGGGGTGTCTTTGCTGGCCGCAAAAATAGCATTGGGGCCCCACGGAGATCACTGGCTGGCACGTAGCGCAGGCGTATTGAGTGAGTAGCGCCTCTGCTGGGGCGGCTGTCTGTGGGGCCCATGAAGCGTAGGAGGAGTGGGCTGTGCGGTTGGGGGCGTAGGACTGGACATTGCGCAGGGCGACCATCATGGAAAGCACTAGTGTTTTAGTCTCTGTGAGGTCGCGCGTGGCCCCTTCTAGGAGCCACTGCCTGATAACATCAGAACCAATCCCAGTTACAAAAGCGTCCCTCATAAGGAGATCTGAGTGCTCCTTAGCTGTAATGTCCTGGCAGTCACAGTCCCGCACTAGTGGGATCAGGGCCCTCCAGAAGTCCTCGATTGACTCACCAGGTAGTTGAGTACGTGTTGCGAGCGCGTGTCTGGCGAAGAGCATGTTCGTCTTCTGTTCATAATTTTCTTTGAGTCGAGTCATTGCATCAGCGTAATTGGGCGCATCCTGGATCAGCGGGAAGATTTTAGAGTTGAGTCTGGAGTACAATATTTGAATCTTCTGAGCCTCTGGAACAGGGGTCGGCGCCACGTTGATATACTCTTCAAAACAAGCTAGCCAGTGCTGGAAGTCCTTTCTGTCGTCGCTTGCGTGTGGATCCAGCTGCAGGTGATCTGGTTTAATTCGGAGGTCCATCTTCTGAATCTGATACTAATAAATTGAGGCATGATCAATTTGGCTGGAGACGAAGTTGAATCCAAACTGAGGCATTATTAGTATCAGATGTGTGGCCTCCTACAGCAGCTGACGAAATGGCTGCAAGCTGGAGGCCACGCATATTTATAACCCAGCTCCTGGGCGGAGCTAGCATGCAGGGGCCCAGGTGAACCTGTCGTGCAGGTTCTACCGTACAACCCTTAATATAGGAACACAGTATTTACCCTGTTAAAATTGAGTCCGGCGGGTGTGGTGGAGAACTATATACAATGAGCAATCTTTAATATTTATGTAATAATAAATATCGTGCAGGTTCTACCGTACAACCCTTAATATAGGAACACAGTGGTTTACCACAACCTGGTGAAGGAACAGCTGATTAGAGAGGCGGAAAACTTCAAAAGAGCAGTGCAGCGTACCCTCACTGAATCCAGAGGCGGACGTCCTGAGATTACGTCAAGATTCAGGAAGTGACGCAGAGCAAAGAAAGCAGCTGATTGGTCTGGCGAGAGGAGCAACAGCGGGGAGAGAGGAGCAGCAGCGGGGTGAGGGGAGCAGCAGCGGGGCGAGGGGGGCAGCAGCGGGGTGAGGGGAGCAGCAGCAGGGCGAGAGGAGCAGCAGCGGGGCGAGAGGAGCAACAGCGGGGCGAGAGGAGCAGCAGCGGGGTGAGGGGAGCAGCAGCGGGGAGAGGGGAGCAGCAGCGGGGAGAGAGGAGCAGCAGCGGGGTGAGGGGAGCAGCAGCAGGGCGAGGGGAGCAGCAGCGGGGCGAGGGGAGCAGCAGCGGGGCGAGGGGAGCAGCAGCGGGGCGAGAGGAGCAGCAGCGGGGCGAGGGGAGCAGCAGCGGGGGAGAGGAGCAGCAGCGGGGGAGAGGAGCAGCAGCAGCGGGGAGGAGAGCAGCAGCGGGGCAAGAGGAGCAGCAGCGGGGTGAGGGGAGCAGCAGCAGTGGGGAGGAAAGCAGCAGCGGGGCGAGAGGAGCAGCAGCGTGGTGAGGAGAGCAGCAGCAGCGGGGCGAGAGGAGCAGCAGCAGGGAGAGAGGAGCAGCAGCGGGGTGAGGGGAGCAGCAGTGGGGTGAGGGGAGCAGCAGCGGGGAGAGAGGAGCAGCAGCAGCGGGGTGAGGGGAGCAGCAGTGGGGTGAGGGGAGCAGCAGCGGGGAGAGAGGAGCAGCAGCAGCGGGGTGAGGGGAGCAGCAGCAGCGGGGTGAGGGGAGCAGCAGCGGGGTAAGGGGAGCAGCAGCGGGGTGAGAGGAGCAGCAGCGGGGTGAGGGGAGCAGCAGCGGGGTGAGGGGAGCAGCAGCGGGGTGAGGGGAGCAGCAGCGGGGTGAGGGGAGCAGCAGCGGGGCGAGGGGAGCAGCAGCGGGGAGGGGAGCAGCAGCGGGGTGAGAGGAGCAGCAGCGGGGCGAGAGGAGCAGCAGCAGCGGGGTCAGGGGAGCAGCAGCAGGGTGAGAGGAGCAGCAGCGGGGCGAGAGGAGCAGCAGCGGGGTGAGAGGAGCAGCAGCAGCGGGGTGAGGGGAGCAGCAGCAGGGCGAGGGGAGCAGCAGCGGGGCGAGGGGAGCAGCAGCGGGGCGAGGGGAGCAGCAGCGGGGCGAGAGGAGCAGCAGCGGGGCGAGGGGAGCAGCAGCGGGGGAGAGGAGCAGCAGCGGGGGAGAGGAGCAGCAGCAGCGGGGAGGAGAGCAGCAGCGGGGCAAGAGGAGCAGCAGCGGGGTGAGGGGAGCAGCAGCAGTGGGGAGGAAAGCAGCAGCGGGGCGAGAGGAGCAGCAGCGTGGTGAGGAGAGCAGCAGCAGCGGGGCGAGAGGAGCAGCAGCAGGGAGAGAGGAGCAGCAGCGGGGTGAGGGGAGCAGCAGTGGGGTGAGGGGAGCAGCAGCGGGGAGAGAGGAGCAGCAGCAGCGGGGTGAGGGGAGCAGCAGTGGGGTGAGGGGAGCAGCAGCGGGGAGAGAGGAGCAGCAGCAGCGGGGTGAGGGGAGCAGCAGCAGCGGGGTGAGGGGAGCAGCAGCGGGGTAAGGGGAGCAGCAGCGGGGTGAGAGGAGCAGCAGCGGGGTGAGGGGAGCAGCAGCGGGGTGAGGGGAGCAGCAGCGGGGTGAGGGGAGCAGCAGCGGGGTGAGGGGAGCAGCAGCGGGGCGAGGGGAGCAGCAGCGGGGAGGGGAGCAGCAGCGGGGTGAGAGGAGCAGCAGCGGGGCGAGAGGAGCAGCAGCAGCGGGGTCAGGGGAGCAGCAGCAGGGTGAGAGGAGCAGCAGCGGGGCGAGAGGAGCAGCAGCGGGGTGAGAGGAGCAGCAGCAGCGGGGTCAGGGGAGCAGCAGCAGGGCGAGAGGAGCAGCAGCAGTGGGGCGAGAGGAGCAGCAGCAGCGGGGTGAGGGGAGCAGCAGTGGGGTGAGGGGAGCAGCAGCGGGGCGAGAGGAGCAGCAGCAGCGGGGTGAGGGGAGCAGCAGCAGGGTGAGCGGAGCAGCAGCGGGGTGAGGGGAGCAGCAGCGGGGCGAGGGGAGCAGCAGCGGTGAGGGGAGCAGCAGCAGGGTAAGGGGAGCAGCAGCGAGGCGAGGGGAGCAGCAGCAGGGTGAGGGGAGCAGCAGCGGGGTGAGGGGAGCAGCAGCGGGGAGAGAGGAGCAGCAGCAGGGTGAGGGGTGCAGCAGCGGGACGAGGGGAGCAGCAGCGGGGTGAGGGGAGCAGCAGCATGGTGAGGGGAGCAGCAGCGGAAGCAGCAAGAAGAGCAAGCAAAGCAGCAAGAGCAGCAGGCAGCAGAAGCAAGAAGAGAGAGAAGCAAGCAGAGAGCAGCAGCAGCAAGCAGAGCAGAAGAGCAGCAGAGCAGAAGCCAGAAGCAGAGCAAGCAAGCAAGAGAGCAGCAGCAGAGCAAGGAGAGAGGGGTGAGGGGAGCAGCAGCGGGGTGAGGGAGCAGCAGCGGGGTGAGGGGAGCAGCAGCAGCGGGATGAGGGGAGCAGCAGCGGGGTGAGGGGAGCAGCAGCGGGGTGAGGGGAGCAGCAGCGGGGCGAGGGGAGCAGCAGCAGGGAGGGGAGCAGCAGCGGGGTGAGAGGAGCAGCAGCGGGGTGAGAGGAGCAGCAGCGGGGCGAGAGGAGCAGCAGCGGGGCGAGAGGAGCAGCAGCAGTGGGGTGGGGGAGCAGCAGCGGGGTGAGAGGAGCAGCAGCAGCGGGGTGAGAGGAGCAGCAGCGGGGTGAGAGGAGCAGCAGCAGCGGGGTGGGGGGAGCAGCAGCGGGCTGAGAGGAGCAGCAGCAGTGGGGCGAGAGGAGCAGCAGCAGCGGGGCGAGAGGAGCAGCAGCAGCGGGGTGAGGGGAGCAGCAGCAGGGTGAGGGGAGCAGCAGCGGGGCGAGGGGAGCAGCAGGAGGGTGAGGGGAGCAGCAGCAGGGCGAGGGGAGCAGCAGCAGGGTGAGGGGAGCAGCAGCGGGGTGAGGGGAGCAGCAGCGGGGTGAGGGGAGCAGCAGCAGGGTGAGGGGTGCAGCAGCGGGGTGAGGGGAGCAGCAGCAGGGTGAGGGGTGCAGCAGCGGGGCGAGAGGAGCAGCAGCAGGGTGAGGGGAGCAGCAGCGGGGTGAGGGGAGCAGCAGCGGGGTGAGGGGAGCAGCAGCGGGGCGAGAGGAGCAGCAGCGGGGTGAGGGGAGCAGCATCGGGGTGAGGGGAGCAGCAGCGGGGCGAGAGGAGCTGCAGCGGGGCAAGGGGAGCAGCAGCGGGGAGGGGAGCAGCAGCAGGGTGAGGGGAGCAGCAGCGGGGTGAGGGGAGCAGCAGTGGGGCGAGTGGAGCAGCAGCGGGGTGAGGGGAGCAGCAGCGGGGTGAGGGGAGCAGCAGCGGGGCGAGAGGAGCAGCAGCGGGGTGAGGGGAGCAGCAGCGGGGTGAGGGGAGCAGCAGCAGGGTGAGGGGAGCAGCAGCGGGGTGAGGGGAGCAGCAGCGGGGCGAGGGGAGCAGCAGCGGGGCGAGGGGAGCAGCAGCGGGGCGAGAGGAGCAGCAGCGGGGTGAGGGGAGCAGCAGCGGGGTGAGGGGAGCAGCAGCAGGGTGAGGGGAGCAGCAGCAGGGCGAGGGGAGCAGCAGCGGGGCGAGGGGAGCAGCAGCGGGGTGAGGGGAGCAGCAGCGGGGTGAGGGGAGCAGTGCCAGCAGGCGCGAATCTACAAAGCCCCAGTGGAAGGGGAAATGAAATGATGCCATCCTTTAAAAGTGACGTCTCTGACAGGCAGGCAGATGATGAGTGTGTGTTCGTCCTATTGCAAAGCCTGGTCTCTAGTCACCTCGGATTTCCCTGCCACTGGGCCAAGACTTCTTTCCACTGGGAACATGTGGTGGTTGGTATGAAACAACTATGCAACGTAAAAAGAATCCACACACAGGCATCTTCCAACCCAACCTCATCCGACCCACCCAAATTAAATTTAGGGCCTGGAGCATTAGGACCCCTATCACCGGCAACAAACCTGAACGTCACTCCGCCATCTTGGCCCGGGAGCTCTGACGGCACAACATTGACATCGCTGTCCTCACGAGACATGACTGGCAAGTAAAGTCCAGCTTTAAGAACAAGGTGACAGATATACCTTCTTCTGGAAACAGTAAGATGTCTTACAATACCGGGTTATAGTCCAACAGGCTTGTTTTGAATCACTAGCTTTCGTAGCGCAGATCCTTCCTCAGCTGAATGAAGGGGTGGGTTCCAGGAACACACATATAGACAAAGTCAAAGATGCAAGATGATACTTTGAATGCAAGTCTGTGCAGATAATTAAGTCTTTACAGGTCCAGACGGAACAACTGGTGAGAGGGATAATCACAGGTTGAAGAGGTGTGAATTGTCTCAAGCCAGGACAGTTGGTAGGATTTTGCAAGCCCAGGCCAGATGGTAGGGGGTGAATGTAATGTGACATGAATCCAAGGTCCCGGTTGAGGCCATGCTCATGAGTGCAGAACTTGGCTATCCGTTTCTGCTCGGCGATTCTGCGTTGTCACACGTCCTGAAGGCCATCTTGGAGAACGTTTACCCGAAGATCAGAGGCTGAATGCCCTTGACTGCTGAAGTGTTCCCCAATTGGAAGGGAACATTCCTGCCTGCCGATTTTCACACGATGTCCGTTCATCCGTTGTCGCAGCGTCTGCATGGTCTCGCCAATGTACCACATCTCGGGATATCCTTTCCTGCAGCGTATGAGGTAGACAATGTTGGCCGAGTCCCACGAGTATGTACCGCGTACCTGGTGGATGGTGTTCTCACGTGTAATGGTGGTACCCATGTCGATGATCTGGCACATCTGAGACTGAGACAATCTTCCAGTATGCACTAGGTATAGAACCAGTAAGCCATATAATAACACTGGCAAGTTTTGAAAGGCTTGTGAAATAAAAACAACATTTGGCCATTCAAAAATCCCAGTCCTGTCCCGTTCAGGGCGGCGATGTCAATGTTATGGCGACAGAGTTCCCGGGCCAAGATGGCGGAGTGACGTTCAGGTTTGTTGCCGGTGTTAAGGGTCCAGATGTTCCAGCTCCTAAAATTAATTTGGGTGGATAGGATGAGAATGAGGCCATTCTCATAAAACTGTCACACAAATACAGTTTCTGAAAATCCCATTGACAAAACCTTTAATTCTCTCTTTTGCTAAATATATTTTTATTCTAAACATTGCAAAAGTGGCATATACACATAATAAAATACTCAAATATAATAGTTTGTCATTTTTTGCTTGAACACTCTGACAGTAATAACCACAAGACCATCTCGCCCCACCCCGACCGACCCTTCCCCCCACAGCTGCTGGCCACAAACAGATCCTTGAAGAAGATGAACAGCCTCCTCCTGGAGTAGAATCATTCCTCCGACCCTCTGATGGTAAACTTCATCTTTTCCAATCTCAGAAAGTCTACCAAGTCCCTCAACCATGCTGAGGCCCTAGGTGGTGCCGACTAACCTCCATCCAAGCAGGATTCATCACCAGGCCGTCAGAGAGGCGAAAGCCAAAACATCGGCCCTCTTCCCTTCCAGAAGCTCAAGACGTCCGACACCCCAAAACTCACCACCAGTGGACACGGCTCTAGCCTAACCCCCACGATCTTCGACATGGTCTCAAAGAACGAAGCCCAGAATTCAACCAATTTTGGGTGGACTGGAGCATAAGCGAGTAGTTCGCCGGCCCCCTTATTTTTTTATAAATATTTTATTAAGGTATTTATATAAACAACAAACACACAAATAAGAGCACGAGCAAACCTGTACAACATAATAAATAACCAATACCCTCATCCTGCCTGCCCTTCCCTCCTCACGTCCCCCCTTCCCCATTTTAACCCCCTTATCCCCCCCACCCCACCCTTTGCTGACACAAAAATCCTCCTTAAAGAAGTCAATGAACGGCTTCCACCTCTGGTGAACACATCAACCGGCCTTCTCAAGAATCTTTTCCAACCTCAAGAATTCCGCCAAGTTACTCACCCACATCCCGATTTTGGTGGCTCTGAGTCCCTCCATCCAAGCAAAATCCATCTTCGGGCTATCAGAAAGCAAAGGCCAAGATGTCGGCCTCTCCCGCCCCCTGGACACCCGGGTCCGCTGGTCCCCTTAGACACCGTTCACACCTGTCCTCTCCACCGGGGAAGAACCCACTAATGTGCGTTCTAGTCAGGTGCGCCGTATGGACTACTTTAAATTGTATCAGGCTCATCCTGCAGCAAGAGGAGGTGGAGTTCATCCTGTGCAAAATCTCACTCCAGACCCCTCCCTCCAGCCCCTGGCCCAATTCCTCTTCCTCCTTCCCCTTTATTTCCTCTAACCTTCCCTGTCTCCAGCAACCACCCATATATATCAGATAATCTTCCCTTATCCCAACTCATCATGAGATAGCATCCTGTCCATCATGTAGGCCTCAGTAACTGAGGGAACCCCAGTCTAAAATGCTGCCTTAATTGGTTCCAGATTCTTAGAGATGCCACCATTACTGGGTCCGTTGTGAATGTGACCGGAGAGAATGGGAGAGGGGCAGTAACCAGCGCCCATAGATACAACCCTACACAGGCGTCCTCCTCCATCTGCCCCCACCCCGAACACGGCTTCCCAAACCACCCTCGCACCTTCTCAATGTTCGCCACCCAGTAATAGAACATTAGATTTGGTAACGCCAGCCCTCCCGAACGTCACTCCCTCTGCAGGAAGGCCCTCCGAACCCTGGGCGCCTAACCCACCCACAGAAAGGCAGAGATTAACTTGTCTACTTTAACAAAATAAGAAGTCTTACAACACCAGGTTAAAGTCAACAGGTTTGTTTCAAACACTAGCTTTCGGAGCACTGCTCCTTCCTCAGGTGAATCCTGAGCAGTACTCCGAAAGCTAGTGTTTGAAACAAATCTGTTGACTTTAACCTGGTGTTGTAAGACTTCTTACTGTGCTCACCCCAGTCCAACGCCGGCATCTCCACATCATGGCTACCTTCACGAAAAAAGACTTGGAGAGGAAGACCGGGACTGAAACACAAATGAGAATCTCAGCAGATTGTTCATTTTGATCGTCTGCACTCTACCTGCCAAGGAAAGCGGGAGGGCATCCCACCTCTTCCAATCTCCTTTCACCCCCTCTACCAGTCTGGCCAAGTTTAATTTATGCAACAGGGTCTAGTCATGAGCCACCTGAATCCCCAGGTATCTAAAATTCGCCTGGCCAGCTTGAACAGTAATGTTCCCAAATCTTCCTCCCTTCTCAGGGGGTTTCCTGGGCAAATTTCGCTCTTGCTCCCATTCAGTTTGTCCTCTGAGAAGGATCCAAACCTCCTCAGCAGCTCCATTATCTTTCCCACACTAGGTAGAGGGTCAGAAATGTACAACAGCAGACCGTCCGCATAAAGGGACTCCCTATGCTCCTCGCCCCCTCTCAATACCTCTCCACCTATTTGATAACCTAAGCACAATGGCCAAAGATTTGATTGCCAGCGCGAACAACAACAGGGACAGCGGGCATCCATGCCTTGTGCCCCTTTACAGCCAGAAATACTCTGAGCATACCACATTAGTATTCTAGCTTCCACACTGGCTTCTGCTTCTAAACCATTCTATTTTTCCATCTTTTTCTCCTCTTTTAACACTCCAAGGATCTTGGGAGTATTTTGTAAATGATTTTTGTGAAGACTTTGAGAGTATAATATATGTATTTATAGATGATACGAAGTGTGTGGAAAAACAAGTTTTTTGGAAGAAAGTCAGTGAATAACTTCGCCTACGGCAGATGGCGTTTAATATTGAGAAATTAAAATAATGCAGACTGATCTAAAAACAGCAAGTATCATTCCAGAATTATGCACCTATTATTAAATTAGGTGCATCATGAATAATGATGAGGTTGCAGCAGATGACCAGATATCGAATGTGTCACCAGAAAGATTGGTATGGCAAGCATTCGCCTATTGAGTTGTTGAAGTAAAATCATCGAGTCAGGTCAATTGAAATGTTATTGAGATTTTACATATGCAAATAGAAATGCAGTAACGTTTGTGGTTGTGGGAAATACAAAACATATCTGGCAGTAAACATTTCCAGGCTGAGAATGGAAAAGAACACAAACAAGTATCATCTTGGACTGAAGTGTTTTTACAGTTGTGCTTACAGTTGTCCTAAGAGAAAAAGAGCAATATTCAGTTTTGTGACTTAAAGTAGAAACTCCTACAAGGGTTGTGTTTAGTCTGTAATACTTTGAGCCTTTTGTTAGAGTAAAAGTCTTAAAAAGTGAACACTTTTTTTGTCGTGTCATCCTTCTACCTTTGATTGGAAGTTCAAGTTTCTTTTTAAAAGTTATCAGTCTCTAGGAACATCATCACAATGCGGAAATGCCAGACCAGGGAAGGGCAGCCGATTTCCTTCCCTGAAACACAACTGTGAACCAGATGGGCTGTTACAACAATCAATGATAGTTATCATGGTTAAATTCCATCAGCTGCCATGGTGGGATCTGAACCCATGTTTCCTCTGGATCACTAGTCCAGTGACATCACCGCAACACCACTGTCTCCCCTAATCTGCGTACCATTTCAGAAGCCATCCCTTTCCATAATCTTCAATATAAGATGCAATAGTTCTATACATTTTTATACTTTGAACTGCATCTGTTAGCCTGCTTATGTCCTTCTGCAGTCTCACAATTGTGACCATTTGCCATGCTCCTCCAATTTGTTAGGTAATTTGGACATTCTGAATTCTCCCTGTGTGTACCCGAACAGGCGACTGAAATAAATGAACAGGCGCAGGTTTCACGCCGTATCGCTGACGGGTGGCCTCTGATCCGCCAGCCCTGCCATCACCTCAGTGCATCAATGATCTCGGCGCCATATTTCAAGATCACCCTTCTGCACATGCCTTCTTCAAAAGCCTTTGGGAAGTTATGGCAGCCAGATCCAGAAACCATTTGCCACCCAAGCTCCCCAATGCCTCCCTCAAGTGCTTGCTTGATGCAGTGGAGATCCGCCGTTATGTATTCTACCCACACACCAGGCAAAGAGTGGCAAGCAAGATCATCAATCCAGCATGGGAGGTGATGGCACTGAGCGGTGGTCAATGCTGACACCCTGTACAACAGGGCAGCCATCCAAAGCTGCAAGAGGAAGACTCATTTCTTCCGTTCCGCCAGGGTAAGCCACTCTTCTCATCACTCACAACGCACAAACTCACAGGATCTCACTCAATGACAACTCAAGAGACACCATCATTGACTCCCCCACACACATGGTAATCTCCCTTGCGGGTTGTGTCTTCATCACCTCTGGTCCCATTCACCATCTACACGTGCCAGGCATCCTTATAATCTGCACTTGGATGCATCCTGCTTACAATCTCTCCATCTGTCTTGATGCAGGATAAGCTGGTTCACAACAAGAGAGAGAGAGCCCAGACAGGTGAGTGATGCCAGAACTCAAGGTCCTCTCGGACCTTGAGGAGAGAACCATTCAGCGAGCTAGTGAGGGCTGGCCCGTTCCTGTGCTGATGGTGATGTTGGTGGCGAGGATCCAGCACTGTAACATTAGACTACCATGTTGTCGAGTGATGTTTCCTGTCTCTCAGGCCCCTGCCTTGCTCTAATGAATTCTCCTTTCTTTTGCAGGCACATCTGGGAAGCAGTCGAGGGGGCTATTGAACCATGTATTTGACTCCGGCCCCGAGCGTAGCACAGAAGAGGAATTCACAGGCACTGAAATAAAAGAACTATCACAGCTACATCCTCCACCAGCGCAGAGACATACACCTCTGTGGGACCTAGCTCATGAGTAGCCTGGGGGTAACAATCTGGTGAGCACATTGCACTGTCTGATCCACAGCAGGTGGAGGAAGGGACATCCCAGGGTGCTGGTACTTGGAGGATTGCTGGAGGACAGGAATCTGCTGAGTCCCAGTCAGATGATGAACCTTTGGACTCGGTAAGGCCTCAGTTGCTGGAACTGCAAAGACAAATAGGAGTAAACGAGGAAGGGATGTCTGCTGCACTCCTCAGATTGCAAGGCTCCATGGAGGAGTCAGTCCGCCTTCAGGCTGAGGTGATTGCACCGCCTGCTAAAGCATTGAGGTCAACACTGGTAGAATAGCGGCCACCGTGGAACCTTGGTCCATTATATCTGTCCTGCACTGCTGTGGGAGCTGCAATCCATGGCTGAGGCAATTGCTGACACAAGTCAATGTCAATGCCTGAGGGGGGCTGTGGCATCTCAAGTTCGCTCCAGTTGCCTCTGTCACTCAAGGAGGCAGCCAAGGGCTCTCTGAGGTACATCCTCTGCCTGTGGAGCAGGTCCTGCCGACCCTTCCGCTTGATGGTTTTGTTCCTGCCCTTGATGAGCCAAGCACTGCATTTTAAAAACTTTTTTTCTTTTTAAAGAGTACCCAATTCATTTATTTCCAATTAAGGGTGCAATTTTGCATGGCCAATCCACCTAGCCTGCACATCTTTTGGTTGTGGGAGTGAGAGCCATGCAGACAGTGGGTCTCACTTTGTGTGCCACAAATCGCAGATAGGTGATTTGTGGCACACAGTAATCATCTCCGCCACACAACCAGGTGCCACCCTACTGGTGGGATAACACATGGCCCACCCACTGAGGAAACCCACAGTAGACCCCACTGCGAAAACAGGACAGGGGCCACAGAGCCTACCACTGACACAGGTGATAGCAGGTAAGGGTACTTCTGTTGACAGGGCTGGATGATAAGTATAGAGGCTCCCACATCACAGGCCTGGTACCACACACTGATGGGGACAGGGGTGTAGTGAGGATGGCAACTTATCGGGGGACCAGCTGAGGGGTAAGGTTTGGTGGGACATGTTGAGGGTGCTGCTGAAGTGCAACTCAGGGTCACCATGTAACCTGTTGGCTTTGGATGGACAAAGGAATCATCATCTTGCTAACATGTCTTCTCTCTCCCCCCCTGCACAGAATGGATTTCGGAGTACAGCCAGGAATGCTTCCTATCTACCTGGCTATGGCTGCCGTTGAGGATGCACGGAGACTGGAGGACCAGGGCCTGCACACGGAAGACTCTGCACAAGAGGAGCCTGCCCCAAAAGAGCAGGGGCCAGCCGGTGAGGCTCGAGTGCCAGCCATTCTACAGGCCGAGGAGGACGTGCAAAGGAGGCACCGCATTAGGGCACATGTATACCGTCAGTGCCAGTCCGTCAAGGAGCTGCTGGACCGCATGTGCCTGCGAAGAAGTTGACTAACCAGTAAGACCATGCGGCGCCTGTGCCAGGTGGGGACGCACCTGGCACCATGGAGAGTTGGAGGCAGGCCTTTCCACTTTCCAAGGACCGAGCGGGGACCTGCCTGGGATCTCGCAGACATCTCGCAGACATCCGCACACACAATGTGATGGATGCCCTATGCACCAAGGTAGCAGTTTATTTCAATGGAATTCAATGGAAACATTTCTAAGTTAATATGTGGTGGGTTTTCCAGGGAGTTTCCTGCCGGCTCGACCAGCGAGTTCCCCACCGATATCCAATGACACTTAGGGCACGATCCACCGGCTGCGTTGCGCTCTCACTCGAATGCAGTGCCGCCGGTGAATGCTAGGAGAGGCCTCCCATGGGTTTCCTGGCAGCCTTCATGTGACCTACCTGGAGAGCTGAACTCAGATCGGGTCGACATTTTGAAAGGCCCCCCACCCATGGGCAATGTCACCTCCTTGCACTGTGCCTTCCCTGTCCCTCTTCCCTTCACTCTCCCCCGCCATCCTAGGTCCACCTTCCTGCTCCGAGGGCCATACCAGCATCCATGCTGGGTGTTGGCCATGGACAGGCAGTATCAGTGGGTCCTGTCCATGGGACGATGATGAAGCTTCGCTGTGAGGTGAGTTCTGGTGCTCATCATTGTTTGACAAAGTGTGACTCCTGCCTTTCGAACCACCTTCTGGAAGCTCGGCACTGGTCCGTGTGCCACCTTCTTGGCTGGAATGAGAGTGTGTGGGGAGTGGGGTGCTTAGAAGCAGCTCCAGCTTGTCAGGCTCTCAAGCGGCAGTTCCGACCCCAGTGAATCAGACGCCTGCGGGAATGGGAATTGCTCTAGATACACGTGGGTAGAGTGCTGGTCCATTAGCATGTCCTGACTCGCTCCCCAAATAGCTACCCCAACGGGTAAGTGAAGCACACACAATTCAGTCCCGGGAGCAACACTCCGCGGACTCAAATTAAAGTCTGCTGAACAACATGTTCAGCGGGGTGTTTCTCGGTGGCTGCAGAGCCAAGAAACATACCGCTATTCAACTGCACTTTGCCCTATTTTGGCCTCGGGGAGTTTGTCCCCACCAAGGCTGCAACTAGAGGGATTTCAAGGCTCCTCACAGATCGGGCCACCATTTTGTCCAGTTGCCCTGATTGTCACCCCCCCCCCACACACACACACCTCTGCTCCCCCTCAGCCACACCTCCCTCCACATCTTTGAGCCCCCTTTGATTGTCTGGGGGAGTGCCTAATGATCATCTGGGACAGGTGGAGGAGGGGAGCCCCCGATGATTGTCTGGTGGGGCCCTAATGATTGTCCAGGAGGGGGCGAGGTGGGAGGGGAGCTCCTGATGATTGCGGGGGGCGGGGGGGGAAGCATCCGATGAATGTCCAGGGGGAGATGCACCCTCATGATTGTTCGAGAATTGGGTGGGGAGGTGGTAGATGGGGGCACTACCTCCATGGTGGCGACTGCTGGCCCTCAGGCTTCATTGCAGATCGGAGCGTCCTTTAAAGATGGCGCCCCGATCTCTGTCGAGCCAGGTGCTAGCTCTATCAAGCCTCATCTGCCAGGATGATCTCGGAAGCCAAGTCCCCGCATTTTATTCTTTAAAGAGGCTAAAGATCTGTGTAGAAAATTGGTCTGTGCAACTGGAGAGCTACAAAAGAGTTTTCAGTCTGACCCTGGCACTTTGCCAAATTCTGGTAACATTCCACACTCTATCTTGAACAAGAACAAAGAAAAGTACAGCACGGGAACAGGCCCTTCGGCCCTCCAAGCCCGTGCCGACCATGCTGCCCGACTAAACTACAATCTTCTACACTTCCTGGGTCCGTATCCCTCTATTCCCATCCTATTCATGTATTTGTCAAGATGCCCCTTAAATGTCACTATTGTCCCTGCTTCCACCACCTCCTCCAGTAGCGAGTTCCAGGCACCCACTACCCTCCGTGTAAAAAACTTGCCTCGTACATCTACTCTAAACCTTGCCCCTCGCACCGTAAACCTATGCCCCCTAGTAATTGACCCCTCTGCCCTGGGGAAAAGCCTCTGACTATCCACTCTGTCTATGCCCCTCATAATTTTGTAGACCTCTATCAGGTCTCCCCTCAACCTTCGTCGTTCCAGTGAGAACAAACCGAGTTTATTCAACCACTCCTCATAGCTAATGCCCTCCATACCAGGCAACATCCTGGTAAATCTCTTCTGCACCCTCTCTAAAGCCGCCACATCCTTTTGGTAGTGTGGCGACCAGAATTGAACACTATACTCCAAGTGTGGCCTAACTAAGGTTCTGTACAGCTGCAACATGACTTGCCAATTCTTATACTCAATGCCCCAGCCAATGAAGGCAAGCATGCCGTATGCCTTCTTGACTACCTTCTCCACCTGTGTTGCCCCTTTCAGTGACCTGTGGACCTGTACACTTAGATCTCTCTGACTTTCAATGCTCTTGAGGGTTCTACAATTCACTGTATATTCCCTGTCTGCATTAGACCTTCCAAAATGCATTACCTCACATTTGTCCGGATTAAACTCCATCTGACATCTCTCCGCCCAAGTCTCCAAACAATCTAAATCCTGCTGTATCCTCTGACAGTCCTCATCGCTATCCGCAATTCCACCAACCTTTGTGTCGTCTGCAAACTTACCAATCAGACCAGTTACATTTTCCTCCAAATCATTTATATATACCACAAACAGCAAAGGTCCCAGCATTGATCCCTGCGTAACACCACTAGTCACAGCCCTCCAATTCGAAAAGCATCCTTCCATTGCTACTCTCTGCCTTTTATGACCTGGCCAGTTCTGTATCCACCTTGCCAGCTCACCCCTGATCCTGTGTGACTTCACCTTTTGTACTAATCTACCATGAGGGACCTTGTCAAAGGCCTTACTGAAGTCCATATAGACAACATCCACTGCCCTGCTTTTCCTTTCTGTGTGTTTTCAATTGTAGATAAGTGCTTATATATTCCTATGATGTCCCTTTATCTTCAATTTTAGCAGCTGTGGTAATCCATTCAAAACAAAACAACATGGCTATTGCTCACATTGAATTACTAAACAAGGATATGATAAAACACTTGCCTGCGACTGTAACCAATAATAATTTATAAGCTCCTCTTTCTTTCTAAATGCCTGACACCACTTCACACCTCGGGTAAGACAGAGATAATGAAATTGCAGATATATGGCTCTTTATCACGTGCTCTGACATAAAGCACTTGATGAACAAATAAATAGGACACAATTTTTCTTCTGCATTGTGCCCAGATTGATCTGGATCACGTCCTCGCTGGCGCCATTAAAATAAAATGTAAATATGCGCAGTCTTTTTGAGGCTGTAGTCTCCCAGTTCTCAATATTCACCAGCCACACTGGTCAGACCTCACACTGGCGTGAATTAATAGTACTGGTCTCTATATGATGGCCACGCCGGGAGGGGAAGGTTACAGAGGCCATTGGCGACCCCAGGTGGTCAGGGACAGGGCAGGGCAGTGTCCTGGCCGTGGCAACGTGTCACTGGCACTACCAGGGTGCCAGGACCAGTGCCCATGCCAGTTGGCACTGCCAGGTGGAAGGGTCCGAGGGGCCATGCCCATGAGATGGGGAGGGTTAAGGGACGGAACAAAGGGGAGTTATGAAGGGTGGGGCGTGTGAAGGGGGGGCCTGAAAGGAGGTCAAAGGAGTATGGCGAGTAACTCACCTCCTGACCCCCCCAAAGGCTGTCAACCACCTTCAAGGCACAAGTCAGGAGTGTAAGGGAATACTCTCCACTTGCCTGGATGAGTGCAGCTCCAACAACACTCAAGAAGCTCAACACCTTTCAGGACAAAGCTTGAAACGAGCCCAGAGAATCGCACACTTCATCATTTTTGGGAGAATTTCAGCCATAGCTTCTTTGGTTAGCACTTATCTTCACAGCGCCAAGGTCCCAGGTTCGATTCCCGGCTTGGGTCACTGTCTGTGTGGAGTCTGTACGTTCTCCCGGTGTCTGCGAGGGTTTCCTCCGGGTGCTCCAGTTTCCTCCCACAAGTTCCGAAAGATGTGCTTGTTAGGTAATTCGGACATTCTGAATTCTCCCTCAGTGTACCCGAATAGGCGCAGTAGTGTGACAACTTGGGGATTTTCACAGTAATGTCATTGCAGTGTTAATGCAAGCCTACTTGTGACACTAATAAAGATTATTATTATAAGAGTAGTTACTGTTGTTATGTAGACAGATACAATAAATAATTTAAGATCCAGCTGCACTCTTGAGTGGCAGACCAATAGATTATGCTGACCAGGCACCCATTCTAGCCGAAAGGGTTCCCTGAGTTTTTGAGACACAATCAGCCTCTTTTAAATTTAGCAGGTGAGCTGTGGGCTGCCGAAGAAACGTTCTGATGTAGATCTCTGGATTGAGGCCTCAAGATTGGGCCAGGGCAGCCACCAGAATGATTCAATCATGGCATGGGTGTGTGGATTTAGATGGCACCTATGCGGAGGGCAGGAGAGTTGTGTGGGCCCCAGTGAAGCACTCCTGCTCATTCAAAGTCCACAACACTTACCCTTGGCTGACCTCTTTGGTTCCATCACCCATGGATCTGATGGTAGCCTGCAGTGCGCAGTTGTCAGGCCTCACCTGCATAAACACAGTGCGCACTGGCTCCACTTGAAATACGTTCAAAAGAAACAACTTGATATGGCGGCCTATAAAAGAACATTCTTTAGACTACAGCAAAAACAGGAAAACCTTAGCATGCCAGGCATTAACCAATTTTCAAGATGGGTCCTTTACCAGACTTTAGGCTCCACAACAGCATATTAAAGGATTGGCTTTTTAAGGTGGTCGCCAGTAACACTTGAATATTGCTGTAGCCAATGTACTCTTATAATAATAATAATCTTTATTAGTATCACAAGTAGGCTTACATTAACACTGCAACATTAGACAGATTTCAGATGCCTTTCGGTGTGGAACCTAGCCCCAGAAAATTAGGGGCGGGATTCTCCAGTCCGCCAGCTGTATTTTCCAGCGCGTCGCGCTCCCACCAGCAGCGGAATTCTCCATTCCCACAGCCAGCCAATGGGGTTTCCCATTGTGGCCATCCCACAATTTCGGGAAACCCGTGGCCGTGGGCACGCTGCCAGTGGACCGGAGGATCCCACCGACGGAGAATTCCGCAGTGGATCTTTGCGCTCCCGTTTCACTTTTGAAAAGTGACCAGAACAAGGTTCCATTTCTCTTCCTATGATTATTGCTCCTGCTCCAGGATTTGAGTATATAATCCGGAGTTATCCTTCGGTATAGTACCGAGATGAGTGCTTTACTCATGGAGATGCTCTCCCTTGGAGAAGATGTTAAACGAAACACTCACTTTCTCATTTACGTGGTTGTAAAAGATCCCCTGTTACTCATTAAAAAAAGCATGGAAGTTTCTTTCTGTCCAATTCATCAACTCTCTCTGATTGTTTGTCAAACATAACTGACCATTTTGGATATGCAGTGCTTTGGGACATCTTGAGGTGATATGATAAACCAGTATAGAACAGCAAGCTCCTCTTCTAAAAATAAATGGCTACCCCTGCATATCCCTTTGTTTACAACTAGGCAAAGTATTAGCTACAGCCTAGTACAGACACAATATTGTGTAGAAGAGATCAGGAGTTTGCATCTCCTGCTGTAACTTGCCACGATAGTTGTGGGTGATGCAGAGTGTGGTTCCAGTGTTTCAGTTGCTGAGCGCATTACATTCGGTTGGGCCTAATTAAGAAACAATCCCAGCTCCAGGAAAAGGTTCATGATTTTTGTTGTTTCGTGCGCTGAACAATGAAGGCCACGATACAAAGTATGCATATCGAATGGCTTAGGGATGTGGGAATAATGGAAATTTATAGAGGAAACTGCAAATTGAAATATCACAAATCAGTCATCTGGTGAACCATTGAAGTGGGACCAGATGCACTGAACAACCCATTCCATTTCAAATTAATTATCAGAATTTCAAAACTCGTATTAAAATGATTGTTTCACCACATTGTAATAGAGTTTATGTTTCAACAAGCAGTGAAAGAAAATGATGTAAATTCCCACCTGATTTTGTATCAGTCAGCATAAGTATCCCACTCAGAGTTTCTCCTTAAAGACATGCAAAAGTAAAACTGCTATTCTCAGAATCAAATAGTTACAATCCAGGAATAAAAAGAACACAATTAGCTATCATTGTTGGCCATATTAGAAGTTGATGCTTAATATGTGTGATGTTGTACGAATTAAGTAATGGCATGATGGGAAAACTGGTCAACTATTCGGTACAGAAAACCTGACCTAGCCATTTTAATGTACCAGACCCCTTTGTAAGACCAATAAGGCTGACTCCGCATAACCTAAAGCATGAATAAGATCAGAGAAGGTCAAGCTATTCCAAAATGCCTGACCTCTGTAATTTCTGATAAAGCTAACTCGTCATAACCCAGGGCGGTATGAATAAGACAAGATAAGGAATGAATGAGTCTCCTCCGACCTTTTAATGTTCTATCAAAGGACAAGATAATGGTATGAGGGATGAGACAAAGAGTCCGAGAAGATCAACAGGTCATGCTTGTTTCATGACATTGCTTACGTTTCTACTTCCGATCGAATTCCTGACTAAGCTGTAGTCACGCAATCTTGATAATGATAATGTATAAATACTGAACTGATTTTCTGTAAAAGCACGGACTTGACAAGGAATCAGCAGTGGTAGTAACTGCTCTCCGACCTCAAGTTTCAGCCAAAACTGCATGTGGTCGTTTTGTAAATAAAGCCTTGTTATTTTACCATAACAATCTATTGTTGAGTCTTTACCACAGTCAAAGAAGCAGGAAAATACTGACTTCTACATTTGGCGCAAGCGAGTAGATACCAATACCCTGAGAGAATTCCGTGGGGGACTGAAGAAGTGATCGAGCCACGAAGCAGAGGTAAGAGACGGACGCCGGCAGAAGGTAAGATTCACCTTGGTCTCTCTCTCTCTCTCTCGGATCAGTGGTTTGACCCTTCATCCCTGACGGAGGAAACGAACAGGCGACGGTACTCAAATCTAAATTGGACTGTGAGTAGAGTGTTTATGGTCAGGGACCTGATTGTGGTTAGCCTCAGGTCAAGGACCTCTTGATCTCGTTTTCAATCCAGATCAGGTTTATACAGGCTTAAGTTTGGGTCAGGGACCCTGTGATTTGATTTTGGTACCAGGAATTGTTTTCACATTTTTTACCTGGGGCAAAACTCATACTGACGTAATGGGACAGAGTTTAGACAAAACAGGGGACAATTCTCCTTTGCTTTTTATGTGCTCTGAGACCCCTTCTCAAGAACGTAATTTCCGAAGATTATCTGCTGCACTGAACATTAAATTGGTTAAAGATATTTGGCCACTAGGTGGCACGTGGAACTTGGAAAATTGCACTGGGCTGAAAAGGCTACTTGGAAAAAAAAATGTAGGTTCCAAATTGAAAACTTGAATTTCACAATGGAAAAAAGAGTCGACTAGGCGCTACGCACGATCACTATTAATGAGTTGGAGGGATAACGCCCGTAAAAAAGGGATTGATGAGTGTGTGGACGGTAAATCAAAGAATTGGGAAACTTTAAAGTAATAAAAAATCTCCAAGCAATAGACAGGTAGGGCTAGCCCATCAAATTAAACAACAGGAGGATCCTCCCAGTTGCCCTGGCAAGCCGATGTTTCCCTATTCAGGCGATATGGAGGAAGAGGAGGAATCGACCCATAGCCCCTCCCTTTAAACAGCGCTCCCCGCTGCTTCTTTGTCACCATCCTAAGTCCAAACTCCCCCTTATGGTCCTGCTGCCAATGATTTTCCCGCTGCCGCTTCTCCCGTAGCATCACGTACTCGGTCACAAATGCAACTCCTGAATATGGAACAACCCTTCACCTCTGTTAATCAGGCTCTTCTTGATTTACCACTCCAACCTAAGGAGGAGGAAGCTTTTCCAGCCCCCCCCCCCCCCCCCCCCCCCCTGCAAATTATCCCATTAGGAGTGTTATCAACCGCCACGCTGATGATACTGACGAACCATTCATTGAGGTGTGGCAGGCATTTAAACCTCAGGAACTATGTTTGATCATGGCCCAATGCAGGAACACAGTCTCCCCAATTCAATGCACTATTAATGCAGGTTTACGCGTAGCATCCAGTATTAAAACTAATAACATGGATTGGTCTGACAATTCTAAATCTCAAATGAAACGGGCTGTATCTTATTATTGGAGCAATGGCCGCAACCGTGAAACCTGTTATAAAGACACTATACCTAGAATTAAGTCCGAATTTGTCCAACGTTCCTCCCAAAGAAAACCTCCTAAAGGTCAAAACTCTCAGACAGATTCACGTTACTATCGCCCAGATTGCACGGACCCTCCTGAATTTGGTTACCGCTCACAGGCTCCTTACCCCTTCACTCCACACACGGAAGATTTCGACAGCGCTCCTCCGCGTCGTCCTCCTGCCAAATATAATGTCACTTGCTTCAACTGTCAACGGACAGGGCACTACGCTAGGGATTGTCCAGCACCCCGAAGACAAGGTAGATTTCAACCCCGTCGGCAGACACCATTCAATGCCTCTAACCCCTACTGACTAGCCCGATCGAACTTTCCGGTCCTCTCAGCGGACCCCTCTGACGAGCCCACAGCTACGATTTACATAGAAGGCATGCCTATCCCCTTCTTGATTGACACCGGCGCGACTAATTCTACGTTAGACTGGACATTAATTCAGAAACATAGATTTCCCCTCTCTGATATGCATGTGGAACTTGCTGGTTTCATGGGGGAAGGTGCTGTTTATCCACTTACGAAGCCGCTCTCTGTTCAATTTGAGGACCGGGAATGTTGCATTCCTTTCATGGTTACCCGGGTTCTCAGTGTTAACCTGGCCGGACGTGATTTGCTGTGTCTCTTGCAGCTGGAAATTGTTTGCCTTGATAACGGCATTACTATATCAGCTTTCCGCAAGCCCAGCTTCAAAATGTTCCCCTTTTCACTACTCCACAGTGGTGGTCGGTTGATCTTGATCCCTCCCACTTCTCACCTCCCTTGGATATTCCCGATCCACATGTGACTCTTTGCTACGATCACACGGGATGCTCGACTGAATTGGAGAGCATTTACCAAGAGGCACTCGGTTCTCTACAATCCGTTTCCTTTGTTGGCCTCGCTAAGGGAAAAGAAGGTGCTGCCTCTCTTGTTGAGGTACCCCATGGGCTCTGGCAACAGTCGGGACTCGAGTCACCCCACGTGACCCTTACTCATAACGAAGGCTACAGTGCCAAATTCTTGGGATTTTTGGTAGCTTCCCTAAGAGAAGGCTGATCCTTCCTTTACTGGATGACAAACTTTCCCCAAAGGCACTTTAGAATATTTTCCACAACCATTTTGTCTCAATGGTACATTGCACCACCATCGATCAGTCCAGTCTCCGATTTCGGGAGTCCCCGCGGACTTATGGGCAGCTTCCAAACACGAGGTTGGTCTCACTAATGTACCTCCCGTTGTTATTAAAGACAAACCTGATATGCCCTTGCCCTCGATTTCACAGTACCCTTTGCGCCCCGAGGCTGAAGAAGGAGTCTCGGTCATGATTCAATCTTTCCTTCAACAGGAAATTTTGATACCAGGCCAATCGCCCTGTAACACCCCGATTCTTCCAGTTCCTAAGATAGGAAGACCATCCGAGTGGCGTTTGGTCCAAGACCTCCGATGTATTGGGCGAGATTCTCCGACCCCCCAGCGGGTTGGAGAATCGCCGTTGGCCGCCGTGAATTCCACCCCCGCCGCCCGGCGAAGTCTCCGAAGGGAGAAAAGTCGGCGGGGCGTCAATGGCGCAGCACACCTCGGAGAATGGCATGGGTGGGCGCAAGGCAATGGATTTTGGGGCTGCCGATATCCTCCCGTCCGGATGGGCCGAAGTCCCGCCGACGTGATGACGGGTCACGTCGGCGTAAATCAAACCTCCTTTCAATCGGCGTCAACCAGTGCTCAAGGTTTACGCCGACCAGCGTGGAGGTGGGTGACGGCCTGGGGGGTTGGCCGCTGGAGAGGCGATGGCGTGGCCGCAGTCTGAATGTGTGGGGGAGAGGTGTGTGTAGGGTTTTGTGTGTGTGTGTGCAGCGGGGGGGATGGTTAGACTCGGCTGGGCCCCGGGGGAGTGCCGGGAGGGGGTGTGAGTGCCGGGGAGAAGGATGGGGTCCGTGCCGGGGAGGGAGATGGGGTCCGTGCCGGGGAGGGGGATGGGGTCCGTGCCGGGGAGGAGGATGGGGTCCGTGCCGGGGAGGGGGATGGGGTCCGTGCCGGGGAGGGGGATGGGGTCCGTGCCGGGGAGGGGGATGGGGATGGGTGGGGGGTCCGTGCCGGGGAGGGGAATGGGGTCCGTGCCGGGGAGGGGGATGGGGTCCGTGCCGGGGAGGGGGATGGGGTCCGTGCCGGGGAGGGGGATGGGGTCCGTGCCGGGGAGGGGGATGGGGTCCGTGCCGGGGAGGAGGATGGGGTCCGTGCCGGGGAGGAGGATGGGGTCCGTGCCGAGAGGAGGATGGGGTCCGTGCCGGGGAGGATGGGGTCCGTGCCGTGGAGGAGGATGGGGTCCGTGCCGGGGAGGGGGATGGGGGGGGGTCCGTGCCGGGGAGGGGGATGGGGTGGGGTCCGTGTCGGGGAGGAGGATGAGGTCCGTGGCGGGGAGGGGGATGGGGGGGGTTCTGTGCCGGGGACGGGGATTGGGGGGGGTCCCTGCCGGGGAGGAGGATGGGGTCTGTGCCAGGGAGGAGGATGGGGTCCGTGCCGGGGAGGGGGATGAGGGGGGGGTCCGTGCCGGGGAGGGGGGGGGGGGTCCGTGCCGGGGAGGGGGATGGGGGGGACGGGGTCCGTGCCCGGGAGGGACGTGGGGAGGGGGGGGGCAAGTGAGTTGGTCCACCTCCCCCCCTCCCCTTTTTCTTCTCCCCTCCCTTCTCTCCTTTACCACTTTATTTTACCCTCTTTTATAAAATTCTTCTCAGGTGAACTTGTTTTTGGTGAGAACAAGAAAAGTGCAAAAAGAATTTTTTTTATTTTTAAAAAAAGTTTAAAAGTTTTCTTTTCAGAGTTTTGTTTTTGCAAAAGTTCTTTTTTCCTTCCTTTTCCCTCACTCACCCAGGTCGAGTGAGAGAGAGAGAGAGTGGCTTCTGGTCCGAGTCCCTCTTTTGTTCCTGCCTCGTGGTGGTCGCCGCCGGGGCGTAGGCGGGGGTTCGGTCGGACATTCCCCGCTTCCTTGCCCGCTGCTCAGTCCGGGCTGCCGCTCGTTGCACCCTGCGCTCTCCTGCTGGGGGAGGGGGGTGTCGGTCGCTCCTCTGATCCTTCCTCCCTGCAGGTTCGGCCCCCGCTTCGGTCCTGGCCGCCGCTTCGGTCCTGGCCACCGTTTCGGTCCTGCTCTGTGCTCTGCTGCCGTGCGTGGGGGGCTCCAACCCACTTCTTACACACAGTTGTTCGCCCAGAATCGGAATTGTAAATCACATCCGGGCAAAGGCAGCACTTTCATTTAGGAAGCAAACTTTCTTATGTTAGGACATCTCTTTCAGAATCCTTTTTCAAAGCTTACTTTCTCTCTCAAAGTAGTTTATTTCCTACTCACAGCTAGCAAATACAGCAACAAAGCAACACTCCGAGTTCCAGCCGGGACCATCGAGCTCCCTCCTAGGCCATTTTTATCTCGGTGAATGAACAAGCCCTCTGTTGGGCCTCCACCCCTCAGCGGGGGAGCTCGTACTCCACAAGCCCCATGGGGAAATTGATCAAGTCGTCCCGTGGGAACCATGGGGGTTATAACAGCATACATCATATGTGGTGTAAGTAAGCATTAAGTTCTTCATCGCTGTTGCATCGCCAGTCCTTCTACATTAACTTGATCCACTTATATTCACACTATCCTTGTAATTAAAATTTGGTATTCTGTTTCAAGGGTATTTAGACTGGATTGGAGATCCCTAACTTTCTGATGTGAGTTTAGTAGTAGCTACAATATCAGTACAGGAACTTCATGCTATTCAATAGTCCAAAGATGTGCAGGTTAGGTGGATTGGCAATGCTAAATTGCCCTTAGTGTCCAAAATTGCCCTTAGTGTTGGGTGGGGTTACTGGGTTATGGGGATAGGGTGGAGGTGTGTGGTTGGGTAGGGTGCTCTTTCCAAGAGCTGGTGCAGACTTGATGAGCTGAATGGCCTCCTTCTGCACTGTAAATTCTATGAATCTAATACATTTTGAATATGGAGCCAGATGACGAGATGCCATTTTTTGCATAGTTTGGAAGCGCATCACACAGGTAGCAACTTCTGAATTTTTGTATTTAACTGTGCTCACCAAGAATTGCTGTCTTATTGTGCATAAATAATGAGAAGTGCTGTTAGCCTCACCATTAGGCTAACCAATTCATAGCAGAATATAAAATAACATAAAAATTCACGAATGAGCAAAAAGTGCAAATAGAGATCATTCAATACTCATACAAATTATGGCAATTTTAAAACTTGAACTGTTTTTCATAATGGCAGGAGGATAGCACGCTTCTCATAAGACTGTTGACCAATGTCTATTCATACATTGTCCATGTCTGAAGCATACATGACTAAATATGGGCTAAATATGTAGCTCTGGAAACAAGCATTTTGAATGACAGTTGAGTGTCAAAAAAGATCGCCAGAAATGTGAAACGCTATAATCCTCCACATCTGAATTCAGTTGAATAGATTGAATAGATGGTGATTCAGTCTCATCTGATATTTCAGGAGAAACTAAGCTCTTTTCTTCTGCGAACTGAAAATGTCGGAAGGTCCTGGCATCGGGAAGGCAGCAGAATGGTTAACTGTTTCACTGAAAACTTAAAATGGACAGGACGGTTTTGTCTATGGAGAACAACAGTGCAGTGTCCTTGTTTTCACTTTGTCTGTAGTTAGCAGATTATTTTGTGTTACACATTGAATGAATACAAATGGAATTATCAGGGCTGTTCCTGCAGTTAATAGACAAGACTTGAATCAAGGTCTTTTTAGCTGGACTTTTTAAAATTGATTGATGAATGCAACAAGATCTTTGATGAGAAGGGGAATTGCTGTATGCTTTTCCGTTTTGAAGAAATATGTAATGATTAAAAATCAGTACCTCCCAGTGAAGAAAAATCTGCCCTTTAGCTGCACACAATTAATGCCCACACAGAGCTTCATCCTGCTGTCGGTAGTATTCAACAATTTCGACATGCAGGGAGACCAACAGGAAAATGCTAGCATGTTTGTTTGCAACATTGTGGGGCTGGAGGATGGGAGTGGGGGAGGGGGGAAATCAGTCATTCAAAGGCACTCAGCGCTTGATCAAGTGAGCTGGCATTGGAAAGCAGGGGCCCACTGAAAATCATGTTTCTGCCCTTTAGTCTGATTTATTTTCCCCCTCTCTTGTGGCAGCCTCCTCATCGCAACCCCCCAAACCCATCCTCACTTACCTTTTTCCAAGGATCAAACGATGGACCCTGATGAAGGCCTGATGCCGCTGCCGGTTATGGAGAGCTGCAGCCTCCAATTGGCCACTTTGGGGCACGATTTACACTCTACTGGGGACGCCCTGAAATTAAATGCGCTCCATGGAGCTGGGAGCCCCGGAGGCACGGTTTCCACTGCCAATTCAGGATTTAATTCTCCTGGACATCAGGCCAGTGGGGATGCCACCAGATTTGGTGGTGGTCATCGAGCCTTCCCTGCCATCCTCATTAAATTTTCTAGTACTTCCACCAAGTCCCAATATGAAGTCCAACAGTTTAAGAATTACAATCAAAGTGTACGGCTCTGAGTCACAATAATAAATAATTTCCCAGAAAAATAACAAAGACAATTTCACAAAGGGGTTCCAATTCAACTAGAAATATAAATGGCATATGTTTAAAATGTACAAAGTTTGTTCGCGACTGCTAAAGAGACAGTTTTAAAATGTTGAACCTATTAAAATTGTTCTGGGTAACGTATGGCAGATCTGAATACACACAAATAACAATTATGGGCAGAGTCCATTCCATAAGTTATAGCTATGGATGAACAAACTACACTTTTAATATGGCTGTAAAAACACACGTCAAAAAAACACACAAATGCTTTTCAACTAAAGGAACTACTTGCATTTCTGTTGCATTTTTAAAATAGTAACTGTGGTGATATGACTATGGGCGATATAACAGTTGGAAGATGTGCGACCTCCAACCAGCAGGTGGTAGTATAGACTCACCATGGGATCTCTAGACCAAGGTCATGTGACCCGTGACTCCGATATAAGGGTAGACACATCCGACCATCTTCAGAAGAAGATTGAGAGGGTAATAAGACATACATGTGAATGATCAGTGTTAGGTGCAAGTTCCGGAGGAGTAATAAGCAGACTCCATGATAACGTGCTTCGTAACAGATTGCTATTCTACCACATGAGACTCAATAAAAGATTCTGGTTTGGATAAGTCAAAGTGTTTGGTGGATTCCTTTATAAAGTGCAAAGGACCAAACACAACAGTAACTATAGGAGCCCAAGGGCTTGGCTAGAATGTTATCAAATAAATTTGTCACTGAGACAGCATGGGCAGTACAGTGATTTACGGCAGCACGGTGGTTAGCACAGTTGCTTCACAGCGCCAGGGTCCCAGGTTCGATTCCCAGCTTGGGTCACTGTCTGTGCAGAGTCTGCACGTTCTCCCCGTGTCTGTGTGGGTTTCCTCCGGGTGCTCCGGTTTCCTCCCACAGTCCAAAGATGTGCAGGTTAAGTGGATTGGCCATGATAAATTGCCCCTTAGTGTCCAAAAGGTTAGCTGGGGTTACTGGGTTACGGGGATAGGGTGGAGGTGTGGGGCTCAAGTAGGGTGCTCTTTCCAAGGGCGGGTGCCGACTCGATGGGTCGAATGGCCTCCTTCTGCACTGTAGATTCTATGATTCTATGAGACACACAAGGAGGTATAAAGGACAGGTGACCAAAAGCTTGAGGAGTGAAATTGGTCCATAGCAGCAGCACGAATTGGGCACGTAAGGAAACAGCATCCATTCTTCATTGCACAAGTTTTTATTTTCCATTGACTTTAAAAATGTTTCCAAGATTTTTAATTTCAAAACAAGTGAAAGTGACAGTTAATCTAAAAAAAAAACAAGGCTCGGGGCGCGGGGGTTGTGGGGGGGGGGGGGGGGGGGGATCTGTGAAGTACCCTAGCCGTACCCAAATTAGAGGCAGGCTTGGTACGAACCGGGAGTCAGGAGCAGAATGTAGCCACCACATGTGCAGTGCAGAATGGTCTGACTGTCTCACACTAGAGGGGGGGGGGGGGGCAACACAAAGAGAGGTGCACCAGGAAGATTGCCAGTGAGACCTGCAGTTACTAAAGGCTGGTCGTTGGTGCCAGGTGAATTTAGCACAGTTTAAGGGAAGGGAATTTTAAAGCAATATTTTCTTAACCCAGAGAAAGGGGGCTAAAACACAGCTTTGTCCAGATAGTTTGAGTACTATACATCATTACAGTTTAGATAAGGGGTCCGTGATTACAAATCCATTTGAAAAGGGGTACTTATTTACCAGCCATAGTACCTAAAGCATTTGTAACCTCACCATATTGATGAGTTACAGGGGCTCTTTCAGTCATGGAAAAGACCAGTGCAACTTTACCATGACAGTCGCTTTGCTACAACTGCCAGTAATTACTGCTCCAGTCAATTGTTTTCACATCAACCAGGTTGTTTCTCCAAGTTGGACTTTTTCCAGATTCCGAAATCTAACATTTGCTAAAATGAATCCATAAAATACTAAAATGAAAACAGAAAACCTGGACAAACTCAGCAGGACTGGCAGCATATGTGGAGGGCAACCAACGAGAGTTAAAGGGTGTGATCCTCCCAAAGATGACCTAAAGGGCTGGATTCTTATCCATGCCCACCGCAGGATCGCCATGGACGGGATGCGGACCATTGAGCTCGGGCAGCAATTTTCCAGGTCGCCGGGCTAATGTGAAAGCAATTGACAAAATCCTGCTATGGACTCCGCTGACTACTCACTGCGTCCTGTAAATGTTCACAGAGCCTCTGGTCATCTGGGATCCCACTCAGGCCGCCCCTCTGGAAACCCTCAGACCCCAGCTGACCCATCAACAGATAGGCATGTCCAGGTTCAATCAGTGGCACACCAGGCGCTGGGACTCCTCAGTGCTCTCCTCAGTAATGCAGCCCCACTGCAGGGGAAGCAGGGGAATAGCAGAGCTCACCCCAAAGGACACGTGCATAATGATGACCTTTGGAAACCTCCCTGGCACTATTCCCCTCTCAAGGCAGAGGCCTCACCAGTGATACTATCAGCTAGCCCACCCCTCAGGACCACCAGCTGTCTCCAAGCCCTGCCTGCCCATAGCATCCCTGCTCCCACCCATCCTGCCATGTGTTATACCCAGGACCCACATCACACTGCAGTTAAGCTCCCAGTAGATGCACATTTCCCTTGCTCACCACATCAGTATTTCCTGCCCACAGACAAGTCTCCAAGCATGGAAGTGATTGGTGGCAAAGGTCACCTCTTTTTTTTTTTAATTTAGAGTACCCAATTATTTGTTTTTCCAATTAAGGGCCAATTTAGCGTGGCCAATCCACCTAACCTGCACATCTTTGGTTTGTGGGGGTGAAACCCATGCAAACACAGGGAGAATGTGCAAACACCACACGGCTGGGATTCGAACCTGGGGCGAAATTCTCCCCCAACGGCGGGATGTCCGCCGACTGGCGCCAAAGCCGGCGCCAATCAGACGGGCATCGCGCCGGCCCAAAGGTGCGGAAGGCTCCGCATCTTTGGCGGCCTAGCCCCAACATTGAGGGGCTAGGCCGACGCCGGAGGGATTTTCCGCCCCGCCAGCTGGCGGAAATGGCGTTTGTTTCCCCGCCAGCTGGCGCGGAAATGCTGTGCATGCGCGGAGCGTCAGCGGCCGCTATCAGTTTCCCAGCGCATGCGCGGAGCGTCAGCTGTCAGTTTCCCGCGCATGCGCAGTGGGGAGTCATCTCTTCCGCCTCCGCCATGGTGGAGGCCGTGGCGGGAGGCGGAAGGAAAGAGTGCCCACCACGGCACAGGCCCGCCCCGCGGATCGGTGGGCCCCGATCGCGGGCCAGGCCACCGTGGGGGCACCCCCCGGGGTCAGATCGCCCCGCGCCCCCCCCAGGACCCCGGAGCCCGCCCACGCCGCCAGATCCCGCCGGTAAATACCAGGTTTGATTTACGTCGGCGGGACAGGCAATTCCTGGGCGGGACTTCGGCCCATCCGGGCCGTAGAATCCAGCGGGGGGTCCCGCCAACCAGAGCGGCCCGATTCCCGCCCCCGCCCAATCTCCGGGAGCGGAGACTTCGGCGGGGGCGGGATTCACGGCGGCCAACGGCCATTCTCCGACCCGGCGGAGGGTCGGAAAATGACGCCCAGGTTCCTCAGCGCCGCACTCCCAGTGCTATCCACTGTGCCACATGACTCCTGCTCCCGGTAATGGTCAGGACGATGGCCACCTTGAAACTTTATGCCACTGGGTCCTTTCCAGGGCCCGAGAGCAGACCTGTCTGGTATCTTGCAGAAATCTGCACCAGGGGCACTCGTGCTGTGATGGATTTCCTCTGCAGCTGGGTAGCGGACTACATAACCTGGACCAGGCACACCAGGATGCCCAGACAGCAGAATTTGCTGCCATTGTTGACATGCCCCAGGCCTTAGATCAATGGGACGCATGTTCCCCTACGAGCACTGGTTCATCAGGGGGTGCCCTTCATCAATAGGAAAGAGTTCCACTCCCTGAATGTGCAGTTGGTGTTTGACTACATCATGCACATCTGTGTCGATACCCAGGCAGCATGTATCCTGGCAAACTCTGAGGTTGCTGACACCTTCGAGGCGCTCCCTCAGGTGAGGGGATGGCACTTGGGTGACAAGGATTACCCGTAGAGGTCATGGCTAATGACGCCTATCTGGAGGCCCCAGGCCGACGCGGAGACCCTTATAACGATGTCCATGCAGTAAACAGGAGCATATATGAGTCATGCATCAGCTTACTGAAGATGCGCTTCCAATGCCTGGACTGCTCTGGTGGGGCGCTCCAGTGTTGCCCCGGAGGGCACAAGAATCATGCTGGCCAGCTGCATCCTGCACAACATCACGCAGCAGAGGGGCAACATGCTGGAGGTGGAGGAAGAGCGCCAGGCCTCATCTGACTAGGAGGATGAGGAGGATGTCCAGAAAGAACCGGGCATGGAGCCAGGATTTGCAGGGCAGATTACCCAATCTGAGCTCGAGGGGCATGTGGGAACTGCATCAATTCCCGATTTGCCAACTAAGAGGCCTGGCCCCTGGCAGCACCGCTGCCCTGTCCCACCTCTCCATACCACCAACCCCCCAGTCTTCAAAATAGAACCCCCTTCCCCATAACTGCTCACCCCTTCCCAGTCCCTCCTCCTTCACTCCACCTTCCCTGTCCCTCCTCCTTCACTCCACCTTCCCTGTACCTCCACCCTTCCCTGTCCCTCCATCCTTCACTCCACCTTCTCTGTCCCTCCTCCCTTCACTCCACCTTCCCTGTCCCTCCACCCTTCCCTGTCCCTCCACCCTTCCCTGTCCCTCCACCCTTCACTCCACCTTCCCTGTCCCTCCTCCCTTCACTCCACCTTCCCTGTCCCTCCTCTCTTCACTCCACCTTCCCTGTCCCTCCACCCTTCCCTGTCCCTCCACCCTTCACTCCACCTTCCCTGTCCCTCCTCCTTCACTCCACCTTCCCTGTCCCTCCTCCTTCACTCCACCTTCCCTGTCCCTCCACCCTTCCCTGTCCCTCCACCCTTCACTCCACCTTCCCTGTCCCTCCTCCCTTCACTCCACCTTCCCTGTCCCTCCTCTCTTCACTCCACCTTCCCTGTCCCTCCACCCTTCCCTGTCCCTCCACCCTTCACTCCACCTTCCCTGTCCCTCCTCCCTTCACTCCACCTTCCCTGTCCCTCCTCTCTTCACTCCACCTTCCCTGTCCCTCCTCCCTTCACTCCACCTTCCCTGTCGCTCCACCCTTCCCTGTCCCTCCACCCTTCATTCCACCTTCCCTGTCCCTCCTCCCTTCACTCCACCTTCCCTGTCCCTCCTCTTCCCTGTCCCTCCTCCCTTCAATCCACCTTCCCTGTCCCTCCTCCCTTCACTCCACCTTCCCTGTCCCTCCACCCTTCCCTGTCCCTCCTCCCGTCCCTGTCCCTCCTCCCCTCACTCCACCTTTCCTATCCCTCCTCCCTTCACTCCACCTTCCTTGTCCCTCCTCCCTTCACTCCACCTTCCCTGTCCCTCCACCCTTCCCTGTCCCCTCCTCCCTTCCCTGTCCCTCCTCCCTTCACTCCACCTTCCCTGTCCCTCCACCCTTCCCTGTCCCTCCTCCCTTCACTCTCACCTTCCCTGTCCCTCCTCCCTTCACTCCACCCTTCCCTGTCCCTCCACCCTTCCCTGTCCCTCCTCCCTTCACTCCACCTTCCCTGTCCCTCCTCCCTTCACTCCACCTTCCCTGTCCCTCCTCCCTTCACTCCACCTTCCCTGTCCCTCCTCTCTTCACTCCACCTTCCCTGTCCCTCCACCCTTCCCTGTCCCTCCACCCTTCACTCCACCTTCCCTGTCCCTCCTCCCTGTCCCTCCTCCTTTCACTCCACCTTTCCTGTCCCTCCTCTCTTCACTCCACCTTCCCTGTCCCTCCACCCTTCCCTGTCCCTCCACCCTTCACTCCACCTTCCTGTCCCTCCTCCCTTCACTCCACCTTCCCTGTCCCTCCTCTCTTCACTCCACCTTCCCTGTCCCTCCTCCCTTCACTCCACCTTCCCTGTCCCTCCTTTCTTCACTCCACCTTCCCTGTCCCTCCACCCTTCCCTGTCCCTCCTCCCCTTCATTCCAACTTCCCTGCCCCTCCTCCCTTAACTCCACCTTCCCTGTCCCTCATCTTCACTGTCCCTCCTCCCTTCACTCCACCTTCCCTGTCCCTCCACCCTTCCCTGTCCCTCCTCCCTTCATTCCACCTTCCCTGCCCCTCCTCCCTTAACTCCACCTTCCCTGTCCCTCATCTTCACTGTCCCTCCTCCCTTCACTCCACCTTCCCTGTCCCTCCACCCTTCCCTGTCCCTCCTCCCTTCCCTGTCCCTCCTCCCTTCACTCCACCTTTCCTGTCCCTCCTCCCTTCACTCCACCTTCCCTGTCCCTCCTCCCTGTCCCTGTCCCTCCTCCCTTCCCTGTCCCTCCTCCCTTCCCTGTCCCTCCACCCTTCCCTGTCCCTCCTCCCTTCCCTGTCCCTCCTCCCTTCCCTGTCCCTCCTCTCTTCACTCCACCTTCCCTGTCCCTCCTCTCTTCACTCCACCTTCCCTGTCCCTCCACCCTTCACTCCACCTTCCCTGTCCCTCCTCCCTTCACTCCACCCTCCCCTGTCCCTCCACCCTTCCCTGTCCCTCCTCCCTTCACTCCACCTTCCCTGTCCCTCCTCCCTTCACTCCACCTTCCCTGTCCCTCCTCCCTGTCCCTCCTCCCTTCCCTGTCCCTCCTCCCTTCACTCCACCTTCCCTGTCCCTCCACCCTTCCCTGTCCCTCCACCCTTCACTCCACCTTCCCTGTCCCTCCTCCCTTCACTCCACCTTCCCTGTCCCTCCACCCTTCCCTGTCCCTCCACCCTTCCCTGTCCCTCCACCCTTCACTCCACCTTCCCTGTCCCTCCTCCCTGTCCCTCCTCCTTTCACTCCACCTTCCCTGTCCCTCCTCTCTTCACTCCACCTTCCCTGTCCCTCCACCCTTCCCTGTCCCTCCTCCCTTCACTCCACCTTCCCTGTCCCTCCTCTCTTCACTCCACCTTCCCTGTCCCTCCTCCCTTCACTCCACCTTCCCTGTCCCTCCTTTCTTCACTCCACCTTCCCTGTCCCTCCACCCTTCCCTGTCCCTCCTCCCTTCATTCCACCTTCCCTGCCCCTCCTCCCTTCACTCCACCTTCCCTGTCCCTCATCTTCACTGTCCCTCCTCCCTTCACTCCACCTTCCCTGTCCCTCCACCCTTCCCTGTCCCTCCTCCCTTCCCTGTCCCTCCTCCCTTCCCTGTCCCTCCTCCCTTCACTCCACCTTCCCTGTCCCTCCACCCTTCCCTGTCCCTCCTCCCTTCACTCCACCCTTCTCTGTCCCTCCACCCTTCCCTGTCCCTCCACCCTTCACTCCACCTTCCCTGTCCCTCCTCCCTTCACTCCACCTTCCCTGTCCCTCCTCTCTTCACTCCACCTTCCCTGTCCCTCCTCCCTTCACTCCACCTTCCCTGTCCCTCCACCCTTCCCTGTCCCTCCACTCTTCACTCCACCTTCCCTGTCCCTCCTTTCTTCACTCCACCTTCCCTGTCCCTCCACCCTTCCCTGTCCCTCCACCCTTCACTCCACCTTCCCTGTCCCTCCACCCTTCCCTGTCCCTCCTCCCTTCACTCCACCTTCCCTGTCCCTCCTCTTCCCTGTCCCTCCTCCCTTCACTCCACCTTCCCTGTCCCTCCTCCCTTCCCTGTCCCTCCTCCCTTCACTCCACCTTCCCTGTCCCTCCTCCCTTCACTCCACCTTCCCTGTCCCTCCTCCCTTCACTCCACCTTCCCTGTCCCTCCTCCCTTCCCTGTCCCTCCTCCTTCACTCCACCTTCCCTGTCCCTCCACCTCACTCCACCTTCCCTGTCCCTCCTCCCTTCACTCCACCTTCCCTGTCCCTCCTCCCTTCACTCCACCTTCCCTGTCCCTTCTCCCTTCACTCCACCTTCCCTGTCCCTCCTCCCTTCTCTGTCCCTCCACCCTTCCCTGTCCCTCCACCCTTCCCTGTCCCTCCACCCTTCCTGTCCCTCCACCCTTCCCTGTCCCTCCACCCTTCACTCCACCTTCCCTGTCCCTCCTCTCTTCACTCCACCTTCCCTGTCCCTCCACCCTTCCCTGTCCCTCCACCCTTCACTCCACCTTCCCTGTCCCTCCACCCTTCCCTGTCCCTCCACCCTTCACTCCACCTTCCCTGTCCCTCCTCTCTTCACTCCACCTTCCCTGTCCCTCCACCCTTCCCTGTCCCTCCACCCTTCACTCCACCTTGCCTGTCCCTCCTCCTTTCACTCCACCTTCCCTGTCCCTCCTCTCTTCACTCCACCTTCCCTGTCCCTCCACCCTTCCCTGTCCTCCACCCTTCACTCCACCTTCCCTGTCCCTCCTTTCTTCACTCCACCTTCCCTGTCCCTCCTCCCTTCATTCCACCTTCCCTGCCCCTCCTCCCTTCACTCCACCTTCCCTGTCCCTCATCTTCACTGTCCCTCCTCCCTTCACTCCACCTTCCCTGTCCCTCCTCCCTTCACTCCACCTTCCCTGTCCCTCCTCCCTTCACTCCACCTTCCCTGTCCCTCCACCCTCCCCTGTCCCTCCTCTCTTCCCTGTCCCTCCTCCCTTCACTCCACCTTCCCTGTCCCTCCTCCCTTCACTCCACCTTCCCTGTCCTCCTCCCTTCACTCCACCTTCCCTGTCCCTCCACCCTTCCCTGTCCCTCCTCCCTTCCCTGTCCCTCCTCCCTTCCCTGTCCCTCCTCCCTTCCCTGTCCCTCCTCCCTTCACTCCACCTTCCCTGTCCCTCCTCCCTTCACTCCACCTTCCCTGTCCCTCCTCTCTTCACTCCACCTTCCCTGTCCCTCCACCCTTCCCTGTCCCTCCTCCCTTCACTCCACCTTCCCTGTCCCTCCTCCCTTCCCTGTCCCTCCTCCCTTCACTCCACCCTTCTCTGTCCCTCCACCCTTCCCTGTCCCTCCACCCTTCACTCCACCTTCCCTGTCCCTCCTCCCTTCACTCCACCTTCCCTGTCACTCCTCCCTGTCCCTCCTCCCTTCCCTGTCCCTCCTCCCTTCACTCCACCTTCCCTGTCCCTCCACCCTTCCCTGTCCCTCCTCCCTTCCCTGTCCCTCCACCCTTCATTCCACCTTCCCTGTCCCTCCACCCTTCCCTGTGCCTCCTCCCTTCACTCCACCTTCCCTGTCCCTCCTCCCTTCACTCCACCTTCCCTGTCCCTCCACCCTTCCCTGTGCCTCCTCCCTTCACTCCACCTTCCCTGTCCCTCCTCCCTTCTCTGTCCCTCCTCCCTTCACTCCACCTTCCCTGTCCCTCCTCCCTTCTCTGTCCCTCCTCCCTTCACTCCACCTTCCCTGTCCCTCCACCCTTCACTCCACCTTCCCTGTCCCTCCTCCCTTCACTCCACCTTCCCTGTCCCTCCTTCCTGTCCCTCCTCCCTTCCCTGTCCCTCCTCCCTTCACTCCACCTTCCCTGTCCCTCCACCCTTCCCTGTCCCTCCTCCCTTCCCTGTCCCTCCACCCTTCACTCCACCTTCCCTGTCCCTCCTCCCTTCACTCCACCTTCCCTGTCCCTCCACCCTTCCCTGTCCCTCCTCCCTTCCCTGTCCCTCCTCCCTTCCCTGTCCCTCCTCCCTTCACTCCACCTTCCCTGTCCCTCCTCCCTGTCCCTCCTCCCTTCCCTGTCCCACCTCCCTTCACTCCACCTTCCCTGTCCCTCCTCCCTTCACTCCACCTTCCCTGTCCCTCCTTTCTTCACTCCACCTTCCCTGTCCCTCCACCCTTCCCTGTCCCTCCACCTTCACTCCACCTTCCCTGTCCCTCCACCTTCTCTCCACCTTCCCTGTCCCTCCTCCCTTCCCTGTCCCTCCTCCCTTCACTCCACCTTCCCTGTCCCTCCTCCCTTCACTCCACCTTCCCTGTCCCTCCACCCTTCCCTGTCCCTCCTCCCTTCACTCCACCTTCCCTGTCCCTCCTCCCTTCCCTGTCCCTCCTCTCTTCACTCCACCTTCCCTGTCCCTCCACCCTTCCCTGTCCCTCCACCCTTCACTCCACCTTCCCTGTCCCTCCTCCTTCACTCCACCTTCCCTGTCCCTCCTCCTTCACTCCACCTTCCCTGTCCCTCCACCCTTCCCTGTCCCTCCACCCTTCACTCCACCTTCCCTGTCCCTCCTCCCTTCACTCCACCTTCCCTGTCCCTCCTCTCTTCACTCCACCTTCCCTGTCCCTCCACCCTTCCCTGTCCCTCCACCCTTCACTCCACCTTCCCTGTCCCTCCTCCCTTCACTCCACCTTCCCTGTCCCTCCTCTCTTCACTCCACCTTCCCTGTCCCTCCTCCCTTCACTCCACCTTCCCTGTCCCTCCACCCCTTCCCTGTCCCTCCACCCTTCATTCCACCTTCCCTGTCCCTCCTCCCTTCACTCCACCTTCCCTGTCCCTCCTCTTCCCTGTCCCTCCTCCCTTCAATCCACCTTCCCTGTCCCTCCTCCCTTCACTCCACCTTCCCTGTCCCTCCACCCTTCCCTGTCCCTCCTCCCGTCCCTGTCCCTCCTCCCCTCACTCCACCTTTCCTATCCCTCCTCCCTTCACTCCACCTTCCTTGTCCCTCCTCCCTTCACTCCACCTTCCCTGTCCCTCCACCCTTCCCTGTCCCTCCTCCCTTCCCTGTCCCTCCTCCCTTCACTCCACCTTCCCTGTCCCTCCACCCTTCCCTGTCCCTCCTCCCTTCACTCCACCTTCCCTGTCCCTCCTCCCTTCACTCCACCCTTCCCTGTCCCTCCACCCTTCCCTGTCCCTCCTCCCTTCACTCCACCTTCCCTGTCCCTCCTCCCTTCACTCCACCTTCCCTGTCCCTCCTCCCTTCACTCCACCTTCCCTGTCCCTCCTCTCTTCACTCCACCTTCCCTGTCCCTCCACCCTTCCCTGTCCCTCCACCCTTCACTCCACCTTCCCTGTCCCTCCTCCCTGTCCCTCCTCCTTTCACTCCACCTTCCCTGTCCCTCCTCTCTTCACTCCACCTTCCCTGTCCCTCCACCCTTCCCTGTCCCTCCACCCTTCACTCCACCTTCCCTGTCCCTCCTCCCTTCACTCCACCTTCCCTGTCCCTCCTCTCTTCACTCCACCTTCCCTGTCCCTCCTCCCTTCACTCCACCTTCCCTGTCCCTCCTTTCTTCACTCCACCTTCCCTGTCCCTCCACCCTTCCCTGTCCCTCCTCCCTTCATTCCACCTTCCCTGCCCCTCCTCCCTTAACTCCACCTTCCCTGTCCCTCATCTTCACTGTCCCTCCTCCCTTCACTCCACCTTCCCTGTCCCTCCACCCTTCCCTGTCCCTCCTCCCTTCATTCCACCTTCCCTGCCCCTCCTCCCTTAACTCCACCTTCCCTGTCCCTCATCTTCACTGTCCCTCCTCCCTTCACTCCACCTTCCCTGTCCCTCCACCCTTCCCTGTCCCTCCTCCCTTCCCTGTCCCTCCTCCCTTCACTCCACCTTTCCTGTCCCTCCTCCCTTCACTCCACCTTCCCTGTCCCTCCTCCCTGTCCCTGTCCCTCCTCCCTTCCCTGTCCCTCCTCCCTTCCCTGTCCCTCCTCCCTTCCCTGTCCCTCCACCCTTCCCTGTCCCTCCACCCTTCCCTGTCCCTCCTCCCTTCCCTGTCCCTCCTCTCTTCACTCCACCTTCCCTGTCCCTCCTCTCTTCACTCCACCTTCCCTGTCCCTCCACCCTTCACTCCACCTTCCCTGTCCCTCCTCCCTTCACTCCACCCTCCCCTGTCCCTCCACCCTTCCCTGTCCCTCCACCCTTCACTCCACCTTCCCTGTCCCTCCTCCCTTCACTCCACCTTCCCTGTCCCTCCTCCCTTCACTCCACCTTCCCTGTCCCTCCTCCCTGTCCCTCCTCCCTTCCCTGTCCCTCCTCCCTTCACTCCACCTTCCCTGTCCCTCCACCCTTCCCTGTCCCTCCACCCTTCACTCCACCTTCCCTGTCCCTCCTCCCTTCACTCCACCTTCCCTGTCCCTCCACCCTTCCCTGTCCCTCCACCCTTCACTCCACCTTCCCTGTCCCTCCTCCCTGTCCCTCCTCCTTTCACTCCACCTTCCCTGTCCCTCCTCTCTTCACTCCACCTTCCCTGTCCCTCCACCCTTCCCTGTCCCTCCTCCCTTCACTCCACCTTCCCTGTCCCTCCTCTCTTCACTCCACCTTCCCTGTCCCTCCTCCCTTCACTCCACCTTCCCTGTCCCTCCTTTCTTCACTCCACCTTCCCTGTCCCTCCACCCTTCCCTGTCCCTCCTCCCTTCATTCCACCTTCCCTGCCCCTCCTCCCTTCACTCCACCTTCCCTGTCCCTCATCTTCACTGTCCCTCCTCCCTTCACTCCACCTTCCCTGTCCCTCCACCCTTCCCTGTCCCTCCTCCCTTCCCTGTCCCTCCTCCCTTCACTGTCCCTCCTCCCTTCACTCCACCTTCCCTGTCCCTCCACCCTTCCCTGTCCCCTCCTCCCTTCCCTGTCCCTCCTCCCTTCCCTGTCCCTCCTCCCTTCACTCCACCTTCCCTGTCCCTCCTCCCTTCACTCCACCTTCCCTGTCCCTCCTCTCTTCACTCCACCTTCCCTGTCCCTCCACCCTTCCCTGTCCCTCCTCCCTTCACTCCACCTTCCCTGTCCCTCCTCCCTTCCCTGTCCCTCCTCCCTTCACTCCACCCTTCTCTGTCCCTCCACCCTTCCCTGTCCCTCCACCCTTCACTCCACCTTCCCTGTCCCTCCTCCCTTCACTCCACCTTCCCTGTCCCTCCTCTCTTCACTCCACCTTCCCTGTCCCTCCTCCCTTCACTCCACCTTCCCTGTCCCTCCACCCTTCCCTGTCCCTCCACTCTTCACTCCACCTTCCCTGTCCCTCCTTTCTTCACTCCACCTTCCCTGTCCCTCCACCCTTCCCTGTCCCTCCACCCTTCACTCCACCTTCCCTGTCCCTCCACCCTTCCCTGTCCCTCCTCCCTTCACTCCACCTTCCCTGTCCCTCCTCTTCCCTGTCCCTCCTCCCTTCACTCCACCTTCCCTGTCCCTCCTCCCTTCCCTGTCCCTCCTCCCTTCACTCCACCTTCCCTGTCCCTCCTCCCTTCACTCCACCTTCCCTGTCCCTCCTCCCTTCACTCCACCTTCCCTGTCCCTCCTCCCTTCCCTGTCCCTCCTCCCTTCACTCCACCTTCCCTGTCCCTCCACCCTTCACTCCACCTTCCCTGTCCCTCCTCCCTTCACTCCACCTTCCCTGTCCCTCCTCCCTTCACTCCACCTTCCCTGTCCCTTCTCCCTTCACTCCACCTTCCCTGTCCCTCCTCCCTTCTCTGTCCCTCCACCCTTCCCTGTCCCTCCACCCTTCACTCCACCTTCCCTGTCCCTCCTCTCTTCACTCCACCTTCCCTGTCCCTCCACCCTTCCCTGTCCCTCCACCCTTCACTCCACCTTCCCTGTCCCTCCACCCTTCCCTGTCCCTCCACCCTTCACTCCACCTTCCCTGTCCCTCCTCTCTTCACTCCACCTTCCCTGTCCCTCCACCCTTCCCTGTCCCTCCACCCTTCACTCCACCTTGCCTGTCCCTCCTCCTTTCACTCCACCTTCCCTGTCCCTCCTCTCTTCACTCCACCTTCCCTGTCCCTCCACCCTTCCCTGTCCCTCCACCCTTCACTCCACCTTCCCTGTCCCTCCTTTCTTCACTCCACCTTCCCTGTCCCTCCTCCCTTCATTCCACCTTCCCTGCCCCTCCTCCCTTCACTCCACCTTCCCTGTCCCTCATCTTCACTGTCCCTCCTCCCTTCACTCCACCTTCCCTGTCCCTCCTCCCTTCACTCCACCTTCCCTGTCCCTCCACCCTCCCCTGTCCCTCCTCTCTTCCCTGTCCCTCCTCCCTTCACTCCACCTTCCCTGTCCCTCCTCCCTTCACTCCACCTTCCCTGTCCCTCCTCCCTTCACTCCACCTTCCCTGTCCCTCCACCCTTCCCTGTCCCTCCTCCCTTCCCTGTCCCTCCTCCCTTCCCTGTCCCTCCTCCCTTCACTCCACCTTCCCTGTCCCTCCTCCCTTCACTCCACCTTCCCTGTCCCTCCTCTCTTCACTCCACCTTCCCTGTCCCTCCACCCTTCCCTGTCCCTCCTCCCTTCACTCCACCTTCCCTGTCCCTCCTCCCTTCCCTGTCCCTCCTCCCTTCACTCCAACCTTCTCTGTCCCTCCACCCTTCCCTGTCCCTCCACCCTTCACTCCACCTTCCCTGTCCCTCCTCCCTTCACTCCACCTTCCCTGTCCCTCCTCCCTGTCCCTCCTCCCTTCCCTGTCCCTCCTCCCTTCACTCCACCTTCCCTGTCCCTCCACCCTTCCCTGTCCCTCCTCCCTTCCCTGTCCCTCCACCCTTCATTCCACCTTCCCTGTCCCTCCACCCTTCCCTGTGCCTCCTCCCTTCACTCCACCTTCCCTGTCCCTCCTCCCTTCACTCCACCTTCCCTGTCCCTCCACCCTTCCCTGTGCCTCCTCCCTTCACTCCACCTTCCCTGTCCCTCCTCCCTTCTCTGTCCCTCCTCCCTTCACTCCACCTTCCCTGTCCCTCCTCCCTTCTCTGTCCCTCCTCCCTTCACTCCACCTTCCCTGTCCCTCCACCCTTCACTCCACCTTCCCTGTCCCTCCTCCCTTCACTCCACCTTCCCTGTCCCTCCTTCCTGTCCCTCCTCCCTTCCCTGTCCCTCCTCCCTTCACTCCACCTTCCCTGTCCCTCCACCCTTCCCTGTCCCTCCTCCCTTCCCTGTCCCTCCACCCTTCACTCCACCTTCCCTGTCCCTCCTCCCTTCACTCCACCTTCCCTGTCCCTCCACCCTTCCCTGTCCCTCCTCCCTTCCCTGTCCCTCCTCCCTTCCCTGTCCCTCCTCCCTTCACTCCACCTTCCCTGTCCCTCCTCCCTGTCCCTCCTCCCTTCCCTGTCCCACCTCCCTTCACTCCACCTTCCCTGTCCCTCCTCCCTTCACTCCACCTTCCCTGTCCCTCCTTTCTTCACTCCACCTTCCCTGTCCCTCCACCCTTCCCTGTCCCTCCACCTTCACTCCACCTTCCCTGTCCCTCCACCTTCTCTCCACCTTCCCTGTCCCTCCTCCCTTCCCTGTCCCTCCTCCCTTCACTCCACCTTCCCTGTCCCTCCTCCCTTCACTCCACCTTCCCTGTCCCTCCACCCTTCCCTGTCCCTCCTCCCTTCACTCCACCTTCCCTGTCCCTCCTCCCTTCCCTGTCCCTCCTCCCTTCACTCCACCTTCCCTGTGCCTCCTCCCTTCACTCCACCTTCCCTGTCCCTCCACCGTTCCCTGTCCCTCCACCCTTCCCTGTCCCTCCTCCCTTCACTCCACCTTCCCTGTCCCTCCACCCTTCCCTGTCCCTCCTCCCTTCACTCCACCTTCCCTGTCCCTCCTCCCTTCCCTGTCCCTCCTCCCTTCCCTGTCCCTCCTCCCTTCACTCCACCTTCCCTGTCCCTCCTCCCTTCACTCCACCTTCCCTGTCCCTCCTCCCTTCACTCCACCTTCCCTGTCCCTCCTCCCTTCACTCCACCTTCCCTGTCCCTCCTCCCTGTCCCTCCTCCTTTCACTCCACCTTCCCTGTCCCTCCACCCTTCCCTGTCCCTCCACCCTTCACTCCACCTTCCCTGTCCCTCCTCCCTTCACTCCACCTTCCCTGTCCCTCCTCTCTTCACTCCACCTTCCCTGTCCCTCCTCCCTTCACTCCACCTTCCCTGTCCCTCCTTTCTTCACTCCACCTTCCCTGTCCCTCCACCCTTCCCTGTCCCTCCTCCCTTCATTCCACCTTCCCTGCCCCTCCTCCCTTAACTCCACCTTCCCTGTCCCTCATCTTCACTGTCCCTCCTCCCTTCACTCCACCTTCCCTGTCCCTCCACCCTTCCCTGTCCCTCCTCCCTTCCCTGTCCCTCCTCCCTTCCCTGTCCCTCCTCCCTTCACTCCACCTTTCCTGTCCCTCCTCCCTTCACTCCACCTTCCCTGTCCCTCCTCCCTTCACTCCACCTTCCCTGTCCCTCCACCCTTCCCTGTCCCTCCTCCCTTCCCTGTCCCTCCTCCCTTCCCTGTCCCTCCTCCCTTCACTCCACCTTCCCTGTCCCTCCTCCCTTCACTCCACCCTTCCCTGTCCCTCCACCCTTCCCTGTCCCTCCTCCCTTCACTCCACCTTCCCTGTCCCTCCTCCCTTCACTCCACCTTCCCTGTCCCTCCTCCCTGTCCCTCCTCCCTTCCCTGTCCCTCCTCCCTTCACTCCACCTTCCCTGTCCCTCCACCCTTCCCTGTCCCTCCACCCTTCACTCCACCTTCCCTGTCCCTCCTCCCTTCACTCCACCTTCCCTGTCCCTCCTCTCTTCACTCCACCTTCCCTGTCCCTCCTCCTTGTCCCTCCTCCTTTCACTCCACCTTCCCTGTCCCTCCTCTCTTCACTCCACCTTCCCTGTCCCTCCACCCTTCCCTGTCCCTCCTCCCTTCACTCCACCTTCCCTGTCCCTCCTCCCTTCACTCCACCTTCCCTGTCCCTCCTCTCTTCACTCCACCTTCCCTGTCCCTCCACCCTTCCCTGTCCCTCCTCCCTTCACTCCACCTTCCCTGTCCCTCCTCCCTTCACTCCACCTTCCCTGTCCCTCCTCCCTTCACTCCACCTTCCCTGTCCCTCCTCTCTTCACTCCACCTTCCCTGTCCCTCCACCCTTCCCTGTCCCTCCTCCCTTCACTCCACCTTCCCTGTCCCTCCTCCCTTCACTCCACCTTCCCTGTCCCTCCTCCCTTCACTCCACCTTCCCTGTCCCTCCTCCCTTCACTCCACCTTCCCTGTCCCTCCTCTCTTCACTCCACCTTCCCTGTCCCTCCTCCCTTCACTCCACCTTCCCTGTCCCTCCTCTCTTCACTCCACCTTCCCTGTCCCTCCTCCCTTCACTCCACCTTCCCTGTCCCTCCTTTCTTCACTCCACCTTCCCTGTCCCTCCACCCTTCCCTGTCCCTCCTCCCTTCATTCCACCTTCCCTGCCCCTCCTCCCTTCACTCCACCTTCCCTGTCCCTCATCTTCACTGTCCCTCCTCCCTTCACTCCACCTTCCCTGTCCCTCCACCCTTCCCTGTCCCTCCTCCCTTCCCTGTCCCTCCTCCCTTCACTCCACCTTCCCTGTCCCTCCACCCTTCCCTGTCCCTCCTCCCTTCCCTGTCCCTCCTCCCTTCACTCCACCTTCCCTGTCCCTCCTCCCTTCACTCCACCTTCCCTGTCCCTCCTCTCTTCACTCCACATTCCCTGTCCCTCCACCCTTCCCTGTCCCTCCTCCCTTCACTCCACCTTCTCTGTCCCTCCACCCTTCCCTGTCCCTCCACCCTTCACTCCACCTTCCCTGTCCCTCCTCCCTTCACTCCACCTTCCCTGTCCCTCCTCCCTTCACTCCACCTTCCCTGTCCCTCCTCTCTTCACTCCACCTTCCCTGTCCCTCCTCCCTTCACTCCACCTTCCCTGTCCCTCCACCCTTCCCTGTCCCTCCACTCTTCACTCCACCTTCCCTGTCCCTCCTTTCTTCACTCCACCTTCCCTGTCCCTCCACCCTTCCCTGTCCCTCCACCCTTCACTCCACCTTCCCTGTCCCTCCACCCTTCCCTGTCCCTCCTCCCTTCACTCCACCTTCCCTGTCCCTCCTCTTCCCTGTCCCTCCTCCCTTCACTCCACCTTCCCTGTCCCTCCTCCCTTCACTCCACCTTCCCTGTCCCTCCTCCCTTCACTCCACCTTCCCTGTCCCTCCTCCCTTCACTCCACCTTCCCTGTCCCTCCTCCCTTCTCTGTCCCTCCACCCTTCCCTGTCCCTCAACCCTTCACTCCACCTTCCCTGTCCCTCCTCTCTTCACTCCACCTTCCCTGTCCCTCCACCCTTCCCTGTCCCTCCACCCTTCACTCCACCTTGCCTGTCCCTCCTCCTTTCACTCCACCTTCCCTGTCCCTCCTCTCTTCATTCCACCTTGCCTATCCCTCTCCCTTCATTCCACCTTCCCTGCCCCTCCTCCCTTCACTCCACCTTCCCTGTCCCTCATCTTCACTGTCCCTCCTCCCTTCACTCCACCTTCCCTGTCCCTCCTCCCTTCACTCCACCTTCCCTGTCCCTCCTCCCTTCACTCCACCTCCCCTGTCCCTCCTCTCTTCCCTGTCCCTCCTCCCTTCACTCCACCTTCCCTGTCCCTCCTCCCTTCACTCCACCTTCCCTGTCCCTCCTCCCTTCACTCCACCTTCCCTGTCCCTCCTCTCTTCACTCCACCTTCCCTGTCCCTCCACCCTTCCTTGTCCCTCCTCCCTTCACTCCACCTTCCCTGTCCCTCCTCCCTTCCCTGTCCCTCCTCCCTTCACTCCACCCTTCTCTGTCCCTCCACCCTTCCCTGTCCCTCCACCCTTCACTCCACCTTCCCTGTCCCTCCTCCCTTCACTCCACCTTCCCTGTCCCTCCACCCTTCCCTGTGCCTCCTCCCTTCACTCCACCTTCCCTGTCCCTCCTCCCTTCTCTGTCCCTCCTCCCTTCACTCCACCTTCCCTGTCCCTCCTCCCTGTCCCTCCTCCCTTCCCTGTCCCTCCTCCCTTCACTCCACCTTCGCTGTCCCTCCACCCTTCCCTGTCCCTCCTCCCTTCCCTGTCCCTCCTCCCTTCCCTGTCCCTCCTCCCTTCACTCCACCTTCCCTGTCCCTCCTCCCTTCACTCCACCTTCCCTGTCCCTCCACCCTTCCCTGTGCCTCCTCCCTTCACTCCACCTTCCCTGTCCCTCCTCCCTTCTCTGTCCCTCCTCCCTTCACTCCACCTTCCCTGTCCCTCCTCCCTTCTCTGTCCCTCCTCCCTTCACTCCACCTTCCCTGTCCCTCCACCCTTCACTCCACCTTCCCTGTCCCTCCTCCCTTCACTCCACCTTCCCTGTCCCTCCTTCCTGTCCCTCCTCCCTTCCCTGTCCCTCCTCCCTTCACTCCACCTTCCCTGTCCCTCCACCCTTCCCTGTCCCTCCTCCCTTCCCTGTCCCTCCACCCTTCACTCCACCTTCCCTGTCCCTCCTCCCTTTACTCCACCTTCCCTGTCCCTCCACCCTTCCCTGTCCCTCCTCCCTTCACTCCACCTTGCCTGTCCCTCCTCCCTTCCCTGTCCCTCCTCCCTTCCCTGTCCCTCCACCCTTCACTCCACCTTCCCTGTCCCTCCTCCCTTCACTCCACCTTCCCTGTCCCTCCACCCTTCCCTGTCCCTCCTCCCTTCACTCCACCTTCCCTGTCCCTCCACCCTTCCCTGTCCCTCCACCCTTCACTCCACCTTGCCTGTCCCTCCTCCTTTCACCCCACCTTCCCTGTCCCTCCTCTCTTCACTCCACCTTCCCTGTCCCTCCACCCTTCCCTGTCCCTCCACCCTTCACTCCACCTTCCCTGTCCCTCCTTTCTTCACTCCACCTTCCCTGTCCCTCCTCTCTTCATTCCACCTTCCCTGTCCCTCCTCTCTTCATTCCACCTTGCCTGTCCCTCTCCCTTCATTCCACCTTCCCTGCCCCTCCTCCCTTCACTCCACCTTCCCTGTCCCTCATCTTCACTGTCCCTCCTCCCTTCACTCCACCTTCCCTGTCCCTCCTCCCTTCACTCCACCTTCCCTGTCCCTCCACCCTCCCCTGTCCCTCCTCTCTTCCCTGTCCCTCCTCCCTTCACTCCACCTTCCCTGTCCCTCCTCCCTTCACTCCACCTTCCCTGTCCCTCCTCCCTTCACTCCACCTTCCCTGTCCCTCCACCCTTCCCTGTCCCTCCTCCCTTCCCTGTCCCTCCTCCCTTCACTCCACCTTCCCTGTCCCTCCTCCCTTCACTCCACCTTCCCTGTCCCTCCTCTCTTCACTCCACCTTCCCTGTCCCTCCACCCTTCCTTGTCCCTCCTCCCTTCACTCCACCTTCCCTGTCCCTCCTCCCTTCCCTGTCCCTCCTCCCTTCACTCCACCCTTCTCTGTCCCTCCACCCTTCCCTGTCCCTCCACCCTTCACTCCACCTTCCCTGTCCCTCCTCCCTTCACTCCACCTTCCCTGTCCCTCCTCCCTGTCCCTCCTCCCTTCCCTGTCCCTCCTCCCTTCACTCCACCTTCCCTGTCCCTCCACCCTTCCCTGTCCCTCCTCCCTTCCCTGTCCCTCCACCCTTCCCTGTCCCTCCACCCTTCACTCCACCTTCCCTGTCCCTCCTCCCTTCACTCCACCTTCCCTGTCCCTCCACCCTTCCCTGTGCCTCCTCCCTTCACTCCACCTTCCCTGTCCCTCCTCCCTTCTCTGTCCCTCCTCCCTTCACTCCACCTTCCCTGTCCCTCCTCCCTTCTCTGTCCCTCCTCCCTTCACTCCACCTTCCCTGTCCCTCCACCCTTCACTCCACCTTCCCTGTCCCTCCTCCCTTCACTCCACCTTCCCTGTCCCTCCTTCCTGTCCCTCCTCCCTTCCCTGTCCCTCCTCCCTTCACTCCACCTTCCCTGTCCCTCCACCCTTCCCTGTCCCTCCTCCCTTCCCTGTCCCTCCACCCTTCACTCCACCTTCCCTGTCCCTCCTCCCTTCACTCCACCTTCCCTGTCCCTCCACCCTTCCCTGTCCCTCCTCCCTTCACTCCACCTTCCCTGTCCCTCCTCCCTTCCCTGTCCCTCCTCCCTTCACTCCACCTTCCCTGTCCCTCCTCCCTGTCCCTCCTCCCTTCCCTGTCCCACCTCCCTTCACTCCACCTTCCCTGTCCCTCCTCCCTTCACTCCACCTTCCCTGTCCCACCTTTCTTCACTCCACCTTCCCTGTCCCTCCACCCTTCCCTGTCCCTCCACCTTCACTCCACCTTCCCTGTCCCTCCACCTTCTCTCCACCTTCCCTGTCCCTCCTCCCTTCCCTGTCCCTCCTCCCTTCACTCCACCTTCCCTGTCCCTCCTCCCTTCACTCCACCTTCCCTGTCCCTCCACCCTTCCCTGTCCCTCCTCCCTTCACTCCACCTTCCCTGTCCCTCCTCCCTTCCCTGTCCCTCCTCCCTTCCCTGTCCCTCCTCCCTTCACTCCACCTTCCCTGTCCCTCCTCCCTTCACTCCACCTTCCCTGTCCCTCCACCGTTCCCTGTCCCTCCACCCTTCCCTGTCCCTCCTCCCTTCACTCCACCTTCCCTGTCCCTCCACCCTTCCCTGTCCCTCCTCCCTTCACTCCACCTTCCCTGTCCCTCCTCCCTTCCCTGTCCCTCCTCCCTTCACTCCACCTTCCCTGTCCCTCCTCCCTTCACTCCACCTTCCCTGTCCCTCCTCCCTTCACTCCACCTTCCCTGTCCCTCCTCCCTTCCCTGTCCCTCCTCCCTTCCCTGTCCCTCCTCCCTTCACTTCACCTTCCCTGTCCCTCCTTCCTTCACTCCACCTTCCCTGCCCTCCTTTCTTCACTCCACCTTCCCTGTCCCTGCACCCTTCCCTGTTCCTCCTCCCTTCACTCCACCTTCCCTGTCCCTCCACCCTTCCCTGTCCCTCCTCCCTTCACTCCACCTTCCCTGTCCCTCCTCCCTGTCCCTCCTCCCTTCCCTGTCCCACCTCCCTTCACTCCACCTTCCCTGTCCCTCCTCCCTTCACTCCACCTTCCCTGTCCCTCCTTTCTTCACTCCACCTTCCCTGTACCTCCACCCTTCCCTGTCCCTCCACCTTCACTCCACCTTCCCTGTCCCTCCACCTTCACTCCACCTTCCCTGTCCCTCCTCCCTTCCCTGTCCCTCCTCCCTTCACTCCACCTTCCCTGTCCCTCCTCCCTTCACTCCTCCTTCCCTGTCCCTCCACCCTTCCCTGTCCCTCCTCCCTTCACTCCACTTTCCCTGTCCCTCCTCCCTTCCCTGTCCCTCCTCCCTTCACTCCACCTTCCCTGTCCCTCCTCCCTTCACTCCACCTTCCCTGTCCCTCCACCGTTCCCTGTCCCTCCACCCTTCCCTGTCCCTCCTCCCTTCACTCCACCTTCCCTGTCCCTCCACCCTTCCCTGTCCCTCCTCCCTTCACTCCACCTTCCCTGTCCCTCCTCCCTTCCCTGTCCCTCCTCCCTTCACTCCACCTTCCCTGTCCCTCCTCCCTTCACTCCACCTTCCCTGTCCCTCCTCCCTTCACTCCACCTTCCCTGTCCCTCCTCCCTTCCCTGTCCCTCCTCCCTTCCCTGTCCCTCCTCCCTTCACTTCACCTTCCCTGTCCCTCCTTCCTTCACTCCACCTTCCCTGCCCTCCTTTCTTCACTCCACCTTCCCTGTCCCTGCACCCTTCCCTGTCCCTCCTCCCTTCACTCCACCTTCCCTGTCCCTCCTCCCTTCACTCCACCTTCCCTGTCCCTCCTCCCATCACCGCACCTTCTCTGTCCCACATCCCTTCACTCCATCCCACTACCTTCGCTCCCCATCATCCCCTCCAAGGGTTCTACCGGCATCAACACGGTGTTGGCCCTGGGTTGGCAGTATCTGCGGGTCTTGTCCATGGGTTGGAGGACGATGACGACTCACTGTTAGGTGAGCTCTGGTGTTCCTCATTGTTTGGCAAAGTCTGACCCCTGCCTTTAGGATCACATTCCACTGTTCGTCCAGGCATTACCTGCATGTATGTAGGCCAATCCATTTCATGGGCTCATATAACCTTTGGGGGATGGTTCTGGTGATGGTGAGCGATTAGAGCTCACTCACTGGGCAAGCTGTCATACAAGGCAGCCACACACTTCTAGCCCCATTCTCGGTCACCTCTCGCTGAAGGTGAACCCAGGCGCAACATTGAAGTGTCATAGGGGCCCTGTCCTGCACCATCCTCCAGCCCTTAGGCCCCAAAACACAAACCAAGCTCCCCCATTTCAAAACCCCTCCCACACCCAGCACGCCCTCTACACTCAGTCCAGCCCATTCCAAACACAGACTGGAGATAGAGGTAGGTTGGAATGTTGGTGAAAAAGTGTTTACTGGTGACTATATACATTGTTGTGCCCTGACGCCTAACTATTACCTGTGCCAACTTAAGTGGTGTCTAACTTTCTAATTTTCCTAGCTCTAATGCTCCTTCTAGGTATTACCCCTCAAAGCACATCAGACATGGAGGCGGCCTGTTGAATTCTCATCCTCTGACCCGAGATGCCTTTGGTGGCCATCCTTTGGAGGGCCTGGACCTGGATTTTGTCCACCCAACTTTCGGATATCACAGGTGATGAAATGTCACCCTGTTCTGCCTGCTGCCCATCAGATGCGCCAGTGTCAGGTGGGGGGTGGGGGGACAGACCTCTCCCTGTCAAGGACAAGGGGAGGCCATCCCACTTCTTCAAGTCCTGCTTCACACCCTCCTCCAGACTGGTCAGGTTCAATTTATGCAGCAAGGCCCAGTCATGAGCCACCTGAATCCCTGAATACCTCAACCTGGTCTTGGCCAGCCTAAACCGCAGCCTCCCCAAATCCGCTCTTCCTTCCCCAGGGGATTCACCGGGAAGATCTCGTTCTTACTCACATTCAGCATATACCCTGAGAAGTACCCAAACTTCCTCAACAGCTCGATTATCCTCCCCACACTACAGAGAGAATCTGAAACGTATAGCAACAGGTCGTCCGTTTAAAGGGACATCCTATGCTCCTTGTGTGAAATCTTTTGTACCGTAGTAGCACAGGGTGGCACTGACATCTTCTGGCACTAAGAATTCAACATCAGTATTGTTACATATTGTATTACTTTGACTGACATATAATTAAACTTTGGCTTCACACTTTCATAACAAAAATGGGAAGTTCACACCCAGTTATTGATACATTCTTCGCTGAAAAACTGGAATGGTAACTTTATGAATTTACACTCGCACTTTGGAACTTTGCTCAATGATGATTTTGCAATCTCAGGCCGCAAGATTGTGGGGAGAGACATCTGAATTTCTGTTGTGTGTTTTATGAGGACATTGTTACAGGAACACAGCACAAGATCATTAAATCACATCTTAGGTGTTAATTTGCACCAAAATGATAAGTTTTAAGTACTTGATAATTAGGAATGTAGCATTTTTGGCTGGCGGACACAAGGAAAGTGCCAATCAAGGAGGTAAAGTAGAAGTGGGAGGAGGAGCTGGGAATAGTGTTGGGATGGGAGGTGTGGGGTGAGATTATGCACTGGGTCAATGCAACGTTGTCCTGTGCCAGGATGAGCTTGGTACATCCAGTTTAAGGTGATGCATAAGACCTATATGATGCGGGCACAGATGAATGTCTTCTTTGCAGAGGTAGAAGATAGGTGCGAGAGATATGGAGGGGGGGCCGACAAATCATGTCCACATGTTTTGCTCATGTCGCCATTGGTGGGTTCTGGGGCTCGACATTTGAAACATTATTGAAGATTGTTGGGGTGGGGATGTCACTGGGTCCTCTGGCGGTGATCTTTGGAGTGTGGGAACTGCCAAAGCAGTTGGAGGGGAGGGGGTTGATATAGTGGCTTTTACCATGCTGTTTGCCCAGTAATGAATTCTACTGGCATAGAGGTTGGCGGAGCCGCCGGGGGTGTCGACGAGACTGGGGCATGTTGCAGAATTCCTTAAACTGGAGACGGTCATGTTCGTGCTTCGGGGTTCAAAGTGGGGGATTTGGGGGAGATGGAGGCTGTTTATGTCCCTGTTTGAGGACCTGTTCGTTGCCAGCGGATGGGGGAGAGGGATGTTAAGGGGAGAAAAAGAGAAAAAGTCAAATTATGGGGATTGTTAATTTTTTTGATTGATTCATTGTGGGTTATGTTTATGTTTGCCCTGGTTTGAATAAAAATATGTATTTTTTTAAAAGGAGTGATAGATATCTATAATAGCATTTAATATCTGACAGTGGCTATGTTGAAACAGGAGCAGAGAAGCAGGACAGGCTGATGGCGAATCACATTGACATATAGTGCACTGGTACAGAGTATTCCAAACTGGACAAAGGGCTATTCAGCTGAGATCAAATTCATTCATTTGTTAGCAGATGAATATGAAGCAGAAGATGGGGTTTAGATTGCCTATTCACCCCGATGTGTCAGCTTGTGGCTGAACTTCAAAAGTAATCCATTGGTTAAAACAACCTTTGGACTTAATCAAATGCAAGCATTTCTTTCTCTACATCAAAGAATAACGAATTGCACAGAATAGTAGAAATGGAGTAGGGGGGCAAAGAAAAACACAATAATATATTTTTCCTAATTTTTAAGAAACAGTGTTTCTTTTCAAGGGGGTGGACTGGAAAATGGGGTGCTTCATTCTGGATATCATAGAATCATAGAATTTACAGTGCAGAAGGAGGCCATTCAGCTCATCGAGTCTGCACTGGCCCTTTGAAAGAGCACCCAACCCAAGCCCACACCTTCACCCTATCCCCTTTATCCCAGTAACCCCACCTAACCTTTTTGAACACTAAGGGAAATTTAAAATGGCCAATCCACCCAGCCTGCACATCTTTGGATTGTGGGAGGAAACTGGAGCATCCGGAGGAAACCCATGCAGACACGGGGAGAACGTGCAGACTCCACACAGACAGTGACCCAAGCCGGGAATCGAACCTGGGACCCTGGAACTGTGAAGAAACTGTGCTAACCACTGTGCTACCGTGCTACCCTGAAGGTAACAAATATTCCTAGATATTGTCCGGCTGCAGAATCTGTTCATAAATTCATAAGATGTAGTAGAATTAGGTCATTCGGCCCATCGTGTCTGCTCTGCCATTCTATCATGGCTAATATGTTCTTCATCTGCTACCTATAATGCTACACACTGTTCTGGCCCATCAATCTGCCTCAGCCCCAACATTTGGGACAAGATTCTCCATTTGGAGACAAAGGGCGGGATTCTCCCCTACCCGGCAGGACGGGCGGTCCTGGCGCCGAGGAGTGGCGTGAACCACTCCGGTGTTGCGCTGTCCGGAAGGTGCGGAGGATTCCGCACCTTCAGGGGCTAGGTCGTCGCCGGCGGGGTTGGCGGCGCGCCAACCGGTGCCAAACGGCTTGGCGACGCGCCAACCGAAGTGCCTCTGCCGGCCGGCGCGTGTTGGCGCATGCGCCGGAGCGCCAGCGTGTGCTGGCGTCATCGCAGCGCATGCGCAGGGGGGTTCGTCTCCGCACCAGCCATGGCAGAGGCCCACAGCAGCCGGTGTGGAGGGAAAAGTGCCCCCACGGCACAGGCCCGTCCGCGGATCAGTGGGCCCCGATCGCGGGCCAGGCCACCATGTGGGAACACCCCGGGGCCAGATCCACTGGCGCCCCTCCGAAGACCCCAGAGGCCGCCCGCAATGCCAGATCCCACCAGGAAGTACCTTGGGTGGGATCAGAGAATCGCCGGGGCCTGGCGTGAATCCCGCCCCCGCCGGTTGCCGAATTCGCCGGCACCGGATATCCCATCACGGGCCGGAGAATCGCCGGGGGGGGTGGGCCGCAGCCAGCGGCCGCCGACTGGCACGGCGCGATTCCTGCCCACGCCAAAACCCCGGCGCTGGAGAATACGGCAGCCGGTGGGGGCGGGATTCACGCCGCCCTCCGGCGATTCTCCGGCCCGGCAGGGGGGTCGGAGAATCCCACCCAAAGGCCGGAATTCTCCAGCTATTGGGATTCTCTTCCCCCGCCGGCAGTGCATCCCCACCCGTAGGTTTCCTGGCGGCATGGGGTTGCTTCAATGGGAAATCTCATTGACAATCGGTGGGAATATAGAATCTTGCCGCCATCCAACTGCACGCCACCAGGAAACACGTGGCTGGGGGACCGGAGAATCCAGCCCAGAAATCTTGTCTTCAGGTGATGTCCCGGAGGACTGGAGAATAGCCAATGTTGTTCCTTTGTTTAAGAAGGGTAGCAAGGATAATCCAGGGAACTACAGGCCGGTGAGCCTTACGTCAGTGGTAGGGAAATTACTGGAGAGAATTCTTCGAGACAGGATCTACTCCCATTTGGAAGGAAATGGACGTATTATCGAGAGGCAGCATGGTTTTGTGAAGGGGATGTTGTGTCTCACTAACTTGATAGAGTTTTTTGAAGAGGTCACAAAGATGATTGATGGAGGTAGGGCAGTGGATGTTGTCTATATGGACTTCAGTAAGGCCTTTGACAAGGTCCCTCATGGTAGACTAGTACAAAAGGTGAAGTCACACGGGATCAGGGGTGAGCTGGCAAGGTGGATACAGAACTGGCTAGGTCATAGAAGGCAGAGAGTAGCAATGGAAGGATGCTTTTCTAATTGGAGGGCTGTGACTAGTGGTGTTCCGCAGGGATCAGTGCTGGGACCTTTGCTGTTTGTAGTATATATAAATGATTTGGAGGAAAATGTAACTGGTCTGATTAGTAAGTTTGCAGATGACACAAAGGTTGGTGGAATTGCGGATAGCGATGAGAACTGTCAGAGGATACAGCAGGATTTAGATTGTTTGGAGACTTGGGCGGAGAGATGGCAGATGGAGTTTAATCCAGACAAATGTGAGGTAATGCATTTTGGAAGGTCTAATGCAGGTAGGGAATATACAGTGAATGGTAGAACCCTCAAGAGTATTGAAAGTCAGAGAGATCTAGGTGTACAGGTCCACAGGTCACTGAAAGGGGCAACACAGTTGGAGAAGGTAATCAAGAAGGCATACGGCATGCTTGTCTTCATTGGCCGGGGCACTGAGTATAAGAATTGGCAAGTCATGTTGCAGCTTGTTAGAGCCTTAGTTAGGCCACATTTGGAGTATAGTGTTCAATTCTGGTCGCCACACTACCAGAAGGATGTGGAGGCTTTAGAGAGGGTGCAGAAGAGATTCACCAGAATGTTGCCTGGTGTAGAGGGCATTAGCTATGAGGAGCGGTTGAATAAACTCGGTTTGTTCTCACTGGAACGACGGAGGTTGAGGGGTGACCTGATAGAGGTCTACAAAATTATGAGGGGCATAGACAGGGTGGATAGTCAGAGGCTTTTCCCCAGGGTAGAGTGGTCAATTACTAGGGGGCATAGGTTTAAGGTGCGAGGGGCAAGTACGAGGCAAGTTTTTTTACATAGAGGGTAGTGGGTGCCTGGAACTCGCTGCCGGAGGAGGTGGTGGAAGCAGGGACGATAGTGACATTTAAGGGGCATCTTGACAAATACATGAATAGGATTAGAATAGAGGGATACAGACCCAGGGAGTGTAGAAGATTGTAGTTTAGTCGGGCAGCATGGTCGGAACGGGCTTGGAGGGCCGAAGGGCCTGTTCCTGTGCTGTACATTTCTTTGTTCTTGTTCAAAGTTTGTGCCGGGACTGAATAGCATGCGATTTGCATTCCCGTTGGAACACTATTCGGTAAGCGAGTCAGGACTTGCAAATGGGCCAGCACTCTGTCGGCACAAATGCAGAGCAACTCCTGGCCCAGCGGTGTTCTAACCATTGGGGCCGGAGTTCTCGCTAAAGAGCCTGACAGCTGGAGCTGTTTTTAAACACTCCACTTACCACACACTCACTGCAGACATGAAGATGGCTTACAGAAGACCTGCCCCCGGTCCCCAGGGTGGGCCGCAGAGTCAAGCCTGCCTTCCTGAACAGTGCCTGGGAGTTGGTGACAGAGCCAGTCAACACTGCCAGATTCACCAGGGTGAGACAGCTGGTGATCTGGAAGGTGGGGATCAACGGTGAAGCTTCTGCCCTGAGAGCAGCAGTGAACAATGGAGGGCTCCAGAGGCCACAGTGCAGGTGTCCCTTGGTTGGGATTAGCTCTGCTGATCCCCTGCTTCCTCTGCAGTGGGGCAGTGCTTCTGATGCGTGCAAACACCTGGTTGAGCTTGGCCATGCCCATCCCCTTGATGAAACAACTGGGTTATGACGGTGTTCAAAGGAGTGGCCTGGGTGGACTCCCAGAAGGCCAGAGGCCATCTGAGCATTCAAAGGACACAGGCAGCACTCAGCAGTGTGAACAGGCAGGGATCTGTAAGAAGAACCAAAAGGGTGCATTTAAAAGACAGACTGCAGCAATGGCCACCTGAGCCAGGTCACCCCGATCCCGAGGGGGACTCCTCAATGCCACGGCCCTAGGACGAAGTTGCTCCCTGCTTCTGCAGCTGGCCCAGCGAGCCCGAGAGTTTTCCAGAGTTTTTTTTAACCTCCCGCTCCCCCTCAGCGGCCATGGCGCCCAGGCCGTTCTCGTCAATACTTGCACCAATTTGTGCCCGCAAGATGTCTGCCTGTCTGCCTAAGAGGGGTGGAGCATTGCGGAAGGGTGGAGCATACGGTGTTCAAGCTGCTAATGATATTTAAATCCATGCAAATGACGGTTTTGCCTGGGTCCGCCAGCACGGGACCGGAGCACGGCATCGGAATCAGCACCAGGCACAAACTTCGATTTTCCAATTTCACATGATTCTTCGCCTGATCACAATTCATGGGCGTCATTCTCCGCCGGCGGGAGTCTCCGTTTTGCCGGCGCCCGGGGGTTTCCCGACGGCGTGGGGCTGCCCCACAATGGGAAACCCCATTGACCGGCCGGTGTTACGGAGACTCCCGCCGGCCGGCCGGGGCAGAAATGTGGCGGGGCGGGTAGGAGAATTTCGCCCCATGTTTTTGGCGGCTCGATCCGGAGAATTCAGCCCTTGTTCCACATCCAAGGCCAAAATTTTACGTTCCTCACCCGACCCAGAAGCACGTGAAATTGCACGCAAAGACATTGGGTGTGCATCCTGACCTCATTGCGCACCTTGCGCAATATTTCAGTCAGCGAACACGCCCAGCAGTCCAATGCGCACCCGCCAAAAATCAAGCAGACAATTTAACCCTTTAAAGGGGCCAACTGAATGCAATTTTACAATTGGTGGGTGGGCCAATTTGCCAGGTGGCTTTAACTTCAAACTCGATCCACAGCAGATGAACAGTTCGGGGTGGAATTAAATTGAAAAAGGTGCCTGGGAACGGGGTTTGTGTTTGAATGTGCTTCCTAGACACTCTGTTTTGTTTTTCCATTGCAATTTATTTTTCACAGGTATTCCGCTCCACAGCGGCTATCCCCTGTGGGAGGACATTGGAAACACCAGGTCGTACACTCCCCTTTCTCTTCAGCCACGCTCTTCCCGCCTTTGTTTGAGATGGTAATCAATGCCAATTCAAGACTATATTGAGCTGTTGCCTCAATGCCCAACCTCAATTTCGGACCAGGACAATTAGCAGACTTTTATCACCTATTTCTGGATTAGATTTAAAATCAAATTTCAGAATTCATAGATCAGACTGAAATCCCCAGAAACTACAAGTAATCGATTAACATCAAAATTTTGGGAACATTTATCTGGTACTCTGAAGTGTGATTAACTAAAAAAAAAATGAACCACAATGTCAATCATTGCTGTTGGATTTTCTGATGTCTAGATAGAATTCGACAAGCAGTTTCTAATTTCAAACTGCTTTCACCAAGGAGCAGTGAAGCTCTCATTGAGCTCAGGCTATGCTTATTTTTCTCCCCTGAGCTTTTTTGAGAATATTACAACCATTAACATTTATTTTTCCATTCTATCAGAACATCGATTTAACTTGGCTTCTTAATTGATCCATAATTTTGGTTATTTCCTGGATTCATTAAGGTCAAAGATAAAGGGTGCTGGGGAATAAAACATATCATTCATTTAATGTACCCAAGTGTCAATATCAATAATCAGCAGATCTGATATAGCACAGGTAGAAATAGGCAAAGCACCATCTGCACTCTTCCCAAAAGCACTTTGAAGATACATTTACCAGTCCTATGCTAGCTGCATTCAAGACTGGGCAGAACAGAGACGCAGCACTATACTAAGTCGAACCAGAATCCTCTCTACACACAGCTCTCCACTGCGAGGGTAGGATCCATATAATCCATACAGTGCAGAAGGAGGCTATTTGGCCCATTCAGTCTGCACCGACCCTCCAAAAGAGCCCTCTACCTAAGCCCACTCCCCCGCCATATCCCTGTAACCCCACGCATTGACCATAGTCAATCCACCTAACCTGCACATCTTTTTTATTTATTTAGAGTACCCAATTCATTTTTTTTAGAGGGCGATTTTAGCATGGCCAATCCACTAACCCTGCAGATCTTTGGGTTGTGGGGGCCAGACCCATGCAGACACAGGGAGAATGTGCAAACTCCACACAGACAGTGACCTGGGGCCGGGATCGAACCCGGGTCCTTGGCGCAGTGAGGCAGCAGTGCTAACCACTGTGCCGCCATCCCGAATGCAAATGTCGATTTCAATTTCTAAAATCAGCCATCCCTACACCATCCCATTTCAATTTCCCAGATAAACCATACGGCTAGTTCTGCAAATAAGTGAAATGATCTGAAATTTATACTGTGGATGAAAATTCATTAAGAACTGGCTTAAGATTGCCCAAGCTTATTGTGTGGCAGATTCAAACCCAAGTCCAAAAGTGGGAGGACAATACGTTGCGCCAACTCAGTACATTACTCTGCAGCTCCTGGAAATATCTTGCATTTGGGGTTGAACTTTTGTTACTGTCCAGACAACACGATCACTTCACTTGATTCCATAAAGTGCTTCAAGTTGTTAATGGGTCTCTACAACCTTCAAATAATACCAGCCTAGATATAGTTAAACAGCCTACCTTTGAAAGACCTCCTACTTCCAAATAGAAACAGATGATGAAGACATTCCAGGTGACCCACAGTGCCGTCCAGACAGCATACTAGGGAAATAAAAGCAAACGGTTTTGAGGTTATTACAAGCAATTTTATGAATGAATATCGTTGAATAAACTGCTCAACTGCATTTGTAGATGTGAAATTAATGATTATTCAGCTGCACTCAGGCGCCCAACTGTCACACACTATCTGAAAGATATCAAGGTAATTGCAGTGTTAGTACTGCAACATTAAATTGGATTAAAGTCAATACTAATATTGCTCTGCCAGAAAACAACCCGGCTGAAAATACAATTCAAAAAAACTGTCAAACTATTATGAAAAACATTATTCTCAATCATTATTACAGCAATGTCTGCACTTTTATACTTTCATCAATCAAAAGCAGCCCGGAATAGATTTTAATTCTAAATACTCATAACATCATCCAATGATTTACAATTATGTGGCTATCTCGTTTCAAGATGACGGATGAAATACTAATTGCTAATACTTGTGTTCCCGTTGCACCATTTGGTCACTTTCTTCACACTGTTTCATTGTATTAGAAAGCCTGCACAAATTTATTTTCATGAAGTGAAACTAATTCTATTGAGTAGAAATTATGATCAGTATTGTTTTGGTCCTCTCTGTGGTTATTTTGACAAAAGACTACAGGAAAACATACCTTAGAAAGGTATTTGATTTGAGTACTCATAATGGCATAAAAACAGCGTCAATAATAATCTCTACCCTTAAAACTGTAATATGCTCTATAGTTGAGTTCAGAATAGATGCTACTGGGTGTGGCACAAGCAAAAACAGCACCATTGTAGCTGATATTAAAGTTTCACATTTATGTTAAGAACTGCATAAATCGCATTTCAGGTTTACAATCTCAGCACAATATGCAAAAACTAACAAGAAAATCAATGCAAACCTTTGCAGAAGCTGTTGGCACTGAATGTTCAACAAATCAGATTGAAATACTTTCAAAAAATGACAGCTCTGGTGTGCGTGGATTGTTTAGGAACTAGGTTAACACACTTATATAGCATCTTTCATTTTGTCGGGCACCCAAGCATTTTACAACAAATTAATTACTTTTGAAATGTAGTTGCTGATAATGTTTTAGTAAATATGGAGGTTGTGGTAGCATGGCCCCTTTAAGGGGTGATCCTTCGCTGGCCATGTGAACAGCCCGGAGCCTATGGGGATGGAACGTGCGAACCTGAGCCCATCAGGTACCAGCCACAGAGTTAATGGTGATAGAACCAAGGTCCACCCAGGAGGAAGCTCGTGTGTCAGAAGAAAGAGCTGAGGAGGGTGTTGGTACTGCCTCATCTTCAGGATCTGTGAATTTGCCTGCCCTTAATATGAACTCTGGTGCTTCAGGTTTGGGAAATCGGACGCAAAGTTGTAGTGCTCAGCAAGAGTCCAAAAGTCCCTGACAGATTGACCTCATGACATTTGCTCATTGGCTCTCTTACTATTAATTTTGTTTGACTGTGTATGAGAGTTTTTATTGGGAAATTGTAAGGGACCTTAAAGGGGAAGTAATGTGGTAGCATGTCCCCTTTAAGGGGCGTCCTTCGAGAGGCATGTGACCCGCCAGAGTCGATGGGACAGAGGGCATGAATCTGAGACTGGGAATCAAGGGAAGTAGTCCTGTGTTGGAGTTCTATTGGCCTGAAATATAGTGTTCTTCCTTTGTTAAATAAATCACCGTCGTCGTTTAACATTGCCACATCATATTACCACGTGGTTAGCACGGCTACCTCACAGCATCAGGGGTTCAGTTCCAGCCTTGTGTGACTGCATGTGGAGTTTGCACGTTCTCCCCGTGTCTGAGTGGGTTTCCTCTGGGTGCTCTGGCTTTCTCCCACAATCCAAAGATGTGCAGGTTAGGTGGATTGGCCATGCTAAAGTGCCTCATAGGGTCCAAAGATGTGCAGTTAGTTGGGGTTACGGGATGGGGCGGGGGAGTGGGCCTAGGTGTAGCGCACAAAGACTCCATGAGACGAATATAGTGAAGTCGATGAGGCTTTATTAAGCGTGTCTGTTCCCCAGCAGCTCGATAGTAAACTGGCCTGCGGGGGAAGACACCGGCTTCTTATACTCCGCCTTCAGGGCGGAGCTTGAGGTCAACGGCCAACCAGGACCCGGGATCTGTCAGCCAATGACATTAGGGCTTCCAGTCCCACATGACCCCCAATACATACTACCACATTCACCCCTTGTCAAAAATGAACCCGGCGGGGTGATGCTTCGTATGGTGGTAAGGGTTTACAGGGCTGGTCCTGGGAGGATAGAACATTCACATGGTAGTACAGCATTGGACAGTTTCGTCCTGTTGCAACTGCTTACAGAGGGTATAGGAAAAAAACAAAATGTTCTTTGAACAGTCCATCTTTGTTTTACATCGACGCCACGAGTCGGTCGGGCGGTCTGGTCGTCCGTGTCGATCGCCTCGGCCCCTGCGGTGGTGGTGGTGCTTGTACCAGTGTTGTCGCCTCCGGGAGGCGTACGGTTTCAGCTGTCGGTGCAAAGGGGAGGGGGACTGATCCTCCTGGGAAGGGGGCGGTCGCGGGGTGTGGCGGTGGCAGGAAGGGGGGCGGTTGGGTTGATGGTGTCGGGGGGGTGTGCGTGGTGCCGGCGGGCGCCAGATCCCGCAGGGAGACCGTGTCCTGTCGGCCGTCAGGGTACTCCACGTAGGCGTACTGGGGGTTTGCGTGGAGGAGGTGAACCCTTTCGACCAACGGGTCCGCCTTATGTGCCCGCACATGCTTTCGGAGCAGGATGGGTCCTGGGGCCGCCAGCCAGGTCGGCAGCGACGTTCCAGAGGAGGACCTCCTAGGGAAGACAAGGAGACGCTCGTGGGGCGTTTGATTAGTGCTTGTACATAATAACGACCGGATGGAATGGAGAGCGTCCGGGAGGACCTCCTGCCACCGTGAAACTGGGAGATCCCTGGACCGTAGGGCCAGTAGGACGGCCTTCCAGACCGTGCCGTTCTCCCTTTCTACTTGCCCGTTCCCCCGGGGGTTGTAGCTGGTCGTCCTGCTTGAGGCTATGCCCTTGCTGAGCAGGAACTGGCGCAGCTCGTCACTCATGAAAGAGGACCCCCTGTCGCTGTGGACGTATGCGGGGTAACCGAACAGTGTGAAGATGCTGTTCAGGGCTTTAATGACTGTGGCCGCGGTCATGTCGGAGCAGGGAATGGCAAAAGGGAAGCGGGAGTATTCGTCCACTACATTAAGAAAATATGCGTTGCGGTCGGTGGAGGGGAGGGGCCCTTTGAAATCAAGACTGAGGCGTTCAAAGGGGCGGGAAGCCTTAATCAGGTGCGCTCCATCTGGCCTGAAAAAATGCGGCTTGCATTCCGCGCAGATGTGGCAGTCCCTTGTGACTGTACGGACCTCTTCTAAAGAGTATGGGAGATTGCGGGACTTGATGAAGTGGTAAAACCGAGTGACCCCCGGGTGGCAGAGGTCCTCGTGGAGGGTTTGGAGGCGGTCAATTTGTGCGTTGGCACATGTGCCGCGGGATAGGGCGTTGGACGGCTCGTTCAGCTTTCCGGGCCGGTACAAGATCTCATAGTTGAAGGTGGAGAGCTCGCTCCTCCACCTTAAGATCTTGTCATTTTTAATTTTGTCCCGCTGTGCATTATCGAACATGAAAGCTACCGACCGTTGGTCAGTGAGGAGAGTGAATCTCCTGCCGGCCAGGTAATGCCTCCAATGTCGCACAGCTTCCACTATGGCTTGGGCTTCCTTTTCCACTGAGGAGTGGCGGATTTCTGAGGCGTGGATGGTTCGGGAGAAGAAGGCCACGGGTCTGCCCGCTTGGTTAAGGGTGGCCGCTAGAGCTACGTCGGAGGCGTCGCTCTCGACCTGGAAGGGGAGGGACTCGTCGATGGCGCGCATCGTGGCCTTTGCGATGTCCGCTTTGATGCGGCTGAAGGCCTGGCAAGCCTCTGTCGACAGAGGGAAGGTCGTGGTCTGTATTAGGGGGCGGGCCTTGTCTGCGTACTGGGGGACCCACTGGGCGTAGTACGAAAAGAACCCCAGGCAGCGTTTCAGGGCTTTTGGGCAGTGCGGGAGGGGAAATTCCATGAGTGCGCGCATACGTTCGGGGTCGGGGCCTATTATCCCATTGCGTACTATGTAGCCCAGAATGGCTAGCCGGTCGGTGCTAAAAACGCACTTGTCCTCGTTGTACGTGAGGTTCAAGGCTTTGGCGGTCTGGAGGAATTTTTGGAGGTTGGCGTCGTGGTTCTGCTGATCGTGGCCGCAGATGGTTACATTGTCGAGATACGGGAACGTGGCCCGTAACCCATGTTGATCAACCATCCGGTCCATCTCCCGTTGGAAGACCGAGACCCCGTTTGTGACGCCAAAAGGGACCCGTAGGAAATGGTATAATCGCCCGTCTGCCTCGAAGGCTGTGTACTTGCGGTCACTTGGGCGGATGGGGAGCTGATGGTAGGCGAACTTGAGGTCCACGGTGGAGAAGACTTTATACTGGGCAATCCGATTGACCATGTCGGATATGCGGGGGAGAGGGTACGCGTCTAGTTGTGTGTACCTGTTGATGGTCTGGCTATAGTCAATGACCATCCTTTGTTTCTCCCCTGTCTTCACTATTACCACCTGCGCTCTCCAGGGACTATTGCTGGCCTGGATTATGCCCTCCTTTAGTAGCCGCTGGACTTCGGACCGAATGAAGGTCCGGTCCTGGGCGCTGTACCGTCTGCTCCTAGTGGCGAAGGGTTTGCAATCCGGGGTGAGGTTCGCAAACAAGGACGGGGGTTGCACCTTGAGGGTAGCGAGGCCGCAGATAGTGAGTGGGGGTATGGGGCCGCCGAATTTAAACGTAAGGCTCTGTAGATTACATTGGAAATCTAATCCCAGCAAGGTGGGGGCACAGAGTTGGGGAAGGACGTTAAGTTTGTAGTTTTTGAACTCCCTCCCCTGCACCGTTAGGGTAACTATGCAGAATCCCTGGATCTGTACGGAGTGGGATCCTGCAGCTAGGCAAATCTTTTGTGCACTGGGATAGGTGGTCAAGGAACAGCGTCTTACCGTGTCGGGGTGTATAAAGCTTTCCATGCTCCCGGAGTCGACTAGGCATGGCGTCTCGTGGCCGTTAATTAGGACCATTGTCGTCGTCGTCTGGAGTGTCCGGGGCCGAGCCTGATCGAGCATAACCGAAGCGAGCCGTGGTTGTAGTAGTGGGGTGGGGTCCGTTGTTGCCGTCCAAGATGGCGTCGGGGATGGACAAAATGGCCGCCCCCATACATTGCACGTGGCTGGGGGGGTCACAAGATGGCGGCGGGGGTGGACAAAATGGCCACCCCCATGCGTCGTACAGGTCGGGGGCGGTCCAAGATGGCGGCGCCCCTCCTCCCCTCGTGGTGGTCGGGACCCAAAATGGCGGCGTCTGCGGGTCGCACAACGGCGCCCCTCCTCCCCTCGTGGTGGTCGGGACCCAAAATGGCGGCGTCTGCGGGTCGCACATGGTGTGTTGGGGGGTCTGGGGAGCGCTAGGACCGCGAGCGCTAGGACCGCGCGGAGCTCCCTCACCGCGAGCGCTAGGACCGCGAGCACTAGGACCGCGCGGAGCTCCCTCACCGGGGACAGCGGTGGTCGGGGCCCAAGTCGGCGGCGCCGGCGGGTCAGGCGTGGGGCCGCGTGCGCTAGGAGCGCGAGGAGCTCCCTCACCGGGGACAGCGGTGGTCGGGGTCCAAGTAGGTGGCGCCGGCGGGTCAGGCGTGGGGCGCGGAACGGGGGTGAGGGTGGCATCAGGGACGCAAAAAACCCCCTCCTCTCCGTGGAGAGTGTTGGCCGGGACCCAAAGCGGCAGTGCCGGCGGCGGGTCGTACATGGGCTGCGGGGAGGGGGATTGGGGAGCGTAGGCGGCGTGCAGGGCTCCCAGTTCTCCCGGGACCGCGGTGGTCGGGACCCAGAGCGGCTGCACCTGCGGGTCGCACATGGCGTGCTGGGGGGGTTGGGACGTATAGACTGCTTGTAGGGCTCCCTGTGGCCCCGGGACAGTGGCGACCTCGCGGGATCGGCACACCACCGCATAATGGCCCTTTTTCCCGCAGCTTTTGCAGATGGCTGCGCGGGCCGGACAGCGCTGTCGGGGGTGTTTCGCCTGGCCGCAGAAATAACAGCGGGCGCCCCCGGTGCGACTCGGCGTTTGGACTGCGCAAGCCTGTGGGGTGTCCAGGGGGGGAGGTAGGGGGTTTGCCGCGACGGGTACGTACGGAGCCCAATGGCCTGCCGCGCGGTCGGGGCCGTAGGCGCGGGTATTACGCGCGGCCACGTCTAGGGAGGCTGCTAGGGCCCGTGCCTCTGAGAGTCCTAGCGACTCTTTTTCTAGAAGTCTTTGGCGGATTTGGGAGGATTGCATACCTGCCACAAAAGCGTCGCGCATTAACATGTCCGTGTGTTCGTTTGCATTCACCGACGGGCAGCTGCAGGCTCGTCCCAAAATCAGCAGCGCGGCGTAGAACTCGTCCATCGATTCTCCGGGAGCTTGCCGTCTTGTCGCGAGCTGGTAGAGAGCGTAGATTTGGTTAACTGGGCGAACGTAGAGACTTCTGAGTGCTGTGAACGCCGTCTGGAAATCGTCGGTGTCTTCAATGAGGGTGAAAATCTCCGTGCTCACCCTCGAGTGCAGGACCTGCAGTTTTTGTTCGGCTGAGACTCGGCCGGTGGTCGTTCTGATGTAGGCCTCGAAGCAAGTCTGCCAGTGTTTGAAGGCTGCTGCCGCATTCACTACGTGGGGGCTGATCCTCAGGCATTCTGGAATGATCCTGAGCTCCATAGTCCTTTTTAGGCACGCTTAATAAATTGTAGCGCACAAAGACTCCATGAGACGAATATAGTGAAGTCGATGAGGCTTTATTAAGCGTGTCTGTTCCCCAGCAGCTCGATAGTAAACTGGCCTGCGGGGGAAGACACCGGCTTCTTATACTCCGCCTTCAGGGCGGAGCTTGAGGTCAACGGCCAACCAGGACCCGGGATCTGTCAGCCAATGACATTAGGGCTTCCAGTCCCACATGACCCCAAATACATACTACCACACTAGGTAGGGTGATCTTTCAGGGGGTCAGTGCAGATTTGATGGGCCAAATGGCCTCCTTCTGCACTGCAGGAATTCTAAGGTTACAACAGAGGTACAGGCACATTGCAAGATCCCATAAAAGTAGTGCAATAGAGGTCTTGTTAATATGTTTTAATGATTTTAGTTAACGAATATTGTTGACCAGAATAATAGGGAACCTCCCTTCTCATCTTCACAAGGTCCCCTGGAGCATTTTGCATCCAGAGCCAGGTGACAAACTCTTGGCGCCAAGAACACATGGGGCTAAATTCTCCGGGCGCACCAGCCCGAAGGCCAGAAATTCCCGCCCGAGGTCAATGGACTTTTACTTGGTCCACAACCCACCCATGGCGATCTTGCGGTGGGCTGGGTGGAAGAATCCAGCCCATGGAGTTGCTCTGCACTGCCACAGAACGCTCCTCCAATCCTTTGAAACTCTAACATGATGGCTGGAATTTCCCAGTCCCGCCAACATCGGACATTGTTCTGGGCGGTACAGAAAACTTTGGAGAGCAGCTTGACATTGAATGTTCCCGTCCCGCTGTTACAATCCCACTTGATGTTACTACTGGATGGGGCAGGGCAGCACGGTGGCGCAGTGGGTTAGCCCTGCTGCCTCATGGCGCCGCAGTCCCAGGTTCGATCCCGGCTCTGGGTCACTATCCATGTGGAGTTTGCACATTCTCCCCGTGTTTGCGTGGGTTTCGCCCCCACAACCCAAAAATGTGCAGGCTAGGTGGATTGGCCATGCTAAATTGCCCCTTAATTGGAAAAAATGAATTGGGTACTCTAAATTTATTTTTTTAAATGAAAATAAAACTACTGGATGGGACTATCAGAGAATGGAATCCTGGATCAAATGACTGTAACTTTTACGTTTTTAGAAAACATGGGTAAACAGAGTCACAGGATAACAAATTAGTTTTTAACAACACAAAAAAATATTTATTAATCATGAAAGGTTTGACTATAATACAATAATCCTTCACCCCATCTATATCTCCACAAATAGGTATTTGTAACCTTAGCAGATTTTAAGAATAACACAGGCCACAAAATATATCTTATGCTATAATGTTTTCAATAAATACACAGTCCCTGTAAACCAATAGGCCAAATCTGGCCAAACATAGCCCACTCTGTAACCAAGTGCCAAAGCCATGCAATCAAACTTCTGTGGATTTCTTCTCAAATTCTCCCTGATGGTTATCACATGAATGTTTCCAAGCTCCACTCTCAAAATTATATGCTTTAGAATTTTCTCCCAAACAATACTTTCTCTCAGCAGTTTTCAGCAAGGATCCACTTCCAAGGTTTCCAACTCTCCTTTCAGTATTGTTCTGCCCTGAATTTCCACGTGGAATCTCTCAGGCACTCAGCTATGCCAATAAAATATACTGCTTCACAGGTTGTACTTAGGTCACCAACATAGGATTGCTTCAGATAACTGGGGCGAAATTCTCCGGTATCGGCGCGATGGCTGCCGACCGGCGCAAATTAGTCGGGCATCGCGCCGCCCCAAACGTGCGGAATCCTCCACATCTTGGGGGGCCGAGACCTAACCTTGAGGGGCTAGGCCCGCGCCGGACTGATTTCCGCCCCGCCAGCGGGCGGAAGTGCCCCGCCCGCTGGCGCGGAAATGACATTGCCGGGCAGCGCATGCGCGGGAGTGTTAGCGTCCGCTCACGGCATCTCCGCGCATGCGCTATGGAGGAAGTCTCTTCCGCCTCCGCCATGGTGGAGACCGTGGTGAAGGCGGAAGGAAAAGAGTGCCCCCACGGCACAGGCCCGCCCGCGGATCGGTGGGCCCCGATCGCGGGCCAGGCCACCGTGGGGGCACCCCCCGGGGCCAGATCGCCCCGTGCCCCCCCCCCCCAGGACCCCGGAGCCCGCCCGTGCCGCCTTGTCCCGCCGGTAAGGTAGGTGGTTTAATCCATTCCGGCGTGACAGGCATTCTAGCAGCGGGACTTCGGCCCATCCGTGCCGGAGAATCGCGGGGGAGGGGGGGGGCCCGCCAACCGGCGCGGCGCGATTCCCGCCCCCGCCGAATCTCCGGTGCCGGAGAATTCTGCAACCGGCGGGGGCGGGATTCACGCCAGCCCCCAGCGATTCTCCGACCCGGCGGGGATCAGAGAATCTCGCCCCTGGCCTCTTGCTACCCAATTCCACCAGGTCTGCACCTTTCAATGCTGCCTTTAACTTTAATGAACAGTGCCTTATTCAAATTCCAGTTCCTTTTGTCCTTTTACTTCAATGTTCCTGGGACTTGTCTTCACATTCCCTGCTTTCTAGAACTAGCTGGGATTTGCTTTCTTCCCATTACTCCATTATCGTGCTTCTGCTCCTGAATTTACTTCTGGCAGACCTGTGAGAGCTGACTTCTCTCCCACTACCTAGCTCCAACTGCCTTGAGTCCAGTTAAAAACTAAACTCGAATGTCTTTCTAACTTAAAGGTGGCCCCTGGTTGCTAAGCAACAGCCCAGTCCTTCTCTACACTTGTTTGCTTATCACATCGTAAATTTTCAAATCACAATACAGACATAGTTTTAAATGATACCAAAACCTCCATACATGAAATTGCCTTTCTTTATCATGAATCTAACTAGAGTTTCTTACATAGAAAAACTATATTAAACTCACTCAAATCTTTGTTTCTAATATGCAACCATGAAAATCAGGATGCCTGTAACTGGTAGGACCAGAAAATCCCACCTAATGCATTGCGAAATATACCCGCAGAACACTGGCACTCTGCATTAATAATAAAGCAAATCATATTACAAATATGATGCATAAATAAACCTGACCGAAGCTTGTGAGCTTTTTTCCATATTACGTTGAATTTTACCAGGGGTTTCAATTTGACTGTGCGGAGAGTTAATCCCCACCTATCTGCTTTACTTACTTTCAGTATACCTCCCCACCACTTCAGTTCTGTTTTGTTGTTTTGCTTTGACACGTTTAGTGCAAAAATAATGGGGAAAAAATGAGATTGCAGAATTGTGAGGAGGAACATGGTGGTTGAACAATATTAGAGAAGTAAATGTGGCATGAATAGGAAGACTTTATTAGATATGTTCCTAGAATCCCTGCAGTGCAGAAAGAGGCTATTTGGCCCATCGAGTCTCTACCAGCCCTTGGAAAGTGCACCCTACTTAAGCCCCAACTCCACCCTATCCCCATAACCCTTTGGGAACTAAGGGGCAACATAGCATGGCCAATTCACCTAACCTACACACCTTTGGATTGTGGCAGGAAACCGAAGTACACGGAGGAAACCCACACAGACATAGGGAGAAAGTGCAAACTCCACACAGTCACCGGAGGCCAGAATTGAACCCGGGTCCCTGGAGCTGTGAGGCAGCATTGCGACCAATGTTTATTTTCCTCAAAATATTGTCTTCTATAATTGCAAAATGTTTCTATTATTTTGTGATATGCGTTAGCCCGTCTTTTTTTTTTTTAAACACTCCAATCACTTACTTTAGATTCTTAATTCATTCATTTTTTATTTTGAAGATACCCATTCCATATAAACCAACGTGCCTCCCAATGGAAATGTCTCATTATGATTCTTTTCATAACCTTTTTTTCACTGTGCATTAAAACACTTTGTCAACTGCAATTTTTTGAGGAGTAATAGATGAATGTGTCTAAAACCAAGCAAGTTAACATTTTTTGAAGTTTGTTTCTTAGCATTGAGTTCTTCATTAGCAAAACAAGTTAAATACTCGGTGCCTGAATCAGATAAATCAGGTAACATTTTAACAATATTCAGCAGGTCTAATAATTAATGATTCAGCATGGAACAAAGAATAAAAGACTACTGAACAACATCCCGCTTAAACGCATATCGGAAAGAAGTCCAGACTTGTAGCAGAGTTTATTAAGATCCTTTATGTTAATACAATGTAATAGTTTGTCCTGTATATTTACCAATGTAATTATCCTGTGTGCTGCACTGTGTTAATTTAACTTTATTTTCATCATTATGTTGTAAATCTTTAAAGATATTTATTAAATGTCATTTATTTAAATAAATTGAATTGGAACTTAAAATGGGTTCTCCAAGCAGCCAGACAGTTTTTGTGGATTAAACCATCTTATCCCTCAAGAGGACAAAGATACGTTTTATGATGTTGAGTCACTGTGGTTTCAGACAGGAGTTGAATAAAATTCCATCTACACCTTCATTTAAAAAATGCTAATTTGCCTTGTCATACCTAAAGGCTTTGGCCACCCAAAAAAAAACACAGGTGGGTGAAGACCTCAGACTGTTAATTAAATGGCCACAATCCCCTATTGAAGACCATGAAACGACACTGATGTGAGGTCACATAATACAGTGACCATCTTGGTATTCCTGCTAGCAGGACATCGAGCTGCCTTTTAGAGACACTTTCAGAGATGCAAGTCTGTGGGAACAATTACCGTTTTACCTTCAACTGTATCTATTTTTTTTGTGTGTGAGATAGTGTAGGTGAGTCATGTGAGCGAGACGTCATGTTTTTGTTAAAAAGGCAAGCGCGTGAGAAATAAACTAATCTTCTTCCTGTTGAAAATACAAAAGCTTGCTGCTGTGATATTTAAGTTGATTCAATAATTCCAAGGCAAAGAAAATACACACATCCGCATACAAATATCTTTGATCATGGACAAGAAAAGTTAGCACCGGGGGGGAGGGGAATCTGGCCCCGGGAGGTGCCCATACGGTGGCCTGTCCCGCGATCGGGGCCCACCGATCCACGGGCAGGCCTGTGCCATGGGGGCACCCTTTTCCCTCCACGTCAGCCATCATCCTCCACGAAGGCTGACGCGGAGGTGACCCCCCCCCTCCCCTGCGCATGCGCGGGGATGACGTCAGCAGCCGCTGACACTCCCACGCATGTGCGGACTTCTGCCGGCCAGCGGAGCCCCTTCGGCCCCGGCTGGCGTGGCGCCAAAGGCCTTTCACGCCAGTCGGCGGGACGGCAACCACTTCGGCGCGGGCCTAGCCCCTAAAGGTGAGGGCTTGGCCCCTAAAGGTGCGGAGAAATCCACACCTTTGGGGCGGCCTGCCACCGGAATGGTTCACGCCACTCCATCCCGCCGGGACCCCCCGCCCTGCCAGGTCGGGGAGAATCCCGCCCATGTTGTGGATTTGTGTAACTCTCTAATCATATTTAACACTTCTTAACGTTAATAATTTCCAACTCAGTTTCGCATTTATTCGGCTCAGCCCTGATCAACATTCCTCCCTCAATCAATAACATGCGGGAAAAAACATATTAACCTGACAAGTTATCTCACATGTTTATTGTGAGATATTGTTATACGCAGCTGGTTAGTATTTTTGCCCCAAAACACTCTCTGCCCTTCAAATGTAATTCATTGGTTGTGAAGTGGTTTCAAATGTCATGAGGATGTGATAGCACCATCATTTAGAAAATCATACCACAGGGGCTACTTTACTGAGAATTATTTTTTGTCAGGATTTTATTGTGCACAGGCCTTGTGTGTCAGAAAGTGTGTTGATTTTATGTGTTGTGACAGACATTCATCATTCAGTTTGTTATTTTCTTGTCTGTTGTGATTCCCTGGTCATTTTTGAGAGGCAGCGTACACTGGCGCTCATGCACATTGCTGTTATTGATTTCAGTGCATGCTATTGGAGGGAAGTACACCCAAAGCAGATGTACATGCTGAATTCATTTTGAAGGCACACTTGCCATCTTATTTACAATGAAACCATTAGTTTATGATGATCTTTAGTTTTTGTGCTTGATAGTTCCATTAGTTTTGAAACGTGGTGCCGGTTGAGGACATCCTCAGAGACCATGGACTGGGCTCGGAGACCTCAGGCGAGTGCTGTTCAGTACTGGTCTCCACAAACGGGGACTAGACCGAACGGCACTGTGGGGATCTCCTCGGGGATTGGAGTCCCCAGGTGCTTGCCCTCTGGGCAGGGTGGCACTCTGGCACTACCGGTCCCACCTGGGCATCCTGGCACTGTCAGCCTGGAAATGCAACCTAGGGGCCAGCCATGCACTGCCAGGGTGCCTAGGTCGCACTGCCAGCTGGCAGGGGCAGTGGCAGGTTGGCACTGCCAAGCTGCCATTTCTTTGCATTGGGCCGGGGGTGCCATGAGTGGGTGTGGGGCGGGGGTGCAGGGGAGAGGGGGGGGGCCTGGGGACTGCCTCATAGTGTGTTGGGGCTTGGTGGAGGTCAGGGGTTGCGTCGAAGACTCCAGAGATTGGGGCACCATTTAAAGATGGCATCCCGATCGCTCGCTACATTGACGAGATCCAGAGCTCCTCAGTGCAGAAAATGGGGATATAAAAAAAGGGCAGTACGGTAGCGTAAGTGGCTAGCACTGTGGCTTCACCGCGCCAGGGTCCCAGGTTCGATTCCCCGCTGGGTCACTGTCTGTGCGGAGTCTGCATGTTCTCCCCATGTCTGCGTGGGTTTCCTCCGGGTGCTCCGGTTTCTTCCCACAGTCCAAAGACGTGCAGGTTAGGTGGATTGGCCAAGATAAATTGCCCTTAGTGACCAAAAAGGTTAGGAGGGGTTATTGGGTTACGGGGATAGGGTGGAAGTGAGGGTTTAAGTGGGTCGGTGCAGACTTGATGGGCTGAATGGCCTCCTTCTGCACTGTATGTTCTATGTTGGCACGGTGCGAGAGATGCGGTGAGCAGATGAGTTGTTGGGGTTTTACTGTTCAGGTTCATGTTGATAGGAATTGGGTTGGGGTTATGGTAGAGATGGTAGGATAGGGGATGTTTCCTCTGCTCTGCTTTAATGTTTATTCTTCTGTATGGGTTTAGTAGTTGTTGGGACATTGGGGGGATGGGATGATTCTTCCCTGAGTTTAACGCTTGGTTTATCTATGGGCGGGGATGAGGATCAGGGTGGAGAGGCGAGCTTGATGCAGGAGCGAAGGCGGTGGTTAGGAAATAGGTGTAGGTGGGGCCTGAGAACGGGGTCACATTGCTAGCGCTAGGAAGTAGGCTTGTTAATGGAAATCAAATGGGAGATGGGCCTGCAACTTGTTGAGCCAGTAAGATTTGGCGCAATGGGTCTAGATGGTGGTGGTGGGGGAAGAGCGGTTACAGGAGGTGGCAGACTGTCTACTGACTCAGCGCGGGGGGGGGGGGGGGCGGGGTGAGAACTGACAGTGACCAGGAATTTTTCTTTGTTTCACCACTGGGGTGGGACAGGTCACCCTCTTAGGTGTGCCTAGAGCCTGGGAATGATTGGTAAAGCTATGGCCTATCGTGGTGGTAATGCCTGACTCAAGGTAATGGGGGGAGGGGTCAGTGGGGGGGGTGAGAGACCCCCAACAAGGGTGGTCACCTGGGGTGCCCATCAAAAGAACACGGGTTTTTGCTCATTTGGAGAGTCTGGGGGCTGATGTGATTTTTCCCAGGAGGCCCGCATGCATGAGCGGGATCAGGCGCAGCTTCGGAAGACTTTGGTGAGCGAAGTATTCCACTCAGGGTTCGACAACAGGGCCCGAGGGTGGCAATTCTAATTAATGAAAGGGTCTGGTATTGTTCGGAGAAGATAATAGCGGGCCCGGCCAGGCGGTATATTATAGTCACGGGCGTATTAGAAGGGAAGATATGCTGATGAATGTGTACTACCTGAATTGGGATGATAGAGTGTTCATGTAACGCTTACCAACTCAAGATAGCCATCAAATCATTATGGGGGAGACATGGACTGCACGTTAGACCCGAGGGTGGATAACTCTAGGCCAAGGTCACTAGTAGTCCCGGCGGGTATGGCAAACGTGTTCATTGCCTTTATGTAGCAAACAGGGTAGGAGGGGGGCAGACCCTTGGCGGTTTGGGCATTGGGGGGAGAAGGAGTTTTTGTTCTTTTCCCCAGTGCATAATGTTTTTTTGCAGGATTGATTACTTTGTCATAAGCCCGGCATTGTTGGCAGGGGTGAAGAAGTCCGAGTAATCAGCGATGGTCATTTCTGACCATGCCACACATTGGGTGATCTTGGGAGTTGGAGGTAGGCCGGGGGTGTCGTAAAAGGTGGCGGTTAGATGTAGGCCCGTTGGCAGGCCTGGGGTTCTGTGCAAGGATCTTAGGAACTATCCAGAACTATATTTTGAACAATGACAATGGGGAGGTCTCACCTTCGATTCTATGGGAGGCGCTGAAGGTAATAATAAGGGGAGAAATTATATCCTTCAAGGCACATGTAGATGCGGAGGCAAGAAGGGAGCTGGAAAAACTGTAAACGATATTATAGGGGTTGATCGCAGGTATGCGAACAGTCCATCCCCAGAGCTATTAGCGGAGAGAAAAAAACTGCAAACACAGTTCACTTTGATCTCTACAGATGGGGCAGTGCGACAGTTGAGGCAAGGGCCAATCTACAAGTATGGGAAGAGGGCAAGTCAACTCTTGGAATATCAACTGAGGAAATGGGAGGCAGAAAGAGAGATTGTCCAGATTAGAGCACGGGATGGGGGGCTGCTCTCAGCTCAGGAGAAGCTGAATGTGGTATTTAGGGTCTTCTATAAAAAGCTACACAGATCCGAACAGCCACGAGATGAGAGGGATATGGTGGAGTTCCTGGGGGAGTTGGAGTTTCGCACGGTGGGGGATCAGTTACAGGAAGAATAGAGGCTTTCTTGGAGTTGGAAGAGATCAAGGAGGCGCTGAAATTGATGCAGTCATGGGCAGCACAGTGGCACAGTGGTTAGCACTGCTGCCTCACGGCACCGAGGTCCCAGGTTCGATCCCTGCTCTGGGTCACTGTCCGTGTGGAGTTTGCACATTCTCCCCGTGTTTGCGTGGATTTCGTCCCCACAACCCAAAGATGTGCAGGCTCGGTGGATTGGCCACGCTAAGTTGCCCCTTAATTGGAAAAAATGATTTGGGTACTCTAAATTTTTTTTTAAAGAAAAGAAATTGATGCAGTCGGGGAAGGCACTGGGGCCCGACGGGTTCCCGGTGGAATTTTATAAAACATTTGTCGACCAGCTGACCTCTTTCTTGTTGAGAATGTTCAGGGACTCCTTGGAGAGAGATGCTTTGCCACAGATGCATCAATTTCCCTGCTGCTGAAGGACAAAGACCCCACAGACTGCAGGTCATATCATCCGATCTCCCTGTTAAATGTGGATGTGAAGTTTCTAACTAAGGTGTTGGCAGATTGCACAAGTCAGGAGTGTAATGGAATACTCTCCACTTGCCTGGATGAGTGCAGCTCTAACAATACTCCAAAAGCTTGAGAATATCCAGCACAAAGCAGCCTGCTTGATTGCTGCCCCTTCCACAAACATTCAACCCCTCCACCACCGATGAACAATGGCAGCCGTGTGTACCATCTACAAGGTGCACTGCAGGAACTTGCCAAGGTTCCTTAGACAGCACCTTCCAAACCCACGACCACTACCATCTGGAAGTCAAGGGCAGCAGGTACCGGGAACCCCACAACCTGGAGGTTCCTCTCCAAGTCACTCACTATCCTGACTTGGAAATATATCGCTGTTTATTCACTGTCGCAGGGTCAAAATACTGGAACTCCTTCCCTGACAGCACTGTGGGTATACCTACACCTTAGGGACGGCAGTGGTTTCAAGAACGCAGCTCACCACCATCTTCTCAAGTGCAACAATGGATGGGCACTAGATTCTGCCCTAACCAGTGATGTCCACATCCCATAAATGAATTTGTAAAAATGTTCCCCAAACCCCCAGTCCTACCTCTGTCTCACCTCTCCTTCTGTCTTGCATCCTGACACCAGCCTTAGCGAAAATGACCCGGCCTCACCGTTGTACCGACCGTCGACCCCAGTGCCACTCGGTCCCCTTCACGACCCCTCAGGCACCGGACATAGCACAGAGGCATCTAGGCTTGGTGTAACAGTGACTTTAATTGTGCCATTCACATACAAGTGCCCTAGCCCCTATAACTAAGCTGTGCCCTGCACCAGTGCCAACTTACTACGTGTCGAACTTCTTTGCCTTATGGGCCCTACCACTACGTCTTGGTGTTTCCCCAGACGGTACAGCAGGAGTGGAGGCGGACTGCTGTGACTCCTGCCCTGCGACTTGGCTCTCCGTCGGCGCGCGTTTCCTGGGGTGGCCTGGCTTGGATGGGCCAGGCTGCTCGGTGGGCATGCTGGATGGCGTGGTGCCACCATGTTCTGCCCGCTGCCCAGCAGATGCACCAGGGACGGAACGGGGGGAGTCCGAGTGTTCCAGACCTCCTTTGCATGAGTCACCGGGACGGGCCCTAGAACCTCCTCCTCTCTCGAGGAGCCTGGTGGCCCCTGGGCCTCATATGGGACGGTGGTGCGAGCGGAGACAAGTGCCGTGGCACCACCGACACCTGGCGCTGCCAGTCCTGGAGACCCGCTGTGGTATCGACCAGGGTCTGAACGTTGGCAGCGATGGAGCTCAGGGAGTGCGCCATCCCTGTCAGGGGCTGTGCAACCTCCCTCTGGGCTTGTGCGACGCCATCCGGCATGTGGGCAAGGACACCGAAGCTCTCAGCGATGGCCTGCTGAGACTGGGCCATTTCCTGCTGAGACTGGGCCATGGCCTGTAGGGACTCAGCCAGACCCCGGAGCTCGGCAGCAATGTCCAGCTGGCTCTGGGACACGGCTGCCTGTGAGAGGGCAGCCCTGTCCTGGGCCACGGATGACGCGTGCACATGAAGCCCCACGCCTTGCAGAAGCTGACCCATGGCCAAAACAATTGCCCCCATTGCCTCCACAGCGGACACCACCTGTGCGATGTGGCCTGGGTGGCAGCCATGACCAGCACCGCTCCCTGCTCCTGGACACGGATGGACTCCTCCAACTGCATCTGCAGATGCTGGAAGGCGGCCGTTATCCCGTTGTTAACTCTCTGGGTTTCCAAACGCATCGGGTCTGTGGGTGGGTCTGGTAAGTCCAGGAACCCGGGAACCGTCTGGGCGGCAGCTGGGTGCTGGGGCTGGGCTGACCTCCGACTGTCCCGCCCCTCGGCTGCTCCTACTTCCACCTGCTGTACTGGTTCGGCTGTGTGGTGCGCACCAGTCAGTGTCCCAGGAGCCTCATCACTAATGTGCCCAACCGAGGTGAGGGTATCTGCGATGGTGGAGGGTGTGGGTGACAGCTGTGACGCAAGGTCCATGTCCTCATTGGACCCCAGGTCTGGGGTCTCCTGGGTCGAGCCTTGGACCGATGGACGTTGTCCCCGGCCCATGTGAGGGGCCGTGTCCGGTCTGTCCATCATCAGTTTGGCCGTCCTCTGTGCGTCACTGTCCAGGCTCCCTGTCCTCTGTCCGTCACTGTCCTGGCTCTCCGTCCTCTCTTCATCCGTTTCATGGCCGTCAGTGTCCTGACTGTCCATCCTGTGTTCGTCAGTGTCGTTTGTGTCAGTCCTCTGTGCATCCGTCTCCTGTGGCCCAGTTTGGCACGTGGAGTCGGGTGTGAGGGGGTGGAGGCGGCAGTGTGAGGGGGTGGAGTGTGAGGGGGCGGTTAGGGGGTGGAGGGGTCAGTGTGAGCAGGTGGAATGTGAGGGGGAGTTAGGGGGTGGAGGGGGCAGTGTGGAGGTGCAGTGTGAGGGGGGATTAGGGGGTGGAGGGGCAGTGTGAGGGGGTGCAGTGTGAGGGGGAGGTGAGGGGCTAAGGGAGTGCAGCCAGGCAGGGGAATCTCACTTGGTACTGCGCCTCCGATCTGGCATGGCGCTACCTCCTGGGTGGCGGCTCCCCCAGCGAGGTCCAGTGCCCTCTGCTCATGGATGGTGAGCGGGTGCAGAACAAGTGATCCCCCTCCGGTTCTTGCACACTCACGATGGTTGTGGGCTGTCTTATCCTGCGGGGGGTGGGGGCATCAGAGTTAGGCTGTCAGCAGCAAGACGCGCAGATGTTGGCAACATTATGACTGGGGGTGGGGACACTGGGCACCACGCCATGGCAGCTCGAAAGGGCGATGTGGTGCCCATGTGGGTCGTGTTGTATGTGGTGCCCCCCCCCCCGCGTGGGCAGGGGGGGCATGTGGCATGTGGTCCGGGGGGGGGGGGGGGGGGGGGCTGGGGGAACTCTCAGGATACTTATCCTGGCTGCCCTTGTGAGGTCGTGGAACATCTTGCGGCACTGCTCTCCCGAGCGTGGGCTGTGCCCCGCAGCGCAAACGGCGATGCCCACATCACGTCAGCTGCGCCTGACTGTGCTTGCCGGATGCCGGTGGCCATGTCTTGGGCACAGCATCACCCTCCGCTCTTCCACTGCGTCCAGCAGTGTCTCCAGGTCATTGTCCTGGAACCTGGGAGCGGCACGGCGGGGCGCAGCCATCTCTCTGTGTCGGAGCCTGTGCGTGGATCGCGCACATAAAATGACGCGGCGCCGCGTCATCCGGGCGTCGTGTGATGACGGCGCCGCTCTGGCGCCATGCCCACCGCGCTCCTCGCGGCCCCGCTGCTGGCCGCTTTTCTGGGCCTGAATCGATGCTGACGGCAGCCCGTTGGCGCATCGTGAAACGCGACGGCGTTCATGACGGCGTGGACACTCGGACTCGTCATCGGAGAATCCTGCCCCGTATACCTGGATTGGTCACACTAATGATTTCAGGTGGGTCATCCAGGTTTAGTGCTCAGTGAAGCATGGGTACCCCTAAGAACTATTCAGTTTTAATTCTGAGAAAAAAAGCTATAATTTCCACCGATTTTCTCATTTCCCTCTCTTGAAGGTGCTGACTCTTGCCAGTGTTGAGCGTGTAGATAATAAGAGCTTTTTCAACAACCTGGCCATTCTTTACGAATAAGTACGATGCAGTGACTCCTGACAGCCAGTAGATTATTTGACCATGGAAGCCATCACAACCAAGACTGATTCCCTACTTACTCAATAGCAAATTTCCCAGCAATAGTCACTGGAATTGCAACTCAAAACAGAAACGAGAGCACTGATATAAATCTTTCCTCTTCTTGTTTCTTATAAAATTTATGACAGTCATTACTCCTGCAGTTCACGGCCATTTCAGGTACCTCACCTGTCTGTGATACAGGTTGTTCTTTCCCTTTCTCTGCTGCATTGTGTTCTTACCCAGGACAGACTAATCTCACTCCTGTCATTGCTCGTAGCAGGAGAACCTGGTAATTATACTTACCTAGAATAAATTTCAGCACAAGTACTTTCCCCTCCTCTGTGGAACAAAATCACAAGGCATAAATACAAGGAGCATGGTAGCACAGTGGTTAGAACTGTTGCTTCACAGCGCCAGGGTCCCAGGTTCGATTCCCGCTTGGGTCACTGTCTGTGCGGAGTCTGCACAGTCTCCGCGTGTCTGCGTGGGTTTCTGCTACGGTTTCCTCCCACAAGTCCCGAAAGACATGCTGTTAGGTAATTTGGACATCAGTGTACCTGAACAGGCGGCAGAATGTGGCAACTAGGGGCTTTTCACAGTAACTTCATTGCAGTGTTAATGTAAGCCTACTTGTGACAATAAAGATCATCAAATTAAAAGAACAGTGAACATCCCCACTGTTGATGGAAGAGTAGAGCATTCGAGTGCCCATGATTCCTTATATGCTCTGACTGGGTTAAATAATATCCTAGAAGTTTATTATTACATTCGAGATCAGGGGCGCGATTCTCCAACCCCCCACCGGGTCGGAGAATCGCCGGGGGCTGGCGTGAATCCCGCCCCCGCCGTGTCCCGGATTCTCCGCCACCAGAGATTCGGCGGGGGTGGGAATCACGCCGCGCCGGTCGGCGGGGGCGGGAATCGCGCCGTGCCGGTCGGCAGGCCCACCACCGGCAATTCTCCGGCCCGCAATGTGCCGAAGTCCCGCCGCTGTGAACCCTCTCCCGCCGGTGTGGATTAAACCATCTTTTGAATGGCGGAACAAGGCGGCGCGGTCGGGCTCCAGGGTCCTGGGGCGGCGCGGCGCGATCTGGCCCCGGGGATGCCCCCACGGTGGCCTGGCCCGCGATCGGGGCCCACCGATCCGCGGGCGGGCCTGTGCCGTGATGGCACTCTTTTTCTTCCGCCTTCACCATGGTCTTCACTATGGCAGAGGTGGAAGAGACCCCCTCCCCTGCGCATGCGCGGGGATGACGTCAGAAGCCGCTGACGCTCCTGCGCATGCGTCGCCTGGCGAAGACCTTTCGGCGAGTGGCGCCAAAGGCCTTTCCCGCCAGCCGGCGGAACGGAAACCACTCCGGCGCGGGCCTAGCCTCTCAAGGTGAGGGCTTGGCCCCTAAAGGTGCGGAGACTTCCGCACCATTGGGGCGGCCCGACGCCAGAGTGGTTCCCGCCACTCCATTACACCGGAACCCCCCGCCCCGTCGGGTAGGGGAGAATCCCGACCCTGGAGTCAATTTTGGAATTTCACTTCAACTTGGATAGAATAAGCTTGCATGATAATTCATCAGGATTCCATCAAATACACAGCACAGAAACAATCCTCAAAGCCTAACTAGTCCATGACAGCATTGATGTTCCACTCGAGCCTCCTTCCATCGTTCCTCATCTAACTCTATCAGCGTAACCTCCTACTCTATTCTCCTTCATATGCTTAACTGTCTACTCATTAAGTGCTATTTACTTCTGCTGCAGCACATTGTAGGGAGTTCCATATGTTCGCTGCTCTTTGGGCAGAGGTTTTTTCTGAATTCCCTATTCAGTTCCTTGGTCACTATATTCTATTGCTGTCCTCGGGCTTTGCTCTTCTCCCCAAGTGGAAATACAAGTTTGATTTTTGTGGAGGAGGTGGAAATGTCCAGTCAAGAGACTACCTTTGAAAGGGTGCCACCATATTTTGGTGTCAGGAAGGAGGGCGCAGAATGTATTCAGGCCCAGAACATCCGGTATTGGGAGGCAGCCACTGAGGCATGCAGGTTAGAAGGCCCACCTCAGTTTGCAGGGATTTCGACCCAATTGTATTAAAAGCTATTAGGCACTCTAGACCTCAACTCTCATCCACCACATTCCCCAAATGCCCCCAGGCCCCCTCTATGCTCCGTCATATCTGCCATGTCATCGCCATGCCCCCATTTCCTATCTATATCTCCATGCTCCCTCATATTTCCCATGCCACCTTGATGCTTCTCCCGCCGGGTCGGAGAATGGCCGTTGGCCGCCGTGAATCCCGCCCCCGCCGAAGTCTCCGCTCCCGGAGATTGGGCGGGGGCGGGAATCTGGCCGCGCCGGTTGGCGGGACCCCCCGCTGGATTCTCCGGCCCGGATGGGCCGAAGTCCCGCCCAGGAATTGCCTGTCCCGCCGACGTAAATCAAACCTGGTATTTACCGGCGGGACCAGGCGGCGTGGGCGGGCTCCGGGGTCCTGGGGGGGGGGCGCGGGGCGATCTGACCTCGGGGGGTGCCCCCACGGTGGCCTGGCCCGCGATCGGGGCCCACCGATCCGCGGGCGGGCCTGTGCCGTGGGGGCACTCTTTCCCTTCCGCCTCCGCTACGGCCTCCACCATGGCGGAGGCGGAAGAGACTCTCCCCACTGCGCATGCGCGGGAAACTGACAGCGGCCGCTGACGCTCCCGCGCATGCGCTGGGAAACTGACAGCGGCCGCTGACGCTCCCGCGCATGCGCCGCATTTCCGCGCCAGCTGGCGGGGCAACAAACGCCATTTCCGCCAGCTGGCGGGGCGGAAATCCCTCCGGCATCGGCCTAGCCCCTCAATGTTGGGGCTAGGCCGTCAAAGATGCGGAGACTTCCGCACCTTTTTGCCGGCGCGATGCCCGTCTGATTGGCGCCGGCTTTGGCGCCAGTCGGCGGGCATCCCGCCGTTGGGGGAGAATTTCGCCCCATGTATCATGCATGTAGCCATTCACCCAGTATCCACTATAGGCAGACCTCACAATAATTTGTACATGAAAAAAATGAACTTCCCACAATGTAATAGGGCTCTCACTCATACACACTTAATAGTGAACAAACTCATTCATGAAACCCATCCAAAAAAATTAAATCCCCTCGAACGGTCAATCTGTTGTAAAACCAACCACGTCAAAGTCAGGTAATCATTTAATAACCTTTTAAATCTGTCAATCAGAATACAGCCCCCAGTGAGAATTGTGGTCTGGAGCTTTTGAAACTCTGCAAAGCATTCATAATAACATCAGCTATAATAACAATCCTCAGAAATGTAAATAATGGAGTCTATTAAAATGAAAACCAAATGGCCTTCTGTCAGGTGTCCTATCAATCCGTAGCCTTGCATGCCCTGGGATTGCAAGTGTACATCTAAATACATCTTAAATGTTATAAGGGCAGCACAAGTGGATAGCACTGAGGCTTCACAGCGCCAGGGTCCCAGGTTCGATTCCCCGCTGGGTCATTCTCGGTGCAGAGTCTGCACAGTCTCCCAGTGTCTGCGTGGGTTTCTTCCGGGTGCTCCGGTTTCCTCCCACAGTCCAAAGACGTGTAAGTTAGGTGGATTGGCCCAAGCTAAATTGCCCTTAGTGTCCAAAAACGTTAGGAGGGGTTATTGGGTTGCGGGGATAGGGTGGAAGTGAGGTCTTAAGTGGGTTGGTGCAGACTCGATGGGCCGAATGGCCTTCTTATGCACTGTATGTTCAATGTTCTAAGGGTCTCTGCCTCCATCACCCTTTCAGACAGCGAATTCCAAACTCCCACCACCATCTGGGTAAAAAAGCTTTTCCTCACATCTCCTCTAAACGTCCTGCCAAGTACCTTGGGCAGGATTCTCCGATATTGGCGCGATGTCCGCCGTCAGGAGCCAAAAACGGCGCGAATCAGACCGGCATTGCGCTGCCCCAAAGGTGCGGAAGTTTCCGCATCTTGGGCGGCTGAGCCCTCGCCTTGAGGGGCTAGGCCCGAGCTGGCCTGATTTCCGCCCCGCCAGCTGGAAAGGCCTTTGGTGCTCGCCAGCTAGCGCGAAACTGACTTTTCCGGGCAGCGCATGCGCGGGAGCGTCAGCGGCCACTCACGGCATCCCCGCGCATGCGCATTGGAGGGGGTCTCTTCCGCCTCCGCCATGGTGGAGACCATGGCGAAGGCGGAAGGAAAAGAATGCCCCCACGGGACAGGCCCGCCCGCGGATCAGTGGGCCCCAATCGAGGGCCAGGCCACCGTGGGGGCACCCCCTGGGGCCAGATCGCCCCGCGCCCCCCCCCAGGACCCCAGAGCCCGCCCTCACTGCCGTGTCCCGTCGTCCCAAAGGTGGTTCAATCCACGCCGGCTGGTGTGGGTTGACAGCGGCGGGACTTCGGCCCATTGCGGGCCGGAGAATCGACGGGGGGGGTGCCGCCAACCGGCACGGCGCGATTCCCGCCCCCGCCGAATAGCCGGTGCCGGAGAATTCGGCAACCGGCGGGGGCGGGATTCACGCCAGCCGCCAGCAATTCTCCGACCCGGCGGGGGGTCGGAAAATCCCGCCCCTTAAATCTATGCCCCTTGGTCATTGACCCCTGCAGCAAGGGGAAACGTTACATAATATTTAATGATCCTATGTTGTGATACTGTGAATGCAGAAAAGGGGCAGAATCTTATGGTCTTAGAATATGAGCACGTGAGGAACAATTTCTGAATCTCCACCCCACATTGGCTTTCAATGAGTCCTTCTGGGAGATCTTCCCAGAGAAGTGCCAGTAAGGACAGCAGATTCACAGTAACTTCATTGCAGTGTTAATGTAAGCCGTTTATTATCATAAACGAGGGCCAGTGCTGTTTCACCAGGATCTATGTTGGGACATCAATTATTCACCATGAGTGGAATTGTTCCAGAGAATGGCAAGATTTTAGGTTCTGACTGGAAACCAGCATGTATCTCCCCAGAGAATCAGCCAAGTCTTCTCTTCAGATCTTCTGACACTTTGTCAAAGAAAGGTTCATCTCCACAGAGCTCAGGGCGTCCTTTAAAAACATCGCCCAGATCTCAAAGTTAAGATACACCTCCCTTCACCTCCCCGCCACTCCCCCCCCACCCCCCGTCCCGTCCTCCCCAAGGACATCAGGACCCGACTGTAATATTCATTACTGGCAATCATCCCCAACCTAATAATCATCATCGGCAATCTCCCTCCCTCTAATCATCATTGCCAGAAATCTCCACCCTCCTCTACAATAATCATTGCCGACTATCTCCATCCCTGCTAATAATCATCACTGACAATCTCCACCCCAATAATCATCACCAAAAATCTCCCCCCCGCACCCGCCCCCCTGTCTTCCGGGTGCGGTGATGACCAGCTAAGCCGCACGTTTCGGCAGCTCCCGTTGGAACGGACTTTTGGGCTCTTGATAAGAGACCCAACGGCAATTTTAAACGGCCAAAATCACTGTGCAGTGAAATAGAAGGGAATCCCCCCCGGACGTTGATGGACAAAGGAGAGGATAGCGGCAGGATTGCAGTGGATCCTTCGGAGCAGTGGCAAGGAAGGGAAGCTCGAAGCAAGATGGCGTCGGAAGGTGGCAGTTCGATATGGGGCCCGGAGCAACAAGAGTTCCTGCGGCGCTGTGTGGAAGAGCTGAAGAAGGAGGTGTTGGCCCCGATGCTACAGGCAATTGAAGGGCTAAAGGAGGCGCAGAGGACCCAGGAGCTGGAGCTTCGGGTCGTGAAGGCAAAGGCTGCTGAAAATGAAGATGAAATTCAGGGCCTGGTGGTGAAGACCGAGATGCACGAGGCGCAGCACAAGAGGTGTGTGGAGAGGTTGGAAGCCCTGGAGAATAATTTGAGGAGGAAGAATCTAAGAGTCTTAGGTCTTCCCGAGGGCGTGGAGGGGGCAGACGTCGGGGCATATGTGAGCACGATGCTTCACTCGCTAATGGGATCGGAGGCCCCGACGGGCCCTTTGGAGGTGGAGGGAGCTTATCGAGTTATGGCGCGAAGACCAAGGGCAGGAGAAATACCTCGAGCCATAGTGGTGAGGTTTCACCGCTATAATGTCAGAGAGATGGTCTTAAGATGGGCGAAGAAAACTCGGAGCTGCAGGTGGGAGAACGCGGTGATCCGCGTATACCAGGATTGGAGTGCGGAGGTGGCGAGAAGGAGGGCAAGTTTCAATCGGGCTAAGGCGGTGCTTCACAAAAAGGTGACATTTGGAATGCTGCAACCGGCGAGACTGTGGGTCACATACCAAGGGAAGCACCACTACTTTGAGATGACAGAAGAGGCGTGGACATTCATGGTGGACGAGAAGCTGGAATAGTCTGGCGAGAGAAAGAGCTTCTGGGGCAAAGTGGTGGGGTGACTATGTGGGACGAGGCAGGGGGGGGGGGATGATTTTTCAATTGTTAACTCTTTAATCCTGTAAATTTCCTCTCTTCCCCTCGTTTTGGGGGGGGGGGGGGGGGGGGGAGTATGAGGAACTGTGGGCGCCGGTGGGTAGGAAACGGGGCCGAATGGGAAATGTGGGCCTCGTTCCCGCGCTATGGTAATTAAGGCGGGAACAGGGACGCAGGAAGGTGGGGGCCTCGCACAGTGAGAGGCCGAGGGTAAACGGGGAAGCCGAGGTCAGCCAGAGTTCGCTGATTTCTGGGAGCAACATGGGGGGTGTAATTACGCTAGAGAGGGATCTAGCGGAGGGGGGGGGGGAGCTAACTGGGTTGCTGCTGCTAAGGGGAAGGGGGAGCTGTTATGGGGCGGGGTGGTCGAGGCGGGAGGGCACCGTCGGTGGGATATACGGGTACGTGGGAACTGGGTAAGGAGCTGGGTTAAAAAAGGGGGTGGCTAGTCGACAAGGGGTGGGGGGGTAAAGAGCCCCCAACCCGGTTGATCACGTGGAACGTGAGAGGGCTGAATGGGCCGATTAAAAGGGCGCGGGTACTCGCACACCTAAAGAAATTAAAGGCAGATGTGGTTATGTTGCAGGAGACGCACCTGAAATTGACAGATCAGGTCAGACTACGTAAAGGATGGGTGGGACAGGTGCTTCATTCGGGTTTGGATGCGAAGAATAGGGGGCTGGCTATTTTAGTGGGGAAACGGGTACTGTTTGAGGCAAAGACCACAGCGGCGGACAGTGGGGGTAGATACGTGATGGTGAGTGGCAGACTGCAAGGGGAGGCGGTGGTTCTGGTGAACATATACGCCCCGAACTGGGATGATGCAAACTTCATGAGGCGTATGTTGGGGCCTATCCTGGACCTGGAGGCGGGAAAGTTGGTAATGGGGGGAGATTTCAATACAGTGCTTGATCCAGGGCTGGACCGGTCGAGGTCCAGGACCGGGAGGAGGCCGGCAGCGGCCAAGGTGCTTAAGGACTTCATGGAGCAGATGGAAGGAGTAGATCCTTGGAGATTTATCAGACCTAGGAGTAAGGAGTTCTCATTCTTCTCCCATGTTCACAAGGTATATTCACGGATAGACTTTTTTGTCCTGGGAAGGGCACTGATTCCGAAGGTGACAGGGACGGAGTACACGGCCATAGCCATCTCGGACCACGCTCCACACTGGGTAGATCTGGAGGTAGGAGAGGAAAAGGAACAGCACCCACTCTGGAGAATGGATATGGGCCTGTTGGCGGATGAGGGGATGTGTCTAAGGGTGAGGGGGTGTATCGAAAGGTACTTGGAGCTTAATGACAATGGAGAGGTTCAGGTGGGAGTGGTCTGGGAGGCGTTGAAGGCGGTGGTCAGAGGGGAACTGATATCCATAAGGGCACATAAAGGGAAGCAAGAGTGTAAAGAAAGGGAGCGATTGCTGAGAGAACTTCTGAGGGTGGACAGGCAATATGCAGAGGCACCGGAGGAGGGGCTGTACAGGGAAAGACAAAGGTTACATGTGGAATTTGACCTGCTGACCACGGGTAAGGCAGAGGCACAGTGGAGGAGGGCACAGGGAGTGCAGTATGAGTATGGAGAGAAGGCGAGTCGGTTACTGGCCCAACAATTGAGGAAGAGGGGAGCGGCGAGGGAGATAGGTGGGGTGAGGGATGAGGAGGGTGAGATGGAACGGGGAGCGGAGAGAGTGAATGGGGTGTTTAAGACATTCTATGAGAGGTTGTATAAGGCTCAGCCCCCGGAAGGGAAGGAGGGAATGATGCATTTCCTGGATCAGCTGGAATTCCCGAAGGTGGAGGAGCAGGAGAGGGCGGGACTGGGAGCACAGATTGATGTGGAGGAGGTGGTAAAGGGGATTGGGAGCATGCAGGCGGGGAAGGCCCCGGGACCGGATGGGTTCCCAGTGGAATTTTATAGGAAATATATAGACCTACTGGCCCCGCTCTTGACGAGAACCTTTAATGAGGCCAGGGAAAGGGGGAAGTTGCCCCCGACTATGTCGGAGGCGACAATATCGTTACTTTTGAAGAAGGATAAAGACCCGCTGCAGTGTGGGTCCTACAGGCCCATTTCCCTTTTGAATGTAGATGCTAAGCTCCTGGCCAAGGTAATGGCGACGAGGATAGAGGATTGTGTCCCGGGGGTGGTCCATGAGGATCAAACTGGGTTCGTTAAGGGGAGACAGCTGAACACGAACATACGGAGACTGCTAGGCGTGATGATGATGCCCCCACCAGAGGGGGAGGCGGAGATAGTGGTGGCGATGGATGCCGAGAAAGCATTTGACAGGGTGGAGTGGGACTACCTGTGGGAAGTGTTGAGGAGATTTGGTTTTGGTGAAGGGTTCATTGGATGGGTACAGCTGCTATATAGGGCCCCGGTGGCAAGTGTGATCACGAACAGGCAGAGGTCTGACTACTTCCGTCTTTATAGAGGGACGAGGCAGGGGTGTCCCCTGTCTCCGTTACTGTTTGCATTGGTAATTGAGCCCTTGGCCATAGCACTGAGGGGCTCCAGGAAGTGGAGGGGAGTACTCAGGGGCGGAGAAGAACACCGGGTATCATTGTATGCAGATGATTTACTGTTGTATGTTGCGGACCCGGTGGAGGGGATGCCTGAGATAATGCAGACGCTCGGGGAGTTTGGGGAATTCTCGGGGTACAAATTGAACATGGGGAAGAGTGAGTTGTTTGTGGTACATCCGGGGGAGCAGAGCAGGGGAATAGAGGATTTACCGCTGAGGAGGGTAACAAGGGATTTCCGGTACTTGGGGATCCAGATAGCCAGGAGTTGGGGAACCTTACATAGGCTTAATTTAACACGATTGGTGGAACAGATGGAGGACGATTTTAAGAGATGGGACATGGTGCCCCTGTCACTGGTGGGGAGGGTGCAGGCGGTCAAAATGGTAGTCCTCCCGAGATTCCTTTTTGTGTTTCAGTGCCTCCCGGTGATGGTCACAAAGGCTTTTTTCAAGAAGATCGAGAAAAGCGTCATGAGTTTTGTGTGGGCTGGGAAGACCCCGAGAGGAGGGGGTTCTTGCAGCGTAGCAGGGAGAGGGGGGGACTGGCACTACCGAGCTTAAGTGAGTACTATTGGGCCTCCAATATTTCAATGGTGTGTAAGTGGATGGGAGAAGGGGAGGGAGCGGCGTGGAAGAGATTGGAGATGGCGTCCTGCAAAGGAACCAGCCTACAAGCACTGGTGACGGCACCGCTGCCGTTCTCCCCGAAGAAATACACCACAAGTCCAGTGGTGGTGGCAACACTGAAAATTTGGGGGCAGTGGAGACGGCATGGGGGAATGACGGGAGCCTCGGTGCGGTCCCCGATAAGAAATAATCATAGGTTTGTCCCGGGGAGAATAGATGGGGGATTTGGAGCATGGCAGAGAGCTGGGATTGTGCAACTGAGAGATCAGCTGTTCCTGGACGGGAAGTTTGCGAGTCTGGGAGCGCTGACGGAAAAATATGGGTTGCCCCAGGGGAATGAATTTCGATACATGCAACTGAGGGCTTTTGCGAGGTAACAGGTGAGGGAATTCCCGCAGCTCCCGACGCAGGAGATTCAGGATAGAGTGATCTCGGGGACATGGGTGGGGGATGGTAGGGTGTCAGATATATACAGGGAAATGAGAGATGAGGGGGAGAACATGGTGGATGAGCTGAAGGGAAAATGGGAGGAAGAGCTGGGGGAAGAGATTGAAGAGGGGCTGTGGGCAGATGCCCTACGTAGGGTAAACTCTTCGTCCTCGTGCGCCAGGCTTAGCCTGATACAATTTAAGGTTTTGCACAGGGCACATATGACCGGAGCAAGGCTCAGTAAATTTTTCGGGGTAGAGGATAGGTGTGGGAGATGCTCGAGAAGCCCAGCAAACCAAACCCACATGTTTTGGTCATGCCCGGCACTGTAGGGGTTCTGGGTGGGGGTGGCGAAGGTGCTTTCAAAGGTGGTGGGGGTCCAGGTCGAGCCAGGCTGGGGGTTGGCTATATTCGGGGTTGCAGAAGAGCCGGGAGTGCAGGAGGCGAGAAAGGCTGATGTTTTGGCCTTTGCGTCCCTAGTAGCCCGGCGAAGGATACTGCTTAAGTGGAAGGAAGCCAAGCCTCCGGGCGTGGAGACCTGGATAAACGACATGGCAGGGTTTATAAAACTGGAACAGATAAAGCACTAAGGGGTTCGGCTCAGGGGTTCACCAGGCGGTGGCAACCGTTCATTAACTACCTCGCAGAACGATAAAGGAAATGGGAAGGTAACAGCAGCAACCCAGGGGGGAGGGGCGGGGAGGGGGGGGGGCCCAGGTGGGTCCTCAGGGGTGTTTTTGTAAAGATATTGGTACTTGGTTATGTATATTGAATTGCTGATTTTATTATTTTGGGAGAGCTATTACTTTTGTTATGGCAGTTGCCATTTAGTTTATATATTATTTATTTATTTGTTAAAATACGGTCACGGTTATTTATATTGTTTTGCTGTTGTAAAAAGGGGAAAAACCTTTGTACTGTTTTGTTTGGCCGAAAAAGTTGAATAAAATATATTATTAAAATAAAAAATCTCCCCCCTAATAATCATTGTCAGCAGTTTCACAAATTCCATCTCCCCCTTCTAATAATCATCACGAGCATTCTTTCCCCGCCACCCCCCCCCCCCGCCTAATAATCATCGTCGGCAATCTCCCCCCAGCCCACTAATAATCATTGTTGGCAATCTACGTCCCCCCCACACTAATAATCATTGTAAGAAGTCTTACAACACCAGGTTAAAGTCCAACAGGTTTGTTCCGATGTCACTAGCTTTCGGAGCGCTGCTCCTTCCTCAGGTGAATGAAGAGGTATGTTCCAGAAACATATATATAGACAGATTCAAAGATGCCAGACAATGCTTGGAATGCGAGCATTAGCAGGTGATTAAATCTTTACAGATCCAGAGATGGGGTAACCCCAGGTTAAAGAGGTGTGAATTGTGTCAAGCCAGGACAGTTGGTAGGATTTCGCAGGCCAGATGGTGGGGGATGAATGTAATGCGACATGAATCCCTGGTCCCGGTTGAGGCCGCACTCATGTGTGCGGAACTTGGCTCTAAGCTTCTGCTCGGCGATTCTGCGTTGTTGCGCGACCTGAAGGCCGCCTTGGAGAACGCTTACCCGGAGATCAGAGGTTGAATGCCCTTGACTGCTGAATTGTTCCCCGACTGGAAGGGAACATTCCTGCCTGACGATTGTCGCGCGATGTTCTTTCATTCGTTGTCGCAGCGTCTGCGCAACAACGCAGAATCGCCGAGCAGAAGCTTATAGCCAAGTTCCGCACACATGAGTGCGGCCTCAACCGGGACCTGGGATTCATGTCGCATTACATTCATCCCCCACCATCTGGCCTGCAAAATCCTACCAACTGTCCTGGCTTGACACAATTCACACCTCTTTAACCTGGGGTTACCCCATCTCTGGATCTGTAAAGATTTAATCACCTGCTAATGCTCGCATTCCAAGCATTGTCTGGCATCTTTGAATCTGTCTATATATATGTTTCTGGAACATACCTCTTCATTCACCTGAGGAAGGAGCAGCGCTCCGAAAGCTAGTGACATCGAAACAAACCTGTTGGACTTTAACCTGGTGTTGTAAGACTTCTTACTGTGCTCACCCCAGTCCAATGCCGGCATCTCCACATCATAATAATCATTGCCGGTAATCTCCCCCTCCCCCTAATAATCATCATCAAAAATCTCCCCCCTAATAATCATCGGCAGCAGTCTCACGCCCCCTTTAATAATCATCGCCGACAATCTCTTTCCCTAATAATCATCGCCAGCAATCTCCCCCCCCCCAACCCCACTAATAATCATTGTCAGCAATCTCCGCAACCCCTCCCCCCACTAATAATCATTGCCAACAATCTCCCCCTCCCCTCTAATAATCACCGGCAACAATCTCTCCCCCCTCCAATAATCACTGCCAACAATCTCCCACTCCCCTCTGATAATCATCGCAACAATCTCTCACCTTCTCCAATAATTATTGCCAACAATCCCCCACCCACAATAATCATCGGCGACAATTCCCCCCCAATAAGCATCGCCGACAATCTCCCCCCCACCCAATAAGCATTGCCGACAATCTCCCCCCCACTCCCCGCAATAATCATCGCCGACATCCTCCCTGCAGTCTAATAATCATCACCGACAATCTCTCCCGCACCCCGCCCTCCAGAATTGTAATCAGAAAGGCTGGAAGAGATAGTTTTACTTAATGGGTAAAACTATTGTGGTGATGTGCATCAATGTAAATCCATGTAGGCTAGCTAGACACTAGAGGGAGCACCAGAAACATCACACACACACACTCAACCAATAGATCAGGTAGATAGGACACGACCAATGGACATTCACAATACACACGGAGGTGACACGACCACAGGGGGGCATTACACCAACCCATATATAAAGGACACCACACACATGATCTGCCTCTTTCCATTGGAGACAGTCAGTGAGTACAGGCACAGGGTTGATTCAATATTACACCCACCACGTGGATTGCTGCAACTGGTTAGTCAGTCTGGGTAGCTATAGTAGGATTAGCAGTAGTGTCGAACCCGAGTAATAGAAGTGTAAGTAATTTAATAAACGTGTTGAAGTTATCTCCACGTCTGAACCTTCCTTTGTCAAGTGCGCCACAAGGAAGCCGCTTATGTTACACCTCCAACATAACAAATCAACTATGATAAATAGATTTCAATGTAAGCAAATATGAAATCGTCCACATCAAAGAAATCTGAGGAATATCAACTTTGGAGGTACTGCAGCCCCACTGCCAGAGATGGGCACTGTCGCTGTGGGATAGAGACTACTTGAGGTGCCCTCTGAAGTGATTTTCAATTGCATACAATAAATAGTGGCCACATCTGCAGGTCACAACAGGAAGAACCCAACAAAGTCCTTAGTCAGCCTAATAATCAATGGCCAGCTAATTTGCCAATGGAAGTCCCACCTCCTGTAAGATCACCAAGACGCAGGAAAAGGTCAGACTGCAGTCCTGGTGGCAAGTTTGGGGAATTTCTTCCCGGTCCTGCCATCAAGGCCGCCTCTACTTTCTGCCCATTGGTTTCTCCAAATCATTAGTTGTAAAAATGTAGACGGCAGAATTTATGAGGCAGAAAGATTCCCTCAGTGATGCCCTCCAGCCCCTCCACATTGTCCATTCAACTGCAGGATGCTCCAGAAAACCACTGGCCTGTTTGCATCATTTAACTGCTGCTCTGTACAATCTTTATTTCTGGTGCACCATGAGCCCATTCGTGTGGTGGGCGGAAGGTAGCATCTAAAAATAGCAACCCCAGGATTAAGAGACAGATGGGAATATTCTCTAAAAGCTTTAGTAACTCACTAAACCCTGAACAACACATCAACAGCTTTACATTTCAGGTTCAGCAGAGTCCTATATTAAGGTTCTGAAACCTCTTAACTTGTTCTCTTAATAATAGTATAACACTGAACCAGAGAATTCCTACAATGCAAAGGAACCCACTCAGCCCATCGAGTCTGCACCAACCCTCTTAAAGAGCACCTTACCTAGGCACTCTCCCCGTAAACCACCTAACCTGCTTATCTTTTGGACACTAAGGGGAAATTTAGCCCGGCCAATCCACCTACCTTGCACATCTTTGGACTTTAGGAGGAAACCAGAGCACCTAGAGGAAACCCATGTAGACACAGGGAGAAAAGCCAAACTCCACAAACGCCCATCCAAGGCCGGAATTGAGCCCAGGTCCCTGTGAGGCAGCAATGCTAACAACTGTGCCACAATGCTTCCCACTGCTAGTTTCACTTTCTAGCTATTCAACTTCCGGTTCTTTTGTCAAAGTATAAGAATAAGAAAATTAGATATGGTTCTCCATTATATTTTCTAACTTTCCCTTCACTTCGGGAGGCAGCACCATGGCACAGTGGTTAGCATTGCTGCCTCACGGCGCTGAGGACTCGGGTTCGATCCCAGCCCCGAGTCCCTGTCCACGTGAAGTTTGCACATTCTTCCCGTGTCTGCTTGGGCCTCACCCCCACAATCCAAAAAATGTGCAGGATAGGTGAATTGGCCACGCTAAATTGTCCCTTAATTATAAAAAGAAAAGAGCTGGGTAATCTAAATTTATTTTAAAAAACTTTCCCTTCACTTCATGGATAGTCCGCAGCCTGCCGCAAGGATATGACATGTTTAGCTGCTGACCTGGAAGTGCGGAAGTCGAGGCTGGAGGGGAGAGGAACAGAGTGGCAGAGAAGGCAGAGAACAGGACAAAGGGGGACAGGGCGGTGAAAAGGGGGAGAGGTATGGGATATGGGGGGGATAAGAGTCAGAGAGGGGAAATGAGCGGGGAGGGTTTTGTGTGGTTCATGAAAAATGGGAGCAATGTATGTAGAAGACTGTGTGTAGCATGCGATGTGATAGAAGAGGTAATCCTTAGAGCACAAAAGGAATACTACAGATGAGATTTTGTTATTTCATACATTTCATAGAATTCGCAGTGCAGAAGGAGGCCATTCGGCACATCGAGTCTGTACCGGCTCTTGGAAAGAGCACCCTACCCAAGGTCCACACCTCCACCCTATCCCCATAACCCAGTAACCCCACCCAAAGGGCAATTTTGGACACTAAAGGCAATTTATCATGGCCAATCCACCTAACCTGCACATCTTTGGATTGTGGGAGGAAACCGGAGCACCCGGAGGAAACCCACGCACACACAGGGAGGATGTGCAGACTCCACACAGACAGTGACCCAAGCCAGAATTGAATCTGGGACCCTGGAGCTGTGAAGCAATTGTGCTATCCACAATGCTACCGTGCTGCCCCACGGGGGGCAGTGAGAGCAATGGTTTTGAAGTCTGACACCATTGAGGAGATGGGGGTGGGATGCCAGGTATAACAGTTATAAGAAATGTAATTATGGCTGAATAGTGGGTGGGAACTCATGGGTGTTTGGGATATAAGGAGGGGGGCTCATGCAATCTGGGACTGATGCCTCTGTGCCTGGGAATGAGAAAGAGTAAATTAGTATAATGATTATGTTTTCGAACTGGTAATCGAGAGATCTGTGCTAAGGTACAGGAGTACAAATCCCACCAAGGCAGCTGGAGAATTGGAATTCAATTAATTAAGAAAGTCTGCAATAAAAAGCTCATATAATATTGATGAGCGTGAAACCATTCAATTGTCACTTATTGTCATCAGCCACTCTCATGGAGGGGAAGGGTACAAGAGAGTGGGAGCTTGCTCAGTGAGGACACACATCAGGAACGTGGCACCATCCAAAATTTCCAACCACTAAAATGGTTGTAAAAAAATCATGTTACCTGAATATCAGTATGTTTGGTGAGATTCAAGGCACCTTGATGGGTTGGAAATGCCGAAAGTGATCCCTCTGCACGGAGGAATTTCAAATTAAGGCAGTGAGTGAGAAATTGAATGTACTGAAACACTACACTGGGATCAAATATGCTATTATCCAGTGTGAGCTGTTTACTTATACAACGATGGCTGGTTAGAGTTAAACTGATGGAGAAAAGTTAGAAAATATTTACTTACCACCACAATATACCGAGGTCTGTACTGAATTGTACCAAAAAGACCAAGTATGACAACAATGATGTGCAAGAAGTTTGCTAGAATGGGGGCCCACTGATATCCCAGGAAATCAAAGATTTGCCTCTCCAAAGCAGCGAGCTTAAAAGGAAAAGAGAGAAAGAAAATTGAGTCAAACCACATTGACCATTGTTTATATAATGACCAAAAATTCGATTTAGATTATATTGTGTAGCACATTTCTCAAAAAAAGTGTCCCAAAGTGCTTTGCACACATTACTGTGCAGCGCGCTGACTGTTGTTATGTACCCGGAAGGAGAGACAATTTTAAGAGTTTGAATTCTGGATGAGAAGGCTCGCCAACTGCAATTTTTTCAAACTTTTCGACATCGATTTTCGTCAATTGAACATCTAATATTCGATGCCACTGACCGTTTGCAGCCACATTTAATCCACATTAAATAATCTCAGTAGTGTAGGTTTTAAGACTGAAGTGAAAACTATAGAAGGGCAGCCTTTGTGTGACCATTGTAAACTGCTGCATAAATAAGACCAATAAAAAACCTGCTGCAATCTCTATTTGACCAACCCATCCAATTTCAAAAGGCAAAAAGATATAACTTCCCTGCACACAATGACACAGAATGGTCCATTTACCATTGGCAATACTTTTATGAGGGAATGCAAAAATGCAGACAAAAACATCTAATGTTCTATAGATGCGATTCTATTGGCAGAATTATACATGGTGCCATGGTCCCTATCACCTGCCCCCCTCCCCCCCACCCACCCACCCACCGGCTAAAAGGTTAGAGGGAGAGTGGGATGAGTGGAAGAACGGCTGGAGGTGGGGTTTCCGCCCCTTTGCAGGAAGTCCAGCCTCAGGTATCTACTCGCCAATCAGAGGCCAACAGTTCACAAGTACCAGCAGCACCAATGTGACCGCAATCTGCCCACTGCTCTGTATTTGGAGCTTAAGGGGGCATTTAGTGATGGATCAGGATTTTGTAAGTGTTTGAAGGGCGAGCAAGTGGTAGGCAGGCTGCCTGCTGGATTTTGTGCCCTCTGCTTTCTAATCCACCAAGAGTGGGGTAGGAAGAGGGGGGCGGGGGGGGGGGGGGGGGGGGGTTTAATCCAGCCCTATGTTTACACTTCTGGTGAGAGTTCTCATCCATCTGGTAAATTAATCGAAAATTCAGATGTGCACAGCCCATGATCTTCTGACCACGTGGGTACTGAACTAGAATTTCTGAAATGCTGTCCAGGTGGACAAAGCTCCCAATTTGTGAACCTCGAATCAGAAATGACCCAATGTGTATTCTCTCAAGATGCAGTCGTCTCGAAAATTAGCCTCACTTGTCTGCCCAACTCCATGTTTAATTTATTTGTATGTCCACAGATATGTTCATTTGAACAATAGGGGGAATGCTGGTGTTTGATACTTAGTTCAAATCAGTGCCTTAGTCACAGCTTGTGCCTAAATGTTCCCTGAGACCCTGCGTTTAAATGCTTCAGCGCTTATAGAACCTTTGCTAGTAACGCCCTCTTGTTATTTTCAATCAACTTTAACAGTTGGGCACTGCATTAAACTGACACTAATGTAATACATTGCTTCAACACATTTTATAGCATCCATATGTAACACTGTACACAACTTGTTTGTATTTACTGATGCACTGTAGTTCATTTGATGGCTGAATATCTTAAAAACTTGTAAAATGTATTTTATAAAACAGCATATCATAAGAGTTGCATGGTCCAATATTTACTGCCAAATCGCAATTAGATAACATTGATAACTGGGCTAACTTTAGTATCCAAATGAATCCACTGTGGAGCAGCAATGATGATGATAGTAAATAGGAACGTGCAACCTCTAGGGAATTCTAACAATGTCAATGAAGAAACTCATTAAAATGCAGGTTGCAGAATGACATCTGCCAAGGCAAAGAAAGTATTAGCCCATTACCTGCGAGCTCCAGGACAGTGAATCTGGGGATACCCCAAAGATGCACTGGGAAATCATCACCCCTGGACATTGTCATGTAAGGATTGCACGACAATTGTGCGGGAAGTTCAAACTTCCTATGGGCAATTGTCCTGCAGTGGGAGCCATACGAAAATATGATTTAAATCACAAACTTCGATGGTTCCACCCGTCATACAGTAATATTTACCCAGAAAAAGTTCGAAGAATCAAAACCACTTCGAGCTTCTGGGTAACTATTGTACTGACCTCTGCCAGCTCCCCACGGGACCCTGAATACCTCCCACCAGACTCCACCCCCCCCCCCCCCCCCCCCCAACACGGGGCTTCTCCCACACCCGCCAACTGTCCTGTGGGAAATTCCCTCACACACTCCTGATGCCCCATGGGACCCTTCAACCCCCCCCCCCCCCCTCCCTCCGATTGCAACCCCCCAATTCGGATCAACCGACCACAAAGCAACCCCCCCCCCCCCGCCAAACCCCACTGACTGCACACCCAACTGGACTGCCCAAGACCCCCTAAATCCTACCTACTTACACCTTACAAACCTTCTTTCTCCCTGGCTTGTAAGATCCTGGACCTTTAAACTTCTCTGATTTATGGCAACTAGTGCCTTACAAAATGAGGACATGGCCTCCTTTCGTCCTAAGCTGAGCCCTCGACAGAAGGCCTCAGGAGCACCCTGCAGCACCCAGTACTCACCCGGCAGAGTCGGAGGTTTGGGAACAAAAGAATCAAAAGGATTTTTAGGAGGAAACCAGGAGCAGAGAGACAATCTGACCTTGATTGCCGGTCTGCGGAAGTTCAAGTCTAATGAACAACAGTGGGCTTGACACAGCAAAATGTCACATATAAAATGACAAATAGTCACCATGAAGACATACTGGCTTCAGTTTGAGATACAACATGGTACCAGCAAATCATTTATTTGAGATCCTGGATCCTCGTAGGCGTCTGAATCCACAAGAGGGTGAACTCACCAATGCCGCACTGGTCGTGGAGATCCATACTTGAAGGAAGCATGAACCATGGACAGGGCTACCTGTCTATCACACCAGTCCCTGCTCCCTTCAAGCCTGGCTCTCTCCTAGCAGTAAGATATTGGTGAATTAACCTTTGAATCTATAAGTTACTATGGTGATAAGATCAGTGATAAAGATTGCAGTAAATTCCTTTGCCATCTATTTTAGTGACACTGTTAACCCATTTTAAATAAGCAGTTTAATTCCTGAATTAAAACCACTGACAAAGGAACATCACAGTGTTAATACCACGAACCATCATTTTTGAGTCTTAGAAGCACTTACCTCATTCAGACGTTATATTATTCTGATATTTTAAACAGTGTGAAAAGTAAATATTGAAAGTATTTTGCCAGTGTCATTTTCAGTGACAACCATACCTTGATATACTGCAGGCATTGAATTTAGTCATGAGTAACATTCTGTCAAAACATCGTAACATGGCCTGTGACATCTAGCTAATCATTTTCTAGTGCTTCTGAAGTAGAGAAAAGTGGTGCTTTTTCTTTAAAATTTGTTTTTCACATAGCTGCTCCATCAGCCCACCTTATCAGTGGGAGGGGGTGAAATTAATACTTCTGGCAGTTTTAGGGGAAATGCAGGCCACAATCCAGGCCTGAACACCAGTTATAGCACTAATGGAACTACAAGATTACCCCGAACCATCGTGAGGACAGCTGTAAGTTCTGTCCCAATGAGGCCCCATTGGAAGATGCTTCCTGGGCCGTAACCCAAATTTATTCATTCCTATTGAATATCTAAGAGGCTACACTGCACTCCTAGCTGAGTGACAGGAGGACACTTCTGGCCATACAAAACATCCAATGTTTAAATGGTTATTCAGAATTCACGTTATTAAAATTAACAAAATTAATTTAAAATATTGTGTGGTAAAACCACAATAGATTCTTGTTTGTGAAAAGACATCCAATAGTTTAATCCTAAAACGACTGTTGGGGATAACAAATGCAGGGTGAACGTATAGCTGAATGTCGGGGCTCCGCATTCTGTCAAAAGGATTACTGTATGTCTGTCATCCCCTTCTATGCCAGTGGCATAGAAGAAGTAGCGCATGCGTTGGGCATACTGGGGACAGTCCTCCACATCCGATCATATGGCTCGAACTTCCTAAACAAGAGCATTTCTGGGTTTTTCTTTGTTTCTTAACGGAGTCGTAGTCGGAGATTTTCAAAAAGGCTGCTCAGAATCCTGTGCTTGATTCTCATCACCAATGTAATACTCCCAGGAGGTGTGGGGTGAAAGGCCAAATTGGTTTATTTTAAACTGAAAATAAAGCCACTACCGCGAGACACAAAACGAATGTCCCAGCCCAGGACTATGGGGAACTGCTAGTTCCGGTCTGGGAGCTACATTTAAAGGTCCCACTAACGAGCCCCAGCTGGGACGGCCTCCACCTGCTCACCATGGAAACTGGTATTCTACGAAGCCCATGGGGTGATCAATAAGTGATCACCCGTGTGCCTTGTGAGGATTATCACAGTCATCTGCCGGGCTTCTTATTGAAATTGAAAGTGCACACTTTCCTATTCCCCCCCCCCCCCCCCCAACCCGGCCAGGCCTTGTCAACTGGCTTAGGACACCCCACTGAGTGGCAATGGAGTAAAGGGTTGTTATTGGTGATATTCTCACACAAATGTTCAACATGTTTAGTAACAAGTTCCTGTACACCAATACCTGCATTAAAATAATGCAGAGAGGAATTTGATACAAGATAACTAAGTTTTCACATGGGAACAGCATCAATCCTAAATTATGGAAAATGAAGCATTATACTCCTTGATCATGCGGGAAACAAAGAATGTTTTGTATAATATTACCCCTCTGAGGACTACAGAAAACATCTGGGAAACTTCCATCATGTAGATAAACTTTTAAGTTAAGAAATACATTCATTGAATTAATGAGAAGATCAATGACGTCTGGATTTCTCTACTCAATCCTTCTGAAGTGACTCCTGGACGGAAAACAAAAATTCTGTTCTTGCAGAGTTCACCCAGCGCACACTATCTCTTTGAAGTAATACAATGGCTGTTTATTCCAGTTTTACACCAATATCGGCACCAAGAGGAATCCAGATGACCATACTCAGGAAACTTGTGTGTATCTCTCTCCAGGGGTCTTATCTGATCCAACATTTTTTTTTAAAGGTGCAACAGTGGGAAGTGTTATTTTGAAGAAATTCCAAGCCATTTTATTATATAATAATCTGGCTTTCCTACATCTTTAGCAACTGAGGAAGCCTTTGCCTCGGTTTGACTGCCCATTTACCGCCAGCTGAAATGATGAAGTTAAGTGAGGCGAGAAGGGTTCCTGTTAAACGTCTACTCTTTGAAGAGGCTTAAAACATTTTCCTCCACTTACTCTCCCACTAAGACTAGGGAGTCAGGTCAGACTTCCTCTGAGTATGTCTGGAAGCGCAAAGGCAGAGCAACAGAAAGGGATGACAACATCCCTCCTCGGGCTGCAAGGCCGACTGGAGGAGTCCCATTGCCTTCTGTCTGAGGAGATGGTGTTATCGGACCGACACAATGAGGCCAACACTTTGAGGGTGACGTCCGCAGTGGAGAGCTTGCCGCAGAATGCATACTCCATGGTGCGGGTTATCCACTCCATGTTGCAGCTAATGACCTCCATGGCTGAGTTTCAAGGTGCAGGGTTTTACCAGCATAGTGCATGCACTAGTGGCAATCCATAAGTGTCAGCGCCAGAGGATGCCTGAGCCTCTGGATCTCACTCCAGCTGCCCCTCTATCCCATGGAGGCGCACATGCGCCTCTGGGCACCCCCAATAAAATGGAAGAGCGTCGGCAGGAGTGCAGTCCATGGCCTTCCACCCAGGAAACCCTGGGGATGTCCAGCCCATTTGACACTCCCTTCCTGTGAGCGACACATCTCCAGCCCCACACAGTTAGGAGAGCAGCATTGTAACACCCATGCTGGCCGAAAGCCGGCCCGGACCCTCATGGTCCCAGTCCCGCCGCCCAGGCGATGCTCGCCAAGATCATCTCAGGCAACAGGGTGTGGAAGTCAACAGAATGCCTTAACCTCATCGGCAGATCCTGGGGATACGCCTACACGTAGTGAGGAAGACGAAGAACAATAAGCATATAGTGGACACGGTTAACCTAGGCACTATTGGAGAAATGACACCATTACAAATCATTGATCACCCATTGTTGTAACCCCCATGAGACCCGCAGGGACAACCCGACTGATCTTCCTGTGAGGCTTGTGGAATACCAGGTCCCCCACTGAGGGGCGGAGGCCCAACAGCAGGGCTGGCCAATCTTATCCAATAAAAGCTGGCCCGGAAGGGAACCGGCATCTTCAGATGGTCCCAACTGGGACGAGTTATGTTCTCTGCCACTGTGCAGCTTTACTTTGCATTGGAAATAAATCTATTTGGACTAACCATTTTACAACTCTTCATGATTACAATATTGGCAACAATAACAAAACAGAACTACAGGTGATGCTGCTGGACATCTAGACCATGGCTACCTCTCATTACAGAGGAGCACGGTTAGCACTGACTTGAAATTGTCATTCTTTGGTTCAATCGATGTTTTTGACGAGAGTATAGAAGACTGGGCCCAGTTTGCTGAGCGAATCCATACTTTTTTAGGGTGAACGCAATTATTGGGGATGACTGCCAGAAGGTGATACTCCTCACCCCCTGTGGGACCCCTATTTTTAGCGTCATAATAAGCCTGACCTACCCTGAGGCCCCAGACTCCAAGACATTTGACAAATTAGCGGCATTAGTGGACCACTGTGACACCAAACGTTCGGGTCATAATCCAAAGGTATTGGTTCAATACGGCCAAGAGAAACCCGGTGGGGAGTCAACCAACCCCCACATCCCCCCCCCCCCCCCCCCGCAAACCAGCCCTGCAACAGCCGGAGACGCAACCGCGGGTGAAGCGAAGAAGGAGGCCTCCTCCACCCTCTATGACAGAGGGGTTTGCGGACTTCAGGGAGGAGGGATGTTGTAACCCCCACGAGGCCCACGGGGAAGACCCGATTGATCTCCCCATGGGGCTCGTGCAATACGAGCTCCTCCGCCGAAGGGTGGAGGTGCAAAAGGGGGGATCATCAATTTCACCTGATAAAAGCCTGATAGAAGGAACCGGCATCTTCGGATGGTCTCAGTTGGAACTAGTTGTGCTCTCCACCACTGTTCAGCTTTACTTTGAGTTGGAAATAAAACATTTTGAACTTACCTTTTCGGGGTTCCTTGTGACTACAATATCCATAAATAAAAACATTTGAACCCGCCCTCCCCCACACGAAAAAGGGTGGACAGGCCTGCTTTAATTAGTGCAACTCGCTTTAATTGGTGTCACCAATTTGCACCCACTGCTTACGCATGCAGACACTCAACAGAGCACTGAGTGATCATTTAAATGAACAGTCAACACAAAGTGGACACGTGGGGCGGGATTCTCCACTCCCACGCAGAAGTGGCCGCGCCGTAGTGAACGCCGTCGAGGTTCACGACGGCGCGGAACGGCCCCGGTCCCGACCGATTCAGGCCCTGACAATGGGCCAGTATCGGGACCGCGTCATCTACCCGCGCCAGGCCTTCTCGCCCGCGTAAAAGCAGCGCCACATAGATGACGCGGTCGGCGCCGCATAACGGACGTCGTCCGCACATGCGTGGTTGCCGTCATGTCCAAATCCGCCCCGCAAGAAGATGGGGGACGGATCTTGCGGGGCCGCGGAAGGAAGGAGGTCCTCCTTCAGAGAGGACGGCCCGACGATCGGTGGGCACCGATCGCGGGCCACCCCTCATTGCAGGTGAAGCCCGGTGCAGGATCCCCCCTCGCCCCCCCCACAGGCCGCCCCCCCAGCGTTCACGCACCGCCCACGACTGCAGCGACCAGGTGTGGACGGCGCCGGGGGGAACCCGCCATTTGGTCTGGCCGCTCGGCCCATCCGGGCCTCAGAATCACAGGGGTGCCGGAGAATCGCCATTTTGGGTGTCTCCGGCCTGCGGCCCGCGAAACTCGACCGGGCCGTTCCCGCCGCTTGGGAGAATCACAGGAGGGCGTCGGACCGGCGTCCCCGGAAATTTTGGCGGCCCAGGCGATTCTCCCAACCGGCGTGGGAGTGGAGAATTCGCGCCCCCGGTCTGCATCAGAAAGAACTGGGCAGGTTAATCACTCTTTGTCATTCCCATGCCTGTTTTCAGAGATCTTTCAAATTTTGCTTCTTTTGTTTCCATAACATCTCCAGTTTAAGTTGCTGTTCCACCCTTGTTTGTTTTGTTCTTTGTTCACCCTCTTAAGATGCTTATAGCTCTGGGCACAGCTGACTCGATATAAAGTCTGAATTTTCATTCTATTCAGACTTGTTGGTGAGACACAAAAAACGTGTGATGGAGTTACTTCGCCATCCGCAAACAAAAACAAACAGAAGTCATAATCAGGAGCGGATTATTAAAGGGCAAGGTTACATTAGGGTAAGAACTTACAATACTAAGTGATTAATCCTCAATGCATTTCACATAGCTATTTACATTTAGCTATTAACATTTTTTAGAATTAATTCTCAGAAAACGGATCACATTTTAGAAGGTCATCTTTAGAGCCACACACATGTTCATTACAGCATTAAAAACCAGAGGGAGGAAGAGCCGGCATTATTCAGGTGGGTTCAAAGGCAAAGAATGAGGGTAGGAATGGAAGTGAAGGGCTGGTGGGAAGGGGATAGGATAGTCAAAGTTGAAAGTGTCATTAGCACTTCTTTCTCCATCACACTATGTCAAAGAAGACAAAGAGAAAGAGCAAAGCGGAGGAGAACAGAGAAACAAAAAAAAAGGGAGCGATAAGAAAGAGAAAATAGAGAAGGATAGATGATTCAAGGTAAAGAGAGCCGTCAACACGAGGAAGATAAACAGGTAACAGAGAGGCCATATTCTCTGACAGACTGAGCACAATGTTACGAGAGATCCATTACACACAGAGTCTTTAGGTGTTGATCCTTGAGCAGAGTTGAGTGAATCTCAGCAACAAATCCCTACAGTGTAATTCTTCTTCCTATCATTGATGTCAATTATCTCGATCCTTCAGATGTTTACAAGGTTTTCTTTTTTAAAAGTAGATGCACTCATTAGAAGGGCTTGGTGAACTAGTTGTGATTATTTTTCAAAATTATGAGGTTTTGTCAATTCAGGGTTCTGGGAAGGGCTGATGTCGCCAATTAAAAGCTTTAACTGAGGTATTAATAAAAATCACCAGATAACTTTAATCATGCTGCTGTGAAATATATGTTGGTTGAACTTTTTCTTTGAACTATTTGTTCAAAATCTTATTTAGAAGATATCGGGAGAGACTCCTGATGTTTCACAGCAGCGTGAGGTGATCCGCCATTGGCCGGCCGAGCAGGGTCTTCTGGTCTCACCACCGTCAATGCGACTCCCCATTGAATCCATCCCAGGCCGCTGGGAAAACCTGTCGGCAAGACAACAAAATCCCGCCAGCGTGAACAGCCAGAAGATCTCGCTCTATCATCACCATATGTGCTCTGCCCAAATCCCTATGGCGCCGGCCTAGTGCCTGGAAGTGCGGAGGATTCCGCACCTTCCGGTCGGCACGATGCCGGAGTAGTTCGCGCCGCTCTTGGCGCCGGCGGCAGGCCATCCGGCCAGTTGCGGTAGAATCCCACCCCATAACCTCTTTCAATATGCAAGCCATCTTCCTCCCTCTTCCAGTTTTTCTTTAAAACTTCCCCCGTAACATCTTTTACATGTCTCTTTCCTCTTAAAATCTGTCCTACCCATGTCTTTTCCTAATTATGTTCAACAAATTTCTCTTCATTCACTCTCCACAGCACTTCATCATTTGTTACCTTGTCTGTGCCGTTCTCTCGAAACCCACTTCAAAGTTCTTCAGTGGTTTGCTTTCCTCTTCCTGTAAGGTCCACATCTCACACCCATACAAAACAACTTTCCAAAGTCAACTGTTTACACACTTTTTGAGTTGGTTGTCTATTCAACTTTCCAGTCAGCAACCATCTCGTCAAACCAAATATGCAGCGGAATTCTCCGGTGGGATCCTCCACCAGCAGTGCACTCATTCCTGCGGGTGGGCACAATAGGAAATCCCATTAACCAGCTGCTGGAAAGTCGGATCTCATTGCTGGTGAGGACGCACCATGCAGGGAAGTGCGGCTGGTGGCCTGGAGAATACGGCCCATGGTCTTTCTCAATGCTATCCTTGCTCTTGCATCCCCAGTTTTCTTAACACTTCAATTCTTGCACCTGTTCTAGTTCTCTTCTCTCTATGAAGATATGAATATTTAAAGGTAATTTTGAGATATGCATTACTTTGGTTTGTTGATGCTCCCTTTCATTTCAAAGTTCATACCTGCTGTTACTAGTCTACCTATTAGGTCTTTGGGGCTGGTTTAGCACAGTGCGCTAAACAGCCAGCTTGTAATGCAGAACAAGGCCAGCAGCACGGGTTCAATTCCCCTACCGGCCTCCCCGAACTGGCGCCGGAATGTGGCGACTAGGGGCTTTTCACAGTAACTTCATTAAAGCCTACTTGTGACAATAAGCGATGTTTATCATTATCTTGTATTCCTTCTTCTGCGCTCGAAGCAAGTGTTTTATCGTATGCAAATCTCCCCGATCTTAACGCCAGCTTATGTGTCTTCAAACATTTCTTTGATCATTGCTTCCGCATATCAATTGAAGAGGACTGATAATCAACATTGTTGTCAAATTCCTTTTCCAATTGCTCATGGTTCTGACTCCCTGTTATCTACTCTCACTTTTGCTCTTCATCCCATGTTCAGATTCCCTATGATTCATCTATCCAATCTGCTTCAATGCTTTATAAAAGCTCAGGAAGTCTGAGAAGATAAATTAAACAACATTTAATTTGTAAACATAAAGTAAAGACCGCAACATAGCTTACAGTTCACAGGTCTCAAGCGGGATTACCGGATGTGCCGGTCCCAGTTGGGCCGGCTTTTAAAGGGCCAATTTGTGAGCCCCAGCTGGGCGGGCCTCTGCTCACTCATGGAGGAGCTCGCATTTGACGAGTCCCATGGGGAGATCGATCGATGTGTTTCGGGGGGTACCATGAGGGCTATTATCCAGTCAACCTGACTAAAGGGTTTTCCAAAACCTAAAACAAACATACAGGGTTGGATTTACCGACCACTCCATCGCATGTTTTTCGGCGGCAAAGGCGGCCCATCAATGGGATTTACCGGTCCCGCCATTGTCAATGGGATTTCCTGTTGACTGCACCCCTCGTCACCGGAATACCCATGCACCAACATGGGACCAAAATTTCCCGTCGGAGTGAACAACCGGTAAATCCCACCCACAATTTCCGTCTAAACCTGAAACTGCATTTACTCGTTGATCTTATCATGCCAATATACACGCTGACAAACATCGAAAGTGATATGCTGTGAAAATGTGTGACGACACAGGAAGATTTCAACTGGACTATATGATGGTGAGACAAAGACACAGGAGTATTGTTAAGAACGCGAATGGGCCGACACACAATCAGATCATCATCTTGTGAAAATGTAATCAGTATTTCAGCTGAAGAAGTTTCAAGGTGGATTATGCAGAAAACAATGGAGCATAAAGAGGCTGAAATAAGTAAATGAAGAATTCGGAAATGAAGTAAACCAGGCATTTTCAAACTCGGGGGCGAGACCCGCGGGTGGGTCACGGTCAGGTGTCGGGAGGGTGGTGGAGCTGTCCGTCGCGGCGCTCCCGATCGCGCAAATCTGTGCACAACAGCCGCAGTAGCCGGCTGTTAAAAACGCTGGCTGAAAGCGGCCTTCAAAATGGCCACGAGCATATAACAAAAATGCAACTGCACAGCGCATGCTGGTCAGCGTGCATGCGCAACACGATGTGCATGCGCACCGATGATCGGGAACGCATGCGCAGTGCGGCCGCTTTTTTTTAAAACGCTCGTAGCTTTTTGTTTTACAAGTTAGGGTTTTTTTTATTCATTTTATTCATTTATTTTATTAATTTAACTTTTATTTTTTTCATTTATTTTATTCATTTTTTTTACAAGTTCGGGGGGGACGAGGGGTTTATTTGATGAAATTTTACCGGATAAAATGCAGAATTTTGGACAGATGGAGACTCCATACTTTCCGACACCGGAAGGCTTCACCTTCATTCAACAGGTTCCATTGGAGGAGCGTGTACGAGGGCCAAAGGGACCCAAAACCATTTCCTCCATTTTTGTCAGCAGCAAACAAGGAAAGAGAAAATGGTGGGTCGCGCAGGTCGGCCGGCGTGGGTCCCGAAGGTTGGTCGGTTGGTAAAAATGGGTCCCCGGAAAAAAAGTTTGAAGGACACTGAAGCAAACAAAGCAAAAGCTAGGGAAGTCAAAGGTACCTCCACCACGAATGAGAAATGGAAACAGGTTGAAGAATCTGTCCTGGAAGGAGGGACAAACAGCATAGGACTTTTAAGGGGGGGGGGAAAGGATTTAAAACAAAACCTGGGTTTCAATGATAACGGTGCATAAGATGGGAGAAAGGAGGAAATGAAAGAATAGCCACAGGCAAGCTGAAATACAAACTCTTGAATAATGAGTTAGGAAGAGAAATAGAAAAGGCAGGAGAACAATGGGTAAAAATGCAGAGTGATATACTTGAAGAATTGGATCGACTGGAAAAGGTAGACCTGATGTATGCAAAAGCAAAGGAGGTTCGTGGCACTCAGCATAAAATACTGACAACAGCAGCAGTAGCGAGTAAGGAAGGTGTTTATTAGCAAACCCTGAGTGAAATAAGAAAAAGGAAGGAGCATGTTGAAGAACCAAATGCAAAAAATGAAAAGCCTGAAATGATTGAGCGAGAAGAGAGTAATGTTGACATCGATTTCATTGGACCAGAAATATTGGAGAGAGATAACAGCAGAAATAAACTGGAAAGGTGGCTGGAATAAGATGAAATACCGACAGAATCATTGAAAACATGGAAACAAACTTATCATCATTGTGTATAAAGCTGTGTATGGATACTCACTTATCAGGAAAATAGGATTTCAAGTCAATAATGATTACCACAAGAAAGAAGCCAAAAGACATGCCGATGTTTTGACTTCCATACAATTAGCCTGATTGCCCACTGCATTGCAGATTGTGTTGAGTAATTTTTTTTTGTAATTTTTCTAATTAAGGGGCAATTTAGCGTGGCCACTCCAACTACCTTGCACATCTTTGAGTTGTGGGGGTGAGACCTACGTAGACACGGGGAGAATGTACAAACTCCACACCCGGGGCCGGGATCAAACCCGGGATCTGTGTTGCGAGTTAACAAAGAGAGTGGGTGCGAAGGCACAGAGCTACATCAGAGATGACTGGTTTGGATTCCAGGGAGGAAGAGGGACAAGGAAAGCAACTGGCGTTATAGAATCATAGAATTTACAGTGCAGAAGGGGGCCATTCGGCCCATCGAGTCTGCACCAGCCCTTACAAAGAGCACCCTACTGAAGGCTAAATATCTACCCTATCCCCGTAACCCAGTAACCCCCACTTAACATTTATTTTTGACACTAAGGGCAATTTAGCGTGGCCACTCCACCTAACACACACATCATTGAACTGTGGGAGGAAACCGGAGCACCTGGAGGAAACCCACGCAGACACGGGGAGGACGTGCAGACTCCACACAGACAGGACCCAGGTTGAGTAAACACAGTTTAGAATTTGGATAGGAGTTATGGGTGGGATTCCCAAATCGCGCGACGCTGGTCCGCCGATTCTCCGGTCACCGGAGAACCACCGCCATCAGCGCAGTCCGCGCGCCGCCAGTCGGGGCCGCTCTACACGCACCCCCCTCCCCCCCCCCCGCCAAACAGCGATTCTCTGCCCAGGATGGGCCGAGTGGCTGCAAAGAAAATCCGAGTCTCACCGGAGTTGTCCACGTGTGGTCTTACCCGACGGGACCTTGCGTGCATCCTTTCGGGGGGAAGCCTGGTTTGGGGGGGGGAGCGGGGGGTCCGACCCCTAGGGGGGCCTCGGCTGTGGCCTGGCCCGCGATCAGGGTCTACCAATCGGCGGGCCGGCCTCTCGGGCTTTAGGCCTCTTTTGCTCCGTGCCGGCCCCTGTAGCTCTACGCCATGTTGCGTCGGGGCCGCGGCGGAGAAGGAGGCTACCGCGCATGCGCACATTCGCACCGATTGCAGCACGCATGCGCAGTCCCGCGCCGCACATTTGACGCCGGTATCAGCAGCTGGAGCGGTGTGGGTCGCTCCGGTGCCACGCTGGCCTCCTGTAGGTCTCGGAATACCTGTTCACGCCGTCGTAAAACGTGACGCCGTTTACGATGGCGTCAACACTTAGCCTCAGGATCAGTGAATCCCGCCCTATATGGTTGAAGGTGTTAGTACCTAAGAAAAAATTGTGAGTTTTCTTTTCACCAGGCATTTCAAGTAACTTTACAGAGAAAAGTTAATACAACTCCATATTTTGTTGAATATCCTGTCTTGGAATGTGAGCATCAATGCCAAGGCCAGCATTTGCTGCTCATTCCTAACTGCCCTTGAACTGAGTGGTTTGCTAGGCCATTTCAGAGGTCAACCACATTACTGTGTGTCTGGAGTCACAAGTCAGCCAGACCAAGTTAAAGACAGCAGGGGCGAAATTCTCCGTTATCGGCGGAAACTCCGCCGATCGGCGCAAAAAACGGCGCAAATCCCACTTGCGTCACGTCATAAAAATGGGCCGATAGTCTGCGGCCCGAAATGGGCTAGCAGCGACGTAACGGGATCCGCGCTTGCGCAGTGGTTCACGCCGTGCAGCGTCATACGCGCTGCACGGCGTGACGGCTCATAAGGCCGCGCAGCTCCCCCTCACCCGACCGGAACAGCCGACCGCAACACCCGACTTGATGGCTGGCCGTCGCTCAGCCTCGGGGTTCGAGTCACGCGCTGTGGAGGCGCTCCTGGATGCGGTGGAGCAGAGGAGGGACGCCCTGTATCCCGGGCACGGCCGCAGAGTTGCCCCACGCCACAGCCGGCGTCTGTGGAGGGAGGTGGCAGAGGCCGTCACCGCTGTGGCCCTAACACCACGGACAGGCACCCAGTGCCACAAGAAGGTGAACGACCTCGTCAGAGCAGGCAGGGTGAGCGTCCCCCATATCCCCCATATCCCCTCTCCCCCAAATCCCCCCCTCCCCCATATCCCCCCTCCCCCATATCCCCCATATCCCCCCTCCCCCATATCCCCCCCTCCCCCATATCCCCCCCTCCCCCATATCCCCCCTCCCCCATATCCCCCATATCCCCCCTCCCCCATATCCCCCCCTCCCCCATATCCCCATATCCCCCCTCCCCCATATCCCCCATATTCCCCCCTCCCCCATATCCCCCCTCCCCCATATCCCCCATATCCCCCCTCCCCCATATTCCCCATATCCCCCCTCCCCCATATCCCCCCTCCCACATATCCCCCCTCCCCCATATCCCCCATATCCCCCCTCCCCCATATCCCCCATATCCCCCCTCCCCCATATTCCCCCCTCCCCCATATCCCCCCTCCCCATATCCCCCCTCCCCCATTCCCCCATATCCCCCCTCCCCCATATTCCCCATATCCCCCCCTCCCCATATCCCCCCTCCCACATATCCCCCCTCCCCCATATCCCCCATATCCCCCCTCCCCCATATCCCCCCCTCCCCCATATCCCCCCCTCCCCCATATCCCCCATATCCCCCCTCCCCCATATCCCCCCTCCACCATATCCCCCATATTCCCCCCTCCCCCATATCCCCCCTCCCCCATATCCCCCATATCCCCCCTCCCCCATATCCCCCCCTCCCCCATATCCCCCATATCCCCAAGTGAATCCAGCCCTAACCTTAACCTCTGCAATGCACGCGCAACCGATGGCGTGCATTCATATACCTGCCTAACACTGTTGCCTTTTACCCCTGCCACCACCCCCCCCCCCCCAGGAGAAGCGCGCACACAACAATAGGGAGCATGTGAGGACTGGAGGAGGGCCCGCTGATGAGAGGCCACTGACCGTACACGAGGAAAGGGCCCTGGAACTGGCTGGCGGACCTGAGGACCGGGAGGTTGCTGATGCAGAGGTCGGGGCCCCACGAGCAAGTGAGCCACCAACAGCCCGTCCCCATATCTCCCCTCCCCTATATCCCCCTCTCCCGTATCACCTGATCACTGCCTGATGTCTAACCATGCATGCTTCATTGTGTATCGCAGGACCAAACGTCCAGGCACCCATCCCCGCAGATGCAGACCGCCCGCAGGATGCCCCTCGGAGACCACGGGAGACGGAGAGACCCGCACCCTCCAGCATGCGACGCCCGCAGGATGCCCCTCGGAGACCACGGGAGACGGAGAGACCCGCACCCTCCAGCATGCGACGCCCGCAGGATGCCCCTCGGAGACCACGGGAGACGGAGAGACCTGGAGCAACAGGGAGACGACACCCCCGTCACATGCGGGAGCGACCACCCAGCGATGAGGGGGGCAGCCACAGGCCCCCGTCACATCCGAGCCAGGACACCACTACCCAGGACACCACTATCCAGGACACCCCTACCCGGGACACCACTACCCAGGACACCCCTACCCGGGACACCACTACCCGGGACAGCACTACCCGGGACAGCACTACCCGGGACAGCACTACCCGGGACAGCACTACCCAGGACACCCCTACCCGGGAAGACGAAATACCGGACAGTGACTCAGAGTGGATGGGTGGAGACGAACCCCCACCCCAAAGTGCCATGGACTCAGAGTGGGACGAAGAGCACGACACAACGCCACTGCTGTCACCAACACCCTCCACCATCGCAGAAACACTCACCACGGTTGGGCACTTTAGTGATGAGGCGTCTGGTACACTCACTGGTGCGCACAACACAGCCGTCCCGGTACAGCAGGTGGAGGTAGGAGCAGCAGAGGGACCGGGCAGTCGGAGGCCAGCCCAGGCCAAGCGAACATCTGCCGCCCAGATGGATCCCGGGTTCCTGCAGTTACCACACCCACACATAGATCCGATGCAACCACCGACACGGAGACGAGCGAATAGGGTGACGGGTGGCTTGCGGCGGCTGCGGTCGCAGGTGGAGGAGTCCACCCGCGTCCAGGAGCTGGGAGTGGTCCCGGTCATGCGTGCCACCCAGGCTGACACCGCACGGGTGGCGTCCGCGGTGGAGGCAATGGGTGCGACGGTGTCAGACATGGGGAACGGTTTGCGAGGCCTGGGGCCTTCCGTGCAGGCGGCATCTGTGGCCCAGGAAATGGCTGCCCTCTCACAGGAGGCCATGAGCCAGTGCCAGCACCAGATGGCAGAGGCGCTCAACGCCATAGCCCAGTCTCAGCACGCCATAGCCCAGTCTCAGCAGGCCATGGCCCAGTCTCGGCAGGCCATGGCCCAGTCTCAGCAGGCCATAGCCCAGTCTCTGCAGGCCATGGCCCAGTCTCTGCAGGCCATGGCCCAGTCTCAGCAGGCCATCGCTGAGGGCATCGGCGCCAGTGGCCATGTGCGAGCTGGCGTCGCACTGTCGCAGACAGGGTTCGACAACCCCCTGGGCTCCATGGCTGCAAACCTGCAGACCCCTGTCGATACCAGCACGGGCCTCCAGGACTGGCAGCGCCAGATGTCGGGGGCGCGTCGGATGGCCAGTCCGTTCGCATCCCCCACCCATGTAGAGGCCTGGGGGCCATCGGGCACCCCGAGGGAGGAGGAGGTGGTGTGGTCCGTCCCGGCTCCCTCTGTAGGGGAGGTCCCGGTACACCGCGACACCTCGGACTCCCCCCCTTCCGTCCCAGGTGCATCGGGTGGGCAACGGGCAGGACAGGCTGGCAGCTCGCCATCCCAGTTGCCCGGGCCGCAGCCTGGCCCATCTAGGCCAGGACGCCCCAGGAAACGGCCGCCAAAGGGATCCAGTGTCAGAGGGCAGGAATCACAGGAGTCCACCTCCAGTTCTGCCGTACCGTCTGGGGAACCACGTAGACGTAGTCAAAGGGCCCGTAAGGCCAAACAATTAGACACTGAGTAAGTTGGCACGGGTGCAGGGCACAGATGAGTTTTAGGCGCTAGGGCACGTGCATGAACTCCTTTGGTTATTAAAGTCAATGTTACACCTACCGAAGCTGCCTTTGTGCTCTGTCCAAAGTGTGCGGGGGTGTCATGTACGTTGAGCGCAAGTGTGTGTGTGAGGGGTGGTCTTACCTCAGCCCCAGGTGAGTCTGCCCCCTTCCCCCTGGGCCGCCATCAACATCCCCCGGGCAGAGGACGGGACCGTGCGCTGCAGTGTCACAGCCGCATGCAGGGATGGTCCGGGTGGATGGTGGTACTGTGGCCATGGGTCAGACATAGTCCAACGATGTAGAGCCAGGAGCTCATCGGAGGCGGGTTGTCATCATTCTCCATGGCCTGCGATAGACACGCGTCCACCCGCAACTGGGTGAGCCCGGCCCGTTGTGCCGCCGGTGGATCGGCAATTGGGAGTGGGGGGGTGGTGTGCATGCGGGTGGGGTGTGTGGGGTTGGGGAGGGGGGTGAGGGTGCTGGGTGGGTGGATGGGTGGGGGGTGTGGGTGGTCGGCTGTTGTCATGGTGTGCGGTCTGTGGCCATACTACCCGATTCCCACGCTCATCTAGTCAGTGAAGCGGGCGTCTATCAGTCTGTCCCGTGCCCGCTGGGCCAGCCGGTAACGGTGGACAGCCACCCGTCTGTGTCTACCCCGTCTGCCCTGACCATTGCCCCCATCCCCCTCATCTGGGGAGGACTGGGCCTCTTCCTGCTGCTCCTCCACTCCGCCCTCCTCTGCCTGCGGCACATCGCCCCTCTGCTGGGCTATGTTGTGCAGAACGCAGCACACCACAATGATGCGGCCGACCCTATCTGACCGATACTGGAGGGCGCCCCCAGAGAGGTCCAGGCACCTGAAACGCATCTTCAGCACGCCAAAGCACCTCTCGATCACTCCCCTTGTCGCTACATGGGCATCATTGTAGCGGTTCTCCGCCTCATTGCGTGGCCTCCGTATAGGCGTCATCAGCCACGATCGCAATGGGTAGCCCCTGTCGCCCAGCAACCAGCCCCTCAGCCGGGGATGGCGTCCCTCGTACATGCCGGGGATGGATGACCGCGACAACACGAATGAGTCGTGTACACTGCCTGGGTGACGGGCGCAGACGTGCAGGATCATCATGCGGTGGTCGCAGACCACCTGTACGTTCATCGAATAGGTCCCCTTCCTATTAGTGAACACGGCCCTGTTATCTGCAGGTGGCCGCACGGCGACGTGCATCCCATCGATCGCGCCCTGGACCATGGGGAACCCGGCAATGGCAGAGAAGCCCACGGCCCGGGCATCTTGGCTGGCCCGGTCCACGGGGAAGCGGATGTAGCGGTGCGCCATGGCATATAGGGCATCTGTCACTGCCCGGATGCACCGATGCACCGATGTCTGCGATATGCCGGACAGGTCCCCACTCGGTGCCTGGAATGACCCCGTTGCATAAAAGTTCAGGGCCACCGTAACCTTGACGGACACGGGGAGAGGGTGTCCCCCGCCAGTGCCACGCGGTGACAGGTGTGCCAGCAGGTGGCAGATGTGTGCCACGGTTTCCCGGCTCATCCGGAGTCTCCTCCTGCATTCCCGGTCCGTGAGGTCCTGGTATGACTGCCGGGGCCGGTACACACGGGGCGCCCTCGGGTGCCTCCGTTGCCGTGGGGCCGCGACGTCCTCCTCCCCCTCCTCGTTCTGTCGGTCAGGTGTCCCTCCAGCCTGGGCGGCTGCCGCCTGCCCCTCTGCGGCAGCCTGCGCCACCTCTCTGGCACGCTCCTCCTCCTCCTCCTCCTCCTCCTCCTCATCCAGGGCAACATAGACATGAGCGGCTGCCACCACGGCGGCCAACATCGCTGGATGGTCTGAAAACATGACGGCCTGGTGGGGGGGAGGGGAACGACGACATGTCATCATTGCCCATATCCCCTCCTCCCCCCAGCCAGGTGGCATGGACCGCATGGGTCCAACTGTTGGAGGCTGGCACCTGGCCAGGTGGACCAACTCATTTGCCCTCCCATCACCCACCCCGGCACGGACCCCCCCCCCAACCTCCACCCCGGCACGGACCCCCTCCCCAACCTCCACCCCGGCACGGACCCCCTCCCCAACCCCCAACCTCCACCCCAGCACGGACCCCCCCCCAACCTCCACCCCGGCACGGACCCCCTCCCCAACCCCCAACCTCCACCCCAGCACGGACCCCCCCCCAACCTCCACCCCGGCACGGACCCCCTCCCCAACCTCCACCCCGGCACGGACCCCCTCCCCAACCTCCACCCCGGCACGGACCCCCTCCCCAACCTCCACCCCGGCACGGACCCCCTCCCCAACCTCCACCCCGGCACGGACCCCCTCCCCAACCTCCACCCCGGCACGGACCCCCTCCCCAACCCCCAACCTCCACCCCAGCACGGACCCCCCCCCCAACCTCCACCCCGGCACGGACCCCCTCCACAACCCCCAACCTCCACCCCGGCACGGACCCCCTCCCGGCACTCCCCCGGAGCCCAGCCTACTCTAACCACCCCCCCCCCCCCCCGCCGCACACACACACAAGCCGAGACACACCTCTCCTCAGGCAATCAGTCTGCGGCCACGCCATTTCCTGCCCAGAGCCAACCCCCCAGGCCGTCACTCACCTCCTCGCTGGTCGGCGTGAGCCTGGAGCACCGGGTCACGCCGATGAAAAGGAGGTTTGATTCACGTCGACGTGAACGGTCATCACGTCGACGGGACTTCGGCCCATCCGGAAGGGAGAATATCGGCAGGCCGAAAATCGGCTGCCTTGCGCAGACCCGTGACATTCTCCGCGGCAGCGGCGCCATTAACGCCCCGCCGACTTTTCTCCCTTCGGAGACTTCGGCGGGGGCGGGGGCGGGATTCACGGCGGCCAACGGCCATTCTCCGACCCGGCGGGGGGTCGGAGAATGACGCCCCAGATTTCTGTCCCTAAAGGATGTTAGTGGCAAGGGTAGTTTTTATGACTATTGATGATTGTTTCATGGACAATTCATGGAGGTGTGCTTCCTAATTGCACTCTTGAAAGGCCAGCTTGTACGTTTTAGGCTATACCTAGATCTAGCCTTTCCAACCTTTAGGGTTCCAGAATTTTGTGCGACAGTTTTTTTTATCCAAATTTTATTAATCGGTTTTACAAAAAGGTACACAGTAAAGTGCTGGTAGAGAAAAATCTAGAAGAAAAGGGACTGAAGAGAGAGACAAAAGAAAAAAGAGAACAGGAATTAACAGGATTATTCAAGTCACAGAGGAAAAAGGCTGTCAAAATAACGAATAAAACATTGTCAAATTCAATCAAATTTTTAAATTTTTATCTTATATTAATCTTTTAAAGTTTAAGAAACATCATAATCTCCTAACCCATTGCAAGTGGGAGGGTGGACCTGCAGACTTCCTGTTGAATAAAATAAGACCAGTGAGAAGTTTTACAACACCAGGTTAAAGTCCAACAGGTTTGTTTCGATGTCACTAGCTTTCGGAGCGCTGCTCCTTCCTCAGGTGAATGAAGAGGTATGTTCAATAAAATAAGAGGTCATTGCAAGCAATGAGGTGAAGTCCAAAGCACCTGACTGGTGATGATCTACAGCTACCTTGTCAGGGATTCCTCCAAAAATATCAATAATAGGGTTAATATCAATAGATTTGTAAAGCTTGAGAACACAGAGGACCAGAAAGTCTTGTACATGACCAAAACGCATGATACTGTGTTGCAGGAGCTAAATGACATCTCACATGGGCAGGATCCAGCCCAGAGTACATCCCAGCGAGTCCAGCTCTAGAGACACAGTCGCTGAAGAACATTAAACTGAAGCAGACCATGTCTAATACACAGAGATGACAAATTCACTCTGAAAAGAATCGACTGCCATAGACTGCCAGAGAGTTAAGTATTCAAGCCCTGCTCCAAGACACCTTAATGTTAGTTAAAGACTTACTAAAGATGTTTTGGATAATTTTATGAATGCATGAAACAGAGACCTTTAAAATGGAATTAACACTTAAACAAAGATCCATGGGACTGTTAGGAGTTGGTGAAGGAAAGGAAGCAAAATGTTTACCGGAAAAACTGAGAAATTGCAAGTACCTAAAACAAATGCGATTTGGGAACGCCATGCTCCCTTACTAGAAATTCAAAGGAAGGAAATGTACCCTCCTTTAAACGATTTCAAACCAAATCTGGACCAAAGGTGGAAGGCTGAATTGATTAGCGAGGGTGGAAAAAATTGATTATAATGGATAGGAATAGAGGGAAGAGCAGTGAAAAGGTCAGCAGTTGCAAGCAATACTTTGGCTTCATCAGAGTGATTTCTGCGAATATCAACTCAAATTATTAAATTGAGCCGTGTGGGGCACAGTTTGGCGGCTCAATTCTCAAAAGAGAATATTTGCCCACGGCTGGGGCATTCTACCCAATTTCCAACACAGTTAGCCTCAGTCTTGTACTTCACAACATAGGCAAATCTATTTCCACTCCAGGTCTGAACATTGAGAACAGTTCCACTAGTTCCCATCTGCATCCAATGTCAAGGACAGAATGGATCTCTCATAAGCTGAAAGGTCAGTGGGAAGCCCTCAAAACTGAACATTTCTTTTCGATGTTTTCCAGAAGTTTTCAAAGCCAGGCAGTAATCTCTTTCTGATGGTCAGCTACATATAGTAACGAACGTGGAATATGTGTAAATTCTTTCTCTTCTATTTGTGGAATGCTTAGTTTCAACTTTGCCTGAAATTCCATCATCAGCACTTGAGGTCACAAATCCCTTTCCCTGAGGTTTCATATTCAATTCATTCAGATCACTACTGAAATCAGTGAGAAAGGATCTTGCTGCCAACCTTCATTTTTGATTTGTAAGAAGTTGTCTAGTTTGCCTTTGGCACCAAGAAAGCATTTGATTGAGAATAGCAGTTTGATAAAACATCCCAATACTTTGTTCCTGACTTGGCCAACACACATTTGCGGAGTACACAATTTCTCAATGAGAGGCAACATGTCTCTTTCAGCTGCTCAGCAAACTGCCAATAATTCAATGCACTGGAGTGGATAAAACTGACGATGTTTACAAGTTCCCTTCCACCTTTCAATAAATCACAACTCGTAATCTGAGGCAAAGGCTTGCGGTAAATTGTACTGTGAAAGGAGACCAGCAACCGCAATAGGATTTCCCCATCTTACTCAGATATTTTCTGCACCAATATATTGAAGCCAGTGCTTCTACCAGCTAGCGTGGATTCACCGTCATGCGTTGGCTGAGACCAGGTGGACCAGGCCTTACAATGACAAATACTGTCACACTATAGGAAGGGTGTGATTGTACTAGAAAGGGTGCAGAGGAGATTCACCAGGCTGTTGCCTGGGCTGGAGCATTTTCGCTATTAAAGAGAAGCTGGCTAGGCTGGGGTTGTTGTCTTTTGAGCAGAGAAGACTGAGGGGGGATCTGATTGAGATGTGCAAAATTATGAAGGACATAGATAGGGTAGATAGGACGAGACTTTTTCCCCTTAGTAAAGGGGGCAATAGGCAGGGGGCATAGATTTAAGATAGTGGGCAGGAGATTTGAAGGGGATTTGAGGGAAAGTATTGTCACCCAGTGAGTGGTGGGAATCTGGAACGCACTGCCTGAAAGGGTGGTAGAGCTGGGAATCTTCACAACATTTAAGAAGTATTTAGATGAGCTCTTGAAAAGCCATGGACAGGTGCTGGAAAATGGGATTAGAGTAAATAGGTGTTTGATGGACGGCACAGACACGATGGGCCAAGGGGCCTCTTTCTGTGCTATATGACTTTAAAAGCACAGTGAATATTTTGGAAGCGTGTGTGAAGTTTTTCCGCATCTCACCAAACTGGTAACAACTCTTCTCCCAGTTCAGAATTGTGGTTAACTAATGGGACCCAGAACATAAACTGGTCAGTGTTTACAAATGTTGTGGGGTTCATCTAAGTGCATGTGGAAATGCAAGAGAAATTTTCACATTAGCTCGAAGATGAGATTTGATGCTATCAGGTGGATCCTGCAAATGACAACAAACTGTCTCATAACTCAAGTGCGGCTCTCAGATTTTCTACAGAATATTGTTTCTGATTTTTGGGATGTATCGCTCCAGTAAAGTGTCCATGACTGTCACCATAAACCCCTTCATCATCTCTCCATCAGAAAACATGCCAAAATCCAAGAAGCTTTGTAACTTGCCTGAGTATTATGCTCCAAAGACAAGAACAACTCTTCTAGAATTGCTTTCTGCTGATTGAAAGCTGCTTCCTGTCAAGAACTTCCAGCCACTATTTCTTTTTAAGAATCAACTAGAAATTTCAATGTCAAATTCAAAGTGTGTGCATTTCAAAGATTTCTTCAAATTACCCACCTTAACTTCACCAACAAACTTTTGCAGAAACGGTAAACTAGTTTCTTATCACTTTTTGCTGTAGCAAACTGAGCACCCCATTCTTCATCCAGATTTGAATCTTTTTAACAATAAATAATCTTTATTAGTGCCACAAGTAGGCTTACATTAACACTGCAATGAAGTTACTGTGAAAGGCCCCTCGTCGTCACATTTCGGTTCCTGTTCGGGTACAATGAGGGAGAATTCAGAATATCCAATTCACCTAACAAGTACATCTTTCGGGATTATGGGAGGAAACCGGAGCATCCTGAGGAAACCCACGGGGAGAAAGTGCAGACTCCGCACAGACAGTGACCCAAGCCGGGAATCAAACCCAGGTCACTGGCACTGTGAAACAACAGTGCTAACACTGCGCTACCATGCTGCCCCAGTGGCACCGCCCTGGCGTCCAGTCAGATCTCCAAAAGACTAGTTTCACATATACAGTTGGGGTTTCCTGCTTTCTTGTGAAGAATCAATCCACTTGCAAATCTATTCAATCCTTGTCCTTTCAGGAGTGTTGCCGGCTCTCTACCCAGAGTGTGTTTGATTGCTGTTTGCCCCTTTGCCATGATCTGCCTGTTTCAAACTGCTCCTTATTAGCTGGTCTTGCTCCCTACTGCTGGCCTGGGGACGTTATTCCCATTGGTTGAGTTGACCATAATAACAGCTTCTCTCTCCTTGCAAGATTGCTGGTGTTTCGTTGATGCTGAGCTTGGTGTTTCTACCCATGTTACAAACATTTCCGTCGAGCCAATGAGCAGTAACCAGTAAAGCACTCAAAAGGATCAAAAAGCATTGTCATTTTGATTTGCCATTTTGCCAACAAATAGACACAAAACAGTTAAAGTAAATATTTGTACGGTAAATGCTCTTACTGTGGAGCTGCTGGGTTGTGCAGTGGTCCTTTTGGTTGTCAGAGGTGAAACTGCGTGGGTTTCCTCCAGGTGCTCCGGTTTCCGCGCCACAGTCCAAAATTGTGCAGATTAGGTGGATTGGCGATGCTAAATTGCCCTTCATGTCCAAAAAAGGTTAGGTGGGGTTACGGGTATAGGGTGGAAGTGTGGGGATAGGGTGGAGATATGGGCTTAGATAGGGTGCTCTTTCCAAGGGCCGGTGCAGACTCGATGGGCCGAATGATCTCATTCTGCACTGTAAATTCTACGATTTCATTAAAACTCTCCCATTCAGTTCAAAGGATCAAAGCAAATCTCACTGCAGCTGGGGTCACTCACCAAGTGGCGGCCACAGTTGTGACCAGTATCCTTGCCGAGAGATTCACACACAGATATGTAGCAGAGTGCGGACAGCACTGTTCAATTTGTATCTAGTTAATTCTATAGCTGTTAGTATTCTCCTTTTGGAACAGCCAGTGGATTGTTTTAATTTTTTTTTTATTCATTGGGTATTTCCGGCAAGGGCAGTATTCAATGCCCGTCTCTAATTGCTTCTGAGAAGTTGGTGATGAGCCAGCTTCTTGAACTTCTGTCGTCCTGCGGGTGAAAGTACCCCCCAGTGCTGTTCGGAAGGCATTTCCAGAATTTTGACCCAGTGCCACTGAAGGAACAGCGAGACATTTCCAAGTCAAGGTGTGGTGTGTCTTGGAGGGCAACTTGCAGGTGATGACATTCCCAGGCATGTTCTGTGTTGTGTTGGGCGCTCTGGATCCATGGAACACATACAGGTCACCAACACTTGAAATAGTGCAGCACTATTTTATTGAATCATTAACTGTTGTAACATACCTGACTGTGGGTTAACACGACACTAGCTTTAACTAAAGACCTTTGCCTTGTCCTAACTAGTCGATGCACTCAGCACATGGTGAATGTCGGTGCTGCAGGCTGTGAGCTCTGTCCTCCTAGCTAGCTGCAGCTCAAATGAGCGGGAACTCTGATGCCCCCTGTCTTTATAGTGCGTGTGCTCTAACTGGTGATTGGCTGCGGTGTTGTGTGTGTTGATTGGTCCCACTGTGTGTCCATCAGTGTGTGTCTGCACCATGATATACTGGTGTATATTATGACATTCTGTTCCCGTATTTCTAAGTGGCAGAGGTCACGGGTTTGGAGGGTGCTGTTGAAGAAGCCGTGGTGAGTTGCTGCAGTGCATCTTGCATCACTGCACCCACCATGCACTGGTGGTGCAGGGAGTGAATATTTAACATTGTGGACTGGATGTGGAGCAAATAGGCTGCCTTGTCCTGGATGGTGCCGAGCTTTTTGGAACTACATTCAGTCAAATAAATGGAAAATATTCTATTATACTCCTAATGTAGCTGTTAGATAGGCTTTTGGGAATCCACAGATTAATTATTTGTCACAAAATATTCAGCTACTGACCTACTCTTGTAGCTCCATTAATTATGTGGCTGGTACACCCACGTATATGGTCAATGATAACACATAGGATACTGCTGGTGGGGAATTTGACAATGGTAATGTCGTTGAATGTCATGATGCTCTCCTGCCGAAGATGGTCATTTTCTGCCATTATGCGGTGCAGGTGTCACTTGCCACATATCAGCTCCAACGCAGACTACAACTGCTAGAAAAGAATTAAAACTCCTTTTGGGGTCTTCAACCACATTTTGTCAGGCACCAGTATTTTATTTATGAATGGCAGGAACTCCTATTTCACAATAGGGTGACACACTGTTTACACCTTCCCCCACACCACCACAAAGAACAAAGAACAAAGAAAAGTGCAGCACAGGAACAGGCCTTTCGGCCCTCCAAGCCTGTGCCGACCATGTTGCCCGTCTAAACTAAAATGTTCTACACTTCCTGGGTCCGTATCCCTCTATTCCCATCCTATTCATGTATTTGTCAAGATGCCCCTTAAATGTCACTATCGTCCCTGCTTCCACCACCTCCTCCAGCAGCGAGTTCCAGGCACCCACTACCCTCTGTGTAAAAAAACTTGCCTCGTACATCTACTCTAAACCTTGCCCCTCGCACCTTAAACCTATGCCCCCTAATAATTGACCCCTCTACCCTAGGAAAAAGCCTCTGACTATCCACTCTGTCTATGCCCCATATAATTTTGTAGACCTCTATCAGGTCGCCCCTCAACCTCTGTCGTTCCAGTGAGAACAAACCGAGTTTACTCAACTGCTCCTCATAGCTAATGCCCTCCATACCAGGCAACATCCTAGTAAATCTCTTCTGCACCCTCTCTAAAGCCTCCACATCCTTCTGGTAGTGTGGTGACCAGAACTGAACACTATACTCCAAGTGTGGCCTAACTAAGGTTCTATACAGCTGCAACATGACTCGTCAATTCTGAGACTCAATGCCCCGGCCAATGAAGGCAAGCATGTCGGATGCCTTCTTGACTACCTTCTCCACCTGTGTTGCCCCTTTCAGTGACCTGTGGACCTGTACACCTAGATCTCTCTGACTTTCAATACTCTTGAGGGTTCTACCATTCACTGTATATTCCCTACCTGCATTAGACCTTCCAAAATGCATTACCTCACATTTGTCCGGATTAAACTCCATCTGACATCTCTCCGCCCAAGTCTCCAAACAATCTAAATCCTGCTCTATCCTCTGACAGTCCTCATCGCTATCCGCAATTCCACCAACCTTTGTGTCGTCTGCAAACTTACTAATCAGACCAGTTACATTTTCCTCCAAATCATTTATATATACTACGAACAGCAAAGGTCCCAGCACTGATCACTGCTGAACACCACTAGTCACAGCCCTCCAATTAGAAAAGCACCCTTCCATTGCTACTCTCTGCCTTCTATGACTTAGCCAGTTCTGTATCCATCTTGCCAGCTCACCCCTGATCCCGTGTGACTTCACCTTTTGTACCAGTCTGCCATGAGGGACCTTGTCAAAGGCCTTACTGAAGTCCATATAGACAACATCCACTGCCCTACCACCTTTCCTCAGCTAATGAATCATTCCTTCTCCATGTTGAACACCACTTGGGAGAAGCACTGAGAGGAGCAAAGGCAATGTATTGGATAGGGGACTTCAATGTTTATCACCAACTGAATGTTGTCCAAGTCCATTTGCACACCAGCATGGACTGCTTCATTATCTGTGATATTGTGATTGAAACTTTCACTGTGCAATCATCAGTGAAAATCCTCACTTCTGAACTTATGATGGAGGGAAGATCACTGGTGAAGCAACTGATGAACGCTGGGCCGTGGACATGTCCTGAGGAACCCCTGCAGTAACGTGTAGGAGCTGGGATGATTGGTCTCCTTCAACCAAAACCATCCTGCTTTGCCTTAGGTATTGTGACGATATGCATAATGTGAGTTTGTACATAATGTTATGCACAACCTCCGACCACTAGGTGGCATTGTAAACTCATCATGTCACCACGTGCTCTGGGACTCAGGGGTTGATCGTGCTGGGGGAGAGACGTATTTGCAGTAATTCCACAAGAGTTGTTTAGTGTTAGTAGTTTGTTAGTTTGTTTATTTTATCTTAAGTCATCCTACCATGCAGTTTGTTCTATAATAAATTCTTTTAAAGTACATGTTCTGTAGTACCTCTTTCACTTTGGCCAGTCTACAGAACATGACAGGTATGAATCCAGCCAGTGCAGAGCACTCCTCCCCAACCCACTGACTTCAATTTTACTCGGGCTCTTTGATGCCACACTCAGTTAAATACAGTCTTGACGTTAAAGGCAGTCACTCTCATCTCGCCTCTGAAATTCATCTCTTTATCCATGTTTGGATCAAAGCCAAAATGAGGACTGTAATGAGGCCTGAGGTGCATGGTCCTGGCAGAAACCATACTGAACATCGGTGAGCAGGTTATTGTTGAATAAGAAACACTTGATAGAACCATTAATGACACCTTCCATCACCTCGCTGATGATTGGGAGTAGACTGGTAGGGCAGTAATTGACTGGATTAGATTTGTCCTGCTTTTAGTGGGAAGGGCATCATGCCACACTGTGATTCAACAGATAGTTGTTGAAGCAACTCTGTTACTGCTGAACCCACAGTATCTCAAGTTTTGAATTGCTAGATCAGCTCTGAATCTATCCCATTTACCATGGTGCCACACAACACAATGGTCAGTGTCCTCAATGTAAAAATGTGACTTTGACTCCACAAGGACTGTCTGGTGGTCACTCATACCAATACTATCCTGGACAGACCCATTTGTGACAATAAATTGGTGAGAACAAGATCAAGAAAGTTTCCCCTACTGAACTATTCTTGGTGATAAACATTGAAGTCCCCTGCCATTCATAAAATAAATACTGGTGCATTATGTATTCCTTCCAAAAGCAGTCTTAGTTACATTCTAGTGGTTGTAGTCTGTTACTTGATTGAGTTATTTTCTTTGAGGAAGCGACATGAACTCAAGTATCAGGTACATGTACGAGGAATAGGATTCCACTTCAGCAGCAGATTAACACACTGCTTATTACACGGTTTAATTCCCCCATATAATATTCAGATGTGGCGAATTGCATTAGCAGGTGTATATCTATTGGCCTAGCCAGTATTGACATTAAATGGCTGCCTATAATCTGTGGCCATGGCCGCACACTTTACCTTCATCTGGAATTATTGTGTGGATGATCCATGTCAGCCTCCTCTTGAGGTCCCCACCATCACAAGTAGTTTCCTTATGATATCAATAAATAGATGATGCCCTGGATATAGCCCTAAAACATCTCGAATGTAGAGCTGAATGGTCCTGAACTAGCTTCAAGCGTAGCCAAGTTGCTCCAATACAGCTGCAACACTGGCTACCCAACTAAGTAGAATTTACCCAATAAAGGTCAATTTATGTCTGTATGCAACACATCTCAGACAATATTTAAGCTTAGGCTGATAACTGGCAAGTACTATCCATATCACACAAGTGCCAGGCAATGACCATCTCCAATAAGAGGGAGGTTGACCATAATTTCATTGAAGTTCAATGGCGTTACCATTGTTGAATCCCTACTATCAATGTCCTATGGGTTACCATTGACCAGAAATGCAACTTGACCACCCACATAAATACTGTGGCTATAAAAGCAGGTCAGGGACTTAAAATTCTGTATTGAGCAACTCACCACCTGACTCCCATAGTCTGTTCAACACCGACAAGTCAGGGGTGTGATTGAATACTCTTCACTTGCCGGGCATCTCCAACAAGAAGCTCAACACTATCCAGGGCAACACAGCCTCCTTGATCGGCGCCCTTACCACCGTCTTAAACATTAATTCCCCCCATGACCAGCACACAGTAGCAGCAGCATGTATCATCTATAAGATGCACAGCAGCAATTCATCAAGCCTCCTTCGGCAGCATCTTCCAAACCTGGAACCTTTGCCTCCTAGAAGAACAAGGATACTAGATGCATGGGGATACCACTATTGTGTCATGTACTCTGGAATAACACAGGCTGCAACTCGATGCAGCTTTGACCAAAAGTTACTCCAGACGTTGAAGTAAGTTCAATGTGATTTATTGAACAATTTGCACAGTTCTCTATGAGTTTGACTCTCCTGCTAATCTTGTTATAGTAACTCAGTCTAACTAACCAGTCTGCTCTAAGCCACGTGGAAGGTGTGATGCTTCTGACCTGCACACCTGTAGTACTCTCTTAAGTGTCGCCTGTGGAAAGAGACAGAGCATGTGGTAGGCTATTGCAGAAAATACGGAGGCATGGGATTCAGGGTGATTTAGCAGTTTGGATCAGAAATTGGCTAGCTGGAAGAAGACAAGGGGTGGCGGTTGATGGGAAATATTCAGACTGGAGTCCAGTAACTAGTGGTGTACCACAAGGATCTGTTTTGGGGCCACTGCTGTTTGTCATTTTTATAAATGACCTGGAGGAGGGGGTAGAAGGATGGGTGAGTAAATTTGCAGATGACACTAAAGTCGGTGGAGTTGTGGACAGTGCGGAAGGATGTTGCAAGTTACAGAGGGACATAGATAAGCTGCAGAGCTGGGCTGAGAGGTGGCAAATGGAGTTTAATGCAGAAAAGTGTGAGGTGATTCATTTTGGAAGGAATAATAGGAAGACAGAGGACTGGGCTAATGGTAAGATTCTTGGTAGTGTGGATGAGCAGAGAGATCTCGGTGTCCATGTGCATAGATCCCTGAAAGTTGCCACCCAGGTTGAGAGGGTTGTTAACAAGGTGTACGGTGTGTTAGCTTTTATTGGTAGAGGGATTGAGTTTCGGAGCCATGAGGTCATGTTGCAGCTGTACAAAACTCTGGTGCGGCCGCATTTGGAGTATTGCGTGCAATTCTGGTTGCCGCATTATAGGAAGTATGTGGAAGCATTGGAAAGAGTGCAGAGAAGATTTACCAGAATGTTGCCTGGTATGGAGGGAAGATCTTATGAGGGTAGGCTGAGGGACTTGAAGCTGTTTTCGTTAGAGAGAAGAAGGTTAAGAGGTGACCTAATTGAGGCATACAAGATGATCAGAGGATTAGATAGGGTGGACTGTGAGAGCTTTTTTTCTCGGATGGTGATGTCTAGCATGAGGGGACATAGCTTTAAATTGAGGGGAGATAGATATAGGACAGATGTCAGAGGTAGGTTCTTTACTCAGAGAGTAGTAAGGGCGTGGAATGCCCTGCCTGCAGCAGTAGTGGACTCGCCAACACGAAGGGCATTCAAATGGTCATTGGGTAGACATATGGACGATAAGGGAATAGTGTTGATGGGCTTTAGAGTGGTTTCACAGGTCGGCGCAACATCGAAGACCGAAGGGCCTGTACTGCGCTGTAATGTTCTATGTGTGCCCTGTCCTTATATATGGGTTGTGTAATGCCCCCTTGTGGTAGTACTTGAAGGAGTTGAAGATTTCTGTTGCACTTTCACTCACAATGGTGAGTAGAAGATCTGTCTTCTTGGCATCAGCCACGCCATCTAGGTCGGATGCTGCCATGTAAATCTCAAATCTCTGCTTGAATGCACGCCAGTTGGCACTGAGATTGCCGTGGTACCTGAGCTGCTGAGGAATCTCGATCATCTTGCCTGGGTGCTGTTGCTTGTAGTCACAGATCTTGCTGAGTTGAACTCTATAGATTCAACAGGCACACCTGGTACCATGTTGTGCTTTGTACTCTGGGATAACACAGGCTGCAACTCGATGCAGCTTTGACCAAAAGATACTCCAGACATTGAAGTAAGTTCAATGTGATTTATTGAACCATTAGCACAGTTCTCTATGAGTTCGACTCTCCTGCTAATCTTGCTATAGTAACTCAGTCTAACTAACCAGTCTGCTCTAAGCCACGTGGTAGGTGTGATGCTTCTGATCTGCACCTGTCGTACTCTCTAAGTGTCGCCTGTGGAAAGAGACAGAGCATGTGGTAGGCTATTGCAGAAAATACGGAGGCATGGGATTCAGGGTGATTTAGCAGTTTGGATCAGAAATTGGCTAGCTGGAAGAAGACAAAGGGTGGTGGTTGATGGGAGATGTTCAGACTGGAGTCCAGTAACTAGCGGTGTATCACAAGGATCTGTTTTGGGGCCACTGCTGTTTGTCATTTTTATAAATGACCTGGAGGAGGAGCCTGTGAAAAGAGACAGAGCATGTGTGCCCTGTCCTTATATATGGGTTGTGTAATGCCCCCTTGTGGTAGTGTCACCTCTGGGTGTCTTGACTGCCCATTGGTCATGTCCTATTCTAGGTGTTCCTTAGCTGTATGTCTGCATGTCATGACATCTCTGGTGCTCCCTCTAGTGTTTACTTAGTCGGAGTGTATTTACATTAACCCCTTGTGTATTTACAGTGATGCATATCACCACAACCACCACTTGGAAGTCATACCACCCTGACTTGGAATTATATCAGTATTCCCTTACGCGCTGGATCAAAATCCTGGAATTTGTTTCCGAACACCACATGGGCCACCATCTTCTCAAGGGTAAATTGGGATGGGAAACAAATGCAGCCTTTACCAGGGATGCTCACATCCTGTAAACAAAATGAAAAATTATACTACAAAAGCTTGTGAAATGTAATAACATGCCATAGATGACAAAATCTGATTTGCTGCACTAAGCAGCTTTCATCTCTGCCCCCCCCCCCCCCCCCCCCGCCCACACACACACACAAATGCTTGGCTCAAAGAATACCTTTACATGTGGCCTCTTCCCAGGAATGTGCCCATCCATTTTGGAACTTTGACTATGGCATTTCCAGATTGTGTATACAAGAAATCGAACTACATTCTTTCCTTGGTTCAATTTAAACTTGTACTCTGCTGTGTCTCCCACTTTGTCCAATTGCTCCACTCTCAGGCTCCATGTTACATCTCCCAACAAACCACTTTGCAGCCCTACAGATGTTTTATTCCAAACCCACTTCCCCAACACATGTTCCAGAGCATCCTATGGCCAACACTATGGAAATCCGCAATTAATATAAAATAAATATGTCCTTTGAATGTGTTTGATGTGTTGGGTGTTCTGGATCACATACAGGTCACCAACACTTGAAATAGTGCAACACTATTTTATTGAATCATTAACTGTTTTAAACGTACTTGGACTGTGGGTTAACACGATACTAGCTTTAACTAAAGACCTTTGCCTTGTCCTAACTAGTCGATGCACTCAGCACATGGTGAATGTCGGTGTTGCAGGCTGTGAGCTCTGTCCTCCTAGCTAGCTGCAACTCAAATGAGCGGGAACTCTGGTGCCCCCTGTCTTTATAGTGCGTGTGCTCTCACTGGTGATTGGCTGCGGTGTTGCATGTGTTGATTGGTCCCATTGTGTGTCCATCAGTGTGTGTCTGCACCATGATATACTGGTGTATATTATGACAGTGTTTTCTCTCGGATTAGAAACATATATCTCAAGAAAAATAAAATGTATTAGGCAAAGCGACCGAGTTTCAATTCCGATTCAGTAACTTGTCAATGTTTGGGAGCCACTACTTACACATTTGCACCATTTACTCTGCTATTAAGACCATAAGACCATAAGACATAGGAGTGGAAGTAAGGCCATTCGGCCCATCGAGTCCATTCCACCATTCAATCATGGCTGATTTCAACTCCATTTACCCGCTCTCTCTCCATAGCCCTTAATTCCTTGAGAAATCAAGAATTTATCAACTTCTGTCTTAAAGACACTCAACGTCCCGGCCTCCACCGCCCTCTGTGGCAATGAATTCCACAGACCCACCACTCTCTGGGCTGAAGAAATTTCTCCTCATCTCTGTCCTAAAGTGACTCCCTTTTATTCTAAGGCTGTGCCCCCGGGTCCTAGTCTCCCCTGCTAATGGAAGCAACTTCCCTACATCCACCCTATCTAAGCCATTCATTATCTTGTAAGTTTCTATTAGATCTCCCCTCAACCTCCTAAACTCCAATGAATATAATCCCAGGATCCTCAGACGTTCATCGTATGTTAGGCCTACCATTCCTGGGATCATCCGTGTGAATCTCCGCTGGACCCGCTCCAGTGCCAGTATGTCCTTCCTGAGGTGTGGGGCCCAAAATTGCTCACAGTATTCTAAATGGGGCCTAACTAATGCTTTATAAAGCTTCAGAAGTACATCCCTGCTTTTATATTCCAAGCCTCTTGAGATGAATGACAACATTGCATTTGCTTTCTTAATTACAGACTCAACCTGCAAGTTTACCTTTAGAGAATCCTGGACCAGGACTCCCAAGTCCCTTTGCACTTCAGCAAATTTTGTCACCGTTTAGAAAATAGTCCATGCCTCTATTCTTTTTTCCAAAGTGCAAGACCTCGCACTTGCCCACGTTGAATTTCATCAGCCATTTCTTGGACCACTCTCCTAAACTGTCTAAATCTTTCTGCAGCCTCCCCACCTCCTCCATACTACCTGCCCCTCCGCCTATCTTTGTTTCACCGGCAAACTTAGCCAGAATGCCCCCAGTCCCGTCATCTAGGTCGTTAATATATAAAGAGAACAGCTGTGGCCCCAACACTGAACCCTGCGGGACACCACTCGTCACAGGTTGCCATTCCGAAAAAGAATCTTTTATCCCAACTCTCTGCCTTCTGCCTGACAGCCAATCGTCAATCCATGTTAGTACCTTGCCTCGAATACCATGGGCCCTTATTTTACTCAGCAGTTTCCCGTGAGGCACCTTATCAAAGGCCTTTTGGAAGTCAAGATAGATAACATCCATTGGCTCTCCTTGGTCTAACCTATTTGTTATCTCTTCAAAGAACTCTAACAGGTTTGTCAGGCATGACCTCCCCTTACTAAATCCATGCTGACTTGTCCTAATCCGACCCTGCACTTCCAAGAATTTAGAAATCTCAACCTTAACAATGGATTCTAGAACCTTGCCAACAACCGAGGTTAGGCTAATTGGCCTATAATTTTCCATCTTTTTCCTTGTTCCCTTCTTGAACAGGGGGGTTACAACAACGATTTTCCAATCCTCTGGGACTTTCCCTGACTCCAGTGACTTTTGAAAGATCATAACTAACGCCTCCACTATTTCTTCAGCTATCTCCTTTAGAACTCTAGGATGTAGCCCATCTGGGCCCGGGGATTTATCAATTTTTAGACCTCTTAATTTCTCTAGCATTTTCTCCTTTGTGATGGCTACCATATTCAACTCTGCCCCCTGACTCTCCGGAATTGTTGGGATATTACTCATGTCTTCTACTGTGAAGACTGACGCAAAGTACTTATTCAGTTCCTCAGCTATTTCCTTGTCTCCCATCACAAAATTACCAGCGTCATTTTGGAGCGGCCCAATGTCAACTTTTGCCTCCCGTTTGTTTTTAATGTATTTAAAGAAACTTTTACTATCATTCCTAATGTTACTAGCTAGCCTACCTTCAAATTTGATCCTCTCTTTCCTTATTTCTCTCTTTGTTATCCTCTGTTTGTTTTTGTAGTCTTCCCAATCTTCTGACTTCCCACTACTCTTTGCCACATTATAGGCTTTCTCTTTTGCTTTGATGCATTCCCTAATTTCCTTTGTCAGCCATGGCTGCCTAATCCTCCCCTCTGATAACTTTTCTTTTCTTTGGGATGAACCTCTGTACTGTGTCCTCAATTACTCCCAGAAACTCCTGCCATTGCTGTTCTACTGTCTTTCCCACTAGGCTCTGCTCCCAGTTGATTTTCGTCAGTTCCTCCCTCATGCCCCTGTAGTTACCTTTATTTAACTGTAACACCTTTACATCTGATTCTACCTTCTTTCTTTCAAATTGGAGATTGAATTCGACCATATTATGATCACTGCCTCCTAAGTGCTCCCTTACTTTAAGATCTTTAATCAAGTCTGGCTCATTACATAACACTAAGTCCAGAATGGCCTGTCCCCTCGTGGGCTCCATCACAAGCTGTTCCAAAAAGCCCTCCTGTAAACATTCAATGAATTCCCTTTCCTTGGGTCCACTGGCAGCATTATTTGCCCAGTCCACCTGCATATTGAAGTCCCCCATGATCACTGTGACCTTGCCTTTTTGACATGCACTTTCTATTTTGTGGTGCATTTTGTGCCCCCGGTCCTGACCACTGTTAGGAGGCCAGTACATAACTCCCATTATGTTTTTTTTGCCTTTGTGGTTCTTCAACTCTACCCACACAGACTCCACATCATCTGACCCTATGTCATTTAGTGCTATTGATTTAATTTCATTCCTAATTAACAATGCAACCCTGCCCCCTACAAGACTGGTAGCTGTAGCTCCATTCATTCTACTGCAAGCTTAGGATCAGTGCAATACCAAGACTAAACTTGCAGCCTGTACGTACAGCCACAGTCTGATTTGATTCCGGTATGAGGCTCCTTGGAGGGGTAGTGTCACAGGGCAGAATAGTCTAGAAATTTGCAAAATCCAATTTCAGGCAGGGAGTTGTAATGGTGGTTTTTCCCACCATAATGTGTGGCAAACAATGGCTAGCAAACTTAGTGGTTTGCTGGGCAGTCGTGGCTGCCAGACCCTGGAAACTTTCTGCAGCAAGGGAAAATCAGAAAGCATATCCGCTGCCCATCAGAAAGATTGCAAGGCTTGATGGAGCAGGTGGTCCATCTTCAGACTGAGGTGATTGGATCGACAGGCCAATGCACCAAGTCAACACCAAGGTAGGGTGACAGCTGCCATAGGGATCTTGGTCCAAGACTCCTGTCCTGCTCTGCAGCAGGAACTGCACTCAATGGCAGAGGAACTTGCTAGCATCCATAAGTGTCTATGCCAGAGGGGGGGGCAGAGCTTAATACCCTCACTCCAGCCTCCCCCACAAGGATGCAGCCAGGAACCCTCGGGAACCCACAGGGAGGAGGATCAACTGTTGCCATCCACCCTGGTGGATGGCCCTTTAAAGGATGCCGCATCACAGACAACAGAGCATAGCAATCAGCAGGGTGCCTCCACCTCTGCTGTGGATGTTGGGGTTGTACCATGATAGCGGCAGGTTAAGAAGGTTAAGAAGTTGTCGTTGCACAGCGTGGGCACGGGCATTAATCACTTGCACATAACTTTCACTTCTGTGAATAAACTCCCACTAATTTCATCCTTTCTATGGCTCCTTGTTGTGATGAACTGTGTTCCTGTCCGTATGAAGTTAAAAATTGATTTCTGCCCAAGCTAAAGGCAAAGTGCTCAGTCCAGGGCTTCCTCACCGTGCTATATTCAAACTTTCCAGCACACTGGTGACGTTCCTTCACAGTGACTGAACACATCAGTCATGCCTGTGTCTCGATGGGAATTGTAATGTCTGCCAGAATATACTGAGCTCACACAGTTCATTCATTTTTCATGAGTACTATCTGTACCTTTGAGGTGAGGCTGGTCACCAATCTCATCAGCTCTCCCACTGGTGACACTCTGGGCCTCAGTATTAAGCTCAGGAAGGACACTGTATGCTCAGGAGAGGTTAAACGTTCCATGTTGTATCGCCATGATAGGAACCTGGTCATGGAGAACAAACGAGCTGCCATCAGACAGACAGGGATGAAACATTCATATAAGCTCTGAGAGGATATATGAACTGTCCACACTGCAAATCAGCATCATACTTCTGTGCTGCCATCAATCAGACGGGAGTTACCATGTGAGATTTTAGGGCGTCCTCACTGGAAGTCATCATCACCCTTCATGAATCTGCTGGCAATGATTGCATCTCAAGCTTGGCTGCATTATCTGGACATGACCACGCTGCAAGGCCAACGTTCTAACATTCGAAGATCTCCTCAGCCTCGTCCCCTTTGATATCCTCCTCATCGGAGGAAAGGTGACGTTCTTCTATCTCCTACTCGGTAGTTCCCCCCGTTGAAGTGTCAGATTGTGCAGGGCACAGCAGGCAACGATGATCCACGACACCCTCTGTGAATTGCATTGCAGGATTCCGCCAGACCAGGTACTGGAACCTTATCTTCGGCATCCCTATGGTGTGCTTGACCAAAGTGCGAATTGCAGCATGAACCTCACTGTAACTTGTCTCAGCTGCACTCTGTGGCCTCCACATAGGTGTCATCAGCCACATCTGCAGTGGGTAGTCCTTGTCCCCAAGAAGCCAACCCTGCAACCTCTTTGGACCCTGAAAGATGTCAGGGACTTGAGAGCAGTTGACTATATAGGAATCATGCACACTCCCTGGGAATCGAGCCTACTCCTGCAGGATGTGTTTGGTGTGGTAGCAGACCAGCTGAACATTCAGTAAGCAAAAGCCCCTGTGGTCCACATAGTTGACAGTTAGAAACCACGGTGCTCTGAGTGCCACATGAGTGCGGTCGATGGCACCTGTGGAAAACCAGAGATCTGCACAAATCCCATTGCACTTGCTTCCTGTCTTGTCTGTTTCAGGTCACAATGCACAAAGTTTTATGCTCTCCTGAAGAGCTCATGGATGCACTTGTGTGGCGAGGCTTGCAAAATCCAACAGAGGTCACCTGTGGAGCTCTGGAAGGAGCCACTGGCATATAAATGGAGTGCCGAAGTCACTTTCAGTGACCCTGGCAGTGGATGACCTCCAATTTCCTGTGGCGCCAAATCCTTCAGCATCTGGCGGGTGTGACCAACCAGTACCCTAGACATGCGTACTCGACAGCGATACTGGTTTTCAGCCATCTATAGGTATGTCAGGTGCTGTCTGTAGACCCTAAGTCTAGCAAGTAGCCTATGAACGGTGGCTCTCTATATGCAGAGCAAGCCCTGGCACGCCTCCCTCTTGACGGTTCTGCTCCTGCCTTTGGCAAGCCAAGCATTGCCATTGACATCTTCTTCACTCCTGCCTATGAGCAAGAAGAATGACAGCAAAATCACCAAGTTACATGTTCCTCAGTCTTCCCACTGCAATATTAAAGAGAGAGACTTAATGGTTAGTATTTATCTGCTAAGAACCACTCTTTGCCCATTTATCATCGACAACTGTCTTTCAGTGGACACTTTATTTGACGTGGGGGTATGAATCCAGCATGTGGGATCAATAATGACATGCTTATGTGTTTTAATGATTTTTCCGATATTGAGTGGCAGAAACATGGACAGCCACACTGTTTGGTTTGATACCACACGGCTTGCAAATGCAGTGTGGTGTGAAAGCTGGTTTCCAAAGCCGTGAGACACGTTCAATTTGACTGGAGACGAAGTTGAATCCAAACTGAGGCTTTATTAGTAACAGATGTGTGGCCTCCCACAGCAGCTGGCGAAATGGCTGCGAGCTGGAGGCCACGCATATTTATAACCCGCCTCCTGGGCGGAGCTAGCATGCAGGGGCCACAGGTGAACCTGTAGTGCAGGTTCTACCGTACAACCTATAATATCAGAACACAGTGGTTTACCACATTCACCCCCTGTTAAAATTGAGTCCGGCGGGGGTGGTGGGTAACTATATACAATTAGCAATTTTTAATATTTACAGAGCAGTAAAAAAAATGTCTCTGGTCATCCGCCGGTCCGGTGCCTTGATGGGCCTTTTTAGATCGACAAAGTGGTGACGGTGATGTTGGCGCTGTCGTGGTCGAAGTTGACTCCGGGAGCGTGCCAAAATCCTCTTCATCAACGGGGGTGGGCAGGGGGAGGACGGACGGTCCTAGTGGGAGTGATGGGGGTGGCGGGGGAGGGGAGGGTGGCGCCGGGGGCGACGGGGGTGCTGTGGGGGTGGAACCTGCTGGTGCCAGGTCGCTGAGGGAGACGGTATCCTGGCGGCCGTCGGGGAACGCCATGTAGGCGTACTGTGGGTTTGCGTGGAACAGGTGCACCCTTTCCACCAACGGATCCGCCTTGTTGAGCCGCACATGTTTACGGAGAAGCACGGTTCCTGGAGCTGTCAGCCAAGTTGGGAGCGATACCCTGGATGTAGACTTCCTGGGGAAGGCAAAAAGACGTTCATGCGGTGTACTGTTAGTGGCAGTGCAGAATAATGAGCGAATGGAATGTAGTGCATCAGGGAGGACCTTTTGCCAGCGGGAGGCCGGGAGATTTCTGGACCGCAGGGCCAGCTGGAGGGCCCTCCATACCAAACCATTCTCCCTTTCTACCTGTCCGTTTCCCCGGGGGTTGTAGCTCATCGTTCTGCTGGAGGTGATATCCCTGCTGAGCAGGAACTGACGTAGCTCATCACTCATGAATGAGGACCCCCTGTCACTGTGGATGTAGGCGGGGAAGACGAACAGAGTGAAGGTGGAATTAAGGACTTTAATGACGGTGGCAGATGTCATGTCGGGGCATGGGATGGCGAAGGGAAACCGGGAGTATTCATCGATCACACTGAGGAAATATGGAAGTGTCGATTGGAGGAGGGGAGGGGGCCTTTGAAATCCACGCTGAGGCGTTCAAAGGAGTGGGAGGCCTTCACCAGATGCGCGCGGTCCGGCCGGTAGAAGTGCAGTTTGCACTCTGCACAGACCTGGCAGTCCCTGGTGATCGTCCTTACTTCCTCGACGGAGTAGGGAAAATTTCATGCCTTAATGAAATGGTATAACCGAGTGACCCCTGGGTGACAAAGGCTGTCGTGTAGGGCCCAGAGTTGGTCCACTTGTGCGCTGGCACATGTACCTCGGGATAGGGCGTCCGGGGGCTCGTTGAGTTTGCCAGGGCGATACTTAATCTCGTAATTATAGGAGGAGAGCTCGATTCTCCACCGCAAGATTTTATCATTTTTGATCTTGCCCCGCTGTGTGTTGTTGAACATGAAGGCTACCGACCGTTGGTCAGTGAGGAGAGTGAATCTCCTACCGGCCAGGTAATGCCTCCAATGTCGCACAGCCTCAATAGCCTGGGCCTCTCTTTCGACGGATGAGTACCGGATTTCGGAGGCATGGAGGGTGCGGGAAAAGAATGCCATGGGCCTGCCTGCCTGGTTGAGGGTGGCGGCAAGGGCGATGTTCGATGCGTCGCTTTCTACTTGGAAAGGAAGTGTTTCGGCTACAGTGTGCATTCTAGCTTTGGCAATATCAGCTCTGATCCGGGCGAAAGCCTGTTGGGCCTCGGCCGTCAGGGGGAAATGAGTGGACTGTATGAGTGGGCGGGCCTTGTCCGCAGAGTTTGGGACCCACTGCGCGTAATATGAGAAGAACCCCAGGCAGCGTTTGAGGGCCTTGGGGCAGTGGGAGCTCCAAGAGAGGGCGCATGCGGTCGGGATCGGGCCCCAGAACTCCATTCTGAACCACGTAGCCGAGGATGGCTAAGCGGTTCGTGCGGAACACACACTTCTCCTTGTTGTACGTGAGGTTGAGGAGAGTGGCGGTGCAGAGAAATTTAGCGAGGTTGGCGTCATGGTCCTGCTGATCATGGACGCAGATGGTCACATTGTCTAGGTACGGAAACGTGGCCCGCAAGCCGTACTGGTCGACCATTCGGTCCATCTCCCTTTGGAAGACCGAAACCCCATTGGTGACGCCGAAGGGGACCCTAAGTGATATAGCCGGCCATCTGCCTCGAAGGGGGTGTATGGCTGGTCCGATTTATGGATGGGGAGCTGGTGGTAAGCGGATTTCAGGTCCACCGTTGAGAAGACCCGGTACTGTGCAATCTGGTAAACCATGTCAGATATGTGTGGGAGGGAGTACACGTTGAGCTGCGTGTACATGTTGATGGTCTGGCTGTAGTCCACGACCATTCTATTTTTCTCCCCAGACTTAACCACTACCACTTGAGCTCTCCAGGGGCTGTTGCTGGCCTCGATGACGCCCTCCCGAAGCAACCGCTGGACCTCGGACCTGATGAAGGCCTTATCCTGGGTGTTGTACCGTCTGCTCCTGGTGGCGACGGGTTTGCAATCTGGGGTTAGATTAGCAAAGAGGGAAGAAGGATCGACCTTTAATGTCGCGAGGCCGCACACAGTGAGGGGTGGTAAGGGTCCGCCGAATTTAAGGGTCAGGTTGCATTGGAAGTCCAGGACGAGGATAAGTGGTTAGGGAGGACGTAGAGGCGAAAGCCGTGGAACTCTACGCCTTGGACTGTGAGCATGACCGTGCAGTACCCCCAGATCGTTACGCGACGGGATCTGGAGGCCAGGGAGATACTTTGATTGGTAGGGTGTACCTTAAGGGAGCAGCGCCTTACCATATTTGGGTGTACAAAGCTCTTGGTGCTCCCGGAGTCCAGTAAGCAGGATGTCACATGGCCGTTGATTTTCACGCTGGTGGATGCATTGGTCAGATTATGTGGTTGGGACTGGTCGATTGCCATGGAGGCGAGCCGTGGTTGATCGTCGGGTAGTGAGTCGGCCGTTGAGTTGAGGTCCTGGAACGCCGTTGGTGTCCATGTGCTGTGGGGTGGACAAGATGGCGGCTCCCGGAGATCCTGGGGATTACAAAATGGCGGCGCCCATGGAACGCCGTTGCGGGGGTGGAGCAAGATGGCGGCGCCCATGAAACGCACGTGTTGTGCGGGGGAGAAGATGGCGGCGCCGATTGGTCGCACATGGCCTGGGGAGGAGGAGGATGGCAGCGCCCATTGTCCCTGACCGGGGGTGGCGGGGGCGACCGCGGCCGCTGAGCGGGCCTGGCACACCGCAGCGAAGTGGCCCTTCTTCCCCCAGGCCTTACAAAGGGCAGCGCGGGCTGGGCAGCGTTGGCGGGGGTGTTTTTGCTGGCCGCAAAAATAGCATCGGGGCCCCCCGGAGATCACTGGCTAGCGCGTAGCACAGGCGTATTTGGTGGGTAGCGTCCCCGCTGCGGCGGCTGCATGTGGGGCCCATGAAGCGTAGGAGCAACCACGGCCGCGTGGTTGGGGACGTAGGACTGGCCATTGCGCAGGGCGACCGTCATGGAGAGCGCTAGTGTTTTAGTCTCTGCGAGGTCACGCTTCTAGCAGCCGCTGCCTGATATCATCAGAACCAATCCCAGTTACAAAAGCGTCCCGTATAAGGAGATCTGAGTGCTCCTTAGCTGTAACGTCCTCACAGTCACAGTCCCGAACTAGTGGTATCAGGGCCCTCCCGAAGTCCTCGATTGACTCACCAGGTAGTTGAGTATGCGTTGCGAACGCATGTCTGGCGAAGAGCATGTTCGTCTTCTGTTCATAATTTTCTTTGAGTCGAGTCATTGCATCAGCGTAATTGGGCGCATCCTGGATCCGCGGGATGACTTTGGAGCTGAGTCTGGAGTACAATATTTGGATCTTCTTAGCCTCTGGAACAGGAGTCAGCGCTACATTGATATACACTTCAAAACAAGCTAGCCAGTGCTGGAAGTCCTTTCTGGCGTCACTTGCGTGTGGATCCAGCTGCAGGCAGTCTGGTTTAATCCGGAGGTCCATCTTCTGAATCTGATACTGATAAATTGAGGCACGATCAATTTGACTGGAGACAAAGTTGAATCCAAACTGAGGCTTTATTAGTATCAGATGTGTGGCCTCCCACAGCAGCTGGCGAAATGGCTGCGAGCTGGAGGCCACGCATATTTATAACCCGCCTCCTGGGTGGAGCTAGCATGCAGGGGCCACAGATGAACCTGTAGTGCAGGTTCTACCGTACAAACTCTAATATCAGAACACAGTGGTTTACCACAAGCCGCAGGTGTCATTTGGACCCACCGAGACTCACTGTAAACTTACGCATCTTTTGCAAACTTACTTGAACTTAATTTAATTATTCAACCAAGATTCTCCCTTCACACTTTTGGGACAAGCTCTGCCCATGTGGAACCAAGCATGCACAGAGCTGTCTCCTAAAGAGGTCTTAAAGCTCAAGCCAAGCAGTAAACAACCTCTCTCCCTGGCTGGAAGCCAAATTTCAGCTACTGCTTTCAGATTAGTTGCTGAATTGAGAATGCAAAATGAAAAGAGATCACTCCCATCCCCCAACCCGAACTAATAAATAGCCGACAGTACAAATTCCAACCGCTTGAAAAGATAGGCCGTAAACTGAAGGCATCTTAAACGTTTTTAGGTTTAATAAAATCCTGCGCGATGAAACATGCGACCAATATGCTCGGATGTTTTACAGTTCCCATTGTTGATTAGGTTGCTCCTTCATTATATTCTTTAGTAATCTAAAGGTAAAACTAATGTGATTCAGCCAGAATACATCATTCTGATGTTAAGTAATGGGTTAAGAGACATTGCAATTAGTTGTCTCATTTATGTTAAGTATCCATTAATTGACACTGATATGTAAAGGGGCTTCAGGTGGCCTCTGTCAGGTGGTGTGTTGTTAAGAGTTTTGAGCAGAGGCTGTGGAAGTGAAATAAATGATGTTTGGTGAAAAGGAACAAAACTTTAGACTCTTCATATCACAGCAACTAAAACGGTTAAAAATTGGTAGCAGAGGGTGGTTGCTGTGTAAATGTGAAGGGTTGAAAGATACAACTTTTCCAGATCAAACCAAGGAGTGAGTGAGAAAAGGGAAAAAAAAGGGATATATGGCTGAACCGAGAATAAGGATGGCTGGATATGACTATGCTCCCAGATCGCGGGCCAGGCCACCGTGGGGGCACCCCCCGGGGCTAGATCGCCCCACCCCCCCCAGGACCACGGAGCCCGCCCGCGCCGCCATGTCCCGCCGTTCCAAAGGTGGTTCAATCCACGCCAGCTGGCGTGGGTTGACAGCGGCGGGACTTCGGCCCATCACGGACCGGAGAACCGCCGGGGGATTCCTGCTGACCGGCACGGCGCGATTCCCGCCCCCGCCGAATCTCCGGTGGCGGAGAATTCACGACACAGCGGGGGCGGGATTCACGCCGGCCCCCGGCGATTCTCCGACTATGGGGGGTCGGAGAATCGCGCCCCATGTGTGTGTTTTTGAGTTTCTTGAAATTTTGTTTTCACCTAATTATTTTTTTTCCTCCAAGGAAGGGGAGACTGTTAAGTAATGGGTTAAGAGACATTACAATAGTTGTCTCATTCATGTTAAGTTTCCATTAATTGACACTGATATGTAAAGGGGCTTCAGGTGGCCTCTGTCATAGAACATAGAAAAATGCAGCACAGAACAGGCCCTTTGGCCCACGATGTTGTGCCGAACTTTTGTTCTAGATTAAGAGTAAATTAATCTACACCCCCTCATTCTACCGTAATCCATGTGCCTATCCAATAGCCGCTTGAAGGTCCCTAATGGGCTAGGGTCTGGCAGATGGAATTCAATGTTGCCAAGTGTGAGGCTATCCATTTTGGGAGGAATAACAGCAGAATGGATTATTATTTAAACGGTAAGATGTTAAAACATGCTGCTGTGCATAGGGAACTGAGTGTGCTGGTGCACGAGTCGCAAAAGGTTGGTGTGCAGGTGCAACAGGTGATTAAGAAGGCTAATCGAGTTTTGTCTTTCGTTGCTAGAGGGATGGAGTTCAAGACTAGGGAGGTTATGCTGCAATTCTATAGGGTGTTGGTGAGGCCGTATCTGGAGTATTGTGTTCAGTTTTGGTCTCCTTACCTGAGAAAGGACATATTAGCACTGGAGGGAGTGCAGAGGAGATTCACTAGGTTGATCCCAGAGTTGAGGGGATTAAATTATGATGAGAGGTTGAGTAGACTGGGACTGTACTCATTGGAGTTTAGAAGGATGCGGGGGGATCTTATTGAAACATATAAAATTATGAAGGGAATAGATAGGATAGATGCGGGCAGGTTGTTTCCACTGGTCGGGGAAAGCAGAACTAGGGGGCATAACCTCAAAATAAGGGGAAGTAGATTTAGGACGGAGTGTAGGAGGAACTTCTTCACCCAAAGGGTTGTGAATCTCTGGAATTCCTTGCCCAGTGAAGCAGTTGAGGCTCCTTCTTTAAACGTTTTTAAGAAAAAGATAGATACCTTTCCAAAGAATAAAGGGATTCGGGAATATGGTGTACGGGCCGGAGAGTGGAGCTGAGTCCACAAAGATCAGCCTGAGTCCACAAAGATCAGCCATGATCTCATTAAATGGCGGAGCGGACTCGAGGGGCCAGATGGCCTACTCCTGTTCCTAGTTCTTATGTTCTTATGTAATGTTTCCGACTCAACTACTTCCACAGGGAGTGCATTCCATGCCCCGACTAGTCTCTGGGTAAAGAACCTACCTCTGACACCCCGCCCCCCCCCCTATATCTTCCACCATTCACCTTAAATTTATTTCCCCTTGTAATGGTTTGTTCCACCCAGGGAAAAAGTCTCTGACTGTCTACTCTATCTATTCCCCTGATCATCTTATAAACCTCTATTAAGTCACCACTCATCCTTCTCCGTTCTAATGAGAAAAGGCCTAGCACCCTCAACCTTTCCTCGTAAGACCTACCCTCCATTCCAGGCAACATCCTGGTAAATCTCCTTTGCACCTTTTCCAAAGCTTCCACATCCTTCCTAAAATGAGGTGACCAGAACTGCACACAGTACTCCAAATGTGGCCTTACCAAAGTTTTGTACAGCTGCATCATCACCTCACGGCTCTTAAATTCAATCCCTCTGCTAATGAACGCTAGCACACCATAGGCCTTCTACACAGCTCTATCCACTTGAGTGGCAACTTTCAAAGATCTATGAACATAGACCTCAATATCTCTCTGCTCCTCCACATTGCCAAGCACCCTACCGTTAACCCTGTATTCCGCATTCATATGTGTCCTTCTAAAATGGGCAACCTCACACTTTTTAGCGTTAAACGCCATCTGCCACTTCTCAGCCCAGCTCTACATCCTATCTATGTCTCTTTGCAGCCGACAACAGCCCTCCTCACTATCCACAACTCCACCAATCTTCGTATCGTCTGCAAATTTACTGACCCACCCTTCAACTCCCTCATCCAAGTCAGTAATGAAAATCACAAACAGCAGAGGACCCAGAACTGATCCCTGTGGTACGTCACTGGTAACTGGGCTCCAGGCTGAATATTTGCTATCCACCACCACTCTCTGACTTCTATCAGTTAGTCAGTTCGTTATCCAACTGGCCAAATTTCCCACTATCTCATGCCTCCTTACGTTCTGCATAAGCCTACCATGGGGAACCTTATCAAATGCCTTACTAAAATCCATGTACACTACATCCACTGCTTTACCTTCATCCATGTGCTTGGTCACCTCATCAAAGAATTCAATAAGACTTGTGAGGCAAGACCTACCCCTCATAAATCCGTGCTGACTATCCCTAATCAAGCAGTGTCTTTCCAGATGCTCAGAAATTCTATCCCTTTTCATTACTTTGCCTACCACCGAAGTAAGACTAACTGGCCTGTAATTATCCCTATTCCCTTTTTTGAACAGGGGCACGACATTCGCCACTCTCCAATCCCCTGGTACCACCCCTGTTGACAGTGAGGACGAAAAGATCATTGTCAACGGCTCTGCAATTTCATCTCTTGCTTCCCATAGAATCCTTGGATATATCCCGCCAGGCCCAGGGGACTTGTCTAGCCTCATGTTTTTCAAAATGCCCAACACATCTTCCTTCCTAACAAATATCTCCTCGAGCTTACCAGTCTGTTTCACACTGTCCTCTCCAACAATATGGCCCCTCTCATTCGGAAATACTGAAGAAAAGTACTCGTTCAAGACCTCTCCTATCTCTTCAGACTCAATACACAATCTCCCGCTATTGTCCTTGATCGGACCTACCCTCGCTCTAGTCATTCTCATATTTCTCACATATGTGTAAAAGGCCTTGGGGTTTTCCTTGATCCCACCCGCCAAAGATTCTTCATGCCCTCTGTTAGCTCTCCTAATCCCTTTCTTCAGTTCCCTCCTGACTATCTGTATCCCTCCAGTGCCCTGCCTGAACCTTGTTTCCTCAGCCTTGCATAAGTATCCTTTTTCGTCTTGCAAGTATACTCCTTTGTCAGTGTTACCTTCCCCACTGCCTCACTACATGCTTTGGCATCCTGAACATCGGCTACCTTAGTTGCTGGACTACAAATCTGGTTCCCATTCCCCTGCCAAATTAGTTTTAACCCTCCTGTAGAGTAGTAGAAAACCTCCCTCCCAGGATATTGTTGCTCCTCTGGTTCAGAGGCAACCCGTCCTGCTTGTACAGGTCCCACCTTCCCCAGAACGCGCTCCAATTATCCAAATACCTGAAGCCCCCCCTCCTACACCATTCTTGCAGCCATGTGTTCAACTGTACTCTCTCCCTATTCCTAGCCTCGCTATCATGTGGCACCGGCAACAAACCAGAGATGACAACTCTGTCTGTCCTGGCTTTTAACTTTCAGCCTAACTCCCTAAACTTGTTTATTACATCCACACCCCTTTTCCTACCTACGTCGCTGGTACCAATACGCATCACGACTTCTGGCTGCTCCCCCTCCCCCTTAAGGATCCTGAAGACACGATCTGAGACGTCATGGACCCTGGCACCCGGGAGGCAACAAACCATCCGAGAGTCTCGCCCGTGCCCACAGAAACGCCTGTCTGTACCTCTAACTATTGAGTCCCCTATAACTAGTGCTCTCCTAATCTCACCCCTTCCCTTCTGAGCCCCAGAGCCGGACCTCGTGCCAGAGACCCGGTCACTGCAGCCTACCCTTGTTGGGTAATCCCCCCCCAACAGTATCCAAAGCGGTATACTTATTGTTGAGAGGAACAACCACAGGGGATCCCTGCACTGACTGCTTCCTCCTCTTCCCACCTCTAGCTGTTACCCAGCTACCTTTGTTCTCAAGTGTAACTATGTCCCTGTAGCTTCTATCTATCACCCCCCTCAGCTTCCCGAATGGTCCTCAGTTCATCCAGCTCCAGCTCCCTAACACGGTCTGTGAGGAGCTGGAGATGGCTGCACTTCCCGCAGGTGAAGTCAGCAGGTGGTGTGTTGTTAAGAGTTTTGAGCAGAGGCTGTGGAAGTGAAATAAATGGTGTTTGGTGAAAATGAACAAGAACTTTAGACTCTTCATGTCACAGCAACTAAAACGGTTAACATCTGAATCTGACACAGAGATTGTAGATAACATGAATTATGTACCTGCCTGAACACCATGAGGAAATCATCCTGCAACATGCAAATATATCGGGCTGGATTCTACGGTCTTCCAGCCACATATTTCTCGGCAGCGCGCTGTTCACTAGTGGTGGGATTCTCTACTCCCGCCGCTTGTCAATGGGATTTCCCATTGAAGCCAACCTAAGCCTCTGGGAAAATCACGGGTGGGGTTGCGCTGCCCGCGGGAACAGAGAATCCCAACGGCCGGAGAATTCCGGCCATCATATATCAAATTAAGGTTTCTTCTGATCATTGCATTTTAGCTATGGATATTTTCCCCACACAACTGGGTGTCACACAAAGTTTAAGTTAAGCACTTCAAATTAATGCCACTCTAATTGCCCTGAACAATTCGGTTTTCACCAAAGGCATGTTGAATGTTTAGTTATAATAATAATCTTTATTAGTGTCACAAGTAGGCTTACATTAACACTGCAATGAAGTTACTGTGAAAATCCCCTATCGCCACACACCGGCGCCTATTCGGGTTCACTGAGGGAGAATGCAGAATGTCCAATTCACCTAACAAGCACGTCTTTCAGGACTTCTGGGAGGAAACCAGAGCACCCGGAGGAAACCCACGCAGACCCGGGGAAAACCTGCAGACTCTCACAGACAATGACCCAAGCCGGGAATTGAACCTAGGTCTGGGGCGCTGTGAAGCAACAGTGCTAACCACTGTGCTACTGTGTCGCCCTAGCTGAGCTAGTACTGCATTTTGCTACATATCAGTCAACATATTGGACCAATTAGCTGTAAATTAATGGTTGGCACACAACGGGGAGAGATGATGAGAGTTGCAAGTGGAAGTATAAAAGTCATAAAATTAAATCTATAATCATTTCTCATAATAAATCGAGAGAAAAGTTATATCCCCTCCCTGTAGAATTTGAGATTTGATGACCACTGTAAGTGCAAAAATATGTGATGATGTTTATGTGTGTGAAAATGGTACTTCTTCTGAGTCTTAACCAGTAGCAGAAGTTCTGCAACAAAGTAATTCCTCTTCTGCATTATTCAGTTTTCTTACCTTCCAGTAGGCCAGCAGGACCTACTGTGGCACCTAGTCCATCAGGGGTCTGGAGCACCATTGTGAAGTTCAGCTGCTGATCCTGTTGAAACCACTGGTCAGATAATTCATGTAAGAAACCTATCTTACCCGGTAGATCCCGAGATCAAATGGAGGTTCGATGTTAATCTAGATTCAAACTTCTCTTCTAGGCAAATCCCAGGGCTATCTCAAGGTTAGAAAAAATAGCAGGTAATGGATTTCTTTCTCCTAAGATTGTTTAATTGCAATTTGCAGGTGTTTACTATAAAGTGTGAACTGTGCAGGACAGAAAGCATTCAGTCAATTCGGCTTCCTGCAATATTTTTTTCCATGCAGGCTCACAAAGTGATATAATTCCGTCCATTAAAAAAAACTTTTTGGTGAAGCTCATCACAATGTAGATGTAATTCACATAATCAGAGCTCCTGCAATGCGGTGTAGCTACAGTACATGTTATTTACAGATTGCAATTCATTAATTCAACAGAACAGCAATCCAACCTTGAAAACTTTACCATCAAGAAGGACAAAAGCAGTAATACCATAAGTAGGCCATTATATCAAGTTCCCTAAAAGGTCAAACAGCATCCCGAAATCCATTCCATTGCCACCTCTGCGTTAATGTTCTGGAATTTCCTACATGACACATCACAGGGACAAGAATTTAAGTGATTCTAGTAGATCCAGTGCTACCTTCTCCGGGAAACCAGAAACAGGCAATAAATTCAGCTTTGTATGTTGAAGGGAGAGAGCAAATCAGGATACACTGCATGAGTTAACAACCAATCTACCATTCTCTGCAACAAAGATACTGTCCAAATTCTGACCCAGCACTGCCCTTATGTAACTGGTAACCATCCTTGGTTTTGGCTGGACAAGTATGTTTAAAATCACCCCATATCCTTCAGTGGTGCACAAGGAATTTAGCAGATATATTACTCTCTGCAGGTGCACACATGAGGCATAACTTGATGTTCATCTTATCCCAAAGCTTATGCAAGAGTTCTTCAGAGAAATGAACCTGGCTCCATTTGTTTATTTCCATTTTCCTCACTAACTTGTTAAATGCCATTAAAAATGTTCCAAGATCCCGAAAGGGCTACAGATCACAAACCCACTCAAGTCGACCTACAGCACAGACTTCGCTGAGAGACTCTGCCGTCGCACCTCTCTCACACTCCTCAACCACCTCGTACACCAGCTCTACAGCAGACGACGCAACCTGGAAACCAAGATAGAGGCCATATTCTCAACTTGCGCTCAGGATGCAGCAGACCAGCTGCGGAACACCGCCAAACAGATGAGACAACAATACTATGCCACCTATATGCATACCAAGAACAGAAAGCTTGAGAAACTTGGCATCACCACCGGCAGCAACCAAGCCACCCCCGGTGTCACAGTAGAAAACAATACAGGGAAATCTATTGTCAACTTGTCAGACTACACCCTTCAACCAGATGAAATCGAAGTCCTCAGCAGAGGGCTCAATTTCTGCACCACCACCAAAATGGACCCCATCAGTCTCGCGGCAGACACGGAGGAATTCATCAGGCGAATGAGGCTCCGGGAATTCTTCCACAGACCCCAAGAGGCCAACAGCGAACCCAAGCAGACTACCAATGAACCGGAACAGCAGACCGAGAGATCTGCGGTGCGGCAACCGAAGAGGAAAGAGTCGAATTGGACCTCTCCGGAAGGCCGCTGCCTTAGACTCGACATGTATGCTCAAGCCGTCAGGAGTCGTGTCAATGCCAGATTCATCAGTCGCATTCACAAGACAGCCCCGAACGTCACCCAAGCACAACGCAATGCCATCCGCGCTCTCAAGACCAACCACAGCATCGTCATCAAACCAGCAGACAAAGGGGGGGCCACTGTCGTACTGAACAGAACGGACTACTGCAAAGAAGTATACCGACAACTGAACAACCAAGAACACTACAGACAGTTACCCGCAGATCCGACCAAGGAACACATCCGCCAACTTAACAGACTGATCAAGACCTTGGATCCAGATCTTCAGAGCACCCTACGTGCTCTCATCCCACGTACTCCCCGCATTGGAGATCTCTACTGCCTCCCGAAAATACATAAGGCCAACACACCAGGCCGCCCTATCGTTTCAGGCAATGGGACCCTGTGTGAGGACCTCTCTGGCTACATCGAGGGCATCTTGAAACCCATCGTACAAGGTACACCCAGCTTCTGTCACGACACGACGGACTTCCTACAGAAACTCAGCACCCATGGACCAGTAGAACCAGGAACATTCCTCGTCACAATGGACGTCTCGGCACTCTACACCAGCATCCCCCATGACGACGGCATTGCTGCAACAGCCTCAGTACTCAACACCGACAACTGCCAATCTCCAGACGCAATTCTGCAACTCATCCGCTTCATTCTGGATCACAACGTCTTCACCTTCGACAACAAGTTCTTCATCCAGACGCACGGAATAGCCATGGGGACCAAATTCGCACCCCAATACGCCAACATCTTCATGCACAAGTTTGAACAGGACCTACTCACCGCACAGGACCTTCAACCGATGTTATACACCAGATACATCGATGACATTTTTTTCCTTTGGACCCACGGCGAAGAATCACTGAAACGACTACACGATGACATTAATAAGTTCCATCCAACCATCAGACTCACCATGGACTACTCTCCAAAATCAATTGCATTCTTGGACACACTCGTCTCCATCAAGGACGGTCACCTCAGCACTTCGCTTTCCGCAAACCTACGGATAACCTCATGATGCTCCACTTCTCCAGCTTCCACCCTAAACACATTAAAGAAGCCATCCCCTATGGACAAGCGCTCCGTATACACAGGATCTGCTCAGACGAGGAGGAGCGTAACAGACATCTACAGACGTTGAAAGATGCCCTCGTACGAACGGGATATGGCACTCGACTCATCGATCGACAGTTCCAACGCGCCACAGCGAAAAACCGGACCGACCTCCTCAGAAGACAAACATGGGACACAACCGACAGAATACCCTTCGTCGTCCAGTACTTCCCCGGAGCGGAGAAACTACGTCATCTTCTTCACAGCCTTCAACACGTCATTGATGACGATGAACATCTTGCCAAGGTCATCCCCACACCCCCACTACTTGCCTTCAAACAACCGCGCAACCTCAAACGAACCATTGTTTGCAGCAAACTACCCAGTCGTCAGAACAGTGACCACGACACCACACAACCCTGTCATGGCAATCTCTGCAAGACGTGCCAGATCACCGACATGAATACCACTATTACACGTGAGAACACCGCCCACCAGGTACGCGGTACATACTCGTGCGACTCGGTCAACGTTGCCTACCTCATACGCTGCAGGAAAGGATGTCCCGAAGCGTGGTACATTGGCGAGACCATGCAGACGCTGCGACAACGAATGAACGGACATCGCGCAACAATCACCAGGCAGGAATGTTCCCTTCCAGTCGGGGAACACTTCAGCAGTCAAGGGCATTCAGCCTCTGATCTCCGGGTAAGCGTTCTCCAAGGCGGCCTTCAGGACCCGCGACAACGCAGAATCGCCGAGCAGAAACTTATAGCCAAGTTCCGCACACATGAGTGCGGCCTCAACCGGGACCTGGGATTCATGTTGCATTACATTCATCCCCCACCATCTGGCCTGCGAAATCCTACCAACTGTCCTGGCTTGACACAATTCACACCTCTTTAACCTGGGGTTACCCCATCTCTGGATCTGTAAAGATTTAATCACCTGCTCATGCTCGCATTCCAAGCATTGTTTGGCATCTTTGAATTTGTCTATATATGTGTTTCTGGAACAGACCTCTTCATTCACCTGAGGAAGGAGCAGCGCTCCGAAAGCTAGTGACATCGAAACAAACCTGTTGGACTTTAACCTGGTGTTGTAAGACTTCGTACTGTGCTCACCCCAGTCCAACGCCGGCATCTCCACATCATTAAAAATGTTGCTTGCTTTGTCTTAACCAGATAAAGACAGATATCCCGTAGGATAGTAGGAAGGCAAATGTGTGTGTGTGATCTTCAATGTTAAGTTATTAGCATTAGTAAATAACACCAAAAAAGGCTGCAAGAAAGCTTATAACACGATAACTGAGGGCGGCACGGTGGCACAGTGGTTAGCACTGCTGTCTCGCGGCGCCGAGAACCTGGGTTCGATCCCGGCCCCGGGTCACTGTCCATGTGGAGTTTGCACATAATAATAATGATCTTTATTATTGTCACAAGTAGGCTTACATTAACACTGCAATGAAGTTACTGTGAAAATCCACTAGTCGCCAAACTCTGTTGCCTGTGCGAGTACACTGAGAAAAAATTCAGAATGTCCAATGCACACTACAGCACCTCTTTTGGGACTTGTGGGCGAAAACCCGGGCATCCGGAGGAAACCCACGCAGGCATGGGGAGAATGTGCAGACTCCGCACAGACAGTAACTGTTATAACCTGCCTGCTTACCATTGGCTGGGGACTAATGACAATTCCACAATCCTGTGGGAGTATGAGCTTCCCCAACGAGGGGGGCGGAAAATCATTAGCAGACTCCCTGTATAAATAAAGCTGGCCAGTTTGGAACCAGCAGGAAGGAGTGAGCAGCAAGCAAAGTTGCTGCTGCTGTTGTATATATATGTTATTGTAAATAAATGTTATTTCTTTGTATCCTTAAAACTTGTGCTGGATTCTTCGTGGCCCTCACAAAACTGGCGACGAGGGTTAAAGTAAATAGCTGTCTACACTGCTGAAGCCACCTCCCTGGATTTTTGTTGGATACAGGTTGGACGTTGTTTTCTATTACACCATGCCTCTGTATGGACGTTTGGATGTTTTTGCTGCTGGAAAGCTGGAACCAGTACGCACAACGGATGCGTTATTATTTCCGGGCAAACAACATCACCGAAAACGAGTGTCAGGTGGTCATACTGCTCACATTTTAACCCAACCCCGTCCACGATAGTCCAACGTTACCGGTTTAATACCGCTGAGAGGACCCCAGGAGAATCCCTTGCCGACTTTCTATCCAGGTTAAGCAGGATTGCGGAGTACTGTGACTATGGTGAGACCTTGTCAGAAATGTTACGCGACCGTTTGGTTTGCGGTATTAACAATGCGGCCACCCAGAGTTGTTAGCTGAGCCAACATTGACTTTTCAACAGGCCATTCAAATAGTATTGTCCCGAGAGAGCGCAGAACGAGGAGTGCAGGAGCTACAGGGAATGGAAGTGCGTGCCTTGGGGCACAATCCCTTCCGTCCGAAAACGTCCCCCCGCACTCCTGCGGTACCTTGGGCGAGGCGACGTCCGGATCGACGCCAGTGGCCATCGGACATTCCTCCCCGAAGGGAGCCTTCTCCAGAACCAATGGATGAGGAGCCATATCCGTGTCAGACTTGTAGGCGCCGACCCTGTCGCGGACGCCGGTCCTGGGGGCGCCAGAGGCGCCATCGTTCCGACCGAAATTGGGACCAGCTCAGGGGCCGTACCTTCCATGTGGGTGAACCTGCGGCGACTACTCCTGAGGACGTGGAGATGGAGGACGACTGCCTGCAGCTGCATTGTGTAGCAGCCCCCCGTGTGGCCCCCATTAAGGTGACAGTACGGGTCAAAGGTCACCCGCTTGAGATGGAGTTGGGACACTGGTGCAGCGGTCTCCGTGATTGCCCAGAGGACATTCGACCGCATCAAGCAGGGTATACAGACTCTTACATCAACCGACACACAGGCCAGGTTGGACACCTACACGGGGGAACCATTGGACATTGCAGGAACTATGATGACCTCTGTTGTTTATGGATGCCAGGAGGGGCATTTCCTACTTATCGTGGTGCGCGGCCATGGGGCCCAGCCTGTTGGGTCGGGACTGGTTGTGCCATTTGCGGTTGCAGTGGTAGCACATCCTCCAAGCTGTTTCTGGAGGGTTGACTGAGGTGCTAGGACGATACCGAGATGTATTCTAGCCCGGTTTGGCCAAAATAAAAGGGGCCGTAGCCCATATCCAAGTCGAACCAGGAGCCACGCCGTGCTATTTCCGGGCGCGCTCGGTGCCTTATGTCTTGCTCGAGAAGGCAGAAGGGGAGCTCACTCGTTTGGAGACTTTGGGTATTATCAGGCCCGTCCGTTTCGCTGACTGGGCAGCACCAATTGTACCTGTAATGAAGCCAGGTGCCACAGTTCGCTTGTGTGGCGACTATAAACTTACAGTGAACACGGCTTCCCGACTCGACCGATAGCCAATGCCTCGCATAGAGGATCTCTACGCGAAGCTTGCAGGCGGACTCTCGTTCACAAAATTAGATATGAGTCACGCCTACCTACAGTTGGAGCTGGACCCTGCGTCCCGACCATATGTAACGATTAATACACACCGGGGCCTGTATGAATATACACGTTTGCCCTTTGGAGTATCCTCTGCCTGCGCTATTTTTCAACGTGATATGGAGGGCATTTTGAGAGGTTTACCGTGTGTCGCTGTCTACTTAGATGACGTTTTGATCACAGGGACGTCGGAGCAGGAACATTTGGAAAATCTGGAGGCTGTCCTTAGACACTTTTCGGAGGCTGGAGTCCGTTTATGTCGCACAAAGTGCGTCTTTCAGGTGAAGGAAGTAGTCTACCTGGGCTATCGGGTGGACCGCGAAGGTTTGCACCCCGTCGCAGAGAAGGTGCGCGCGATTCAACAGGCCCCCACCCCAACTGACACTTCGCATCTTTGTTCTTTTCTCGGGCTCCTAAACTATTATGGGACCTTCCTCCCCAATCTGGCAACTACGCTGGCCCCTTTGCACCTTCTGCTAATGAAAAATCACACCTGGGATTGGGGTCAGCCGCAAGAAACCGCTTTCTGGCGGGTAAAGCAACAATTGTCGTCGTCTGGGTTACTAACCCACTATGATCCAGGAAAGCCTTTCCTCGTCACATGTGATGCATCCCCGTATGGTATTGGGGCCGTCCTGTCCCACAAGATGGAGAACGGGGCCGAGCGACCGATAGCTTTCGCCTCCCGCACATTGACTGCAGCGGAGAAAAAGTACGCGCAGATCGAGAAGGAGGGCCTGGCAGTGGTCTTTGCGGTGAAACGTTTCCACCAGTACGTGTATGGCCGCCACTTCACTATCGTGACTAATCATAAGCCTCTGCCGGGACTTTTCAGAGAGGATAAGCCAATACCACCCATTGCTTCCGCACAGATCCGCTGCATACGAGTATTCTCTGGAGCACAAACCAGGAACGCAGATAGCAAATGCCGACGCACTGAGCCGATTGCCTTTATCGACCGGCTCCATGTCGACCCCCACGACCGGTGAGGTGGTTGCAACCCTAAATTTTATGGACACCTTGCCTGTCACGGTATCACAGATCCGTGAGTGGACCCAGACGGTGCTAGTCCTGTCAAAGGTTCGGCACATAGTCCTGTATGGTGGGCAGCATAGACAGATCCCAGGTGAGTTGCGGGCATTTTCCTCCAAGCTGTCAGAATTCAGCGTGGAAGACGGCATCCTCTTGTGGGGGGCGTGTGTGATTGTCCCGGAAAAAGGCCAGGAGCTGATGCTAAGAGACTTGCTCAATGGGCATCCAGGTGTGACCAAAATGAAAATGTTGGCCCGGAGTTATGTCTGGTGGCCAGGCCTCGACACCGACATTGACAAGGTGGCCCAAAACTGCTCCATTTGCCAGGAGCAGCAGAAGCTTCCGCCGGCCGCGCCCCTCCATCACTGGGAATGGCCAGGGCGGCCTTGGGCACGCTTGCATGCACATTTTGCCGGCCCTTTTCAAGGATCCATGTTCCTTCCATTAATCGACGCCCAGTCTAAATGGCTAGAGGTGCATAAGATGCTAGGCACAACGTCCTGCGCAACAATTGAGAAGATGCGTTTGTCTTTTAGCACGCATGGCCTCCCCGAGGTGCTGGTCACGGATAACGGCACTCCATTCACAAGTGAGGAGTTTGCGAGGTTCATGAAGATGAACGGCATACGCCATATTCGCACTGCCCCTTACCACCCGGCTTCAAATGGGTTGGCGGAGCGCGCAGTGCAGACATTCAAACGAGGCCTAAAGAAGCAGTCTTCCGGGTCAATGGACACGAGACTGGCTCGCTTTTTGTTTTCGTCTAGGACCACCCCACATGCGGTGACTGGGGTAGCTCCCACAGAACTCCTAATGGGCCGGAGACTTCGCACCCGCCTTAGCATGGTTTTCCCGGACATTGGCGCAAAGGTACGCTGCACACAAGAACGGCAGGGACAGGGATTTTCTCGGCATCGGCCGATTCGGCAGTTTGCTCCCGGTGACCCAGTGTTCGTTCGGAATTTTGCTGGTGGTGCCCAGTGGGTCCCTGGCATAATCTTTCACCAAACGGGCCCTATATCTTACCAGGTGCAAGCTCAGGGTCGTCTCCAGCGCAAACATGTAGACCACGTTCGGTCCAGAAGACTATCCCTTCCAAAGATTTCCTGCCCCCGGAGCTCATTTCTATGCCCACAGAGACCAGAGACAATGGAAAGTAGTCCTCACAATCTTCCTCTGGTGCCTCACTCAAAGCCTGCGCAGGTCGTTACAAAACTGCGTGGAGATAGAGACGCCGAGATGACGGAGGCAGCAGATTCTGACTTCGAGATGGAGACACAGGACGCATCAGAGGGGGAATTCTCGGGCCCACGGGCCATGGATGCACAACCATTAAGCCATTCATCACGGAAACGCCGGTCTCCGTCTCGTTACACGCCGCTCGATCCAGCGCCTCGTGCAAATGGTGTCCGGCCTGCCGCAAAATGAGTCTGACACCCTCTTTCGCCAGGGTCTTCGGTGGATTCCTTGGATTTTGGGGGGGAGGGATGTTATAACCTGCCTGCTTACCATTGGCTGGGGACTAATGACAATCCCACAATCCTGTGGGAGTATGAGCCTCCCCAATGAGGGGGGGCAGAGAAATCATTAGCAGACTCCAAGTATAAATAAAGCTGGCCAGTTTAGAACCAGCAGGAAGGAGTGAGCAGCATGCAAAGTTGCTGCTGCTGTTGTTGTATATATATATATGTTATTGTAAATAAATGTTATTTCTTTGTATCCTTAAAACTCGTGCTGGATTCTTCATGGCTCTCACAAAACTAACCCAAGCCGCAAATCGAACCTGGGATCCTGGAGCTGTGAAGCAACAATGCTAACCACTGTGCTACCGTGCCACCCTATTCTCCCCGTGTCTGCGTGGGTCTCACCCCCACAAACCAAAGATGTGCGGGGTAGGTGGATTGACCATGCTAAATTGTCCCTTAATTGGAAAAGAAAAGATTTGGGTACTCTAAAAAAAAAATTTTTTTAGAACACTGCAACTGGAATGGATGCATGTCTCATTTTATTCTTCTGTGTCTATTTGGAAGGACTATTATATGCTTAATTTTAATAGAAATATCATGATAATTGCTTCAAACCACAAGATAAAAATATGTCAAAGTTGCAATAAATGGTTTCCATTTTTGGTAACAAGGTCAATATTTCATTTTGACTAATAATAGTCAAATATAATTCATTGTTATATCATACGTGATTACCTCTTTCCATCCTTCCTGTCAAAAATCACATTGGCATGACCTTCACACAAATAGATTGTGTTCCAAGCTAGCCACTTAATAGTAGCGGAATTGGTACAGGTGTAGCGCCAGTTTTTCTGCGCCAGGTGTCGTGAAAGTCCATGAATTCTGCGTTGGCATCAACACCTGGGGCGGGATTCTCCAATCCCCCCCGCCGGGTCGGAGAATCCCCGGAGGGCGGCGCGAATCCTGCCCTGACACCAGCTACCGTATTCTCCAGCGCAGTTTTCGGACGGGGGTGGGATTCACGCCAGTCAGGGGCCGTTGTCTGCGGCCTCCCCAGCAATTCTCCGGGCCTCGATGGGCCGAGCGGCCGTCCATTTTTGGCCAGTCACACACGGGACCTAGCAGATAAGTCGGCGGGGGCTGTCCTCGCGAGGGCGCAAGGGGATACGACCCCAGAGGGGGGGGACCCCCACGGTGGCCTGGCCCGCGATCGGGGCCCACCGATCTGCGGGCGGGCCTGTGCCGTGGGGGCACTCCTTCCTTCCGCGCAAGCCCCTGTAGGGCTCCGCCATGGCCGGCGCAGAGAAGAGAACCCCCCGCACATGTGCGAGATCGCGCAGTCCCTTCGGGTCGGCTGAAGCGGCGCTAACACCTCCGGCGGAGTGGTTGGCGCAGTTTTTCCCGCCGGAGTGGGGACTTCGTCCCCGGAAAGGAGAATCCCGCTGTTGGTCTCAGAAACGGAGAATCCAGCCCAACATGTTCAATGCAATTGTTATATCTATTAATTTGTCTGTGTTAATTATTTTCTGAATTGTTGACTATCTCTAACAGTTATTAATCCTCTTATGTAGCAAATGCCTCCTTGCTTTTCATTAATAACTTTGCAATTCCTTTTACGATCTGCAATGTTTTGATATGGTCTCTCCTCCAATGAAATGGAATGTGCTTATTGTGGATGGTGTTGTTGATCAGTTGGTGACAGCTGCTGCATCGAAAAGAAAACTCTGATATTTTCACTCAGAAATGTTAAGTTCCTGAGATGTGCAAGTCATGAAATGTTTCTGAAGAATGAACATGTCACTCATAGCCAATCCAACACTTGGCATTCCAAGTTAATTCTATATAATGATAACTCCTCTGAACTATGTTTTAATAGTCTACACAGGTTCAACCTGGTGATCTTACTTTATCAATAGAACAGGCCCAGGTATATAATCCTATAAATAAACTGAATTATACCATTTCCAATAACAATAACTTAGAGTTCACCACTCTACTTAAAGCACTTAAAACATATGACCTAGGTTGATGCGTCACTGTCAAACCTATTAAGTGTTACAAGTGTTGTCTTTCAGATGAACATAAGGCTGAGTTAACCTCGTCCTTTGGGATGGGTTGGTAGGTTGGAGGCCTGGCGATATGGTGGGGGTAGGCATTAGAAGGGAAGCCTGATATCTTCCTGCCATCATGGGATAATGTTTGTGTTGAGAGCCCCAGACAACTAGTAGCTACTTCTCAGCTCCACCAACATTTTTCTGTTTTGTGGCCACCCGCATGAGGAGACTGTCAGGTACAAACCTCTAACTGGGTTCCCAGGGAAGATCTCCCACATGGGCCATGGAGGAGTGCCCCAGTAGCAATGGCCGCCCCATAGCAAGACCATCATTGGTGTACCACAACTACCCAGACCCTCCAACATCTGATCACTGAGGCCTATCTATCTGGCCCCAGCTTCATCACAATAGTTTGCATGTTCTATGAGGGCACCTCAGTGCTGCCAAGACTGCTGAGCAACTGAACCTCTGACCAAGAGGGAGCTGCCATTATCAATTGGACTGCGGCCCCTATGGCCACCTGTTAATTGGCCATCTCCAGAAAAATACCACCTTGAGGTCCTGCCAGAATGAGGTTAGCTACCACTTTCACACCCAGCAACGGGACTTGATAGGTACTGCAAAATCCATCCCTATAATTAGTTGAACATACAAAATCCCATAGCACTATTCAAAGAAGAGTAGAAGCTCTTCTAATTTTTTGGCCACCATTTATTCCTCCATCAATACCTCCTAAAGCAGAATCAATTTTTTAAATTCATATTTGTGTCTTTGGAACCTTGCTGTGTGCAAATTGACTGCCATATTTTCTTGCAGAACAACGCTAACTGCACTTGTAAAGCTATTTATTGGCTACAAATACCTTTGGGCTATCTTGATGTGAAAGTTGATACAAAAATGCAAGCTCTTTCTCCCAGCAAGTGTACTAGTCAAACATACATGCAAATAACCACAACTTTTTCAGAACTGACGTTGATTCAATGAGATCTCTCTAAAAAGATGGCCAAGATTGAGAAGGCCCAATTCTCCCAGATTAATCTGGGATTTAGTAGTGCTGAGAATGGGATGCATGGGAAAGGAAAGTGGAATTCCAGCTGTTACTCTTGTGCAGCTCATCACAATTTTGAGTGGTCAGGTTATTAATATGGTTGGAGATTGCTATTTTCAAAATCAAACAGCTTTGTCAGTTCATACTTTCTATAATTTCTTTCTCTGTTGACACAGCCACATTCGCCATCGCTCATAAGGAAAGGTTTGTGGGGGCAATCACTGGAAGAGCTTATCAATTTATCGAGATATAGTTTGGAGCTTGCTCAATAAGCCACTGGCATGGACAAACATGGCAAACAGGGTTTGGTTACTATAGTTATCCTGTAAACATAGCGACAAGAATTACTATCCATTCTGCCAATGGAATATGAACTAAAATGACTTGGGAGCGAGTGGGATCTGATATGCCTTAATGTTCTGATACATTAATACTGTACACAGATATTTGACTGGGACTTTGGAGCTGTATTCATCACCTTCCGTGCACTTGCAGTTTGATGCTGGAGTCTGGAGTTATCATAGGAAAGAGTAATAGATGCTGATGATGCATCTCCAACATAGAGTAATTTTTAGACACTTCCACATATGGCTCATCTTAATGTTAGCTCCCCAAATAGGCAGGCATCTGGTATCGATTAACTAGTTCATAAATTCCAGAAAGCAACATCTGTTATGAGAAAATCTTGTCTACACGATTACAGATTAAATGTTATTGCCCTGTATTATGCTACAATACATTTTTAAAAAGCACAAAACTGAATTATCTTAAGAAAAGTTTGAATATCAATGTCGCTGTTTAAATCTCCAGAATTGTACATGATTGTTTCTCCACGAGGACAATTACAGCTATTTTGCATGCAAAGCCCAGGTAATGTTAATTAGAGTTGCGAAGAAATTTGACCCAAATTAACACAATGATAGGGAGCCATGATAGAGAGGTTCACAGACAGTCAGAAAGCTGAGAGGCCACATGAGGAGATGCTCTGCTGCAGCGGCATGTATGCAAGAGTACAGTAAAAAATAGTATCACAGAATACTACACTGCAGAAGAGGCCCTTCGGCCCATCGACTCTGCACCAGCGCTCGAGAGGCACTGACCTGCCCACCTAATCCCACTTGCCAGCACTAGGCCCATAGCCTTGAATGTTATGGCATGCCAAGTACTCATCCAGGTATTTTATAAAAGGGTGTGAGGCATCCCACTCCCAACACATTAATTTTCAAGTTTTAAAACTGTTACTGTAACAAATGACTACGTCACTATGGCCAGAGTTTTCTGACCGGCGGGATCTTCCAGTCCCACTGACGGCGAACCCTCGCCATGGGTTTCCCAGTGGCAGGGGTGCATAAAACGGGAAACCCTGTTGACAGCGGTGAGACAAGAAGATCCCACCACCAGACAATAGAGGTCAACCTCCGCTGTCGTAAAGCGCATTCATTTACAACATAGAACATTACAGCGCAGTACAGGCCTTCGGCCCTCGATGTTGCGCCGACCTGTGAAACCACTCTAAAGCTCATCTACGCTATTCCCTTATCGTCCATATGTCTATCCAATGATCATTTGAATATCCTTAGTGTTGGCGAGCCCACTACTGTTGCAGGCAGAGCATTCCACGCCCTTACTACTCTCTGAGTAAAGAATCTACCTCTGACATCTCTCTTATATCTATCTCCCCTCAATTTAAAGCTATGTCCCCTCGTGCTAGACATGACCATCCGAGGAAAAAGGCTCTCACTGTCCACCCTACCCAATCCTCTGATCATCTTGTATGCCTCAATTAAGTCACCTCTTAACCTTCTTCTCTCTAACAAAAACAGCCTAAAGTCCCTCAGCCTTTCCTCATAAGATCTTCCCTCCATACCAGGCAACATTCTGGTAAATCTCCTCTGCAACCTTTCCAATGCTTCCACATCCTTCCGATAATGCGGCGACCAGAATTGCACGCAATACTCCAAATGCGGCCGCACCAGAGTTTTGTACAGCTGCAACATGACCTCATGGCTCCAAAACTCAATCCCTCTAACAATAAAAGCTAACACACCGTACGCCTTGTTAACAACCCTCTCAACCTGGGTGGCAACTTTCAGGGATCTATGTACATGGACACCGAGATCTTTCTGCTCATCCACACTGCCAAGAATCTTACCATTAGCCCAGTACTCTGTCTTCCTGTTATTCCTTCCAAAATAAATCACCTCACACTTTTCTGCATTAAACTCCATTTGCTACCTCTCAGCCCAGCGCTGCAGCTTATCTATGTCCCTCTGTAACTTGTAACATCCTTCCGCACTGTCCACAACTCCACCGACTTTAGTGTCATCTGCAAATTTACTCACCCATCCTTCTACACCCTCCTCCAGGTCATTTATAAAAATGACAAACAGCAGTGCCCCCAAAACAGATCCTTGTGGTACACCACTAGTAACTGGACTCCAGTCTGAACATTTCCCATCAACCACCACCCTTTGTCTTCTTCCAGCTAGCCAATTTCTGATCCAAACTGCTAAATCACCCTGAATCCCATGCCTCCGTATTTTCTGCAGTAGCCTACCGTGGGGAACCTTATCAAACACTTTACTGAAATCCATATACACCACATCAACTGCTTTACCCTCATCCACCTGTTTGGTCACCTTCTCAAAGAACTCAGAAAGGTTTGTGAGGCATGACCTACCCTTCACAAAACCGTGTTGACTATCTCTAATCAAATGATTCCTTTCTAGATGATTATACACCCTATCTCTTATAAACCTTTCCAAGACTTTGCCCACAACAGAAGTAAGGCTCACTGGTCTATAGTTACCGGGGTTGTCTCTGCTCCCCTTCTTGAACAAGGGGACAACATTTGCTATCCTCCAGTCTTCTGGCACTATTCCTGTAGACAAAGATGACTTAAAGATCAAAGCCAAAGGCTCAGCAATCTCCTCCCTAGCTTCCCAGAGAATCCTAGGATAAATCCCATCCGGCCCAGGGCACTTATCTATTTTCACACTTTCCAAAATTGCTAACACCTCCTCCTTATGAACCTCAAGCCCTTCTAGTCTAGTAGCCCGAATCTCAGTATTGTCCTTGACAACATTGTCTTTTTCCTGTGTGAATACAGATGAAAAATATACATTTAGCACCTCTGCTATCTCCTCGGACTCCACGCACAACTTCTCACTACTGTCCTTGACTGGCCCTACTCTTACCCTAGTCATTCTTTTATTCCTGACAAATCTATAGAAAGCTTTAGAGTTATCCTTGATCCGACCTGCCAAAGACTTTTCATGTCCCCTCCTGGCTCTTCTTAACTCTCTCTGTAGGTCCTCCCTAGCTAACTTGTAACTCTCGAGCGCCCTAACTGAAACTTCATGTCTCATCTTTACATGAGCCTCCTTCTTCCTCTTGACAAGTGTTTCGACTGCTTTCGTAAACCACGGTTCTCTTCCTCGACCGCATCCTCCCTGCCTGACAGGTACATACTTACCAAGGACACGCTGTAGCTGTTCCTTGAACAAGCTCCACATTTCCATTGTGCCCATCCCCTGCAGTGTTTCTCTCCATCCAATGCATCCTAAGACTTGCCTCATTGCGTCATAATTGCCTTTCTCCCAGATATAACTCTTGCCCTGCGGTATATACCTATCCCTTTCCATCACTAAAGTAAACGTAATCGAATTGTGGTCACTATCACCAAAGTGCTCACCTACCTCCAAATCTAACACCTGTCCTGGTTCATTACCCAGTACCAAATCCAATATGGCCTCGCTTCACGTTGGCCTATCTACATACTGTGCCAGGAAACCCTCCTGCACACATTGGACAAAAACAGACCCATCTAACGTACTCGAACTATAGCGTTTCCAGTCAATATTTGGAAAGTTAAAGTCCCCCATAACAACTACCCTGTTGCTTTCGCTCCTATCCAGAATCATCTTTGCAATCCTTTCCTCTACATCTCTGGAACTTTTCGGAGGCCTTTAGAAAACCCCTAACAGGGTGACCTCTCCTTTTCTGTTTCTACCCTCAGCCCATACTACCTCAGTAGACGAGTCCTCATCAAACGTCCTTTCTGCCACCGTAATACTGTCCTTGACTAACAATGTTACCCCTCCCCCTCTTTTACCACCTTCCCTGAGCTTACTGAAATATCTAAACCCCGGCACCTGCAACAACCATTCTTGTCCCTGCTCTATCCATGACTCCGAAATGGCCACAACATCGAAGTCCCAGGTACCAACCCATGCCGCAAGTTCACCCACCTTATTCCCGATGCTCCTGGCATTGAAGAAGACACACTTTAAACCACCTTCCTGCCTGCCGGTACACTCCTGCAACTTTGACACCTTACTCATGACCTCACTACTCTCAACCTCCTGTATACTGGAGCTACAATTCAGGTTCCCAAGCCCCTGCTGAACTAGTTTAAACCCTCCCGAAGAGCATTAGCAAATTTCCCCCCCAGGATATTGGTAACCCTCTGGTCCAGGTGTAGACCATCCCGTTTGTAGAGGTCCCACCGACCCCAGAATGAGCCCCAATTATCCAGAAATCTGAAACCCTCCTTCCTGCACCATCCCTGTAGCCACGTGTTCAACTCCTCTCTCTCCCTATTCCTCATCTCACGAGCACGTGGCATGGGTAACAACCCAGAGATAATAACTCTGTTTGTCCTAGATCTAAGTTTCCACCCTAGCTCCCCGAATTCCTGCCTTACATCCCTATCCCTTTTCCTACCTATGTTGTTGGTACCTATGTGGACCACGACTTGGGGCTGCTTCCCCTCCCCCTTAAGGATCCCGAAAACACGATCCGAGACATCACGCACCCTGGCACCTGGGAGGCAACACACCAACTGCGAGTCTCTCTCATCCCCACAGGATCTCCTATCTATCCCCCTAACTATGGAGTTGTTACCCTACATTTAAAGCCTCAGTCCCAAAATATAATAACAATCTTTATTAGTGTCACAAGTAGGCTTACATTAACACTGCAATGACGTTACAGTGAAAATCCCCGAGTCACTACATTCCAGCACCTGTTCGGGTACACAGAGAGAGAATTCAGAATGTCCAATTCACCTAACAAGCATGTCTTTCGGGACTTGCGGGAGGAAACTGGAGTACCCGGAGGAAACCCACACAGCCACAGGGACAACGTGCAGACTCCGCACAGACACTGACCCAAGCGGGAATCGAACCTGGGACCCGGGCACTGTGAAGCAACAGTGCTAACCACTGTGTTACCGTGCTGCCCTATAATTTTATTACGACAGTCCTAAAGCATAACCTCACAATTCTAACATGTTTCTGTGTCAGCACTTCACATTTTACAATCTGGAAGGAAAGAAAGCACTAGATGTGCAAAAAGCAAAGAAACAAACATAAATGGCAACTTCTTGCACTAATATGGTAGCTTTAACATAATAAAACATCATTTATTAACACAGTAATATGTACACAAAGGACCCGGTGGAAAGTCACCGGTCCTTTCTCTCTGTTGGCTGTTATATTCTGGCCGATCTTATATACAATGTAACCCCGCCCCATAGTTAGCAGGGAGTTCATACTCCTTGAGCCACACGGGGAATATCAGCAAGCTCTCCCCTTGTGTCCCATGCGGGTCACTACATGGAGGAAAGTTAAGGGTGGTGTTGAAGACATGAATAAAGAATAAACCATGAAATGGTTTGAAAAGGAAGGGCGAGCTATCGATGAAGGCTGGTTCACAATGGTTTTTCAGAGTTTGAGGTTAAGTTGCCTAAAACCTTTGACTGAAAAAGTGTGGAGTAGGGAAGACAGAGAGACAGAGGACAGAGTTGGGAGAGGAGAATGCATGTGGTGAAACATGAAGCTGAACAAGGGTGCAGAGGTAAGGTGGGGTCAAATCCTATGGTGTTCTTAGGAACGTTTAAACTGATAGAGTGAAAAATTGGCTGCTAATTCGCCATGGGCTTATTTTCATGCTGCTGGCACACACCGATTTCACCCCACTTTGTTTCTTGCAAATTCTTCAGATCAATAACCTCTACATTCTAAAGATCGCGTGTCTGCCTCATGGTCTACATGCTATATTCATTTAATCTTTATAACATGGGTTGACCAAATTCTTTCATGTGAATGATTACTCCGATGAGAAAACGCATTACAGGCTGGAATTTTCCACTCTCTCCCGCCGTCTGCACCTGTACGCTAGCTTTCTCGGTTTCATGAACAAGCACCCCCAAGTCCCTTTGTGCTACAGCTTTCTGCAGTCTCTCTCCATTTAAATAATAATCGCCTTCTTATTCTTTCTTCCAAAATCTCACATTTTCCCACATTGAATTCCATTTGTCAATTCTCTACCCATTCATTTAACCTGTCAATATCTCTCTGTAAACTATTTATGTCCTCCTTAAAAGCTGCCTTCCCTCCCATCTTTGTATCATCCGCAAATTTGATCAAAGTACACTCTTGTTCCTTCTTCCAAACTATTAATATATATTGTGAAGAGCTGTGCTCCCAGCACTGATCCCAGTGGTACTCCACCGGTAACGCTTTAAGGGCAGATGTGGGTTGGAGCATAGATGGTCATGGCGATGGGGGAGTGATGAGGCAGGGTGTATTTAAGGCCCAACTCAGTTCAATGGAACTTTGTCACAATTGCTTTAGGAGTTGTTAGGCCCTCTAGCCCTCGCTCTTCACAATGCTTCCATCCTCTCAACCTCCCACACAGCCCATGCCAACTCATGTTCCACCCCATGGCTCCTCACCCTCTGCATGCCAACTCAATGCCAACATGCCACCACCCACTCCCATGGCCCCGCATACCCTCCATTCCACCACAACACCCACTCACCCTTCATTGCCCATCATACACTATGCCAACTCAATTCCATTTTCAAACTCCCACACCCCATGGCCCCTCATACAGTCTATGCCATGCCAACACAGTGCCAATGTATGCCCTCCACCCGTCCCCCATGGTCACCTCAGCCCTCCATGCCACTCCCATTGTCATTCACCCATGTAGAGATAAAAATAAACAAACTTCCAACAATCTAATAGAGCTTTCACTCCTACACATTTGCTAGCGAAAACCTCCTACTCATAAAACTCATTCAAAGCTTTTAAATCTCCTCAAGTGGCTAATCTCATATGAAACAACTTCTATTCAGAATTAAGATCAAAGACAACAAATCTTTCAATAGACTATTTAAACTGTCAATCAAACTGAGAATCCTCAGCTGTGATCATTATAGCACCTGAAACTCAGCCAAGCATTCATAATGGCATAATGTCCCTTGCGAGGCTATCAATAAAGAGCTCTATTGAAGTTGCATGGCCAGACACCAATGCTTATTCTGAGCTATGCCTATCAGTCAGTGGGAGCCAGCAGAGGTTTTTTTTTTTAACTCTCACTGACTGTAGCAGCCTGGTTTATTCAAAGTTTAACGACCAGAATATTTGAAAAACCACATATCATGACAGTTATACAGATGTGTGCCCATCAAGAGAGTTTATGTCGACCCATCAATTTGTGGCGCCCACATTGTGGGGGCACATAGAAAAGCCCATCTCCCAAATATTGGCGAGGTACTACATTTTCCAGCTCTATCGGCTGACATGCATTGGAGACGCTCTCCCTCGACCCATCTAAATTAAGTGCCCTCTTGCAAACTCCTGATCTAAAGGGCAATGGAAGCTGCAATCCTGTCACAACTATCAGGATTACAATTTACAGATTTTCAGGATCTTGAAGGAATTGATGGCCTTAATATGCATTAAAGGAACGTTTGAAATGCAGAATTTGTAAAATATGCCTCGTTTAAAGATGTTCTGCGTCGATACAATTTTAATTAGTTTTCAAAGAAGACAGAGATAATCCACTCATTCAGAGTCGGTCTTTATCTTAGTTGCTGCATGGGGAATTCAACTGTGGTAAAGGGCAGGAAGGGGATTATATTTAGTCACATTACCTCATGAAAGTACATTTCTTAATTACTACAAGTTTTTTTATTGTACACTGGAGATTTTGCAGTGAGTCAGAGGTTTTATAAGAACAAGGATTTTATCTCAAGTATGTATACCAGATGCTAACTTATCAGCATTGGGAATGTTCCTGAGATCTCAGTACACTGGGAAGAGCGGAGCTGTGATTTTGCAGTTTTGGTTATCTCAAGTATACTACCAGGGTCTTGGGACATTGGGATGGAGGTCTTGGAAAACTGGGCCATATCTTGGGACCACGAGAAGAGTGGTCTTGCAGAGGTCGGGGGGGGGGGGGGGGGCGGTTGGCAGGATCAGACACCTCAGAACATCCAGCCAATTCTTGAGAAAGACCTTGACAACTGACCTTTAAAGGAAAGGTAGGTTATGCTACCATTCTTCCACTGAATGCGAGCAAGCGCAAATACCAAATCAAGACCCTTTCCCGAATGAAAGCCGAGATATAAGACTTTAGCAACGATGAATAAAAAAAGTACATGAATGTTATATAAATTCAAGCTTCCGCTCAGATTTTAATATTATCCCATCTACACTGATGAATAAGTAATGTCTCATTCTTAAAACACTTGTCTTTTGAAACATGATAAAGGAAATTTGGGCACTAGACAATTGTCAGAACTGGTCACCATCTCTCTAGAATACTACAACAAGCTCATTATGGGGAATAAAATAAAATCACAGCACAAGAGTAGGAAAAGAATCAATGTGATAAAAAGAAGCTCATGTCAATATGACAAAGCTCTAGGACTCAACTCCCTGGTGTATATCACCTGTCACCATAGAAACTATTAATGAGCAATCGCATACAGTGAGATAGAACTTTATCTTGTGAAGGAAAAGAACACCTGATAACCCCATGAATAATTGTGAATCCCACTGGAAACCATCATGCATTCCTAAGTACCTTCCACTTTATCCTTGTTTACTGTCACATTTCTGTATATCATCTCAGTTTTCCAACAACTTGATTTAAATGTTGTGCAACTCTAACACTGTACAATAGAGTAAGATTCATACTCCTTATCACTTGTAGTATGAAGATACCTGGCATACCAAGGATTAATGTGGGACTAGGAGACAGTACAGGCCACAGTGTGATGCAAAGAGACACATAACCTGAGATCAGTGTCAGTTGTGGACTGCAAGAAGTCTTACAACTCCTGGTTAATGTCCAGTTGTGGACCAAACAGGGACCTATGTAGAAGCAAGCACGGAGTTTGTTCACTGCTTGGGCTATATTCTGTATATAAGTACACATATGTGTTACCAATAAACAGTCACAAAGACTCATAACCCATTTGTGAGACCTACTGAACATACAACATATAATATCACTGTCCTAAATAACTGAGCCTCGATTCAAAGAAGTCACAACCATTAATTATAGCACAACATACAGTCAAATAACTTACACTTCTTGACACACATCTAAATTTATTGACCTGTCAGAAACAAAGAATGCCTTGGAGCAATTGGAGTCCTTTAAATATGGCAGTTTGAAAACTGTCAAAAAGATTGTTTAATATTACATATTTGTATTTTTCATACTGTACTGTGGGCTGAAAACAACTCACAAAATGTTTAAAAATGCATTTATGGGATGTGGGGGTCAATGGCTGTGCCAGCATTTATTGCCCATCTCTAGTGGCCCTTCAGAAGGTGGTGGTTAGATGCCTTATTGAACCGCTGCAGTCCCATTATGGCACAGTAGAAGGCCATTCAACCCATCAAGTCTGTGACAGCTTTTGGCACAGCAATCCAGTCAATGTTATTCCCCAGTTCTATCCTCCCAGTAAAACTATGTTAATAACAATGTAGCTGCACACACAAATACATGCAGAAAGTATCTATTATAATATCTTTTTGAAAGATTTATCTGTAGTAAATATTAAATTCACAGTCAGTTCATTCCAGATGAATCTTAATAGAGTATTTATGTGCATGGCAGCTTTCAGCAGAGATGCCTGACATTGTGTACAGTTAAACTAGAAACTAAATGGAGTGCAAAATAGGCACTAACTCAATTGTTACAAAATCAATATGTATAACGTCCAGCTGTGTCTTATATTGAATCAGAATGGTGGGACCAGCAATCCAGCTGGAGAGTCTGGTTCAGGTATAATCCATTAAACCACAAATAAAGTTTGACAACATAACATTTGAATTGTCCATTCTGAACAGACAAATGATATTGGGCTGGATTCTGGCATGAAAGGGTCACATATTCCTAGCCCTGCAGGGGGCGAGCAAGGACCCGGTGTAAAACCAGCAGCTTTTGCTGCAGATACAGGTCCCTGCACTTCCGGGTCATAGGCACCGCATGCACACGGTGGTGGCCTCCAGCGGCGGCGCCGTGCTCCATGGCGGACTCAGACCGCGGAGCTGGGCACTAAAAATAGACCCGCCGATCGACCACACGCCAGACCCTGACCTCCCACACAAACATTGCCCGGCCACGTATAAGGCCTCCCCTGCCCTCCGATCAGCCCGCCCCGACCAGGGCAGCCGCGGACTGAGTCCGCAACCGCCACGTTAGTTCCCCGACCGGCAGGACCACATTAGATCCACGTCGTCGGGACTTCGGCCAATCGGGGGTGGAGAATGGCGGAGCGGGCCTCCAGCAATGGCCCCAGGTAGGTGATGTGCGGCGTGACATACTCTCAGAGTACGCCGCTTTTCGGGGCCCGTAGAATCGGGGAACCGGCGCCGGTCCCGATTCTGTGTGGGGAAATGGATTCTCCGCCCGCCACCGGCCGTGATTTCGGCGTCGGGGTGCGGAGAATCCCACCCATTAACTTGATTGAAAACAACTTTGATAGACCGAATAGTTCTTTACGACATTAGATTCCAACCAGAAATCTTCACAGCGCCAGTCAGCTGTTGTGTGCAGCATCTGACAAGAATGTCGGAAGATACCAATAGGTGCAATTAATCCATTCAAAATACACTATTTGTTTAGATATAATGCACTGCATATATTAGGAACCGTTTAGAAAATCTACTGTGTCTGGTCTGCTTTCGAGGTTTAAACTTATGGAATATCCACCATAATCCCTTTCACCTTGCTACTTCTTCTCCACCTTCGAAAGCCTCCTGAAAATATCAATCTTATGTTTGGGCCAGTCTCTTAACGCTCAGTCCTTTCTTGCCTATGCAAAACTTTTTCAGACATTTCTTAGAGCACCAGACAATGCAAGTAATTATTGTTGCGCAAAATTATTAAGAGTAGCAAAGATGACTCTGGATAGGAGCGAAAGCAACAGGGTAGTTGTTATGGGGGACTTTAACTTTCCAAATATTGACTGGAAACGCTATAGTTCGAGTACATTAGATGGGTCCGTTTTTGTCCAATGTGTGCAGGAGGGTTTCCTGACACAGTATGTAGATAGGCCAACGAGAGGCGAGGCCATATTGGATTTGGTACTGGGTAATGAACCAGGACAGGTGTTAGATTTGGAGGTAGGTGAGCACTTTGGTGATAGTGACCACAATTCGATTACGTTTACTTTAGTGATGGAAAGGGATAGGTATATACCGCAGGGCAAGAGTTATATCTGGGGGAAAGGCAATTATGATGTGATGAGGCATGACTTAGGATGCATCGGATGGAGAGGAAAACTGCAGGGGATGGGCACAATGGAAATGTGGAGCTTGTTCAAGGGACAGCTACTGCGTGTCCTTGATATGCATGTACCTGTCAGGCAGGGAGGAAGTGGTCGAGCAAGGGAACCGTGGTTTACTAAAGCAGTCGAAACACTTGTCAAGAGGAAGAAGGAGGCTCATGTAAAGATGAGACATGAAGGTTCAGTTAGGGCACTGGAGAGTTACAAGTTAGCTAGGAAAGACCTAAAGAGAGAGCTAAGAAGAGCCAGGAGGGGACATGAGAAGTCTTTGGCAGGTAGGATCAAGGATAACCCTAAAGCTTTCTATAGATTAGTCATGAATAAACAAATGACTAGGGTAATTGTAGGGCCAGTCAAGGACAGTAGTGGGAAGTTGTGATTGAAGTCCGAGGAGATAGGAGAGGTGCTAAATGAATATTTTTCATCAGTATTCACACAGGGAAAAGACAATGTTGTCGAGGAGAATACTGAAATATCAGGCTACTATACTGGAAGGGCTTGAGGTTCATAAGGAGGAGGTGTTAGCAATTCTGGAAAGTGTGAAAATAGATAAGTCCCCTGGGCCGGATGGGATTTATCCTAGGATTCTCTGGGAAGCTAGGGAGGAGATTACTGAGCCTTTGGCTTTGATCTTTAAGTCATCTTTGTCTACAGGAATAGTGCCAGCACACTGGAGGATAGCAAATGTTGTCCCCTTGTTCAAGAAGGTGAGTAGAGACAACCCCAGTAACTATAGACCAGTGAGCCTTACTTCTGTTATGGACAAAATCTTGGAAAGGTTTATATGAGATAGGATGTATAATCATCTAGAAAGGAATCATTTGATTAGAGATAGTCAACACAGTTTTTTGAAGGGTAGGTCGTGCCTCACAATCCTTATTGAGTTCTTTGAGAAGGTGACTAAACAGGTGGATGAGGGTAAAGCAGTTGATGTGGTGTATATGGATTTCAGTAACGTGTTTGATAAGGTTCCCCATGGTAGGCTACTGCAGAAAATACGGAGGCATGGGATTCAGGGTGATTTAGCAGTTTGGATCAGAAATTGGCTAGCTGGAAGAAGACAAAGGGTGGTGGTTGATGGGAAATGTTCAGACTGGAGTCCAGTTACTAGTGGTGTACCACGAGGATCTGTTTTGGGGCCACTGCTGTTTGTCATTTTTATAAATGACCTGGAGGAGGGTGTAGAAGGATGGGTGAATAAATTTGCAGATGACACTAAAGTCGGTGGAGTTGTGGACAGTGCGGAAGGATGTTACAAGTTACAGAGGGACATAGATAAGCTGCAGCGCTGGGCTGAGAGGTGGCAAATGGAGTTTAATGCAGAAAAGTGTGAGGTGATTCATTTTGGAAGGAATAACGGGAAGACAGAGTACTGGGCTAATGGTAAGATTCTTGGCAGTGTGGAGAGCAGAGAGATCTCGGTGTCCATGTACATAGATCCCTGAAAGTTGCCACCCAGGTTGAGAGGGTTGTTAACAAGGCGTACGGTGTGTTAGCTTTTATTGGTAGAGGGATTGAGTTTCGGAGCCATGAGTTCATGTTGCAGCTGGACAAAACTCTGGTGCGGCCGCATTTGGAGTATTGCATGCAATTCTGGTCGCCGCATTATAGGAAGGATGTGGAAGCATTGGAAAGGGTGCAGAGAAGATTTCCCAGAATATTGCCTGGTATGGAGGGAAGATCTTATGAGGAAAGGCTGAGAGACTTGAGGCTGTTTTCGTTACAGAGAAGAAGGTTAAGAGATGACTTAATTGAGGCATACAAGATGATCAGAGGATTGGGTAGGGTGGACAGTGAGAGCATTTTTCCTCGGATGGTGATGTCTAGCACGAGGGGAAAAAGCTTTAAATTGAGGGGAGATAGATATAAGACAGATGTCAGAGGTAGGTTCTTTACTCAGAGAGTAGTAAGGGTGTGGAATGCCCTGCCTGCAACAGTAGTGGACTCGCCAACACTAAGGGCATTCAAATGGTCATTGGATAAACATATGGACGATAAGGGAATAGTGTAGATGGGCTTTAGAGTGGTTTCACAGGTCAGCGCAACATCGAGGGCCGAAGGGCCTGTACTGCACTGTAATGTTCTACGTTCTATGTTCTATGTTCTAGAGAAATAAAATGAATCAAGATTTGCCCAGCACTGCTGACTCCCAGGATTCAATTCTGGCCTTGGGTGACTGTCTGTGGGGAGTTTGTGTATTCTCCCCGTGTCTGCGTGGGTTTCCTCCGGGTGCTCCGGTTTCCTCCCACAGTCCAAAGATGTGCAGGTTAGGTGGATTGGCCATGCTAAATTGCCCTTTGTGTCCAAAGATGTGCAGGTTAGGTGGTTATCGGTATAGGGCAGGGGTGTGGGCCGAGGTAGGATGCTCTTTTCGAGGGTCAGTGCAGACTTGGTGGGCCAAATATCCTCCTTCTGCACTCTAGGGATCCTGGGCGGGATTCGCCACTCCCACGCCGAAGTGGCTGCGCCGTCGTGAACGCCGTCGAGATTCACGACGGCGCGGAACGGCCCCGGTCCCGACCGATTCAGGCCCTGACAATGGGCCAGTATCGGGGCAGCGTCATCTACACGCGCCAGGCCTTGTCGCCCGCGTAAAAGCGGCACCGCATAGATGACGCAGCCGGCGCCGCATAACGGACGTCATCTGAGCATGCGCGGGTTGGCCGGCGCCAACCCACACATGCGTGGTTGCCGTCCTGTCCAAATCCGCCCCGCAAGAAGATGGGGGACGGATCTTGCGGGGCCGCGGAAGGAAGGAGGTCCTCCTTCAGAGAGGACGGCCCGATGATCGGTGGGCACCGATCGCGGGCCACCCCACATTCCAGGTGAAGCCCGGTGCAGGATACCCCCTCGCCCCCCCACAGGCCGCACCCCCCAGCGTTCACGCACCGCCCACGACTGGCCTGGCTGCTCGGCCCATCCGGGCCTCGGAATAGCGGGGGTGCCGGAGAATCGCCATTTTCGGTGTCTCCGGCGATTTTCAAGCCTGCGGCCCGCGAAACTCGACCAGGCCATTCCCGCCGCTTGGGAGAATCGCGGGAGGGCGTCGGACCGGCGTCCCCGGAGATTTTGGCGGCCCAGGCGATTCTCCCAACCGGCGTGGGAGTGGAGAATCGCGCCCCCTATGTTCAAATGTTACCAAAATATTTTAGTAACATTCAGTTTACTTGTGTGGATATATATTTTTACTGACCAATTACATCAGGCAGTAGTGAATGCTACATAGACTTCTGAAAAACCCATATTGCTTACAGAGTTGTCTTTATATATTGCAGCCATTAATCGGCAAATATTATCGGTGAATTTGCTAATTGTTATAACCTGCCAACTTACCATTGGCTGGATGGTGAGACCTTGTCAGAAATGTTACGCGACCGTTTGGTTTGCGGTATTAACAATGCGGCCACCCAGAGAAAGTTGTTAGCGGAGCCAACATTGACTTTTCAACAGGCCATTCAAATAGTATTGTCCCGAGAGAGCGCAGAGCGAGGAGGACAGGAGCTACAGGGAATGGAAGTGCATGCCTTGGGGCGCAACCCCTTCTGTCCGAAAACGTCCCCCCGCACTCCTGCGGTACCTTGGGCGAGGCAACGTCCGGACCGACGCCAGTGGCCGTCGGACATTCCTCCCCGAAGGCAGCCTTCTCCAGAGCCAATGGATGAGGAGCCATGTCCGTGTCAGACTTATAGGCGCCGACCCCGTCGCGGACGGCGGTCCTGGGGGCGCCAGAGGCGCCGTCGTTCCAACCAAAACTGGGACCAGCCCAGGGGCCGTAACTGGGACCAGCCCAGAGGCCATACCTTCCATGTGGATGAACCTGCGGCGACTACTCCTGAGGACGTGGAGACGGAGGACGGCTGCCTGCAGCTGCATTGTGTGGCAGCTCCCCGTGTGGCCCCCATTAAGGTGACAGTACGGGTCAATGGCCACCCACTTGAGATGGAGTTGGACACTGGCGCAGCGGTCTCCGTGATCGCCCAGAGGACATTCGACCGCGTCAAGCAGGGTATACAGACTCTTACATTAATCGACTCACAGGCCAGTTTGGCCACCTACATGGGGGAACCACTGGACATTGCAGGAACTACAATGACCCCTGTTGTCTATGGACGCCAGGAGGGGCGTTTCCCACTTATCGTGGTGCGCGGCCATGAGCCCAGTCTGTTGGGTCGGGACTGGTTGCGCCATTTGCGGTTGCAATGGCAGCACATCCTCCAAACAGTTTCTGAAGGGTTGACTGAGGTGCTAGGACGATACCCAGATGTATTCCAGCCTGGTTTGGGGAAAATAAAAGGGGCCGTAGCCCGTATCCAAGTTGAACCAGGAGCCACGCCGCGCTATTTCCGGGCGCGCCCAGTGCCTTACGCCTTGCTCAAGAAGGCAGAAGGGGAGCTCACTCGTTTGGAGACTTTGGGTATTATCAGGCCCGTCCGTTTTGCTGACTGGGCAGCACCAATTGTACCTGTAATGAAGCCAGATGCCACAGTTCGCTTGTGTGGCGACTATAAACTTACAGTGAATACGGTTTCCCAACTCGACCGATATCCAATGCCTCGCATAGAGGATCTCTACGCGTAACTTGCAGGTGGACTCTCGTTCACAAAATTAGATATGAGTCACGCCTACCTGCTGTTGGAGCTGGACCCTACCTCCCGACCATATGTAACGATTAATACACACCGGGGCCTGTATGAATATACACGGTTGCCCTTTGGAGTATCCTCTGCCTGCGCAATTTTTCAACGTGTTATGGAGGGCATTTTGAGAGGTTTACCACGTGTGGCTGTCTACCTAGATGACGTTTTGATTACAGGGACGTCGGAGCAGGAACATTTGGAAAATCTGGAGGCTGTCCTTAGACGCCTTTCGGAGGCTGGAGTCAGTTTACGTCGCACAAAGTGCGTATTTCAGGCAAAGGAAGTAGTCTACCTAGGTTATCGGGTGGACCGCGAAGGTCTGCACCCCGTCGCAGAGAAGGTGCGTGCGATTCAACAGGCCCTCGCCCCGACTGACACTTCGCATCTTCGTTCTTTTCTCGGTCTCGTAAACTATTACGGGAAGTTCCTCCCCAATCTGGCAACTACGCTGGCCCCTTTGCACCTTCTGCTGAAGAAAAATCACACCTGGGTTTGGGGTCAGCCGCAAGAAACCGCTTTCCGGCGGGTAAAGCAACAATTGTCGTCGTCTGGGTTACTAACCCACTATGATCCTGGAAAGCCTTTGCTCGTCACATGTGATGCATCCCCGTATGGTATTGGGGCCGTCCTGTCCCACAAGGTGGAGAACGGGGCCGAACGACCGATAGCTTTCGCCTCCCGCAATTGACTGCAGCGGAGAAAAAGTACGCGCAGATCGAGAAGGAGGGCCTGGCAGTGGTTTTTGCGGTGAAACGCTTCCACCAGTACGTGTACGGCCGCCATTTCACTATCGTGACTGATCATAAGCCCCTGCTGGGACTTTTCAGAGAGGATAAGCCAATACCGCCCATTGCTTCTGCACGGATCAAGCGCTGGGCTTTGTTGCTTGCTGCATACGAGTATTCTCTGGAGCACAAACCAGGTACGCAGATAGCAAATGCCGACGCACTGAGCCGATTGCCTTTATCGACCGGCCCCATGTCGACCCCCACGACCGGTGAGGTGGTTGCAACCCTAAATTTTATGGACACCTTGCCTGTCATGGCATCACAGATCCGTGAGTGGACCCAGACGGAGCCAGTCCTGTCAAAGGTTCGGCACATAGTCCTGTATGGTGGGCAGCATAGACAGCTCCCAGGCGAGTTGCGGGCATTTTCCTCCAAGCTGTCAGAATTCAGCGTGGAAGACGGCATCCTCTTGTGGGGGACGCGTATGATTGTCCCGGAAAAAGGCCAGGAGCTGATACTATCAGACTTGCACAATGGGCATCCAGGCGTGACCAAAATGAAAATGTTGGCCCGGAGTTATGTCTGGTGGCCAGGCCTCGACACCGACATTGAGAAGGTGGCCCAAAACTGCTCCATTTGCCAGGAGCATCAGAAGCTTCCGCCGGCCGCGCCCCTACATCACTGGGAATGGCCAGGGCGGCCTTGGGCATGCTTGCATGCAGATTTCGCAGGCCCTTTTCAAGGATCCATGTTCCTTCTACTAATTGACGCCCAGTCCAAATGGCTAGAGGTGCATAAGATGCAGGGGACAACGTCCTGCGCAACAATTGAAAAGATGTGTTTATCGTTTAGTACGCATGGCCTCCCCGAGGTGCTTGTCACGGATAACGGCACTCCATTCACGAGTGAGGAGTTTGCGAGGTTCACGAAGATGAATGGCATCCGCTATATCCACACTGCCCCTTACCACCCGTCTTCAAATGGGTTGGCAGAGCGCGCAGTGCAGACATTCAAAAGAGGCCTAAAGAAGCAGTCTTCCGGATCAATGGACACGAGGCTGGCTCGCTTTTTGTTTACGTACAGGACCACCCCCCATGCAGTGACTGGGGTAGCTCCCGCAGAACTCCTAATGGGCCGGAGACTTCGCACCCGCCTTAGTATGGTTTTCCCGGACATTGGCGCAAAAGTACGCTGCACACAAGAACAGCAGGGACAGGGATTTTCTCGGCATCGGCCGATTCGGCAGTTTGCGCCCGGTGACCCAGTGTTCGTTCGGAATTTTGCTGGTGGTGCCCAATGGGTTCCTGGTGTAATCTTTCGCCAAACGGGCGCTATATCTTACCAAGTGCAAGCCCAGGGTCGTCTCCAGCGAAAACATGTAGACCACGTTCGGTCCAGAAAACCATCCCCTCAAAAGATTCCCCGCCCCCGGAGCTCATTTCAACAGCCGCAGAGACCAGAGACAAGGGAAGGTAGTCCTCACAATCTTCCACTGGTGCCTCACTCGAAGCCTGCGCAGGTCGTTACGGGACCGAATGGAGATAGAGACGCTGACATGGTGGAGGCAGCAGACTCTGACTCCGAGATGGAGACACAGGATGCATCAGAGGGGGAATCCTCGGGTCCACGGGCCGTGGATGTACAACCGCGCCATTCATCACGGAAGCGCCGGTCTCCGTCTCGTTACACGCCGCCTGATCCAGCGCCGCGTGCAAATGGTGTCCGGCCTGCGGCCAAACGAGTCCGACGCCCTCCTTCGCCAGGGTCTTCGGTGGATTCCTTGGACTTTGGGGGGGAGGGATGTTATAACCTGCCTACTTACCATTGGCTGGGGACTAATGACTATCCCACAATCCTGTGGGAGTATGAGCTTCCCCAATGAGGGGGGGCGGAGAAACCACTAGTAAACTCCTAGTATAAATAAAGCTGGCCAGTTCAGGAACCAGCAGGAAGGAGTATGTAGCAAGGGAAGTTACTGCTACTGTTATGTATATATGTTATAGTAAATAAATGTTATTACTTTGTATCCTTAAAACTCGTGCTGGATTCTTCGTGACCCTTACAAAACTAATCTTCACTGTTCCCTACCCCACCACCCGTCTAGATATTTAGAGAATGCTACATCTGCATGCAATTCGAATCATGTGAGCATTACACATCCTGCGTCACAGTCTGTCATTACCTTTGCCACAGGCTAATTATCTGCCAATTTCAAACATCTAAATGTACTGGAGTTTATTGGCTGCGAGTCAAATGTATTAATTGTGATTCAATCATGCACACATTATTTGGTGTTCTGATACCATGGTGAGCATTAGTTGAAGGGGAGCAGGTGCTCGCTCATCCTGAGAAGCGGATAGATAGTCCACTTCTTTTAGGCTATGGCTCAACACAGCCACTAATCCACTGAAGAGCAGACTGTAGGAGATCTGTGGTGCAGTTGGGGTCATAATCAGTGTGTTTACCAAGCCTTTAAAATGCAGTGGAAGTGGTGGAGCCCCAAACCTGAAAGGTACCAACTGGAGCATTGCAAAAGCTGCAAGAGACATTGCTGGAGGGAGGGCCTGCTTCCAGTGTCCATGGAGGTGACCGCATGTTGCATGGTAGAGTACAGAGTGTTGGAATCGCTCAGGTCACATATCGGTGGCATTGATCTCAGTGCTCCTTCCACCGCCTGTCCAATAGCTGCCCAAAGTCTAATAGTCCCTATTATGAACTGCTCTGACAGCCAACACCATGAGAGGTGATACCAGTGAATTACTACAACTGCATTCATAATGTCTTTGTTTGCAGCTGGAAAGGAAAACAAAGGTTGTATACCAAGGATGGATTGCTATTTATTGCTGTTGAAAATTCTGTGATAAACTTTCCTCTTCCGAACCACTGGTGATGGCTAATATTTTATTTTGTCTAATAACTTAGAAACTGAGCAATGAACAAATGTTTGACATTTTACAAAGTGTGTTTAGTTTATTTATGGAAGTTTATGTTTATCAAAAACTGTTTAAGTTGACAAACTCATTAATAGTGCACAAAAGGCTAACTGGTCTGATTCTGCATTTCCGAAGCAAACCACTGCGCTGGGTCAAAATCCTGGAACTCCCTCTGTGATAAATTGGTAGATATATTGTGTTGTATGTATCTGGTGCAGTAATGTTTTTAAAAGACTAGGCTAGGGTATGTATATATCTTCTGCAGTAATATTTTTTTAAATCCTGGTATTCAAGATAGGCAGACACGGTGGCCGCAGAAGGTGCAATTAAAATGCTGTAAAAGTGAGATCATCATTAATTCCAGCCTTGTTTATGTTTACAAGGCGAGGCTTAATGGGGTTTTGCTATGTTTTCTGGGGATTCCCTGGGGAGTATACAATTAGAGACGTGTTTAAACTTTAACTCAAGGGATTTGAATGGAATCAAATCGATGTAATTAATGGGAGGATCCAGGTCTAGACCAGTCAGTTGAGTTCAGATTTGGCTGTGAACAGAACAGTAGCTTCTACAAAAGGCTATGATGTGGAGATGCCGGCGTTGGACTGGGGTGAGCACAGTATGAAGTCTTACAACACCAGGTTAAAGTCCAACAGGTTTGTTTCGATGTCACTAGCTTTCGGAGCGCTGCTCCTTCCTCAGGTGAATGAAGAGGTCAGGTTAAGCAGTAGTCTGACACAGACAAGAATCTGAAGGCTGTTTCCTGACAGGATCTCTCTGTCTCCAAGTAGTCTCTTAAAATAAACTTGATTCAAGTGTTACAGCAGTGTTTGCGAACTCTATTTAAAAGTGGTTTTTTTTAACCTGTGAAGGGTTTTGCTTGTCTGGAGATTAAAAAGGTATCAGTTAAAAATTAAAGTGTTTCCTTTTATTGTTGAGCATTGTTTAACTGGTAATTGTAAGCTATATTTCTGTGGTGGTAAGGTAATAATGTGTCAATAATCCAGCTTGTTTTAATATCCCATATCCCTGCTTTTTATGTGGATTCACTCCTGGAATGAAATATTCTTTCCTCACCATTTTACAAATTTAAAAAAAATATTGGGTTTCTGTTTGCTATCCTAGCAAATGCAGGGGTCTGGTCCAGGATTTTAATACATCTATTACAACACCCACATGGATTGCAAAGGTTCAGGAAGGTGCCTTACCACCACCTTATCAAAGGCAATTAGGGATGGGCAATAAATGTTAGCCTAGCCAGTGATGACCTCATCCCGGGAAAGAATAAATTTTTAAAAGTTGAGAAATTCTGTAACCTTGCCCTGTGAGTTTTCATTTGTGATTTCTCAGTATTTTGCTGAGCCACCTTTCACCACAAAGCATCTGGATCTCACTGCCTCGAAAACTGAAATCACAACAACCCCCCACAATGCCAGACTTTGCACCCAACGCTATGAAATGCTTTCCTCAAGTTTCCATCCACCATTCCCACTCACAGATCATGCAGCCACCTCTCTGTGATCACAAACTTCAGTATCACATTTCCGGTGCATTTAATCCAAGAGTTGTCCCAAGACCGGAAATTCCCCTTCCAAATGTCCCCTGGGATTAGTTGTGTTCTGAAGACAGGCCATAGAATCATCTGCAGTGCAGAAGGCGGCCATTTGGCCCATTGATTCTGCACCAATCTTCCGAAAGTGCACCCTACCCATATTCACTCCCACATCCAGTCCACCCTATCCCTGTAACCTAAACTGCACATCCCTGGACACTAAAGAGCAATCTAGCATGACCAATCCACCTAACCCCCACATCTTTGGACTGTGGGAGGAAACTGGAGCACCCGGAGGAAACCCATGCAGACATGGGGAGAATGTACAAACTCCACACAGACAGTCACCCAAGGTCGGTATTGAACCCAGTCCTTGGCGCTGTGAGGCAGCAGTGCTAACCACTATGATATCATACCACCCCAAGTCATATCCGATTTGAAATTACCAGCAATTCCCACCATCCCACCAGCAGGATCCTCGGGTCTCGCCAACGGTGACACCCATCCTTCCCCACTCCTCCATGGTATGTTCCTTGGCAGCAGAGAGTACGGGCACTCAAAAACTGTAAACATTGGCGGGACCGGAATATTCCACCACCGGCTGATGGCAGGCCACAACAGCCGCCAAAAAATGCGCTGCAGGGGGGGCGGGGGCCGGAAAATTCCACCCATTCTTCGACTGAAGGCGCCTGTGTAAATAGCCCTTCACTAAATCAGAGCTCAGCTTGCATCTTGGCAATCAAGGAAATACTATGACAGTCCCAAGGGTGCTAGGGAACCCGCCTCTCTTCAACTTGAATTAGATGAGCCTTCCTGCCAATACATCATGATCAACATGCAAAAGGTCCTGTATGAGTCCAGGATTTCTTTAGTGTGCGCCATATTCTAACGAATCATTGAGAACATACTCCAAGGGTTACCCAAAATGGCAGTGTACTTGATTGGCATTCTGGTTTCGCGGACTTCAGAGCAAGAGCACCTAGCAAACCTAGAAGAGGTCTTGCGGAAATTTTCAAAAGCATGGGTACATCTAAAAAGGAAAAAATGCATTTGCCAAACCATGAAGTAACCTATTTGGGCTAGCGGGTGGATAAAAAAGGACTACATTCAGTGGAGGACAAAGTGACATCCATCAGGGAACCACCAACTCCAATGTCATCAGACACATTAGAACAGCACTATAAAGGGTGGCACATGGCCCAGTGGTTAGCACTGCAGCCTACGGCGCTGAGGACCCAGGTTCGAATCCCAGCCCTAGATCACTGTCCATGTGGAGTTTGCACATTCTTCCCATGTCTGCGTGGGTTTCACCCCCACAACCCAAAGATGTGTAGGTTAGGTGGATTGGCCATGCTAAATTGCCCCTTAATTGGAAAGAAAATAAAAAATTGGGTACTCTAAATTTTTTTTTGTGAAAAGAACAGCACTATACTACCTACCGTTAAATGGTCTGGCAGAACAGGCAGGGAAGACTTTTAAAATAAGCGTGAAAAAGCAACTGGCAGCATCCATAGAGAACAAATTGGCACAACAGGAATCATCCCAACAAGAAAACCAGAAAATACATTATGACTCTGCGGTATCCGGATGAATGTTCAAGCCAGATGACCTATTCAATGTGAGGAACTTCAGAGATGCTCCAGCTGGGTCCCTGGAGTCATATTGGAGAAAACAGGACCTGTATCCTAAAAAATGAAGGGCCAGGATAAGGTCTTGAGGAAACACCTGGATCACCTCAGAAGTGGGGAGTCCATCCCTGTACAAGCCTCACTAACGGCCATAGAGGTGACCACCTCAACTGCAGCGCAACCGCCTGAAGAGAACCACTGTCCGTCACTCCTGATAACGAGGACTCTGGTTCCAAGTTGGAAGCAGAGGAATCAGGTGTTCCCGCACAGAGGAATCCGCATTGGTCACCCTTCAGCGCGCCCTCCAGAGGTGAAGGTCCCCGATTCGGTTCACGTCTACAAATCTGGTTCCTCCCTGGATGGATCTCTGGACAATCATGAAGAGGTGCAAGAGACCTCCTCACCGTGGGAGTACTGATGGAGAAATGGACTTGAGGTGGGAGGGAGGGGGGAGGGATGTTGTGGTGGCCGTGAAGGACACCGGGATCATCAATAGATCTCCCTGTGGGTTTCGTAGAATACATATTCTCCTATTAAGCGGGCGGTAGCTCGCCCATTGGGGGATGTATGGCGGGAGCCAAAAAAACCCTGCTCCAACCCAAACTGGTATTTCTGTAGGTCCCTCGGCATGGACGCAAGTGTTGTAACCACAGCAGTAGCCTTTTTTCTTACTGCAATAAAGGGATTTGTTAATGAAAGACTGGCCTCAGTGAAGTTATTGCACTGTTTAAAACTCAAAATGGAAATTGTTTGCATTGTAATAGTTACAATTTACAGTAGCATTTATGCAATAGCCTTTTAAACCCTTTTTTGATAAATAAATCATTCACAAAATCCATACCTAATACCAACCTATATCTTTTTATTCTAATTAAGGGGAAATTTAGTGTGGCCAATCCAACTCCCCTGCACATCTTTTGGGTTGTGAGGATGAGACCCAGCAGACACCGGGAGAATGTGCAAACTCCACAAGTCAGTGACCCGGGGCCGCATTCGAACCTGGGTCCTTGGTGCCGTGAGGCAGCAGTGCTAACCACTGCGCCTCCATGCCTCCCTATACCATCCTACACCTTATCACTTGAGATACACTTAATGTGGCACTGAATTGTCCTGTTCATCGCCAGTGTGAAATGCTTCAGTTTCCTCTAAATTTCCTAGTCACAGCCATGGTTCAGTCTGCAAAAGCCGAGCTCCTATTAATACTGTACGCTGCTGAACCCTTCTGTCCTTCAGACAGTTTTGCATTTAATATGAGCCACATAATATCCTGTCTGCTCGCTCCCCACAATATCATGAAGGTAATTTTCTCATAAACAGGCAGGGTTTAATGAAATAAGTAATTACTCTCCACAGGCACTAAAGGAGGTTGCACATGTATGTTGGTTAATTTTCATTCAATTCCAGTAAAGTGTCAATCCAGGTCTCTAATAATAGCTAGACTTTCAATAAAAGGGAATATATTTTGCAGCCGACTCCCACTCACTTCCCTTTGTCTTTGGAAATTTAACATTTACTGTGTCTTACCTCTTTTGATGGTTTTCTTTGCCAATTGAAACTGTATTGTATATGCAGAAATATCTTCTACAATTATTCTATTTTGGATGAGATATCGAGGATTTGAATATCTTAAATGATTTAAAATGCTGTGAATGGGAATCCCTCGGGACATCTTTTACGAAACAAGCTATTCTTACAATAAAAATCCATGATTATTGGAATTTGTAGAATCATTTATATATGAACAGCCAAACACACTTTGAGAACTAAGTTAAGCTGCAAATGTTGCTAGCATTTATTGGTCCTAAGATACTGAGCTACATGCTTACTCCAAGCTTCAAATCCTAATCGTATTTAAAATTGAACACTCAAATTTGTTTTTGCTTTATAAGTGAATTGGAAAATACTCAACTTCTGTTGAAGATTGTATCAAAAGAGAAAGTAGTGGGTATTCAAAGGAAATCAAAGAGTTTTTTTGATTGATGTCAATGAGGTCATAAACAGGATTTCATTTTATATCCATGCTTTTATATCCCTGTTGCGCATTTTGTTTAGGTGACGTAAGGGCTGAAAAATACAAGCAAAACCATTTTTTTGACAGTCTAAAGTAGAATTCTTTGGCTGAGATGCCCATTCCTGTGAGGAAAGGTATTCCTCAAAGTCAATTAGTAATGCAATCAAACTGTATATGCTTATCAGGTTTCAGTCAGCTTTTCGACTGGCCCTATTCAAAAGTATTATTTTAATGTATCACTGCATTGCTTTTATGAATAACATATCAGAATTATTTAGACAAATAAAAAGCATGCCTATTTCATACTTACATCTATCATCTAACTACGTATCAACATTTTACTGACTGCAAAATATTTATGTACAAATCAAACAAGTCCAGATACAGCTCCCAAACGTTTAGGCTTCACACAATTCCTCAGAGGAGTCTGAGTCAAAATAGCACACTTCAACATCTGAGCTTATTTAGTATTTAGAAGTAGTATTTTCACCATGTCCTCAACACCCAACAGCCAATTTATTGTTTTTGAAGTATTACATGAGAAAACATGGCAGCCAATTTTCAGTGACCAAGGACCCAAAGCACCAAGTGAGCTGAATCGTCAGATAAACAGCTGTCAAAATTAAGCCTCATGTGCAAATGACACTGTAACATTCAACAGGCAGATGTGCAGTTAAACTCAAATAGACAAATGTTGTCATAAAACTTGCTCCACTCTGCCATTGTCAGGTCGAAAATGGCATCTCGCTTTCCAGCTCACCATTGAAATCCATCAAAAGGCGTGATATTGCTTTAGTTGCATGGGACACATGAACCAAATTCACCAGAGAAAGTGTGGTAACATTCTGGTAAGTGTAATTATTACCACACAATTCTTTGGTGCTGAAAGGTATCTCGTACAAATGTGGAGTTTCATTCCTTCAAGTTTAAAAAAAAGCTTTTAAAAAATGAAAATTTATTTTTCATCTATATTTCCTTTTTCTTTCTCTCGAACTTTCGTGTTCTCTTTAGGTGCCTGATATGACATTGAATTCTCCTTCTATAATTTTTTTATTCATTCACAGGATGTGGGCGTTGCTGGCTCGGCCGGCATTTACTACCCTTCCTTAATTGTCCTTGAGAAGATTGAGAATTTATACTTCCTTCTCCGTCCTTGGGCTGTTAAATTCACAATCCTTCAATCTGACTGGTTAAGGGGATCTACAGTTGCTTGGTCTGTTCACTCAGGTCCCAGATGTGTTGTTTCTTTTCTTGCAATGTCATCAGTTTGCACTTTCAGCAGCTTGCCCCACAATTTTTTTTTAAACCTTAAACGTGCAAGAGCAAATATAACTGACAACAGGCATCATTAGGTTCTCTTCACAGCAGGCAATGACCCATTGTGGCCAGTGAAGTACTTTTGAAGTGTAGTTGATGTTACAGTGTAGGAAATGCAGCAACCAATTTGAACACAGCACATTCCCACAGACAACAATGTGAAAATGGCCTGATAATCTCTTTCAGTAATGAATAATGGATAAATACTGACCAGGGCACCCAGGTATAATTCTCCTACACCTATTCAAAGCAATGCCATGGTATATCTTATTTATCTGTCCAACTAAGGATAGGAGACAAGAAAACTTTGGTTTACCATCTCATCCTAAAACCAGTGGGCTGGATTCTCCATTCCTGAGGCTAAGTGCCGACGCCAACGGAGAATCCGTGGTGTTTCACGACAGGAAAATCAGCGCGAAACGCTCACCGATTCGGGTACCGGTGAAGGACTAGCACCGGTGCCGCGTGAAACACCCGCGTATCTTGCGGAAAACAGCCAGAGAATCGCCGGGTCAATGGCTGCGCATGCACAGGGCTGACAAGCTGCCGCCGCGCATAACTACACCCCCCACACATGCACCGGTCGCGCAGGAAAACATGGTGCCTACCGTGCTGGACCACGTACCTGCCCACTCCGACCGCACAGCCCACCCCTTGGCCACCCTCCACCACACCCCCCAGCCAGCGGCACAGACCCCAGCCAAGTGTGGCGACGCTGGAAGACAGGCTCACGACCACTGGGACCACGCGTGGCCTGCACTGTCGGAAACTTGGCGCATCACGGGTGGGCTGGCTGTTGACGCACCAGTGGCGTTGTGACTGCGCACGGCGCACGTCCAGATGATGCCGATTTGGAGGGGGCGGAGCATCACGACTGCCGTCAAACTATGCCTGCCCACATTCCGGCTTTGGGAGCTATTCTCCGCCCGAGCGCCATTCACGATTTTGGCGATGGGCTACGGAGAATTCCGCCCAGCACTATTGCTAGCGCAGAGTACTCCCTTCAATACTGCATTGGAGCATCAAGATAGACTTTGGTTCTCAAGTCCTGGAGTGGGACTTGAACCCATGATCTTCAGCATCAGAATAGCAAGTGCTACCAACTGAGACTCAATTCTTCAAATAGTGCCATGGGACCAGGCAAACAGTTTAACATGTCATCTGAAAGCCAGCATCTCCTGATAATGCAGCATTTCATTCGGCACTGCAGTTAAGTACCAGACTGGATTATGTGCTCAAGCACTCGAGTGGTGCTTAAATCTGCAACCTTCACAGACAAGAGTGCTGCCAACTGAGCCAAACTTACAATTCAATAATGATGAACAGATGGCCAATTATGGTAGAATTTCATACAGCAGGAAATACTACCTCAAAGCTGAGCTAAGAATCATAACGAAGTATGTTTGTACGAAAACCAAATTAAATGCAAAGACCTGCAAATTCGGAAGCAGGTACCTAAATATCCAATAAGGTTGGCACATTAAGCGATGTGCATGAAACATATGCCTAGCTCATTGGTAAAGTCAGAAAAAGAGGCATATTGTGCCCTCACCTGAAATAGACATGAGGATGTAATAGGTCATTGCAACTTTTTTACATTTGGTTATCCATTACTGTCATTTAAAGATAAGCTTTCTTTAAAACATAATGATTCCTCGTCGCCTTGACATGTAGAGAGTTGCTGCATTGTTGAATCAGTCAGATAGGAGATCGCATTTAAAAAAACATTTGAATATGCATTTGAGCTGTCGTAACCTACAGTGCTATGAAAGGTGGGATGAGGCTGGAGAGCTCTTTTTTCAGCCAGCGTGGACACCATTAGCCAAATGGGTTCCTTCTCTGCCATAAATAGTCCATAACAAGAAAATGGTCCATTGTAAGAAAATAATCAAAGCTTTAAAATTTTGAATCTTTTAAAGCTCCTTATTTAAAAAAAACAAATAATACAAAATGATAGTTTACATTACACAATAGTATAACTGGTATCAAGCGCATTAGATTATTAGAAATTATCTACAACATTGCAATGGTCCAGATCTAAACAAAGCATATGAAAATATTAGCCACAGTGTGAAAAAGATTGATTGGCAAAAGAACCAACAGTGACAAGAGGGTAAACTTTTTTCACAGTGTGTTAGGATCTAGAATGAAACAAAGAAGATAATATTTGCAGGGCTATGGAGAAAGTGTTGGACAGTGGGACTAGCTGTGTTGTAGGACAGTGGGACTAGCTGTGTTGTAGGACAGTGGGATTGGCTGAGTTGTAGGACAGTGGGACTATCTGTGTTGTAGGACAGTGGGACTATCTGTGTTGTAGGACAGTGGGACTAGCTGTGTTGTAGGACAGTGGGACTAGCTGAGTTGTAGGACAGTGGGACTATCTGTGTTGTAGGACAGTGGGACTACCTGTGTTGTAGGACAGTGGGACTAGCTGAGTTGTAGGACAGTGAGACTAGCTGTGTTGTAGGACAGTGGGACTAGCTGAGTTGTAGGACAGTGGGACTATCTGTGTTGTAGGACAGTGGGACTAGCTGTGTTGTAGGACAGTGGGACTAGCTGTGTTGTAGGACAGTGGGACTAGCTGAGTTGTAGGACAGTGAGACTAGCTGTGTTGTAGGACAGTGTGGGACTAGCTGTGTTGTAGGACAGTGGGACTATCTGTGTTGTAGGACAGTGGGACTATCTGTGTTGTAGGACAGTGGGACTATCTGTGTTGTAGGACAGTGGGACTATCTGTGTTGTAGGACAGTGGGACTAGCTGTGTTGTAGGACAGTGGGACTAGCTGTGTTGTAGGACAGTGGGACTAGCTGTGTTGTAGGACAGTGGGACTAGCTGTGTTGTAGGACAGTGGGACTAGCTGTGTTGTAGGACAGTGGGACTAGTTGTGTTGTAGGACAGTGGGACTAGCTGTGTTGTAGGACAGTGGGACTAGCTGAGTTGTAGGACAGTGTGGGACTAGCTGTGTTGTAGGACAGTGGGACTATCTGTGTTGTAGGACAGTGGGATTAGCTGAGTTGTAGGACAGTGGGATTAGTTGAGTTGTAGGACAGTGAGATTAGCTGAGCTGTAGGACAGTGGGACTATCTGTGTTTTAGGACAGTGGGAGTAGCTGAGTTGTAGGACAGTGGGATTAGCTGAGTTGTAGGACAGTGGGACTAGCTGTGTTGTAGGACAGTGGGATTAGCTGAGTTGTAGGACAATGGATCTAGCTGAGTTGTAGGACAGTGGGACTAGCTGTGTTGTAGGACAGTGGGACTAGCTGTGTTGTAGGACAGTGGGGCTAGCTGTGTTGTAGGACAGTGGGACTATCTGTGTTGTAGGACAGTGGGACTATCTGTGTTGTAGGACAGTGGGACTAGCTGTGTTTTAGGACAGTGGGACTAGCTGTGTTGTAGGACAGTGGGACTAGCTGTGTTGTAGGACAGTGGGACTATCTGTGTTGTAGGACAGTGGGACTAGCTGTGTTGTAGGACAGTGGGACTAGCTGTGTTGTAGGACAGTGGGACTAGCTGTGTTGTAGGACAGTGGGACTAGCTGTGTTGTAGGACAGTGGGACTATCTGTGTTGTAGGACAGTGGGACTATCTGTGTTGTAGGACAGTGGGACTAGCTGTGTTGTAGGACAGTGGGACGAGCTGTGTTGTAGGACAGTGGGACTATCTGTGTTTTAGGACAGTGGAACTAGCTGTGTTTTAGGATAGTGGGACTAGCTGTGTTGTAGGACAGTGGGACTAGCTGAGTTGTAGGACAGTGGGACTATCTGTGTTTTAGGACAGTGGGACTAGCTGTGTTTTAGGACAGTGGGACTATCTGTGTTGTAGGACAGTGGGACTAGCTGAGTTGTAGGACAGTGGGACTATCTGTGTTTTAGGACAGTCGGACTATCTGTGTTGTAGGACAGTGGGACTATCTGTGTTGTAGGACAGTGGGACTAGCTGTGTTTTAGGACAGTGGGACTAGCTGTGTTGTAGGACAGTGGGACTAGCTGTGTTGTAGGACAGTGGGACTAGCTGTGTTGTAGGACAGTGGGACTAGCTGTGGTGTAGGACAATGGATCTAGCTGAGTTGTAGGACTGTGTGACTAGCTGTGTTGTAGGACAGTGGGACTAGCTGTGTTGTAGGACAGTGGGACTATCTGTGTTGTAGGACAGTGGGGCTAACTGAGTTGTAGGACAGTGGGATTAGCTGTGTTGCAGGACAGTGGGACTAGCTGTGTTGTAGGACAATGGATCAAGCTGAGTTGTAGGACAGTGTGACTTGCTGTGTTGTAGGACAGTGGGACTAGCTGTGTTGTAGGACAGTGGGACTATCTGTGTTGTAGGACAGTGGGGCTAGCTGAGTTGTAGGACAGTGGGACTAGCTGTGTTGCAGGACAGTGGGACTATCTGTGTTGTAGGACAGTGGGACTATCTGTGTTGTAGGACAGTGGGACTAGCTGTGTTTTAGGACAGTGGGACTAGCTGTGTTGTAGGACAGTGGGATTATCTGTGTTGTAGGACAGTGGGACTAGTTGTGTTGTTGGACAGTGGGACTATCTGTGTTGTAGGACAGTGGGACTATCTGTGTTGTAGGACAGTGGGATTAGCTGTGTTATAGGACAGTGGGACTAGCTGAGTTGTAGGACTGTGGGATTAGCTGAGTTGTAGGACAGTGGGACTAGCTGAGTTGTAGGACAGTGGGACTAGCTGTGTTGTAGGACAGTGTGACTAGCTGTGTTGTAGGACAGTGGGACTAGCTGAGTTGTAGGACAGTGGGACTAGCTGTGTTGTAGGACAGTGGGATTGGCTGAGTTGTAGGACAGTGGGACTATCTGTGTTGTAGGACAGTGGGACTATCTGTGTTGTAGGACAGTGGGACTAGCTGTGTTGTAGGACAGTGGGACTAACTGAGTTGTAGGACAGTGGGACTAGCTGAGTTGTAGGACAGTGGGACTATCTGTGTTGTAGGACAGTGGGACTAGCTGTGTTGTAGGACAGTGGGACTAGCTGTGTTGTAGAACAGTGGGACTAGCTGAGTTGTAGGGCAGTGAGACTAGCTGTGTTGTAGGACAGTGTGGGACTAGCTGTGTTGTAGGACAGTGGGACTAACTGAGTTGTAGGACAGTGGGACTAGCTGAGTTGTAGGACAGTGGGACTAGCTGTGTTGTAGGACAGTGGGACTAGCTGTGTTGTAGGACAGTGGGACTAGCTGTGTTTTAGGACAGTGGGACTATCTGTGTTGTAGGACAGTGTGGGACTATCTGTGTTGTAGGACAGTGGGACTATCTGTGTTGTAGGACAGTGGGATTAGCTGAGTTGTAGGACAGTGCGACTAGCTGTGTTGTAGGACAGTGGGATTAGCTGAGTTGTAGGACAGTGGGATTAGCTGAGTTGTAGGACAGTGGGGCTAGCTGTGTTGTAGGACAGTGGGTTTAGCTGAGTTGTAGGACAAAGAATCTAGCTGAGTTGTAGGACAGTGGGACTATCTGTGTTTTAGGACAGTGGGACTAGCTGTGTTGTAAGACAGTGGGGCTAGCTGTGTTGTAGGACAGTGGGACTATCTGTGTTGTAGGACAGTGGGATTAGCTGAGTTGTAGGACAGTGGGACTAGCTGTGTTGTAGGACAGTGAGATTAGCCGAGTTGTAGGACAGTGGGATTAGCTGAGTTGTAGGACAGTGGGACTAGCTGTGTTGTAGGACTGTGGGATTAGCTGAGTTGTAGGACAGTGGGACTAGCTGTGTTGTAGGACAGTGGGTTTAGCTGAGTTATAGGACAAAGAATCTAGCTGTGTTGTAGGACAGTGGGACTATCTGTGTTGTAGGACAGTGGGACTATCTGTGTTGTAGGACAGTGGGACTAGCTGTGTTTTAGGACAGTGGGACTAGCTGTGTTGTAGGACAGTGGGACTAGCTGTGTTGTAGGACAGTGGGACTATCTGTGTTGTAGGACAGTGGGACTAGCTGTGTTGTAGGACAGTGGGATTAGCTGTGTTTTAGGACAGTGGGACTAGCTGTGTTGTAGGACAGTGGGACTATCTGTGTTGTAGGACAGTGGGACTAGCTGTGTTGTAGGACAGTGTGACTAGCTGTGTTGTAGGACAGTGGGACTATCTGTGTTGTAGGACAGTGGGGCTAGCTGAGTTGTAGGACAGTGGGACTAGCTGTGTTGCAGGACAGTGGGACAAGCTGTGTTGCAGGACAGTGGGACTAGCTGTGTTGTAGGACAATGGATCTAGCTGAGTTGTAGGACAGTGTTACTAGCTGTGTTGTAGGACAGTGGGACTAGCTGTGTTGTAGGACAATGGGACTATCTGTGTTGTAGGACAGTGGGGCTAGCTGAGTTGTAGGACAGTGGGACTAGCTGTGTTGCTGGACAGTGGGACTATCTGTGTTGTAGGACAGTGGGGCTATCTGTGTTGTAGGACAGTGGGATTAGCTGAGTTGTAGGACAGTGGGACTAGCTGAGTTGTAGGACAGTGGGACTATCTGTGTTGTAGGACAGTGGGACTAGCTGTGTTTTAGGACAGTGGGACTAGCTGTGTTGTAGGACAGTGGGATTATCTGTGTTGTAGGACAGTGGGACTAGCTGTGTTTTAGGACAGTGGGACTAGCTGTGTTGTAGGACAGTGGGACTATCTGTGTTGTAGGACAGTGGGATTAGCTGTGTTGTAGGACAGTGGGACTAGCTGAGTTGTAGGACTGTGGGATTAGCTGAGTTGTAGGACAGTGGGACTAGCTGAGTTGTAGGACAGTGGGACTATCTGTGTTGTAGGACAGTGTGACTAGCTGTGTTGTAGGACAGTGGGACTAACTGAGTTGTAGGACAGTGGGACTAGCTGAGTTGTAGGACAGTGGGACTAGCTGAGTTGTAGGACAGTGGGATTAGCTGTGTTGTAGGACAGTGTGACTAGCTGTGTTGTAGGACAGTGGGACTAACTGAGTTGTAGGACAGTGGGACTAGCTGTGTTGTAGGACAGTGGGACTAGCTGAGTTGTAGGACAGTGGGACTAGCTGTGTTGTAGGACAGTGGGACTAGATGAGTTGTAGGACAGTGGGACTAGATGAGTTGTAGGACAGTGGGACTAGCTGTGTTGTAGGACAGTGGGACTAGCTGAGTTGTAGGACAGTGGGACTAGCTGTGTTGTAGGACAGTGGGACTAGCTGTGTTGTAGGACAGTGGGACTAGCTGAGATGTAGGACAGTGGGACTAGCTGTGTTGTAGGACAGTGGGACTAGCTGTGTTGTAGGACAGTGGGACTATCTGTGTTGTAGGACAGTGGGATTAGCTGAGTTGTAGGACAATGGATCTAGCTGAGTTGTAGGACAGTGGGACTAGCTGAGTTGTAGGACAGTGGGACTATCTGTGTTGTAGGACAGTGTGACTAGCTGTGTTTTAGGACAGTGGGACTAGCTGTGTTGTAGGACAGTGGGATTATCTGTGTTGTAGGACAGTGGGACTAGCTGTGTTTTAGGACAGTGGGACTAGCTGTGTTGTAGGACAGTGGGACTAGCTGAGTTGTAGGACAATGGGGCTAGCTGTGTTGTAGGACAGTGTGGGACTAGCTGTGTTGTAGGACAGTGAGATTATCTGAATTGTAGGACAGTGGGACTAGCTGTATTGTTGGACAATGGATCTAGCTGAGTTGTAGGACAGTGGGACTAGCTGAGTTGTAGGACAGTGGCACTCGCTGAGTTGTAGGACAGTGGGACTAGCTGTATTGTAGGACAATGGATCTAGCTGAGTTGTAGGACAGTGGGGCTAGCTGTGCTGTAGGACAGTGGGACTAGCTGTGTTGTAGGGCAGTGTGGGACTAGCTGTGTTGTAGGACAGTGAGATTATCTGAATTGTAGGACAGTGGGACTAGCTGTATTGTAGGACAATGGATCTAGCTGAGTTGTAGGACAATGGATCTAGCTGAGTTGTAGGACAGTGGGACCAACTGAGTTGTAAGACAGTGGGAGTAGCTGAGTTGTAGGACAGTGGGACTAGCTGTGTTGTAGGACAGTGGGATTATCTGTGTTGTAGGACAGTGGGACTAGCTGTGTTTTAGGACAGTGGGACTAGCTGTGTTGTAGGACAGTGGGACTAGCTGAGTTGTAGGACAATGGGGCTAGCTGTGTTGTAGGACAGTGTGGGACTAGCTGTGTAGTAGGACAGTGAGATTATCTGAATTGTAGGACAGTGGGACTAGCTGTATTGTAGGACAATGGATCTAGCTGAGTTGTAGGACAGTGGGACTAGCTGAGTTGTAGGACTGTGGGACTAGCTGTGTTGTAGGACAGTGGGACTATCTGTGTTGTAGGACAGTGGGATTAGCTGAGTTGTAGGACAATGGATCTAGCTGAGTTGTAGGACAGTGGGACTAGCTGAGTTGTAGGACAGTGGGACTATCTGTGTTGTAGGACAGTGTGACTAGCTGTGTTTTAGGACAGTGGGACTAGCTGTGTTGTAGGACAGTGGGATTATCTGTGTTTTAGGACAGTGGGACTAGCTGTGTTGTAGGACAGTGGGACTAGCTGAGTTGTAGGACAATATTGCTAGCTGTGTTGTAGGACAGTGTGGGACTAGCTGTGTTGTAGGACAGTGAGATTATCTGAATTGTAGGACAGTGGGACTAGCTGTATTGTTGGACAATGGATCTAGCTGAGTTGTAGGACAGTGGGACTAGCTGAGTTGTAGGACAGTGGGACTCGCTGAGTTGTAGGACAGTGGGACTAGCTGTATTGTAGGACAATGGATCTAGCTGAGTTGTAGGACAGTGGGGCTAGCTGTGCTGTAGGACAGTGGGACTAGCTGTGTTGTAGGGCAGTGTGGGACTAGCTGTGTTGTAGGACAGTGAGATTATCTGAATTGTAGGACAGTGGGACTAGCTGTATTGTAGGACAATGGATCTAGCTGAGTTGTAGGACAATGGATCTAGCTGAGTTGTAGGACAGTGGGACTAGCTGAGTTGTAAGACAGTGGGACTAGCTGAGTTGTAGGACAGTGGGACTAGCTGTGTTGTAGGACAGTGGGATTATCTGTGTTGTAGGACAGTGGGACTAGCTGTGTTTTAGGACAGTGGGACTAGCTGTGTTGTAGGACAGTGGGACTAGCTGAGTTGTAGGACAATGGGGCTAGCTGTGTTGTAGGACAGTGTGGGACTAGCTGTGTAGTAGGACAGTGAGATTATCTGAATTGTAGGACAGTGGGACTAGCTGTATTGTAGGACAATGGATCTAGCTGAGTTGTAGGACAGTGGGACTAGCTGAGTTGTAGGACAGTGGGACTAGCTGTGTTGTAGGACAGTGGGGCTAGCTGTGTTGTAGGACAGTGGGACTATCTGTGTTGTAGGACAGTGGGACTATCTGTGTTGTAGGACAGTGGGACTAGCTGTGTTTTAGGACAGTGGGACTAGCTGTGTTGTAGGACAGTGGGACTATCTGTGTTGTAGGACAGTGGGACTGGCTGTGTTGTAGGACAATGGATCAAGCTGAGTTGTAGGACAGTGTGACTTGCTGTGTTGTAGGACAGTGGGACTAGCTGTGTTGTAGGACAGTGGGACTATCTGTGTTGTAGGACAGTGGGGCTAGCTGAGTTGTAGGACAGTGGGACTAGCTGTGTTGCAGGACAGTGGGACTATCTGTGTTGTAGGACAGTGGGACTATCTGTGTTGTAGGACAGTGGGACTAGCTGTGTTTTAGGACAGTGGGACTAGCTGTGTTGTAGGACAGTGGGATTATCTGTGTTGTAGGACAGTGGGACTAGTTGTGTTGTTGGACAGTGGGACTATCTGTGTTGTAGGACAGTGGGACTATCTGTGTTGTAGGACAGTGGGATTAGCTGTGTTATAGGACAGTGGGACTAGCTGAGTTGTAGGACTGTGGGATTAGCTGAGTTGTAGGACAGTGGGACTAGCTGAGTTGTAGGACAGTGGGACTAGCTGTGTTGTAGGACAGTGTGACTAGCTGTGTTGTAGGACAGTGGGACTAGCTGAGTTGTAGGACAGTGGGACTAGCTGTGTTGTAGGACAGTGGGATTGGCTGAGTTGTAGGACAGTGGGACTATCTGTGTTGTAGGACAGTGGGACTATCTGTGTTGTAGGACAGTGGGACTAGCTGTGTTGTAGGACAGTGGGACTAACTGAGTTGTAGGACAGTGGGACTAGCTGAGTTGTAGGACAGTGGGACTATCTGTGTTGTAGGACAGTGGGACTAGCTGTGTTGTAGGACAGTGGGACTAGCTGTGTTGTAGAACAGTGGGACTAGCTGAGTTGTAGGGCAGTGAGACTAGCTGTGTTGTAGGACAGTGTGGGACTAGCTGTGTTGTAGGACAGTGGGACTAACTGAGTTGTAGGACAGTGGGACTAGCTGAGTTGTAGGACAGTGGGACTAGCTGTGTTGTAGGACAGTGGGACTAGCTGTGTTGTAGGACAGTGGGACTAGCTGTGTTTTAGGACAGTGGGACTATCTGTGTTGTAGGACAGTGTGGGACTATCTGTGTTGTAGGACAGTGGGACTATCTGTGTTGTAGGACAGTGGGATTAGCTGAGTTGTAGGACAGTGCGACTAGCTGTGTTGTAGGACAGTGGGATTAGCTGAGTTGTAGGACAGTGGGATTAGCTGAGTTGTAGGACAGTGGGGCTAGCTGTGTTGTAGGACAGTGGGTTTAGCTGAGTTGTAGGACAAAGAATCTAGCTGAGTTGTAGGACAGTGGGACTATCTGTGTTTTAGGACAGTGGGACTAGCTGTGTTGTAAGACAGTGGGGCTAGCTGTGTTGTAGGACAGTGGGACTATCTGTGTTGTAGGACAGTGGGATTAGCTGAGTTGTAGGACAGTGGGACTAGCTGTGTTGTAGGACAGTGAGATTAGCCGAGTTGTAGGACAGTGGGATTAGCTGAGTTGTAGGACAGTGGGACTAGCTGTGTTGTAGGACTGTGGGATTAGCTGAGTTGTAGGACAGTGGGACTAGCTGTGTTGTAGGACAGTGGGTTTAGCTGAGTTATAGGACAAAGAATCTAGCTGTGTTGTAGGACAGTGGGACTATCTGTGTTGTAGGACAGTGGGACTATCTGTGTTGTAGGACAGTGGGACTAGCTGTGTTTTAGGACAGTGGGACTAGCTGTGTTGTAGGACAGTGGGACTAGCTGTGTTGTAGGACAGTGGGACTATCTGTGTTGTAGGACAGTGGGACTAGCTGTGTTGTAGGACAGTGGGATTAGCTGTGTTTTAGGACAGTGGGACTAGCTGTGTTGTAGGACAGTGGGACTATCTGTGTTGTAGGACAGTGGGACTAGCTGTGTTGTAGGACAGTGTGACTAGCTGTGTTGTAGGACAGTGGGACTATCTGTGTTGTAGGACAGTGGGGCTAGCTGAGTTGTAGGACAGTGGGACTAGCTGTGTTGCAGGACAGTGGGACAAGCTGTGTTGCAGGACAGTGGGACTAGCTGTGTTGTAGGACAATGGATCTAGCTGAGTTGTAGGACAGTGTTACTAGCTGTGTTGTAGGACAGTGGGACTAGCTGTGTTGTAGGACAATGGGACTATCTGTGTTGTAGGACAGTGGGGCTAGCTGAGTTGTAGGACAGTGGGACTAGCTGTGTTGCTGGACAGTGGGACTATCTGTGTTGTAGGACAGTGGGGCTATCTGTGTTGTAGGACAGTGGGATTAGCTGAGTTGTAGGACAGTGGGACTAGCTGAGTTGTAGGACAGTGGGACTATCTGTGTTGTAGGACAGTGGGACTAGCTGTGTTTTAGGACAGTGGGACTAGCTGTGTTGTAGGACAGTGGGATTATCTGTGTTGTAGGACAGTGGGACTAGCTGTGTTTTAGGACAGTGGGACTAGCTGTGTTGTAGGACAGTGGGACTATCTGTGTTGTAGGACAGTGGGATTAGCTGTGTTGTAGGACAGTGGGACTAGCTGAGTTGTAGGACTGTGGGATTAGCTGAGTTGTAGGACAGTGGGACTAGCTGAGTTGTAGGACAGTGGGACTATCTGTGTTGTAGGACAGTGTGACTAGCTGTGTTGTAGGACAGTGGGACTAACTGAGTTGTAGGACAGTGGGACTAGCTGAGTTGTAGGACAGTGGGACTAGCTGAGTTGTAGGACAGTGGGATTAGCTGTGTTGTAGGACAGTGTGACTAGCTGTGTTGTAGGACAGTGGGACTAACTGAGTTGTAGGACAGTGGGACTAGCTGTGTTGTAGGACAGTGGGACTAGCTGAGTTGTAGGACAGTGGGACTAGCTGTGTTGTAGGACAGTGGGACTAGATGAGTTGTAGGACAGTGGGACTAGATGAGTTGTAGGACAGTGGGACTAGCTGTGTTGTAGGACAGTGGGACTAGCTGAGTTGTAGGACAGTGGGACTAGCTGTGTTGTAGGACAGTGGGACTAGCTGTGTTGTAGGACAGTGGGACTAGCTGAGATGTAGGACAGTGGGACTAGCTGTGTTGTAGGACAGTGGGACTAGCTGTGTTGTAGGACAGTGGGACTATCTGTGTTGTAGGACAGTGGGATTAGCTGAGTTGTAGGACAATGGATCTAGCTGAGTTGTAGGACAGTGGGACTAGCTGAGTTGTAGGACAGTGGGACTATCTGTGTTGTAGGACAGTGTGACTAGCTGTGTTTTAGGACAGTGGGACTAGCTGTGTTGTAGGACAGTGGGATTATCTGTGTTGTAGGACAGTGGGACTAGCTGTGTTTTAGGACAGTGGGACTAGCTGTGTTGTAGGACAGTGGGACTAGCTGAGTTGTAGGACAATGGGGCTAGCTGTGTTGTAGGACAGTGTGGGACTAGCTGTGTTGTAGGACAGTGAGATTATCTGAATTGTAGGACAGTGGGACTAGCTGTATTGTTGGACAATGGATCTAGCTGAGTTGTAGGACAGTGGGACTAGCTGAGTTGTAGGACAGTGGCACTCGCTGAGTTGTAGGACAGTGGGACTAGCTGTATTGTAGGACAATGGATCTAGCTGAGTTGTAGGACAGTGGGGCTAGCTGTGCTGTAGGACAGTGGGACTAGCTGTGTTGTAGGGCAGTGTGGGACTAGCTGTGTTGTAGGACAGTGAGATTATCTGAATTGTAGGACAGTGGGACTAGCTGTATTGTAGGACAATGGATCTAGCTGAGTTGTAGGACAATGGATCTAGCTGAGTTGTAGGACAGTGGGACCAACTGAGTTGTAAGACAGTGGGAGTAGCTGAGTTGTAGGACAGTGGGACTAGCTGTGTTGTAGGACAGTGGGATTATCTGTGTTGTAGGACAGTGGGACTAGCTGTGTTTTAGGACAGTGGGACTAGCTGTGTTGTAGGACAGTGGGACTAGCTGAGTTGTAGGACAATGGGGCTAGCTGTGTTGTAGGACAGTGTGGGACTAGCTGTGTAGTAGGACAGTGAGATTATCTGAATTGTAGGACAGTGGGACTAGCTGTATTGTAGGACAATGGATCTAGCTGAGTTGTAGGACAGTGGGACTAGCTGAGTTGTAGGACTGTGGGACTAGCTGTGTTGTAGGACAGTGGGACTATCTGTGTTGTAGGACAGTGGGATTAGCTGAGTTGTAGGACAATGGATCTAGCTGAGTTGTAGGACAGTGGGACTAGCTGAGTTGTAGGACAGTGGGACTATCTGTGTTGTAGGACAGTGTGACTAGCTGTGTTTTAGGACAGTGGGACTAGCTGTGTTGTAGGACAGTGGGATTATCTGTGTTTTAGGACAGTGGGACTAGCTGTGTTGTAGGACAGTGGGACTAGCTGAGTTGTAGGACAATATTGCTAGCTGTGTTGTAGGACAGTGTGGGACTAGCTGTGTTGTAGGACAGTGAGATTATCTGAATTGTAGGACAGTGGGACTAGCTGTATTGTTGGACAATGGATCTAGCTGAGTTGTAGGACAGTGGGACTAGCTGAGTTGTAGGACAGTGGGACTCGCTGAGTTGTAGGACAGTGGGACTAGCTGTATTGTAGGACAATGGATCTAGCTGAGTTGTAGGACAGTGGGGCTAGCTGTGCTGTAGGACAGTGGGACTAGCTGTGTTGTAGGGCAGTGTGGGACTAGCTGTGTTGTAGGACAGTGAGATTATCTGAATTGTAGGACAGTGGGACTAGCTGTATTGTAGGACAATGGATCTAGCTGAGTTGTAGGACAATGGATCTAGCTGAGTTGTAGGACAGTGGGACTAGCTGAGTTGTAAGACAGTGGGACTAGCTGAGTTGTAGGACAGTGGGACTAGCTGTGTTGTAGGACAGTGGGATTATCTGTGTTGTAGGACAGTGGGACTAGCTGTGTTTTAGGACAGTGGGACTAGCTGTGTTGTAGGACAGTGGGACTAGCTGAGTTGTAGGACAATGGGGCTAGCTGTGTTGTAGGACAGTGTGGGACTAGCTGTGTAGTAGGACAGTGAGATTATCTGAATTGTAGGACAGTGGGACTAGCTGTATTGTAGGACAATGGATCTAGCTGAGTTGTAGGACAGTGGGACTAGCTGAGTTGTAGGACAGTGGGACTAGCTGTGTTGTAGGACAGTGGGGCTAGCTGTGTTGTAGGACAGTGGGACTATCTGTGTTGTAGGACAGTGGGACTATCTGTGTTGTAGGACAGTGGGACTAGCTGTGTTTTAGGACAGTGGGACTAGCTGTGTTGTAGGACAGTGGGACTATCTGTGTTGTAGGACAGTGGGACTGGCTGTGTTGTAGGACAGTGGGACTAGCTGTGTTTTAGGACAGTGGGACTAGCTGTGTTGTAGGACTGTGGGACTATCTGTGTTGTAGGACAGTGGGACTAGCTGTGTTGTAGGACAGTGGGACTAGCTGTGTTGTAGGACAATGGATCTAGCTGAGCTGTAGGACAGTGTGACTAGCTGTGTTGTAGGACAGTGTGACTAGCTGTGTTGTAGGACAGTGGGACTATCTGTGTTGTAGGACAGTGGGGCTAGCTGAGTTGTAGGACAGTGGGACTAGCTGTGTTGCACGACAGTGGGACTAGCTGTGTTGCAGGACAGTGGGACTAGCTGTGTTGTAGGAAAATGGATCTAGCTGAGTTGTAGGACAGTGTGACTAGCTGTGTTGTAGGACAGTGGGACTAGCTGTGTTGTAGGACAATGGGACTATCTGTGTTGTAGGACAGTGGGGCTAGCTGAGTTGTAGGACAGTGGGACTAGCTGTGTTGCAGGACAGTGGGACTATCTGTGTTGTAGGACAGTGGGGCTATCTGTGTTGTAGGACAGTGGGATTAGCTGAGTTGTAGGACAGTGGGACTAGCTGAGTTGTAGGACAGTGGGACTATCTGTGTTGTAGGACAGTGGGACTAGCTGTGTTTTCGGACAGTGGGACTAGCTGTGTTGTAGGACAGTGGGATTATCTGTGTTGCAGGACAGTGGGACTAGCTATGTTTAGGACAGTGGGACTAGCTGTGTTGTAGGACAGTGGGACTATCTGTGTTGTAGGACAGTGGGATTAGCTGTGTTGTAGGACAGTGGGACTAGCTGAGTTGTAGGACTGTGGGATTAGCTGAGTTGTAGGACAGTGGGACTAGCTGAGTTGTAGGACAGTGGGACTAGCTGTGTTGTAGGACAGTGTGACTAGCTGTGTTGTAGGACAGTGGGACTAACTGAATTGTAGGACAGTGGGACTAGCTGTGTTGTAGGACAGTGGGACTAGCTGAGTTGTAGGACAGTGGGACTATCTGTGTTGTAGGACAGTGGGACTAGATGAGTTGTAGGACAGTGGGACTAGCTGTGTTGTAGGACAGTGGGACTAGCTGAGTTGTAGGACAGTGGGACTAGCTGTGTTGTAGGCCAGTGGGACTAGCTGTGTTGTAGGACAGTGGGACTAGCTGAGTTGTAGGACAGTGGGACTAGCTGTGTTGTAGGACAGTGGGACTAGCTGTGTTGTAGGACAGTGGGACTATCTGTGTTGTAGGACAGTGTGACTAGCTGTGTTTTAGGACAGTGGGACTAGCTGTGTTGTAGGACAGTGGGATTATCTGTGTTGTAGGACAGTGGGACTAGCTGTGTTTTAGGACAGTGGGACTAGTTGTGTTGTAGGACAGTGGGACTAGCTGAGTTGTAGGACAATGGGGCTAGCTGTGTTGTAGGACAGTGTGGGACTAGCTGTGTTGTAGCACAGTGAGATTATCTGAATTGTAGGACAGTGGGACTAGCTGTATTGTAGGACAATGGATCTAGCTGAGTTGTAGGACATTGGGACTAGCTGAGTTGTAGGACAGTGGGACTCGCTGAGTTGTAGGACAGTGGGACTAGCTGTATTGTAGGACAATGGATCTAGCTGAGTTGTAGGTCAGTGGGGCTAGCTGTGCTGTAGGACAGTGGGACTAGCTGTGTTGTAGGGCAGTGTGGGACTAGCTGTGTTGTAGGACAGTGAGATTATCTGAATTGTAGGACAGTGGGACTCGCTGTATTGTAGGACAATGGATCTAGCTGAGTTGTAGGACAATGGATCTAGCTGAGTTGTAGGACAGTGGGACTAGCTGAGTTGTAAGACAGTCGGACTAGCTGAGTTGTAGGACAGTGGGACTAGCTGAGTTGTAGGATAGTGGGACTAGCTGAGTTGTAGGACAGTGGGGCTAGCTGAGTTGTAGGACAGTGGGACTAGCTGTGTTGTAGGACAGAAGGACAAGTTGAGTTGTAGGGCAGTGGGATTAGCTGCATTTTAGGACAGTGGGACTAGCTGTGTTGCAGGACAGTGGGGCTAGCTGAGTTGTAGGACAGTGGGACTAGCTGTGTTGTAGGACAGAAGGACAAGTTGAGTTGTAGGACAGTGGGACTAACTGAGTTGCTCTTGCAGAGAGTCAGAACAGCCATGACAGGCCGAATTGTTCCCTCTGTCCTACAACCATTCAGTCATGCTTCTATTCTAACTTGCTTGTTTATTTTAAATTAGGGTAATATGCCATTAAAATAAGAGATAAAGGTTTGTCTTAAAACTCATTCAGAATATACATTAATATTCATTCAATGTAATTTCAAAGCCACTGGTTACTTTGTTGAAAAAGTTGACAGGGACTGATCTTGCTTATTTAAATATACATTATCATTCATGCATAGGCTGCTCTATTGTTGCACATAAGTGCTGTAAGGAGCATATAAGATGATGTGTAGACCTGCATAGACTAACTTTCACCGCTCCTTAATCCTGCCCTCAATGTAAATTTAAATAATATTGAACGAATGGTAGTATAAATGATAATATGGTAATTTCCCAGGTTACTCCATTTTTTCAGACTTCCAGAGCTTTTTAATATTGCTATAGGATTCTTTTTTCAGCTCACTAGCCCAGGTACAAAACAGTTTCTCATTTAATTTTGATGGTAAATATTGTAGTCACACACACATGCATGTTTTTCAAATTTGGGAAAGGCTTGCAGAGTATCACACACAATGTTGCGATAAGCTGACGGAAATAACTGTGGGGAAAATATCTCCTGCATAGGTTTATTTTTGTTGGTTAAAAGTAACTCTTTTGAAAGTCAAAGAGATCTAGGAGTACAGGTCCACAGGTCATTGAAAGGGGCAACACAGGTGGAGAAGGTAGTCAAGAAGGCATACGGCATGCTTGCCTTCATTGGCCGGGCATTGAGTATAAGAATTGGCAAGTCATGTTGCAGCTGTATAGAACCTGAGTTAGGCCACACTTGGAGTAGAGTGTTCAATTCTGGTCGCCACACTACCAGAAGGATGTGGAGGCTTTAGAGAGGGTGCAGAAGAGATTTACCAGAATGTTGCCTGGTATGGAGGGCATTAGCTATGAGGAGCGGTTGAATAAACTCGGTTTGTTCTCACTGGAACGAAGGAGGTTGAGGGGAGACCTGATAGAGGTATACAAAATTACGAGGGGCATAGACAGAGTGGATAGTCAGAGGCTTTTCCCCAGGGTAGAGGGGTCAATTACCAGGGGGCATAGGTTTAAGGTGAGAGGGGCAAGGTTTAGAGTAGATGTACGAGGCAAGTTTTTTACGCAGAGGGTAGTGGGTGCCTGGAACTCGCTATCGGAGGAGGTGGTGGAAGCAGGGACAATAGTGACATTTAAGGGGCATCTTGACAAATACATGAATAGGATGGGAATAGAGGGATACGGACCCAGGAAGTGTAGAAGATTGTAGTTTAGTCGGGCAGCATGGTCGACACGGGCTTGGAGAGCCGAAGGGCCTGTTCCTTAGATAGAGCTGTGAAGAAGGCCTATGGTGTGCTCGCGTTCATTAACAGAGGGATTGAATTTAAGAGCCGTGAGGTGATGATGCAGCTGTACAAAACTTTGGTAAGGCCACATTTGGAGTACTGTGTACAGTTCTGGTCGCCTCATTTTAGGAAGGATGTGGAAGCTCTGGAAAAGGTGCAAAGAAGATTTACCAGGATGTTGCCTGGAATGGAGAGTAGGTCTTACGAGGAAAGGTTGAGGGTGCTAGGCCTTTTCTCATTAGAGCGGAGAAGGATGAGGGGCGACTTGATAGAGGTTTATAAGATGATCAGGGGAATAGATAGAGTAGACAGTCAGAGACTTTTTCCCCAGGTGGAACACACCATTACAAGGGGACAAAAATTTAAGGTGAAAGGTGGAAGATATAGGAGGGATATCAGAGGTAGGTTCTTTACCCAGAGAGTAGTGGGGGCATGGAATGCACTGCCTGTGGAAGTAGTTGAGTCGGAAACATTAGGGACCTTCAAGCAGCTGTTGGATAGGTACATGGATTACGGGAAAATGATATAGTGTAGATTTATTTGTTCTTAAGGGCAGCACGGTAGCATTGTGGATAGCACAATTGCTTCACAGATCCATGGTCCCAGGTTCGATTCTGGCTTGGGTCATTGTCTGTGCGGAGTCTGCACGTCCTCCCCGTGTCTGCGTGGGTTTCCTCCGGGTGCTCCGGTTTCCTCCCACAGTCCAAAGATGTGCGGGTTAGGTGAATTGGCCAATGATAAATTGCCCTTAATGTCCAAATTGCCCTTGGTGTTGGGTGGAGGTGTTGAGTTTGGGTAGGGTGCTCTTTCCAAGAGCTGGTGCAGACTCAAAGGGCCAAATGGCCTCCTTCTGCACTGTAAATTCAATGATAATCTATGATTAATCTAGGACAAAGGTTCGGCACAACATCGTGGGCCGAAGGACCTGTTCTATGCTGTATTTTCTATGTTCTATGTTCTATGTTCCTGTGCTGTACATTTCTTTGTTCTTTGTAAAAATGTTTCCACCCAAGAAATGAAATTTTGAATCAGTCAGTATGGATAAAGTCTTCACTAGTCTGTCACTGAACGCTTTCAAACATACTATGCAAAATATGCAGCCAAGGGGACTTTTTTCCAGCTCTCGGGAGCTGCCAGCCATTTGGATTGACCACCAGCTCCAGCAGTCCTGGCAGCGCCAATAACACATTAGTGGGCGCTGTTGGGACTGCAACCGGGGACAAGAGGAATGCCCAATTGATCCTGGAGTAAAGTATGCCTGGGTATTGGGCAGGGAAGTTTGCGCAGTTTAGGGATGGGAGCAGGGGTGGGATTTACAGAGCAAGTGGGAAGGAGGTATGTTTGGAGGACTGCCCCCTCTTCCGATTCTCAAAGGGCACCCCCCCCCCCCCAACGAATATAGAAACCTCCCAAAATTTGGCCTGCCCACTCCCGCCTAGCTGCCCATGCCAACCATATTTTGGCACCGGCTATGATTATTGGGGTCAATTGGTCAATTGACTTGTTAACAAATTCAATGAACCCTTAATTATTTATTTAAATATGGTAGGTGGGCTGCAGATTTCAGCATTCACATCACCCCCTCCCCCACCTTATTATGGAGGTAAGCTCAGGTGTGGGCAGGAAGGTAGGAGGTTAGTGGGTGGGCAGGTAGATGGCGGAATGGGCACCCACTGTTTTTTACATTCCCCCATCAAAAACATATATCATAAGACCATAAGACATAGGAGCAGAATTAGGCCACACAGCTCATCGAGTCTGCTCCGCCATTCAATCATGGCTGATATTTTCTCACCCCCATTCTCCTGCCTTCTCCCCATAACCCCTGATCCCCTTATTAATCAAGAACCTATCTATCTCTGTCTCAAAGACAGTCAGTGAATTGGCCTCCACAGCCCTCTGCAGCAAAGTGTTCCAAGGATTCACCACTCTCTGGCTGAAGAAATTCCTCCTCATCTCTGTTCTAAAGGATCGTCCCTTTAGTCTGAGATGGTGTCCTCTGGTTCTAGTTTTTCCTACATGTGGAAACATCCTCTCCACGTCCACTCTATTCAGGCCTCGCAGTATCTTGTAAGTTTCAATAAGATCCCTCTCATCCTTCTAAACTCGAATGAGTACAGACCCAGAGTCCTCAAACGTTCCTCATACGACAAGTTCTTCATTCCAGGGATCATTCTTGTGAACCCTCTCCAAGGCCAGCACATCCTTCCTGAGATACGGGGCCCAAAACTGCTCACAATACTCCAAATTGGGTCTGACCAGAGCCTTATACATTCTCAGAAGTACATTCCTGGTCTTGTATTCTAGCTCTCTTGACATGAATGCTAACATTGCATTTGCCTTCTTTTTAAAATATGTTTTTATTAAGAATTTTTCAACAATATTTTCCACCTTACAAACAAACCCCCGCCCCCGTAACAAAGAAAAGAAAAATAACTTGCGTGGCAAGACATGAACATGGCAAGTCAATAAGATACAGAACTTTGTACATTGGATTCTTCCCGTACATGCCAGTTTCCGGATCATTCATGTGTTTTCTTGCTCAAATGCCCCCCAGAGAACCCCCCCCTCCCTCCTCTTCCCCCCCCCCCACGAACGATGTCCCCTCCCCCCTCCCCCCCGGGTTGCTGTTGCTACTGTCCGACCTTCCTCTAACGCTCCGCGAGATGGTCTAGGAACGGTTGCCACCGCCTGTAGAACCCCTGCGCAGACCCTCTCAAGGCAAACTTTATCCTCTCCAACTTGATAAACCCAGCCATATCATTTATCCAGGCCACCACGCTGGGGGGCTTCGCCATTAGCAAGATCCTTTGCCGGGCTACTAGGGACGCAAAGGCCAGAATGCCGGCCTCTTTCGCCTCCTGCACGCCCAGCTCGTCCACTACTCCAAATATTGCTAGCCCCCAGCTTGGCTTGACCTGGACTTTCACCACCTTAGATACTGTTCCCACAACTCCCCTCCAGAACTCCTCCAGCGCCGGGCATGACCAAAACATATGGACATGGTTCGCCGGACTTCCTGAGCACCTCCCGCATCTGTCCTCCACCCCAAAGAACCTACACAGCCTCGCCCCTGTCATATGCGCTCTATGAACCACCTTAAATTGTATCAGGCTAAGCCTGGCACACGAGGAAGAGGAATTAACCCTACTTAGGGCATCAGCCCATAGCCCCTCCTCAATCTCCTTCCCCAACTCCTCTTCCCATTTACCCTTCAGCTCCTCTACCAAAGCCTCCCCCTCTTCTTTCATCTCCTGGTATATCGCCGACACCTTGCCCTCTCCGACCCATACGCCCGAAATCTCCCTATCTTGAATCCCCTGTGCCGGGAGTAGCGGAAACTCCCTCACCTGCCGCCTCACAAACGCTCTCACTTGCATGTACCTGAAAGCGTTTCCCGGGGGTAGCCCAAACTTCTCCTCCAGCGCCCCTAAGCTCGCAAACGTCCCGTCAATGAACAGGTCCCCCATTCTTCTAATCCCAGCCCGATGCCAGCTCTGAAACCCCCCCGTCCATCCTTCCTGGGACAAACCGATGATTGTCTCTGATCGGGGACCACACCAAGGCTCCCGTCGCATCCCTGTGCCGTCTCCACTGCCCCCAGATCTTTAGCGTTGCCACCACCACTGGGCTCGTGGTGTACCTTGTCGGCAAGAGCGGCAGCGGTGCCATCACCAGCGCCCCCAGGCTCGTTCCTTTGCAGGACGCCATCTCCAACCTCTTCCACACCACCCCCTCTCCCTCCATCACCCACTTACGGATCATTGCCACGTTGGCTGCCCAATAGTAACCACCCAAATTCGGCAACGCCAACCCTCCTCTATCTCTTCTATGCTCCAAGAACCCCCTCCTTACCCGCAGAGTCTTGCTCGCCCACACAAATCCCATAATGCTCCTGCTTACCCTCTTAAAGAAGGCCTTAGTAATCACAATTGGGAGGCATTGGAATACAAAAAGAAACCTCGGGAGGACCACCATTTTAACCGACTGTACCCTACCCGCCAGCGAGAGTGGCAACATGTCCCACCTTTTAAAATCCTCCTCCATCTGTTCCACCAACCGCGTCAAGTTAAGTTTGTGCAGTGCCCCCCAGCTCCTAGCTACCAGAATCCCCAAATATCGAAAGCTCCTTTCCGCCCTCCTCAATGGTAGGTCGTCTATCCCTCTTCCCTGGTCCCCCGGATGGATCACAAAGAGCTCACTCTTTCCCACATTGAGCTTATAGCCCGAAAAGTCTCCAAACTCCCGTAGGATCTGCATTACCTCAACCATCCCCTCCACTGGATCCGTCACATACAGCAACAGGTCGTCTGCGTACAGCGACACTCGATGTTCCTCTCCCCCTCGAACCACCCCCTTCCATTACCCCGACTCCCTTAACGCCATGGCCAAAGGTTCAATTGCTAATGCAAACAGCAGAGGGGACAGGGGGCACCCCTGCCTCGTCCCTCGATACAGCCGGAAATACTCCGACCTCCGCCGGTCCATGACCACACTCGCCACCGGGGCTTTATACAGGAGCTTAACCCAACTAATAAACCCTCCCCCGAACCCAAACCTCCTCAACACTTCCCAGAGATACTCCCACTCTACCCGATCAAAGGCCTTCTCCGCGTCCATGGCTGTCATTATCTCCGCTTCTCCCTCCACCGATGGCATCATTATCACATTTAGGAGCCTTCGCATATTAGTATTTTACTGCCTAACCTTTACGAATCCCGTCTGGTCCTCGCGAATCACCCCCGGGACACAGTCCTCAATCCTCGTGGTCAACATTTTTGCCAGCAACTTAGCATCTACATTAAGGAGCGAGATCGGTCTATATGACCCACATTGCAGTGGGTCCTTATCCCGCTTCAAGATCAAAGAGATCATCGCCTCCGACATTGTCGGGGGCAGGGTCCCCCCCTCCCTTGATTCATTGAAGGTCCTTACCAGCACCGGGGCTAACAGGTCTACATATTTCCTGTAGAACACCACCGGGACCCCATTTGGCCCTGGGGCCTTCCCTGCCTAAATGCTCCCCAGTCCTTTAACCAGCTCCTCCACCCCAATTGGTTCCCCCAAACCAGCCACCTCCTGCACCTCCACCCTTGGGAACCTCAATTGGTCCAAGAATCGCCGCATCCCCTCTTTCCCCCCTGGGGGCTGGGACCTATACAGCTCCTCGTAAAAGGCCTTAAAAGCCTCATTCACTTTCCCCACACTCCGCACCATTGTTCCCCTGCCATCTTTGACTCCGCCTATTTCCCTCGCTGCCATCCTCTTACGGAGCCGATGTGCCAGCATCCGGCTTGCCTTCTCCCCATATTCATATGTCGCCCCCTGTGCCTTCCTCCACTGTGCCTCTGCCTTCCCTGTGGTCAACAGGTCGAACTCCGTCTGGAGACTTCGTCTCTCCCTGAGTAGTCCCTCATCAGGAGCCTCTGCATAGATCCTGTCCACCCTTAAAATCTCCCCCACTAACCTCTCCCTTTCCCTGCCCTCTCTCTTCACCCTATGAGCCCTGATGGAGATGAACTCTCCCCTGACCACCGCCTTCAGCGCCTCCCATACTACTCCCACCTGCACCTCCCCGTTGTCGTTGGCCTCCAGATACCTTTCAATACACCCCCGCACCCTCCCGCACACTTCCTCGTCTGCCAGCAGTCTCACATCCAACCTCCACAGCGGGCGTTGGTCCCTCTCCTCCCCCAGCTCTAGCTCCACCCAATGCGGGGCATGATCTGAAATGGCTATGGCTGAATACTCCGTTCCCTCCACTTTCGGGATCAATGCCCTGCCCAGAACAAAAAAATCTATCCGGGAGTAGGCCTTATGTGCGTGGGAGAAAAAAGAAAATTCTCTGGCCAAAGGCCTGGCAAATCTCCACGGATCTACTCCCCCCATCTGGTTCATAAACCCCCTAAGCACCTTGGCCGCAGCCGGCCTCTTCCCCGTCCTAGATCTGGAGCGATCTAATGCTGGACCGTGTTAAAATCCCCACCCATTATCAAGCTCCCTACCTCCAGGTCTGGAATATGCCCCAACATCCGTTTCATGGATCCAGCATCGTCCCAGTTCGGGGCATATACATTCACCAGTACCACCTCCGTCCCCTGCAACCTACCACTCACCATCACGTATCGGCCTCCCTTGTCCGCTACTATGCTCTTGGCCTCAAACGACACCCGTTTTCCCACCAGTATTGCCACCCCTCTATTCTTCGCATCCAGCCCCGAATGGAACGCCTGTCCCACCCATCCCTTCCTTAACCTGACCTGACCTGCCACCTTCAGATGTGTCTCCTGAAGCATGACCACGTCTGCCTTCAGTCCCTTTAGGTGCGCGAACACTCGGGCCCTCTTAACCGGCCCATTTAGGCCTCTCACATTCCACGTGATCAGCCGGATTGGGGGTTACCCCCCCCCACCCCCCGCCGACTAGCCATCTCCTATCTTAGGCCAGTCCTGTGCTCGCGCCTCCCGCAGCCTCCAGTCCCCCAGACGGGGAACCCCCGCCCCGACCACCTCTTCCATTTTCAGTTCCCCCTCGGACAGTGCAGCAGCAACCCTAGAATTCCCCCCCTCTCCCCTCCCCGCCCCCAACCCCCCGCTAGATCCACATCTAGCTCTTTTGCTCCCGCCATATTACTTCCGTGAGTCAGCTGACTTCTGCTGACCCCGGCTTCCCCCGCCTTCCCGTTGATCTCCCCCGTGTGGGAGTCTCTCCTCCTCCTTACCTTCCTCCATTCCCCCCCCCCTCTTTTTGCGCGGGAAAAAGCCCGCGCTTTCCTAAACCGGCCCCGCCCCCTGTGGCGCAGCTCCTGTTGCGGCCTTTATCCCAGTACCCTCATCCCCGAGTCTCACCTCCCTCCAGCACCGACGCCCACATTCCCCACCATCATCATCATCTCGTCTACAGAAAAGAAAAAAGGGAATTTTAGGAATTTTAACCAGAACTCTACCCACATTCCCATCCATCATCCCACCCATGAAGTATTCTTTACCCATATTTACAACCCCATATACAACCAACATCTCCCCCCACAACCACATCCCCTCAGTTCGAGTCCAGTTTTTCTGTCTGAATAAAGGTCCAAGCCTCTTCTGCCGTTTCAAAATAATGGTGTCGGTCCTGATAAGTGACCCACAGTCGCGCAGGCTGCAGCATGCCGAACCTGACTCTTTTTTTATGCAGCACCACCTTGGCCCGGTTGAAGCCAGCTCTCCTCCTTGCCACCTCTGCGCTCCAATCCTGGTAAACTCGGATCACCGCGTTCTCCCATCTACTGCTCCGCACCTTCTTGGCCCATCTCAGCACACTTTCTTTGTCCGTGAAGCGATGGAACCTTGCCACTATCGCCCTTGGTGGCTCATCAGCTTTGGGTCTCCTCGCCAGGACCCGGTGAGCCCCTTCCAGCTCCAAGGGGATCGGAGAGGCCTCCGCTCCCATCAGCGAATGGAGCATCGTGCTCACATACCCCCCAGCATCAGCTCCCTCCACTCCTTCGGGAAGACCCAGAATCCGGAGGTTCTTCCTCCTCGATCTGTTCTCCAGGACCTCAATTCTCTCGGCCCATCTCCAGTGCACCGCCTCGTGTGCCTCCACTTTTACCGCCAGGCCCACGATCTCGTCCTCATTATCATTCATTTTATGTTTCACCTCACGAAGCTCCACCGCCTGGGTCTTCTGGGTCTCCTTCAGCCCCTCGATCGCCAACAGCATTGGCGCCAGCACCTCCTTTTTCAGCTCCTCCACACAGCGCTTAAGGAACTCCTGCTGGTCCGGCCCCCATGCTGCTTGCTCTCCGCCCTCCGCCATCTTGCTTTTTCCCCCTCGTTTTTGTCGCTGCTCCAGAGCCTCTTCTCTCGCCGCTCCACCGCTGATCTCGGCCATATATCGTGAGGGGGGACCTTACTGCACCTTCCCACACGGGATAAATTCAAAAAAGTTCCGTTGGGGCTCTTCTGGAGAGCCCAAAAGTCCGTTATCGCGGGAGCTGCCGAAGCATGCGGCTTAGCTCTGCATCGCCGCAACCGGAAGTCTCGCATTTGCCTTCTTAACTGCTGACTGAACCTGCACATTAATCTTAAGACAATTATGAACAAGGACTCCCACGTCCCTTTGTGCTTCTGCTTTCCGAAGCATTTCCCCATTTAGAAAATAGTCTATGCTTAAATTCCTCCTTCCAAAGTGCATAACCTCACACTTTTCCACATTGTATTTCATTTGTCACTTTATTGCCCACTCTCCCAGCTTGTCCAAGTCCTTCTGCAGCCCCCTTGCTTCCTCAATACTACCTATCCCTCTACAGATCTTCGTATCATCTGCAAACTTAGCAACAGTGCCTTCAGTACCTTCATCCAGATAATGGCCATCTATTAATTCATAAGTTATTATAATATTATATATTTAAGTAATCAAGGTATAAAAAATTCTCATTTTTAGAAAACGTTATCCTTGCATCTCTTTGTACTATTGTGGACAGTTTAATTGATCTTTCTTTAATGGTTTGTTGCTAACAGAATCATCAGAAGTATTCATTTTGAAAGGCTACAGGGCAAAGAGACTGTATTAGCACATACACTTCATGTTGATACAGTGGTAGGGTAGTGGTTGTACAAGACAGAAATTACAATTGTCAGTATTAGAGAATGCTTAAAAGCTTTGTATAACATTCCCTTCTCCCCTAATTTAATGGCGGTGCTAATCCATTTATTTAAAATAAGACCATTTGTGCTAATCTTCATTCAAATTCTCAATCGCGACAATTCAATATGCTTGATGATGTCATTAGTATTCACGCCTCAAACATGCTCAAAAACTAGTTGGAATTTCTTTTTATTTGTTTTTTAAAAAATTTATTTTTGATAAATTTAGAGTACCCAATTCTTTTTTTTTCCAATTAAGAAGCAATTTAGCCAATTCACCTACTCTGCACATCTTTTTGGATTCGGGGGGTGAGACCCACGCAGACACGGGGAGAATATGCAACCGCCACATGGACAGTGATCCAGGGCCGGGATCGAACCCGAATCCTCTGCGCTGTGAGACAGCTGTGCTAACCACTGTGTCACCGTGCCTGGAATTCTTTTTTAAAACTTAGAGTACCCAAATATATTTTTTTATAATTAAGGGGCAATTTAGCATGGCCAATTCACCCACTCTGCACATCTTTGGGTTGTGGGGGTGAGACCCTCACAGACACGGGGAGAATGTGCAAACTCCACTTGGACAGTGACCTGGGGCCGGGAATGAACCCGGGTCCTTAGCGCCGTGAAGCAGCAGTGCTTACCGCTAGTTGGAATTGACGGAACTTTTAAAAAGGGCCTAATTCTAGATTCTCCCACAAGAGGAAACATCCTCTCCACATCCACCCTGTCAAGACCCCCCTAGGATCTTATAGGTTGCCTTACTCTCCTAAACTCCAGTGGATTCAAGCCTATCCTGTCCAGTCTTTCCTCATAAGACAACCTGCCAAGTCCTGCTATTACTGTAGTAAACCTTCTCTGAACTGCTTCCAACATATTTACATCCTTCAGTAAATAAGGAGACCACTACGGTACACAGTACTCCGGATGTGGCCTCACCATCGACCCTTCATTTTCCAAAAGAGATAACCAAGTGTGTGAATCTCTGATACAATACTATTTTAGAATTCTATTTACCCTGGCAAAATAAATAAATTGATGGAGTTGAGTTTAACCTTCAGTGACGGTGGAAAATGCCTGTCATTCATCCCAGCCAATACAATTTTCTGTTGAAATCAATGGGGAGGACAATTGGCCAGGATGTCTAATGTGAATCCACTACTGGATATGGCAATAGGGCTGGAAAGTAAAGTTAAGATAGAAGATCAGCCATGATTAAGTTTCGTATGTTCTTATACTGCCCTTTAATGGCACTTTCTTTTAAGGGACAGTTAATCAACCCTGATCTTGTCATTCTTAGATGAGTTTGAATGGTTGCACTGTACATTTAGCTCTCAGTAATATTAAGGAGTTTATCAAGTGGACTTGGAAGTTCCTTAGATATTGAAGCAATCCAAGCCCCTATATGCAGCAGGACCTTAACAACATTCAGGCTCGGGCTGATAAGTGGCAAGTAACATTGGTGCCACAGGCAATGACCATCTTCAATAACAGACAGTCTTATCAGCCTCCCCTTGATATTCAACGGCATTATCATTGTCAATTCCCCTGACAGCAACATCCTGCAACTCAACATTTACCAGAAACTTAAACTGGACCAACCACAAATAATGTACTTGCAAGAACAGGCCAGAGGCTGAAAGTTTTGTGGCAAGTAACCCATCTCCTGACTCTTCGAAGCCTTTCCATCACCGCTAAGACACAGTCAGGAATGTGATGGAATATTCTCCACTTACGTGGATGAGTGCAGCTCTAACAACACTCAAGAAGATCGATACTATCCAGTTCAAAGTAGCCTGCTAGATGGGCACGTCATCCATAATTACTCCCTCCACCACCGATGCATAGAGGCAGCAGTGTGTAAGACGTACAAATGCTCTGCAGCAACCTGCCAAGCCTCCTTTGACAGCACCTTCAAAACCTGTGACCTTACCACCTAGGAGGACAAAGACAACAGGTACATGGGAACGCCACCACCTGCAAGTTTTCATTCAAGCGACAAACCTCCTTGATTTGAAAATATATCACCATTCCTCATCACTACTGGGTTAATATCCTTGGGAACTCGCTGCCTAACAGTGGGTGTACCTAAACCACATGGACTTTGGCTCAAACCATCGTCTCAAGGGCAATTGTGATGTGTCCTCATCCCATGAAGGTTCGGATCAAAAACATATAAAAGTAAGAGATTGATACTGAAGTACTCCCAGTGTATGGGTTTCATTCGTCATTTGCTCTATGTTAAGCATAAACAGAATAAATATACATATGAACTAAATAACAACAGTGACTTCATGCACAAATTGGCTGTTATGCCCTTTGGGATCGCCTGAGGTTGTGAAAGGTGCTATATGAATGCAGGTTCTTTCTTAATTGCTTGAAATTGGCTTTCCTGTATTGTGAAGTAAGAGAATTCTGAAAGCGTCACTCTGTCAATTACAGGAATCATTTTCAAGCTGCGCACTGGTGTTTATTCAGTGGTGTTGTTAAATTAAATGCACCCATTGTTCTGTTTAATTAGAATAAAGCTACAGCCTGCATTTAAACAATACACCGCTGGGAGAATGGAATCATTATTGGCTGTACTCAGTGGAGAGTCACAACACAAAGCACAATAAGCTGTTTATTCATTACTCACATTATTTGAGTCCAGAACAATCAAGATCTTATTCTAAAAGCATCATAATCCTAATAACATTAAGGCTTTTAAAACAGATCATAATATATAAAAAGACTAGTACACTTGTCAATTCAAGTCTTCAGGATACAGTTACATCCAGCAGATAGTACACCACCACCTTCCTGTCTCTATCCCGGTTAAGTCTGTGGTGGGAATGCCTGGGGACAGCCTTTCCGCACTGCCATTAATTGAGGCTCTTAAATGGGCAATTAACACCTCCTAATCCTGCTATCCCCCTCCCGCCATCACTCACCTATGGCATGAGTCCATGAAGATCCTCGCCTCCATTAAATACTGCCCATATTTCTTGAAGGCATGTATCTTTATTTCATCAAGAGTTGTATAATTGAAGCTGCTTGATTTATTAGTGAGATTTAACTTTGCCTGTATGTCATGTGTTAGATTTTTGAGACTGATGCATGTTGACATGCACATTCACTGTGCCGCATCACAATATCGTACAGTACACATTGCTGTGCTTTGTCCTTTTTATCAGTGAGCTTCCCAGCCACTTCAAATGGATTTAGTGTGATTCACTAATGACTGCACACACTAGAGATAAATCAAGTTGGCACAACCATGGGGATGTGCCACCACACACCAATCCCCCCACCGCCAAATTGTTTTGGCGTGGTTAATGTTTTATTTTCTTTCCCACTCCAAATCCCAGCGATGCCCTTGATATATGCAGCTGATTATTTATATGTGCTTGCATGTCAATCAATGTCAGACTATATATTTCCCCAGACAGCAATCAAACATTTATTCAAAGTAACTGGTTCCAAATGTGTGTGACTGGTCAATGAGGACTTTACTTTATTGGGATGCAAAATATTGTCTATTTTATTCTCTGCCTTTAATAGCCTGATAATGATTTGCTGTAACAAATGGTATTGCAACATGCAATGGCCAATTTTAGCTGCCATCTAGGCCCATTCTCGGAAAAGTCAAGCAGTAATAGATTTCAAATTATATCAGAGAACCTCCTGCTTTGCTTTCCGTACACCAATCTATGCCATTTTAACAGCCTTCTGAATGGAACGTCTATGTTCAGGAGATTGATAGGGGTGTAGATGGTAGAACAGGAATCGCACAAGATACCCAACAACCCCACCTCTCTACCACCATGATCACATCCACCATGACAACCTTTATATGCCTCTATATATCTTTTTCCTGATTAAGTTGATCTCTGAGACACTCAATGTTGCACCTACATGGAGCCGGTGTGCTTCACGCCCTGAACAGGTAATATGCATCTTTGTTCACGAGTCCCAGCCCTCAAGATGCACCAAGACACTGCCTATGGCACTGGAGGGCCAGCCTGCCAGCTCCACTAAAACCAATCCGATAGCTAAAATCCGACATGCAATTTCTGATCATGCGATTTTATTAGCAGGTCATTAGTTAACAGGGGAAATCATACCCTTCATTGAAAGAGAAATTTTAAACCCAAAATGGACAACAAAGTCAACAACTTTATTAATCAGCATGGTGATAATGAACCAATGAATTCAGCAGTAATCTGGTTGATTTTTGTTAGTTACTTTTCTACACTAAGGTGTTGGCATTTCCTCCATAGAGCAGAGGAGGTGAAGTGAAATTGAATGGAGGCATTCAAAATAATGCAGTGTTTTGGGGAGAGTAAATAAAGAGAAACTATTCCCATTAGTGGATAAGCCAGTCACCAGACGATACAGATTTAAGTAATTGGCATAGAGGGACTGGTGATGAAGAGATTTTTTTATTTATTTATGCAACAAGCACGCACTGCCTGTAAGGATGTTGAAGCACAAACTATAATAACCTTCATAGGAAATTGGATACATATTTGAAAAGGGAAACAAACAAAAGGACAATGAGGACAGACTGGAGGGAAGGGAATAATTGGATAGTTCTTTAAACAGTTGGCCCAGACATCAGGCGTCCTGTGCTGTACAATGTCATGTTTCTATGTCATCTTCTCTGACTTCAGGGTAACACTATACTCAACTCTAATTTAAGCTGCTACCAAACAAGTTCGCTAAACAGTAAGAGAATAGCTGAGCAGCAGCAATGACTTACCTTAGTTAAGCCTAATAAAACCTTTCATCTCAAGTTAGTAGAAACAACAATAAAATGGCTGTGCTCAACCATACCTTTACCTAATTGTTTCTTCCCACTGTCACACCTATAGAAATTACCAGTCTCCTCATGTTGAAGCAATGAGGCCAAGAAATATCTTCCACTATATGGTCGGGATCAAATTGAAATAACTGTCTGTTAAATTCAGAAAAAGGTCAATAAAATACATACTTAAACAATTCCCAAGAGATGACTATAGTTGAATTGGATTGACCCCACTAAATTGGAAAACAACAGATGTCTAAGACAAAATGATTATAATCTGCAATATTATCAATAATGAGGACATTTTTCTGTGAAAGAAACTAGTTTTTAATCTTTTATGTACCATGCTACCATTAAAGAAACAAATAATATTTCAAATATTAAACACTACCACTTCATTTTACCATAGGAATTTCAAACATTATTAAATATTCATACAGGTCCAATCATAATTTCAGGGCCAAAATCTTTTGCTGATATGCATTCTAATTTTTATTTAATGTAGTGCCCAAAGCCCTCTGCAGAGCGGAAGCTTTACATAAACAAAGTGTTGAAATGCCATATATTACAGAACATGCTAAAATCAGGGTTTAACAATGGGAACAGTTAAACATTTATAGTCACTTGGTATTACAGAACTTGAGTGTTTCTGGAAAAAGAGATGCAATCATAGCTTCGACAGCATAGCTATTTTTTCAACAATAACAATGTTTATTTATTGATGATACCATATACATAAGTAAGGTTAAAATAATCCTCATTCCAAGGGTGAATATAACATTTGTTCAACATGCAAGGATGATGTGCAGAATAGATTCAGAAATGACTAAACGCACCTCATGTATAAGTAAATACTATTAAAATATGTATTCTCCAGATGGATGATATTTAGAGTCATGATTATTGAGCAGATTCTGCCTCATTCACTGTTCATGCTTCTAATTATTTGGAATTGTCAAAAGGGAGTTGTTGAATAAAGGTATGTTTTTAAATCAATATCTGTAATTTGCTGTAATTCCTTCTTGCTCAAATGGGTGAGAGACATCACTGCTAGGAATCAGAATAATTTCCAATTTTTGAAACGAGTGGTAACATTGAGCACTTCCAGGTCAAGTGCGTTACAGCATCAGGTATAAAGCTCCCACTAGACAGTGCAGATAAAATCCTCACAGTGCATTAGTGTGACAGTTCAATTTTCTACAACAACCTTTCTTACCTCTCTAAGTGAGATTGCAAATTCAGTGCAGAGCTATAAGTAAACGTCGCTATTTATGTAATTGTTTAGGTCCAGCGCACAAAACAAAGTGACTCTAATTAAGTCTCTTATTATGGCATTAGTAACCCTTTCCCTCTGGACCACCGTTCACACTAAAACAGCATCAGATGTAAAAGAACAAGTCTAAGATTCATTCTTTCTGCTCATGAACTAACTGAAACTGGCTGTATTTACTTTCGTGGGATTTGTCTGATTTCTCTCATTGCACCCCCTCGTGGTGCGTTTTATTTTGTGATGCTTGAATTTCCTTCAACCAAAACCATTTTTGGTTCAAAGCGCTGGCTAGTTCTGAAGTTATAAAACTCGCCTGAAATGTCCAAGTAGATTATTTGAAATGAATTGGGGAGGGGGGGGGGGCGGGGGGGAGAGGAACATTGAATTTGCATCGTGCAAGAGTTTCAAATAAACGTCGACACGCCCAATTGCTTCTTGTGAGGGTGGGAGAGGCAAAGCGCCAGAATGAACTTTTCCTGCTTCCCTTGCGACAGAGACTGCACTACCGAACGGTGTAATAAACCTGGAGTGAATACAAGTTATCCCGCGCTGCCCCCAATGATACATGCAAAATGCTGGGACATTGGATAGGGAGGTGTTACCGCCATCACCTCTGATGTATCATGTCCCTGCCATGTGAATTAGAAGGAGGGGGGGGGGGGGGGGGGGTGCTGGATGATATCGCCTTGCCAACGGGGTTTTCTCGCTCAAAGGGATCCTTGCGTCGCCCTTTTTCCCCGGAACAAAAGAGAGCAACACCAACAGGAGCTGGGCAGAACCGCCAAGACAGAAAGGAAATCTCCAGGACTCAGCCAGGACTGACACAAAACATGAATCACAAATTACACTAGCAGAATCAATTCAACCATCACTTCAACCACGCTGCCATATATATATACAGACAGAGAGAGAGATCTAAATATTGCCACGGCTCTGGAAACACAAATGCTACCCACTGATATACAGACTTTAGGCAAGGATGTGAGAACCCTCTTGCTGTTTCCTATCCAGCTTTGCTGTCCGTTGCCGGGAGTTACTGCAGCTCTATAATGTTCGGAAAAGAAAACTAACGAGCTGCATCGCCCCCCCCCCCCCCCTCCCCGCCTCAAGCAATCGATTGCCTTGAAGTTGCTGATGTGGAATCAGAAAGAATATTAAAACAGTCCACCCACTGAGGGAGACTCCGTCCCACGCTCACAATTACACATTTGAAATGATTTCGCACTCACCAGTTGAAGGGTACACAGCAAGATCAGGGTGCATCGGCCGGTACAGCAACCCATCCTCAGATAATGGCAGAATAGAGGTGTTGGTGGGGGGGGGGGGGGGGGGGCGGAGATAGCGAATGAAAGCTCCTCTGGCTGATGTGTGAGGCTGTCAGCGAGGCTGCTCCAGCACCATAGGGAAAATAGGGAGATAAATCCAAGGAGAACAGCTTTAAGTGCTGGATTGGAAGGCGCTCTCTTGCTGTAGGGGGGGCGGGGAGGTGGAGGAAGGAGCTGGCGGTCGCAGTACAGGGAGCGCTCCTCAGCTGTCTTGTAGAAAGTTCCGTGAATGTGCCTGGCTGACAGGCAGAGAGGGAGGGAGAGAGAGAGAGGGAGGGGAGGGTCACTAACGGACGGATGTTGTACACTTAAAGACACCAACCCGTTTTGGAAATAAGAGATCGCCTGCAGCCAAGCATCCCTGTTGCTATCGAATTGATTTTTTTCAATTCCCAGCACATCTTAATTTCCCCTCCAAAGCATCAAAAACTTTCCCCCAACTCACAACCCCTCCCATTTAAAAGCATTACGCTCAGGTATATTATCCCCCACCCAACGCCCGTCATTAATCAAAATGTTCTGATGGAGGTTAAAACTGATACACCAAATCTAAGTGTCCAGGTAATTGGGAATCTGGCATTAACACTGACAGAGGCATGTTCCCATCTGCACCCGGATAAACTTGCCAAGACATTTCATAAGTGTTTGATGTGATTCCTTATCCAGTGTTTTTTTGGCTGCAAAGGGTTTGCTTCGGACGAGTGTACTACGCAGGATAGGATTTGCACTAAATGTTTTCAGAAAAGCATTTGCAGGACGGGGTGAGGGTCCAGTCGTAGCAAGTGCAGCCTTAAGGAACTGGGCACTTCAATCTTAACATTTCACCCAGAGTTTCAGTGGCTTTTACATCACGTTGGCCTTCCTGCTCCGGATTGGGAAGGGTTTTCTCCTCTGAACTCTCGATCTATGCAAATGAATGGCTCACAAAGTGCAACGTTCTGCATAATTCCGTATTATTCCTGATGACAATAGTTACCACAGCAACCACAGCCGGGGGAGGCTAAATGCATTTAAATCCAAAAGTTCATTTCGTCGAGTGTACGCCCTGAACATTGAATAGTTTTGCTGCACCGTTTCTCCAAATGTGAAGATATTTTAATTAAATTTCATTACCTCTGTGGAATCCTGCTTTGATTATCCTTTCAACAAAATATTTTAAATAGGATAGGCCTTCAGCGTTTTTAACATACCCACGAGGCCCCCTGGTGGCATTGATTACTCAATATATATCCGATATAAATGCAAAATATGTAAAAACCCCAACCCAAGAATACCTCATAGTTTTTTTCTAACAATTATCTGTACTTATACAATGTAGCCTAGTATGTTTTTCAAATGAGATATGTCAGTCTTGAAATAAGAAATCCATCTCTTGCCCTTGTGGCACACGCCTGCGGTTCTGTGCAGTAAATATAGAGGTCACATAAACCTACAGGGAAAGCATAAATGTTGAGATTCACCTGCCCCATATCTCTGCGGCTTACGCCATCATAGTTCATGGGATCAGGCAATCATGCCTGATCCCGGGCAGCACGGTAACATTGTGGATAGCCCAATTTGCTTCACAGCTCCAGGGTCCCAGGTTCAATTCCGGCTTGGGTCACTGTCTGTGCGGAGTCTGCACATCCTCCCTGTGTGTGCGTGGGTTTCCTCTGGGTGCTCCGGTTTCCTCCCACAGTCCAAAGATGTGCGGGTTAGGTGGATTGGCCATGCTAAATTGCCTTTAGTGTCCTAAATTGCCCTTAGTGTTGGGTGGGTTACTGGGTTATGGGGCTAGGGTGGAGGTATTGACCTTGGGTAGGGTGCTCTTTCCAAGGGCCGGTGCAGACTCGATGGGCCGAATGGCCTCCTTCTGTACTGTAAATTCTATGGAATCTATGGAATGCCAATTGTGGACGCCATTGCCAATAGGTGCTCACAATTGACATTCGACCAGTAGGTCTAGAAGAGGAGGACTGGGCCAGGAAGCAAAAGCACTGGTGCGCCGCTCACCCAGTTTCTCCTCGCACACCCCACACAGCAGCAAGCCACTTTAAAAATAAATGATGCTCAAATATTTGGGTGCCCAAACTTCAATTCTGCCCATGGATGAACCAGTTCTAAATGTATAGCCATATGTTTGCAGTCAATTTAATCGCTAACCCTGGACAATTCTGCAACTGAATGGAACTTGATAGCATATTCACTGATGTGCCTCTGACTGTGTCAAGCTTGATAAAATGGGCATTAGTGGTGTGCCTTCTGTTCAGCAGCTTTGTAGCATTTTGAAAGTTGTCATGCATGTTAATTTGGGTGAATAATTGGAGGGATGTTTTCAGGCTTATCCGTTTCCCTGCTAAATTAAGAAAAACTAAAATGCTGCACAGGTATCATTTATGCCAGCCCTTCAAAATTAATGGCTTCCTGCGAGTGGTACAACAACCTCCTATCGCACTGTGATTTTCAGATGAGCCAATGCATGAATATGTTCAGGGTTTATTCCTCCATCATTTTTGTTCAAATTAAATGATCAATTTTACAAAACTAAGTGTGGACTCTCTGCTATGTGTATACCTATTAATATGCACCGGTGCTATTTTAGAATATTTGTCTTACCGGAAATATAAAATGAATACCTTCCTTAGAAAGAAAGTGTATTACACTGGAAGGGTCTGAGGGGGTGTATACACCTGTTGTCTTAAGTCGGGGTGTTAATGTTAATTTATTATTTAGGTACAGGGGGGAGGGGTTTGGGGGGTTGCTTTTTTAGATTGTGTTTTGTACTTAACCCTGTTGGGTTCTTTTTTCTTTCTCATTTTGTTATTGATATTTTATGAAAACCTTTAATAAAAAATTTTTTTTTTTAAAAAGGAAGAAAGAAAGTGTATGATTGTGCTGTAATGGCATGCAAGTTGTTGTTGCTGTTTGGCTGTGTTAAAATATGACTATTCACTAATCAAGATGACCTATGCAAGTGGTGGCATCACAACTGGTGCAGTGGGTGGAGCCAGCAGGATTACAGAGAAATATTTAGGATAAGCATTGGGTGGGTACCGTTAAATTAAACAGTTAGGTTATTTGTTACTGGTGTTTATTTAGTGGTTGAATCTTGTGTTTTAACGTTGGCTAAACTCTAAACCTAAACAGACAATTTTAACCAACCGCTCGCCAATCTGACAGGGCAAATGGAAACAATCACAAGCACAAGCTTTCCGGATCATCCCCTATCCCCAGTAAAGCCCTCTATGGTCCAACAATCCTCTGCAGGAAGAAACATTTCACAGCCTCTCGGCTTACTCCCTTAGTGATAATTTAAATTAAACAAGATAGCAACCCTCCAAACAAAATTGGCACTAAATAGTCTGGTGCTGAAATTAAACCTGGTTTACTAGCCAATGTGTTCATCTGAAATTCCTATCTCTGTTGATTTGTTGGACGTGTTAACCTGTCTAAATAAATGGTTTAATGTCTCCAATAAATTAGTGGGAAGAGAAATTTTGATCACGTCAACATTCTTCCATGAATCTATCGCTCCTTAATTTCAGTACCTGTGTCTTTTAAATTATATTTTGGAATTATTAACGTGTTTCCTTTTCAGGAAAACTTGCACTAATAAATTTGGCACCATCAATCCTTACCCCTGCTTACAAAGCACTTTCATTAACAAACATGAAAAATTTCATTGTAAGTCGAAAGCTTGTGTAAATGAGTTACTGACCACTAAAACAAATTGTAATCAATGGCACATTAGGAACTTGTATATTCTCTAATTTAACCACTGCATGGTTCAATGATAGATGAGCTTCTTTTTTTTTAAATATATTATATTCAAAATTTTTGGCCAACCATAACAGTACATTGTGTATCTTTTACACAGTAATATAACAATATAAATAACAATGGCCAGTTTTTTAAACAAGAAATAAATAATATATAAACAGCATCAAAATTTAAAAACAAAACTAAATGGCAACTGCCTTGTCCCAAATAAATACTCTCCAAAAATACAATTCAGCAGTCCAGTATACAATTACCTATAACAACAACCTATACATATTATACTTATACACTAACATCCCTGAGAGTCCTTCTGGTTCCTCCCCCCCCCCCCCCCCCCCCACCCCTGGGTTGCTGCTGCTGTCTTCTTCTTTTCCATTCCCTCTATCTTTCTGTGAGGTATTCGACGAACGGTTGCCACCACCTGGTGAACCCTTGAGGCGATCCCCTTAGGACGAACTTAATCCGTTCCAGCTTTATAAACCCTGCCATGTCATTTATCCAGGTCTCCACACCCGGGGGCTTGGCTTCCTTCCACATCAACAGTATCCTGCGCCGGGCTACTAGGGACGCAAAGGCCAAAGATAGATGAGCTTCTTATGGACACTTCAGCTGAAATGGTAATAATATCTGCAGTCAGCAATGAGAGAAATAATTTTCATTGTCGCTCACCAAAGGCTATCAACAGCCCTCAGTGGGTGGATAACACATCATAGAATATGTCTGAAAGGGGAGTCATAGGCATATCCTGCAGAAAACTGATGTATCTCTTTCCAAAGGTACTTCAGCATTGCACACCACCTTGTAAGATCAAGCCCACCAAACTGTGAAAATGGGAGATCGCTAATTTTAGTTGAAGAGAAGTGACACTCTCCCCTCTCTTTAGAACCTAAATGCTCACTGTTGTGCTTTTTTTTTACACAAATAAATTTCAGTCCAGAATAAGGACTAACCACCACTTTAGCTATAAAATAATCTGTTGACTGCAGCGGATCAGAGTTGAATGGTGTGGATGGATTAATATCCTGCATTGTTGACAATTGAATTTGGGAATTGAGATACATTTAGTAAAGGAGTCTTCTTGGATGTTTTGCCTGTGTTTCGTTGCCTCATTCAATAAATCAAACAGGATGGATGGTATCCATAATACAATGAAATGCATGGGAAGTGAGTTTGATAATCTATGTGTTTTATTTTGCTCCATACTTCTTTTCTTGAATTATTAAACTTGCTTATGAAAGTGAGAATAGAAATTGGTCCTCCTTGTATCTGTTTATTTTCAAATATGAAAAACAAAACCAAAGAGGAACAATTTCAGCACTGTGGCGCAGTGATTAGCAATGCTGCCTCACTGCGCCGAGGTCCCAGGTTCGATCCCGGCTCTGGGTCACTGTCCATGTGCAGTTTGCATATTCTCCCCGTGTTTGCGTAGGTTTCGCCCCCACAATCCAAAGATGTGCAGGGCAGGTGAATTCGCCATGCTAAATTGCCCCTTAATTGGAAAGAAATTGAATTGGGTACTCGAAATTTATTTTAAAAAAGGAACAATTTCAGGAGTCAATACTAGTTGTCAAAAGTGTGTCCAAATCAGTACCATCATATTGACAAAGATGGTTTTGAGGGCATGCGGAGTAATCCCAGCAGCCCCCTAAAGTAGGGGGGCCTATTGACGTATGCCAGAAGTTGCAGAGGTTAGTTTGGATTGAGTAAAGGGGCTAAACGTTCTTCCCCTCAGTATTTTCCGGCAGCCAAGGCAGTGACTCCACAATCCACATCATCAGTCTCTCCCACTGCCATTCTAATCTCCATCTCGGACCTAACTCTGGACTGCTGCCGGCGATAAAACTGGGCCAATATTGATTTTAGTAAAACATTGATCTTAGTTTTGTGGAGCCACAATAGGTGCTGGCGTCCCATGCCAAAAAAAAACATAAGGGGGAAGCCCAAGGACTAATCTTGAATCAACTGTGAGCCTCCCAGTTGGTATGTGCATTGCTGCTTATGGACTCAAAAAATGGGTCATTCTCAATTTTCATCCTGTATTTTTAATATGCAACTAATCACAATCAACCTTATGTAAAGGTTGTTACAGACTTAGTTTTATTGCGTAAAGCAATATCAGGTGGCCCGGGGATTGTAGAATAGACTGTTCACAGTGCACATTTCCTCTAGTGGGCCATCAAAATTGCATTGAAGCCTTATGTATTTCTTGGGACATCAATTTGCAGGGGTTCATAAACAAAACCCTGCTCTGGCAGGCACCGTGCCCAGCCAGGACACCTCCAGAGGCATCATGAACCAAGCGGGAAGTGAGTGGGAGTGAGGTAATAACATTTTACCTCTGCTATGGCCCCTTTCTGTCAAATGAAGAAAGCTAATTTCATGCCTCATCAGCCTTAACTAGTTTATAAAATAACTACTTAACCAGGGACTGCATCATACAGCTACTGCTACAAATGCAGCTTAACACTGAGATTAAAAACACATAAGTATGGGTATCTTTTGCCTGGGACTCGGACTGATAAGCATTTCCTTTCACTTCTGCAAGGACACCATTGTAAGTATTTAAGTTAACAGTTTCCAAAAATAATGATCCTTTTAACTGTAATGGCTCTTGGTTACAAGATTGCATTAATAAAGACTCTACCACTTTGTGCACGTCAGCACTCAATTGCAGTATGTGGAACTGCGATGTGATGCCTGGAGAGATGGACCAAGGGTTCGGAGGTCGGCCCGCATTGGAGAAGAAAGTGACAGAGGCGTCATACTGGCAGTGCTCAAGGGTATTTTAAGGGTTATACAATTCCCCACTCCCTGGATGGTGCTGCCCCCCCCCACCACCCCTTGCCCCCCCCCACATCCCCCTCACCCCCTGCCTACCCCCCCTTCGCCCTGCCCCAGTGATCCTCAATGTGCTGGGTCTCCTAGCTCTACCGCTATGTCGAGGTGTCTCCAGAGAACGCACTTCAGAGGTAGAGGCAGCCAGCTGCTCACCTCATCCCGTGGCCTTTGATGTCCCTGGCGGGTGTCCTCGGTGGCTCTGGGGCCGGAGGGCCCCAGCGCACTTGTCGGCGGCACATGCACAGCCGTGCTGCCCTGTCCCGTGTGCGGACTGTTAGACACAGCATCATCACTGGGGTGGAACTCGGGGGAGCGTGTGGCTACCGTCACCACTCCATGGTGTAGGTCCAGGTTGGCACCCAGATCCCTGGGTTTCACCTTTGGACGGAGGGGTAGCTGGTTGGAGGGGTAGCTGGTTGGAGCCTCGGCTGCCCCTCCATCATCTGGCTCTGCCAGCACTGGTGGCTCCCTGATGCCTGCACGATCCAGTCGACGCCCTCAGCGATGCTCCTCAGTGATTGGGCGCTGTAGCACCTCGGCAATGCCTACCTGCGACTGGAACAAGTTTTGCAGTGCCTAAGCCATGCCCAAATGAGAGTGGGATATGTTCCACAGAACCTCATCAAGGCCGGCCTGGTACTGGGTAATATCCCCCAGCGAGTCAGACATTCTGCCGAGACTCTCAGCCATGGCAGTCACCGACTGCATGACGCCTTGGACACCTCCACTAATGGCGCTGATGTTGTGCACCAGGCTTTCCACTGAAGCCGCCACCCTAGCAGTGTTGGCCTCGGTGATCGCCAGATTGTGCCCCAGAAACCTGACCACTAACATTTCCCACCGAGGTGCATGTATCTGCACTGGGGGAGGGTGAGGATGACAGCTGTGACACCTCGACTGTGTCTTCATCGGAGCTCCCCTCCGTGTTCTCCAGGGAGGCTGGAGAGGGGGCCACACGGGATGGGCTGGTGCCGTTGGCTGGAGGACCTATGGGAGAAGGACATGTGGGAGGGTTGGAAGGTCGGTAAGGCAATAACAACTCGCGTTTGAAAGGTCCTCCGGTTAGGCCCCGGTGGTTCCTCACCTCTGCAACGTCTGCCAATTTCTGTGTAGGTGACCGCTCTGTCCTCGGCCACCCCAGTCAACTCCAGGGCCCGCTCCTCGAAGGACGTGAGGATTCTTACGTCCAGCATGCCTCCACCAGTCTGGGCCCTCATCCTGAGGATTGAGGAGAGCTTTTCCTGAGGAGACACAGAGAGGGCATCATTAGCCGCATGCTTGCTTCACTGTGGTGTGAGGGTGGGTGTGAATGAAGGGTTGAATGGAAAGGGGCTGAAGGGAGGGTTGGGGGCTACATGGAGAGTTTGGCGGGTGAATGCTCGCGTGGGGGCGGAAAGATCTCGGGGTAGGGGATGCGTTGGTGTCTACTTACTCATGCTGCCTGGTGTAGGTCGTTGACCTTTTTTCGGCATTGGAGGCCAGTCCTCCTGGTCACAGTCCCAGAACTTACAGCCAGCGCCACCTCGTCCCACTGGCTGCCCTGTGGCTCACCCTCCGGGACCCTCGGGAGAACATGACATTCTTCCTTGCCTCTACTGCGTCTAGGAGCCTTCCCAGGTCTGCATTTCCGAATCTTGGGGCTGGTCTCCTCGTCGCCATTATTGCCAGCTGGCTGGGGTTGGCTGAGCAAGGGCTGCTCAAGCGCTGCTCGACCCTATTAGCAGGGGGCTGGCGTGCATGGTGTCGGCAAATCAGCTGGCGAGCCTTCATTTGCAGCAAGAAGCCGTGGGGCCTCTTTAAGTGGACCAATTAATGGTGAATAGTGTTGCCAGCCTCGCTGGGCCAAGCGCCGGGAAGCTCGCGGCAGCTCCCGCTCACTACCACACTTCGAAATCTTTCCGGAGAATCGCGCCCACAGTGTCAGATTAAAAACTCATGATTTTTATTTTGACGTGGAGATGCCGGCGTTGGACTGGGGTGAGCACAGTAAGAAGTCTTACAACACCAGGTTAAAGTCCAACAGGTTTGTTTCGAATCACTAGCTTTCGGAGTGCAGCTCCTTCCTCAGGTGAATCTGATTTTTATTTTGTTAGATATTAAAATATATGTATGGATGACATTATTTTGCAGTTTTCCATTATCCATAAAAACCACCTAAACTCCACAAAGCTGTTTCGGAAAATTACCACTTTTTATGTTGAGCAATTGAGTTCCCAATGACCTTGAATCCTATGCATAAATATTCAGCGTTTCAGACATTATTAAAACCATATTTGGTGAAAGATAGAACTAAACATTCAATTGGACGTTTAAAAATGTATTTGCTAAGATGTGGATCCATAGTAAGGAGCTAAATGACTGCCGGTTGTTATCATGCACTTCCATTCATTGTGGCCATGCAGACGGCAAAATGAAGTAAAGTCGGAAATAAAAATAGAAAATGCTGAATAAACACAGCAGGCCTGGCAGCATCTGTCGAGTGAAAAACAGAGTTACGGTTTCAAGTCCGTTGACTTTTCTTCAGAGCTAAAGAGAGGGGGGAAATGTGATTCATTGTATACTTTTTAAGAGGGGGTGGAACTGGTGGAGCAAAGCAGAAGGTCAGTGATAGGTGGGAGCTATGCCCTAAACATCTTTGTGCAATGTCTCCATCTCCCATCTATCACTGACCTATTTTGCTCCCTGTGCTCCACCCCTCTTAAACAGAACACAATCCATCACATTTCTCCCTCTCTTTAACTCTGAAGAGTCATAAGGACTTGAAATGTTAACCAGATTCTCTCTCCATAAAGACGGTCTTACCTGTTGTGTTCATCCAGCATTTTCTGATTTTATTTCAGATTTCCAGCATCCGCAGTATTTTGCTTTTATTTTAGAAGTCATGTTGGAATTTGCTTTATTAACTGTACACACAAATGAACAGCTTAAAAACATTAAAACTTTTAAAGATATTTTTTGTCCTTCCTGTTGCCCAAATTAACCGCATAACAGATGGCATGATATCCAGTGAAGAGTCTCATCCTTGCTTTTGATATCGTGCCAGGTAGATTTTGGTCATGCTGTCAGTGCAGGTGGTGAAACATACTTTAATTTACAAGTGAAGCAATAGAGCAACAGTTATCTTGGCTCTTTAAGAATTTTGGCCATTCAACAGGGCATCAGTTATTAATTGCACAACCAACATGTTCAGTATACATACAAAAAATAATTCACCCAACATGCAGACCACTCTAAAAGAATGCAGCAGAGAAAACTTGGTTTTATTAACCGGTCCCTAAAATAACCGGGTATATCAGTTAGCAAGAGTCATTTGTGATACAGTTTGCAAGTATTCTACCATTAAATATTAACAACATTGTTGCTATAGCATTCTACCATCAGATCTTCCATGGTTTATCTCATAAAATGAAAGGGTTCTGCAGTAGTGTTGAAATGTTTAGCTGCTAATCCTGCATGTTCCTTTATGGCCGTTACTCTGGTATTTCCTCTGAAGAAGTCTTCTAACTAAGTACATCCTGAGGTTAATTAAAGTGTTGGGCCCTGTACATGAAAAGGAATCCAGTACTTTATTCTTTTGCCATTTAAAAAAAAAACTTTCTGCCAACAAAAGAGATGGCTGCCACAAGTCATATGATCACATGGCTGTCCCTTTGTTCTGAGGGCTCCACCAGGAGTTACAAGACCTAATTAATTATTTTCCAAACCAGTGGAATCTCACATCACATTGTACAAATCCCTTGTAATCACGAAACCAAGAGACTCGCACATCAAAACTCGTTATGCCTGCAGAACTGCTAATAGACTCACCCCACATCTGGGACTGTCCAGGTCATTTTCAAAAGGGGACCAAGGGATGTCATATTGCATCTGATCAGCACTCCCTTCTAGCAAAGTCAGAGGGTCAGCCTAGACAATGGCTTACCCACAACAGACCCTCAATATGTATGGTAAATCTTTCAGCACCTAATGACTGGGACATTTACAGTCCTGAAGTCAAAGTCAGTTCAAGACACTGGAAAAGCATCCTTTTGAAGTGAATGGGTGGGATTCAGCAGGCCTGTTCGCCATGGACACAAATCTTGTAATGGCCGATAAATATCGCAAGAGGCCACAAACGGGATTTGCTCCGGCGAGATTTCAGAACACGATCTTCCCAGGCCCTCCCCAATGATGTTATCAGGTTCATGCCGAGGAAGGGCACAATCTTGAGTTGCAGCAACTTAAATCCATTATAATCCACTTAGCGAGGATAACGTCACATCTTCAGACCTCATTGAATCTTCCCACCCACCAGGAGTGACATCACGCGGGCACAAATTACTACTGCTTTTTAAAAAGGGGGACCAGGTGTCATGACCTCAGAGAGGGAGGAAGGAGGTGAGCACCACTGTCTCCACCTAGAGCCAGGGAGTGAAGGGGACAGAACCCATTTGTCCAGCTCCAGAGAGGTTGTGGGGCCTCGTGGTTGTCAGGGGGTGTCGAGGGCTACCGGGATGGGGGTGGTGGCTGGTGTTGGTGGTCCTCAAGTTTGCAGCCCATGTTTTTAAAAAGGTTCTTACAGGCCTGTGTGAGGTTGCAGCCTGTGGCATGTGGGTATGGGCTGTATGTGACTGCAGGCCACATGGGATGTGGGGTAGGGTATGATGAGAGCGAAGGAAGTGGTCCTAATGGGTTGGGTGGATGAGACCCCGAAAGAGAAGCCAACATAGTTCCTAGCCTGCGGAGGGGGCAAAAATATGGAGTGGCTGTCTATATATATGTTTCTGGAACATACCTTTTCATTCACCTGAGGAAGGAGCAGCGCTCCGAAAGCTAGTGACATCGAAACAAACCTGTTGGACTTTAACCTGGTGTTGTAAAACTTCTTACTGTGCTCACCCCAGTCCAACGCCGGCATCTCCACATCATAAATTAAAGGTGTTTATGGAAAAGGAGCAGAACGTTTGACTCTTTATACAACAGCAGCTAAACGTCTAACACTCCAGGTGTGCTTCCACTGCCTCGACAGGCCCGTTGGGGCTCTTCAGTACAGCAGCTAAACGTCTAATAAAGGTAGCAGAGGACGGTTGCTGTGCAAATGTGAAGGGTTGAAAGATACAACTTTTCCAGATCAAACCAAGGAGTGAGTGAGAAGAAAAATAAAAAACAGATATATGGCTGAACCTAAGATAAAGATGGCCGGATATGACAACCCCCCCTTATTTTCTGAAAGGGGATTGTACGATCAATGGAGAAGTGCAGTAGTTATGTGGACTAACGTAACTGCCTTGGGAAAGAGAAAACAAGGTATGGCATTGACTTTTTCTTTACCTTATGACAGTAAAATCCGAAACAAAGTGTTTTCTGAGCTGGAATTGGAAGAGTTAGACTCAGAAGACGGTCTGGAGACTCAATTACCTTATATAGATAAGATTTATAAAAAGGATGACATGTTAAGTGCGTATGAAGCATGGTCGGATTTTGATAGGTTCTGGAAAATAGACAAATACTCCATGGAAGACTATGTAATGGAATTTGGCAGACTATATAAAAGGCTGCAGAAACACAACCCGGAATTTCCAGTGTATGGCCTTTAAATTGCTTGACTGTGCTCGAGTGAGCAACATGGATAGGCCCCTGGTTTTGACAGGAGTTCAGTTTGCGGTAACAATATCTTATTCGATCAGATGACAGAAGCTTTAAAAAAGTTTCTGGGGAAACATTCAATTCCGATGGCTCTGATGACCCAAATTGGTCAGTCTGCAATCAAGCAGAATATGGAAGACACACTACTAACAGGATGGCAAAATTGCACAGCTACAAACAGGTTCCAAGACTGTAGGAGGAGATCTGGATCTGGAAATTATGAAGACAGAAACCCAGTTAGAACCTACAATAGGAAGATGAACCCCAGAAATGCCCGGGGTATGATAAATCGATGTTTTCGATGTGACTCTCAATACCATTATGCTTTCAACTGCCCAACACGTTCTAATAGAGTGTTTGAGGCGACACATGACATGGAAGAGTCAGACGAGGAAAAAGATAGTGACCAGAAAGAAGGCATTGTCCTATTGACAAGCAGTTTTACGCCAGTAATGAGGATATTGGTTACAGAATCCTTCAATTGTGCTGTATTGGACAGTGGCTGCACATCTACTGTGTGTGGAATTGACTGGTTAAAATGTTACCTGGACTCCTTGAATGCTGAAAATCGTAACAAGGTTAAGGAATTTGAAAGTTCCACAAGTTTCAAGTTTGGGGATGATAATACTCTGAAATCGCTGAAAAGAGTGGTGATCCCTTGCAATATTGCTGGAGTGAATCATTTCATTAGCACGGATGTTGTATCAAATTAGATACTTTTGCTTCTGAGCAGACCGTCGATGAAGAAAGCACACATGAAACTGGATATGGAACAGGATAAGGCAACAGTTTTTGGAAAGACGGGGGACTTACAATGTACACAGTCAGGACACTATTGTATTCCATTACTGATAAATAATATTTCAAGTACAGTTGTTAAGGATGTGTTAATGGCAGTTGAAAATGGGACTTTAGCTGATAAAAAGCTTGTTGTATTAAAACTTGTATTAAAAATTGCATAGGCAATTTGCGCATCCGTCTCCTCGGAGGCTGAAAAATTTATTAAAGGATGCAGGGGTAAGGGATGAAAATTATACTAAACTGATAGAACACGTTAGTGATCGCTGTGAAGTTTGTAGGAAGTACAGAAGGACACCAGCACGTCGGATAGTAACACTACCTATGGCCAGGGATTTTAACGACATTGTGGTCATGGACCTTAAGATCTGGGATAAAGCCAATAATATATTTATTTTGCATTTTATAGATTTAGCAACCAGATTTAGTCAATGAACGATTGTACGAAGTAAAGAAAAGAGAGTAATTCTGGATCAAATTGTGGAAAAATGGATAGGGACAGGAATGGGCGCACCGGCAAAATTCCTTACGGACAATGGGGGAGAATTTGATAATGATGAGTTTAGGGATCTGTGTGAAAACGTGAATATCACAATTATGAATACGGCTGCGGGAAGCCCATTTAGTAATGGTGTGTGTGAAAGAAACCATGCGGTAATAGATGACATGGTCTGGAAAGTTTTGGTAGCTATACAAACCTGCAAGCTAAATTCAGCTTTAGCATGGGTGGTACATGCAAAGAATTCATTACAGATGGTTGGGGGCTATAGTCCCTATCAATTAGTGTTTGGTAGAAATCCTAAAATTCCGTCTACTTTAGATGACCAGCCTCCAGCTTGGGAAGGGACTATAATTACCTCTGCCTTTGCTGAGCATTTAAATGCGTTACATAGCAGTAGAAAAGCTTTTTAGGAAGCAGAACTCTCTAAAAGAATTCGCAGAGCTTTAAGACATAATGTAAGGCCATCAGATACCGTTTTTCAGCAAGGAGACATAGTATACTATAAGAGAGACAATTGTAAGGAATGGAGAGGCCCAGGGAAGATCATAGGCATAGATGGCAAAACAATTATTTTGCAACATGGCAATCAAACTGTTAGGGTACATTCATCAAGGATAATGGGTACAGATTACAAGTTTTCAAATTTAGACAGAGCAGACAGACATGATGAGGAACCAGAGTCATCTGGTACCACGTGTTACAGAACTATGAGGACCAGTTAGTTGATATAGACAGGGTTTCTGTAGAGGAACACAACACTTCTGATGAATTAGAACAGGCCATTTTTCCGAAAGGACAACTGCCAAAAGTTGGTACTAAAGTGACATACTTGCCTGAAAGGTCTAGTCAATGGAAGGATGCAACTGTTATTAGTAGAGCAGGGAAGGCCACTGGAAAGTATAAACATTGGTTGACTATACAGCATTCAGGGGCAGGAGTCAAGACAATGGATTGGGAACACGAAGTTCAAAAATGGAGGGCACAGAAATGCAGTGGCAGTTCAGATAGTACATCGGATAGTGAACAGGTCGAGAGGAAAAGGTCGAGAACTATTGGAAGGGCATTCCACAGCAGAAGGGAAAGATCAAGCAGTAGCAGTTCAGAACGAGATAACAGGCGGGAGAGGTGATGTAGTTTATCAAGATCTCGGAACATGAGTAAGACTACAAATACTAATAGGAGTAGAAGCCCACATGCACGTGAGATTTTGGTGGCTTCCAATAAATTAGATGAAAAAGCTATCAAAGATGCTAAACATCAAGGACTGCATTGTTAGAGTGAATTTGGGGTATACATGGAAGTAGGGGACAAAGAGCTCTATCCCACAGATGGATTTGCACGGAAAAGGTTCTTCCGGATGGAATTTACAAGGCAAAGGCCAGGCTTATGGCGAGGGGATTTGAAGAAAACTTAGAAGATCAGGATTTAAGGGTAGACTCACCTACGGCAGGAAAGGTTATTTTAAAGGTCTTCTTGGCTCTATTAGCCACAAGACATGGGAATGCAAATCTATAGATATAAAAGCTGCCTTTTTGCAGAGGCATCAGCTCCAGAGAGACATTTTTCTCCGTCCTCCTAAAGAGGCAGCTAACACAGAAGGGGTAATCTGGAAGTTGAAAAAATATGTATATGGATTGAATGATGAGTCTAGAGCCTGGTACTTTTCGGTAAGGTCAATTTTGTTAAAGTTAGGCTGTTGCCAGTTGAAAGCAGATGCGGCAATATAAAGGAAATCTTTCTGGCATCTTCATGATGCATGTCGATGATTTTATATGGGATGGGACCAGTGATTTTGAAGCTATTGTAATCTTTGATTTGAGGAAAGAATTCAGGGTTGGTAGTCAGGCTTCCCGTGCATTTAAATATATTGGACTGGAAATCGGACAGACTAAGTTAGGGGCAACTTCACGTCAGCAGTCTATTTGGAAAGCATCAGCCCAATAGCAATTAGTCGTGGCCGGATTTCATAAAAAGACGCAATGGTTTCAAAGATGGAAAAAGAGCAACTGCGAAGTTTAATTGGGCAACTGAATTGGTTAGGTAGACATACTAGACCGGATGTGAGTTTTGATGTCTTAAGTTGAGTACAAAAATGAATGATCCCAAAGTGGAAGACATAATAAGAGCAAATAAAGCATTGGTCAAACTAAAAATGCAGGAGTGTGTTCGGAGGTTCCCGGTTTTAGGTGACCTTAGGCATTTGAAACTCATACTTTATAGTGATACGTCCTATGCAAATTTATGTGATGGGGTTTCAAGCACAGGAGGTTTTATAATTTTCCTTTTGGGGAACAATGGTAAATGTTGCCCTCTTGTGTGGGAAACAAAGAAAATAAGGAGAGTGGTCAAAAGCACTTTGGCTGCTGAGACATTAAGCCTTGTAGAGGCGGTGCATATGGCCTTTTATATATCTCAGATATTGATAGAAATTTGGGGATTAGGGAATTTGGGTAATATACCTATTGATTGTCACATTGACAATAAATCCCTGTGGGAAAATGCGCACTCTACAAAAAATGTCAATGAAAAAAGGTTAAGGATAGACATTGCGAGCGGGATTCTCCAAAAACTGGTGCGATGTCCGGGACCCAGCGCCAAAAACGGCGCAGATCCCCCCCCCAAACAACGCAAACTCTCCAGCCCCGAATGGGCTAGCAGCGGCGTGACGCAATTCGCGATGGCATCACCCGACATGGACGGTGACGCCGTGCAGCGTCATTGATGCCGCATAGCGTGATGGCTCAAAAGACGCGCCCCCCCACCCCGGAAGGAGAATCCCGCCCCGCAAGTTTGAAGCAGATGTTGGACAGTGGGGAAATACAAAAATTAAATGGGTTGACAGTAGCTATCAATTGTCAGACTGTTTTACAAAAAGAGGAGCTAACTCACAGAAACTTTTGGATATTGTTAATGAAGGGCGCCTGTTTCTGTGACTGGTTTTTTTTTCTCCCAAAAAAAATGGGGAAAAAAGGAGAAGGGGGAAATTGCGTGTGTGTTTTTGAGTTTCTTGTAATTTTGTTTTCACCTAATTATTTTTTTCTCCAAGGAAGGGGAGATTGTTAAGTAATGGGTTAAGAGACATTCCAATTAGTTGTCTCATTTATGTTAAGTATCCAATAATTGACACTGATGTATAACGAGGCTTCAGGTGACCTTTGTGTCAGGTGATGTGATGTTAGAGTTTTGTGCAGAGTTAGTTGAAGTAAATTAAAGGTGTTTATGGAAAAGGAGCAGAACCTTTGACTCTTTATACAACAGCAGCTAAACGTCTAACACTCCAGGTGTGCTTCCACTGCCTCGACAGGCCCGTTGGGCTCTTCAGTACAGTCTACAGTCCCCAGAGGGTCCCCCGCATTGTGGTTGTCTGCTGTGCCCTACATAAGCTGGTTCAGCAGTAGGGTGACAACATTACTGATGAAGGCAGGGCAGAGAAACATGTTTCCTTGAATGAGGACTAAGTCCTGGAGGGAGTAGAGGAAGATCCCGAAAAGGAGCTGGAGCATTGAGACCAGACAGGGGCAAGGGTTTGCATGGGCAGGAGGAATACCCTCATTGCTTTCCGCTTCTTGCAGTAGGACCAGCATGTTGTTTGACAACTCAACAACCTCTCTGCCTTCCCTCACCTATCCACCCCAACCCCCAGTCCGTTGTGACCCCTCCGCGACCATGGACTGAGGGTTACAGAAACCTTAGCCATCAGGTTGCTGGAGCTGGGGAGGCCTTGGAGTTCCGACTGACCAGTCAATGCAAGGGGGTGGTGACAACTTGCTGTGAGGAATGGGCTGTGATGCTCCTCAGTTACTGCTTATGTCTGATTCCTGTTTGCTGCCAGCATGCTGACTCCCTGGCTCATGAGCAAGTGAAGTTCAGCCCTAGATTCCTTTAGTCTCTAAGCATTAGAGGAATATTAGCAGCAAGGGTCTAGGTTTAATTGATTCATGCCCAAGTCCTTTCACAATTCATGAAACCTTTTTATGATAGTGTCTCACTGTCTGCCTGACATTGAAGGCCTATGACAAGATTTTTGTCCAGGTGGGGAGAAATGCTATGTCATTGGGAGGAGGGTTAAGAGAAGGGAGGCCGAGGACCCAGTATCGATCCCGACCCCAGGTCCCTGTCCGTGTGGAGTTTGCACATTTTCTCAGTGCATGCGTGAGTCTCACCCCCACATCCCAAAGATATGAATGGTAGGTGAATTGGCCATGCTAAATTGCCCCTTAATTGGAAAAAAGAATTGTACTTTAAAAAGCAGGACCTCTAGGGTTGTAATCTCAGGATTATTCCCTGTGCCTCGTGCCAATGAGGCTAGAAATAGGAAGATAGTATAGCTCAACAGGTGATGTAGGATGGAGGGTTTCAGATATCTGGACCATTGGGATCTCTTCCAGGGCAGGTGGGACCTGTACAAGAAGGACAGATTGCATCTAAACTGGAGGGGCATAAATATTCTGGACGTGAGGTTTGCTAATGTCAGACAGGAGGATTTAAACTCTTTTGACAGCGGGGTGGGAACCAATGCAAAGGTGAATTAACTGAAGGGGAACTAGAGAGTAGTGCCAGTAAGACTCCGAGGAAGAGCAGGCAGGGTGTGGTTGGTGATCAAAGGGGGTCTGGTGGACTGAAGTGCATTTGTTTCAATGCGAGAGGTGTAACAGGTATGGCAGATGAACTTAGAGCTTGGATTAGTACTTGGAACTATGATGTTGTTGCCATTACAGAGACTTGGTTAAGGAAAGGACAGGATTGGCAGCTTAATGTTCCAGGATACAGATTTTCAGGTGGGATAGAAGGGTATGTAAAAGGGATGGGGGAGTTGCACTTCTGGTTAAGGAGAATATCACAGCTGTATTGCGGGAGGACATCTCGGAGGGCTCATACAAGGCTCATACAGTGAGACAATATGGGTAGAGCTCAGGAATGGGATGGGTGTAGTTACAATGTTTGGGGTTTACTATAGGCCTCCCAACAGCCAGTGGGAGACCGATTTGTAGGCAGAGTTTGGCAAGGTGTAAAAGTAACAGAGTTGTTGTGGTGGGTGATTTTAACGTCCCCTATATTGACGGAGACTCACCTAGTGCTAGGGGCATGGATGGGGCAGAGTATGTAAGGAGCATCCAGGAGGGCTTCTTGAAACAGTATGTAGATAGTCCAACTAGGGAAGGGACTGCACTGGACCTGGTATTGGGGAATGAGCCCGGCCAGGTGATCGATGTTTCAGTAGGGGAGCGTTATGAGAAAAGTGACCACAATGCAGTAAGCTTTAAGATACTGATGGATAAAGATAAGTGGAGTTATCTTCACATCCTCACGTGAAGGTGCTAAATTGGAGGAAGGCTAATTACAACAATATTAGGCAGAAACTGATTAATGTAGATTCGGGGCAGATGTTTGAAGGCGAATCAAGGTCTGGCACGTGGGAGGCTTTCAAGTGTAAGTTGATAGGAAATCAGGACCGGCACGTTCCTGTAAGGATGAAAGATAAGTACGGCAAGTTCCATGGACCTTGGATAATGAGAGATATTGTGAACCTAGTCAAAAAGAAAAAGGAACCATTTGTCAAGGCTAGGAGGCTGGGAACATACAAAGCAAATGTGGAATACAAGGAAAGTAGATAGAAACTTAAGCAAGGAGTCAGGAGGACTAAAAGAACATAAGAACATAAGAACTAGGAACAGGAGTGGGCCATCTGGCCCCTCGAGCCTCCTCCGCCATTCAATGAGATCATGGCTGATCTTTGTGGACTCAGCTCCACTCTCCGGCCCGTACACCATATCCCCGAATCCCTTTATTCTTTAGAAAGGCATCCATCTTTTTCTTAAAAACGTTTAAAGAAGGAGCCTCAACTGCTTCACTGGGCAAGGAATTCCAGAGATTCACAACCCTTTGGGTGAAGAAGTTCCTCCTAAACTCGGTCCTAAATCTACTTCCCCTTATTTTGAAGCTCTGCCCCCTAGTTCTGCTTTCCCCGGCCAGTGGAAATAACCTGCCCGCATCTATCCTATCTATTCCCTTCATAATTTTATATGTTTCAATAAGATCCCCCCCGCATCCTTCTAAACTCCAATGAGTACAGTCCCAGTCTACTCAACCTCTCGTCATAATCTAATCCCCCCAACTCTGGGATCAACCTAGTGAATCTCCTCTGCACTCCCTCCAGTGCCAATATGTCCTTTCTCAGGTAAGGAGACCAAAACTGAACACAATACTCCAGATGTGGCCTCACCAACACCTTATACAATTGCAGCATAACCTCCCTAGTCTTGAACTCCATCCCTCTAGCAATGAAAGACAAAACTCAATTAGCCTTCTTAATCACCTGTTGCACCTGCACACCAACTTTTTGCGACTCGTGTACCAGCACATCCAGGTCCCTCTGCACAGCAGCATGTTTTAACATCTTACCATTTAAATAATAATCCATTCTGCTGTTATTCCTCCCAAAATGGATAGCCTCACACTTGGCAACATTGAATTCCATCTGCCAGACCCTAGCCCATTCACTTAACCTATCCAAATCCTTCTGCAGACTTCCGGTATCCTCTGCACTTTTTGCTTTACCACTCATCTTAGTGTCGTCTGCAAACTTTGCCACATTGCACTTGTTCCCCAACTCCAAATCATCTATGTAAATTGTGAACAACTGCGGGTTCAACACTGATCCTTGAGGGACCCCACTAGTTACAGGTTGCCAACCAGAGAAACACCCATTTATCCCCACTCTCTGCTTTCTGTTAGTTAACCAATCCTCTACCCATGCTACCACTTTACCCTCAATGCCATGCATCTTTAGTTTATGCAGCAACCTTTTGTGTGGCACCTTGTCAAAAGCTTTCTGGAAATCCAGATATACCACATCCATTGGCTCCCTGTTATCTACTGCACTGGTAACGTCCTCAAAAAAGTCTACCAAATTAGTCAGACACAACCTACCCTTTATGAACCCATGCTGCGTCTGCCCAATGGGACAATTTCCCTCCAGGTGCCCTGCTATTTCCTCCTTAATGATAGATTCCAGCATTTTCCCTACAACCAAAGTTAAGCTTACCAGCCTATAATTACCCGCTTTCTGCCGACCTCCTTTTTTAAACAGTGGTGTCACGTTTGCTACTTTCCAATCCTCTGGGACCACCCCAGAGTCTAGTGAATTTTGATAAATTATCACTAGTGCGTTTACAATTTCCCTAGCCATCTCTTTTAACACTCTGGGATGCATCCCATCAGGGCCAGGAGACTTGTCTACCTTTAGCCCCATTAGCTTGCCCAATACTGCCTCCTTAGTGATTACAATCATCTCAATGTCCTCACCTATCATATCTTTATTTCCATCAGTCACTGGCATGTTATTTGTGTCTTCCACTGTGAAGACTGACCCAAAAAACCTGTTCAGCTCCTCAGCCATTTCCCCGTCTCCTATTATTAAATCTCCCTTCTCATCTTCCAAAGGACCAATATTTACCTTAGCCATTCTTTTTTGTCTTATATATTTGTAGAAGCTTTTACTGTCTGCTTTTATGTTCTGAGCAAGTTTACTTTCATAGTCTACCTTACTCTTCTTTATAACTTTTTTAGTAGCTTTCTGTTGTCCCCGAAAGACTTCCCAGTCCACTAGTCTCCCACTAATTTTTGCCACTTTGTATGTTTTTTCCTTCAATTTGATACTCTCCCTCACCTCCTTAGATATCCAAGGTCAATTTTTCTCCTTTCTACCGTCTTTCTTTTTTGTCGGTATGAACCTTTCCTGAACACTGTGAAAGATCGCTTCAAAGGTTCACAAGATTTTTTTTTAAACCTGCTGCTGGAACCACGAGCTGGTGTACAGAGGAGGCTCCAGGCCTGCACAGTTCCGGCTGAGTTCCGGAAGGGGTCACAAAAAGTAATTGGCCAGCAGGATTAAGGAAACTCCCAAAGCCTTTTACACATATATGGAGAGCAAGCCAGGGAGAGGATTGGCCCACTCAAGGACAGGGAAGGTAATCTATGCATGGAGCCAGAGGATATGGGTGAGGTATTAAATGAGTACTTTGCGTCAGTATTCACCAAAGCGAAGAACTTGGTGGATGATGAGTCTGGGGAAGGATGTGTAGATAGTTTGGGTCATGGAGGTATTGGGGGTCTTGAAAAACATTGAGGTAGACAAGTCCCCAAGGCCTGATGGAATATACACAAGAATGCTGAGAGAGGCAAGGGAGGAAATTGCTGGGTCCTTGAGAGAAATCTTTGTATCCTCACTGGCTACAGGGGAGGTCACAGAGGATTGGAGAATAGCCAATATTGTTCCTTTGTTTAAGAAGGGTAGCAAGGATAATCCAGGTAATTACAGGCTGATGAGCCTTATGTCAGTGGTAGGGAAATTATCGGAGAAGATTCTTCGAGACAGGATTTACTCCCACTTGGAAATAAGTGGGCATATTAGTGAGAGGCAACATGATTTTGTGAACGGGAGGTTGTGTCTTACTAACTTGATAAGAGTTTTCCGAGGAAGTGACGAAGATGATTTGTGAGGGTAGGGCAGTGGATGTTGTCCACTTGGACTTCACTAAGGCCTTCGACAAGGTACCTCATGGCAGACTGGTACAGAAGGTGAAGTGGGATCAGAGGTGAGCTGGCAAGATGGATACAGAACTGGCTTGGTCATAGAAGACAGAGGATAGCAGTAGAAGGGTGCATTTCTGAATGGAGGGTTGTGACTAGTGGCGCTCCTCAGGAATCAGTGCTGAGATCTTTGCTGTTTCTAATATATATATATAAATGATTTGGAGGAAAATGTAACTGGCTTGATTAGTAAGTTTGCGAACGACACAAAAGGTTGGTGGAATTGCGGATAGTGATGAGGACCATCAAAGGATACAGCAGGATATGGATCGGTTGGAGACTTGGGCGGATGGGGTTTAATCCGAACAAATGTGAGATAATGCATTTTGGAAGGTCTAATACAGATGGGAAATATACAGTAAATGACAGAACCCTTAAGAGTATTGATAGGCAGAGGAATTTGGGTGTACAGGTACACAGGTCACTGAAAGTGGCAACACAGGTGGAGAAGGTAGTCAAGAAGGATTATGGCATGCTTGCCTTCATCGGCCTGAACATTGAGTTAAAAAATTGGCAAGTCATGTTGTAGCGTTATAGAACCTTAGTTAGGCTGTACTTGGAATATAGTGTTCAATTCTGGTCGCCACACTACCAGAAGGATGTGGAAGCTTTGGAGAAAGTACAGGAAAGATTTACCAGGATGGAGAGCATTATCTAGGAGGAGAGATTGGAGAAAATTGGTTTGTTCTCACTGGAATGACGGAGGTTGAGGGGCGACCTGATAGAAGTTTACAGGATTTGAGGGGCATGGACAAAGCATAGTCAGAAGCTTTTTCCCAGGAAAAAGAGTCAATTACTAGGGGGAATAGGTTTCAAGTGCAAGGGGCAAGGTTTAAAGGAGATGCATGGGGCAAGTTTTTTTACGCAGAAGGTGGCGGTAGTCTGGAACCCGCTGCCGGGAGAGGTAGTGGAAGCAGATATAACAAATTTGTTTTATTTCAATCTAATGATTGGTGGATTCTTTGTCATCAACTCAACGGACCATTCTGGAACAAAAGACCAAGAACACAACATATTACTACCAACGGTAATATAACACTATCAGCACTAGGATGACCAACTGTTCTGGGTTTTCTGGGATAATCCTGTAATCCAGATTCTTGCTACACGTCATTGGTCCGGCCTTTCCAGGACGTGTTTTGTCCTGGATTTCTGCTTTAACTTGTTTCTGCGGCAGCACTTCCATCTTTAGAGACTCGTTGCAATTCGCAGATGGGTCGCAGGCGGGTGTCGGGAGAATCAGGGAGCGATCGGTCACGGCATTCCCCATTGCAGGAGAAGTGCCCAACAGCCATGCTGCCTGCGACCAGCTTTCAGAAATGCTACCCGTCCCGTGCAAGTGTGCACCTCAGCCGGAACTGCGCAGGCCTGGAGCCTCCTCTGTACATCAGCTCGTGGTTCCAGCAGCAGGTTTTTTTTTAAATCGATTAGTCATCCCACCAGACTTACTAGCTAGTAAGTCTGTTCAGGCTACTACAAGGTCACTAGCCAGATCAGTATAGTGTTGACCCACAGCTGGAAATGTACAGCAGTTCATCTAGTTGAATAAAACAGTGTTGGATCTTCTCCTGTGTTAGACGTCTGTTTCTGACTTCCCTGCATCGAGTGCAGACCACATCGAACCAATCTGCCTAACACATCAAGGATCAGAGACACAAACAGGCCAGGACCTCACAGCTGAATCTGCTGGAGAGAGCTTCTCAGAAGAGTCCACGGCAATACAAAGCAGTGCTGCTGTGAGCTCCAGGACCTCTGATGAAGAACCCATACAACAAATGTAACATTGAATGACAAAGCAAGTGAGATTGTGAGGACCGAACAGGCTCACCTGTCACATTAAAGGTAAGTGAAAATTGTGGGTTGCAAAATTCGGACGGTGTGGGTCTCGAAGGTCGGGCGGCGTGGGTCGCAAAGATCGGCCAGTTGGTAAAAATGGGCCCCCAGAAAAAAAAAGTTTGAAAAGCACTGCTGTAAGCCTTGGGGCAAAAAGGACAATTGTATATGTAAAGGGACAACAAGCTCCATTTATTGATAAAAGCAAATTACTGCAGACATAGGAGCAGAATTAGGCCATTCGGCCCATCAAATCTGTTCTGTCATTCAATCATGGCTTATATGTTTCTCATGCCCATTCACCTGCCTTCTCCCTGCTGAATGCTGGAATCTGAAACAAAAACAGAAAATACTGGACAATCTCAGCAGGTCTGATAGCATCTGTGGAGAGAGAAGGGAGCTAATGTTTCGAGTCTGGATGATTCTTTGCCATAGCTTTAACAACGAGATTGTCCAGCATTTTTGGTTTTTGTTCCATTTATTGGTCACTAACTGCACAATCTGGACCAAGGTGCTGCTGTATGCATGCAAATTCTTTCCTTCATTAACAAATCTCCCCATTGGATGTTTCTCTAGCTGAGCAACTGATTGAGGTCTCGAATTAGGGAGAAATATTGTCTTTGATAACTCAGTAAAACCAGCTTTTATTTTACTGAGTTTGAAGCAAAATAAACCAGAAGAGTGGATGTACTCGGTTGACATACACACACATTTCCTGGATTCAGATTTGGACTTGTTTCCGTCACATATAATATCATTATTAATATAATACTTTAGATTTTGTCAATTGTTATGAGAACGTCACTTTAAGAAATGTTTGGCTGCTCATGTTACTGCAGTGATGTCAAAGTGTTGGTGGAGCTGAGCTCTGGCTCTGCTTTTTAGTTTCACTTTGAGAAAAGATTGGGTGTGTCTGTGTTTTTTTGGTTTCATTTTTAGTGTTGGAGCAGAAGCCAGACAAAGCAGGTGTACTGTTGTTCACTCTGCCATGAAAAGACTATCTCTTGATCATTTGGTGAATTCATAATTATAAATGTTCTCAGTAGTGAATTTAAACCTGATGTGCTTCTGTTAAAAGGTGTTTCCTTTGTATTCTGAATGTTGTTTGGGAATGTATTAAGGATTACTTAGTGTTGTATTCTTTGGAAGTTGTATTTGAATTAATGGTTGCTAAGATGTTCACTGTATGTTTTAAAAAGGTTAACTTGAGTTTATAGAATAAACATTGTTTTGCTTTAAAAAATACTTTTTGATTTCTGCTGTACCACACCTGTAGGGTGGGCCGTGTGCTCCCCATACCACAATCTATTAACAGTTGTGGGTCAGGTGAACTCCATGATACCCTTTGGGGTTCTCTAAACCCTGGCCCATAACAAATTGGGGGCTCGTCCGGGATAAAAGTCTATCTATTGGATTGGCTTAGTGAACTTAAAGACAGTGAGGGGTGAGCATATTGTGGTTGCTTTTCAGGTGTGGTATTTCAGTTTAAGTGGGGATTGTGTTGTGGACAATGGCTCTTTCAGAGGCTCTGAAGTTTTTGGGGTTGGAGACAGTCACACGCAGTACCTTACAGACAGAAACTAAAAGCAGACTGTTAGATTTGGCAAAAGCATTGCAGTTAACTACCTGACAAAATGCGAAAAGTTGAGGTAATTATGGCAGTGGCTAAGCATTTAAAGTTGCCTGAGATACAGTTTGACTGATTGGAAATGGCAAAAATTCAGTTACAACTTAAACAAATGGAACATGAGAAAGAATCAAAGGAGCTTGAATACGAAAGAGAGAGAGAGAGAGGAAAAAGAAAAGGAGAGCGAAGAAAGAAGAAAAGAAAGAATAGCCCTAGCAGGACTAATAGAAAGAGAAAGGGAGATACAGATCAGGGCAAAAGATAAAGAGAGAGAGTTTGAACTTCAGAAAATGGCCATGAAATATGACAGTCAGTTAAAATTGGCAGACGTAAAGGGAAACGTACAGTTGGATGATAGTGATGAGGATAGTGAGAAAGAGCGCCATAGTCGAAGGCTTGGTGGGGATCTATTTAAATATGTCCAGGCATTGCCAAGGTTTGACGAGAAGGAGGTGGAAGCCTTTTTCATTTCAGTTGAGAAGGTAGCTAAACAAATGAAATGGCCACAGGCCATGTGGGTAATACTGATTCAAACAAAGCTGGTAGGTAGGGCTAGTGAAGTGTTTGCATCATTACTGGAGGGACGTATGAGGAGGTAAAAAAAATTCTTCTTGGGTGCATATGAACTAGTGCCTGGAGCCTACAGACAAAGGTTTAGAAATTTAAGGAAAAAATTTGGTCAAACATGCATGGAGTATGAAAGGATCAAATAGAGTAATTTTGATAGGTGGATAAAGGCTTTGAAAATAGACCAAACGTATGAAGCTCTCAGAGAAATACTTTTGGAGGAGTTTAAAAATTCAATTCCTGATGTAGTGAGAACTCATGTGGAAGAGCAGAGGGTTAAAACTGCAAGGTTAGCAGCAGAAATGGCAGCTGATTATGAATTAGTTCATAAATCAAAGTTTGGTTTCCGACATCAGTTTCAGCCTGTGAGGGATAGAAACTGGCGACAGGAGAAATACTCAAGTGGTAAAGGTAAAGGTGATCTGATGGGAGGTAATAAGGAGAGTGTACCTCAGATTAAAAAATAAATCCAGGAGGGTGGAAAAGAAATGAAAAGTTTCAAATGTTTTCACTGTAATAAACTAGGCCATGTAAAGTCACAGTGTTGGTTGTTGAAGAAAAGCACTGGTGACACAGGATAAGACAGTGCGGTTTGTTAAAGTGGTAAAGGAAAGCCCAAGTGAAGCTAAGGAGGTGCAAAAGATTGTACAGTCTGATCAAGAGGTGATTGATAAGAAGGTGTCAGATGTCTTTAAAGAATTTACTTGTGTGGGTAAAGTTTACTCATGTGTATTAGGAGGAGCAGGTAAAGAAGTCACAATTTTAAGAGATACGGGAGCTAGTCAATGTTTAATAGTAAGAGATGAGGAGTTATGTAGTTTGGGAAGAATGTTGCCAGAAAAGGTGGTAATATGTGGAATTCAGGGTGAGAGGCGTAGTGTTCCAATATATAAGGTAAGGTTGGAAAGTCCAGTGAAGAGTGGTGAAGTGATAGTAGGAGTAATAGATAAACTATCTTGTCCAGGAATACAGTTTATCTTGGGTAATGAAAAAGCTGGATCGCAGGTGGGAGTGATGCCTACTGTGGTTGATAAGCCAGTGGAAAATCAGACAACTGAAGTGTTGAAGGACAAATATCCTGGGATTTTTCCGGATTGTGTAGTAACAAGGTCGCAAAGTCACAGGTTAAGACAAGCGGAGAAATCAAAGAGTAAAGATGAAGTTGAAGTGCAATTATCAGAAACGATTTTTGATCAGATGGTTGAAAAAGAGCAAGAACAGGTGGAGGATGAGGTGAATATTTTTAGTTCAGGAAAATTGGCAGAGTTACAACAGAAAGATATAGAAATAAAACGGATGTATCAGAAAGCATATACGGAAGAGGAATCGGAGTGTATACCAGAGTGTTATTATCGTAAAAGTGATGTCTTGATGAGAAAATGGAGAACTTTACATATGCAGGCAGATGAAAAGTGGGCAGAAGTTCATCAAGTAGTATTGCCGGTAGGGTACAGAAAGGAGGTGTTGCGAGTTGCACATGAGTACCAGTGGGAGGTCATTTGGGAATAAGGAAAACTCAAGCTAAAATACAAAAACATTTTTATTGGCCTGGACTAGATAAAGATGTAGTTAAATTACGTTGATCATGTCACCCATGTCAAGTGATAGGGAAACCTCAAGCAGTGATAAAACCAGCGCTCTTAATACCCATTCCAGCATTTGAGGAACCTTTTACAAGGGTCCTAATTGATTGCGTAGGACCGTTTCCTAAAACAAAAAGTGGGAATCAATATCTTTTGACTCTAATGGATGTGTCCACTAGGTTTCCAGAGGCCATTCCAGTACGTAATATTACAGCTAAAAAGATTGTGGAGGAGTTACTTAAATTCTTTACTAGATATGGACTACCCACAGAAATACAATCGGATCAAAGATCAAATTTTACCTCAAGGTTATTCAAAGAAGTTATGGATAGCTTAGAAATAAAACAATTTAAATCAACTGCGTACCATCCAGAATCGCAGGGAGCATTAGAAAGGTGGCATTAGACATTAAAGACAATGTTGAGGGCTTATTGTCACGATTATCCAGAGGATTAGGATAAAGAAATTCCATTCGTACTGTTTGCAATTAGGGATGCACCTAATGAGTCAACCAAATTCAGTCCTTTTGAACTCATGTTTGGTCATGAAGAGGACCACTTAAATTGATGAAGGAAAAATTGGTGAGTGAGAAATCGGAAATTACATTATTGGATTATGTGTCAAATTTTAGGGAACGACTAAATAGAGCAGGTGAATTGGCTAGACAACGTTTAAAAGCTGCACAAAATGTGATGAAACGGGTAGCGGACAAGACATCCAAAGTTCGTAGTTTTGCCAGTGGTAGGTGAACCTTTAAAAGCAAGGTTTTGTGGACCGTAACAGATTGAAAGGAAATTAAGTGAGGTGAATTAAGTGGTAAAAACGCCATGTAGAAGGAAAACTCACCGAGTGTGTCATGTGAGTATGCTTAAAAGGTACTTTGAAAGGGAAGGAGCGAAAAAGGATGCGGTTTTAATGATTCCAGCTCAAAGTGATGAACCAAATACAGAAGACTGTGAATTTGACATACCTCAAATTAAATTGGAAAATGAGGATGTTCTTAAAAATTGGGATAAATTGTTGAGTTACCTTCCTGAGGAAAAACGGACTGACCTGAAAGAGTTATTGATATCACATGGGCAAGTTTGTAGAGATAAATTGGGAAGTACTAAAATGGCTATACATGATGTAGATGTGGGAAATGCTGTTCCAATCAAACAACACCCATATAGACTTAACTCTTTAAAATTGGCACAGGTTAAGAAAGAAATTGAGAGTATGCTTAAAAATGGCATAATTGAAGTGGGTTGCAGCCAATGGAGCTCACCCATAGTGATGGGACCTAAACCAGACGGTACCCAACGCTTGTGTGTGGACTATAGAAAGGTTAATGCAGTTACAAGAATGGATTCTTATCCTATCCCACGTTTGGTGGATTGCATTGAGAAAGTGGGGCAATCAGCTTTTATTTCCAAACGATTTACTTAAAGGTTACTGGCAGGTACCTTTATCCGAAAGGGCGAAGGAGATTTCAGCTTTTGTGACTCCAGATGGTATATACCAATTCAAAGTTATGCCATTTGGCATGAAAAATGTCCCAGCCACATTTCAACGGTTAATTAACAAAGTCGTTTCAGGATTACCCAATTGTGCGGTATGCATCGGCGATCTGGTAATTTTCAGCCAGACATGGAAAGAACATTTAAAACATCTGATGGAGTTATTCGATCGACTTTAGGAGGCGGGTTTGGTGATAAACCTAACCAAGAGTGAATTTGGAAAGGCCCAAGTCACTTTCCTTGGCCATACAATCAGACAGGGTCGAATGGTCCCACGGGATGTGAAAACAAACGTTATTGGGGAGTTTCCGATACCCTCAACACAACGAGAAATAATGCGATTTCTTGATATGAGTGGATTTATCCGGAAATTTGTACCGAATTTTAGTAGTGTGGTCGCTCCACTGATGGACTTGCTCAAGAAGCGTAACAAATTCCAGTGGACAGCAGAGTGTCAACAGGTATTTGACGGCCTGAAGGCTGTGTTAACCACTGCTCCTGTGTTAGCCATCCCAAATTATACCAAACCATTCAAAGTGGCTGTTGATGCGAGTGATGTGGGTGTAGGTGCGGTGCTTCTACAAGACGACGACGAAGGGCTAGAGCGGCCTATTGGTTATTTTTCAAAGAAATTGAATTCTCACCAGAAAAAGTATTCAACGATTGAGAAGGAGACTTTGGGTTTGGTGCTGGCTTTGCAACATTTTCACATTTATGTGACCAGCAATCTGTCTGACACCATTATATATACTGATCATAATCCGTTGAAGTTTTTGGAGCAATTCTGGAATAACAATGCAAGGCTGTTTCGCTGGAGTTTATTGTGACAACCATTTCATTTAAAAATAGTACATGTGCAGGACGAGAAAACGTGACAGCCGATGCTTTGTCACGAATGTGATGAACGGAAGCAGGTTCAGTTAGAGGAAGAAGAAATAAAAAATGGACTATATTATTATACCGGTTTGCATGTGTTGTTTTTTTAAACAAAGAATATATTTACTGTGTGCATTTATTAAAGGATAGTGAAAAGGTGAAAAATGAAACCATCTTGAAGTTGATGATTTTTTTTTTCTTGGGGGGAGGTGTCATGAGAATGTCACTTTAAGAAATGTTTGGCTGCTCATGTTACTGCAGTGATGTCAGAGTGTGGGTGGAGCTGAGCTCTGGCTCTGCTTTTTAGTTTCACTTTGAGAAAGCTTGGGTGTGTCTGTGTTTTGTTTTTTTTTGGTTTCGTTTTTAGTGTTGGAGCTGAAGCCAGACAAAGCAGGTGTACTGTTGTTCTCTCTGCCATGAAAAGACTATCTCTTGATCATTTGATGAATTCAGAATTATAAATGTTCTCAGTAGTGAATTTAAACCTGATGTGCTTCTGTTCAAAGGTATTTCTTTTGTCTTCTGGATGTTATTTGGGACTTTATTAAGGATTACTTAGTGTTGTATTCTTTGGGGGTTGTATTTGAATTAATGGTTGCTAAGATGTTCACTGTATGTTTTAAAAAGGTTTACTTGAGTTCATAGAATAAACATTGTTTTGCTTTAAAAAATACTTTTCGATTTCTGCTGTACCACACCTGTAGAGTGGGCCGTGTGCTCCCCATACCACAATCTATGAAAAGTTGTGGGTCAGGTGAACTCCATGATACACTTTGGGGTTCTCTAAACCCTGGCCCATAACACAATGTTTACATAATCATTCACAGTCAAATCACAATGTTTAGAGAAATTGGGAAGCAAATTGGGGTGGCACAGTGGTTAGCACTGCTGCCTCACAGTGCCAGAGACACCTGGGTTCAATTCCGGTCTTGCGTGACTGTGTGGAGTTTGCACGTTCGCCCAATGTCTGAGTGGGTTTCCTCCATATGTTCCGGTTTCTTCCCATAGTTCAAAGATGTGCGGGTTAGGTGGATTGGCCATCCTAAATTGCCCCTTAGTGTCCAGGGATGTGCAGGTTAGCAGGGTTAGGGGGGAGAGTGGGCCTGGGTGGGGTGCTCTTTCGGAGGGTCGGTGCAGACTCGATGGGCTGAATGGGCTCCTTCTGCACTGTAGGAATTCTATGATTCTAAAGAAACAAAACTGGTTGGGAAACATAGCAGTCCCTCTGTAGTGGAGGTCTTGGAGTGGGGAAATGTGATTTAGGCGCTGTAACACTACCATTAGTGAGCAAGTGCAATTCAGTACAATGTCAGATTTCAGAATTTTGGATTTTGGACTGGCACAGAGTTGGGATACCAGAAGTGGGTCGTGAGCCCATTTGTTCTGTCAATGAGCTTCACCATGGCTCAATAATGCAGCCATTGCATTAGCATCTCACTTCCTGATTTCCCGAACAATCAGATAGCGTGGACTAGATGATGCACCAAATCTGTCAATGGAAGAATGTCTAATCAGATGGATCTCAGTAGGGGTCAGATTCCGTTGTACTATATCTTGATTCCTGTGGCTTCAGTAACAACTGGAATGGAAATGAGACCTGGGTATGATGCCCCTTTGAGTTTCAAGACCTGGAGGTCTTGCTGTGGGTTGTGAAGGTCTGAAATTAGGTTGTTTTCCACGGACTGGAGAAAGAGGCTAGCCATTTCAACCAAATAGATGGAAGTGGTCAAGGATTTCAGCAGCAATGTGGTCTCTCAAATCTAGGTACATTGCTCCGACAGGTTCAAGGATCTCAGGGTAGAAGGAAAGGAGTTTGGCACCACACTTTCAGGAGCAAAACTGACTTTCCCAGCACTCCCATGCCCAGCATTCGTAGGACCAATACAGCTTGCAGTTCCATGCATTCGTCTCATTCCAGGGACCTCCTCACATCCTTTTATGAACAGCAAACACTCATTCTCACCCTCTTTTTTGTTTCATCTCAGTCGCCCTCTACATGCTGTACTCCACAGAATCCATTTCCCACACTCACATCTCTTGCTTTCTCACCTTGCAGAAGAAGGAAGCACAACACTCCAGATTTAGGCAGAGACCCAGGGTGGAATGGGGGGAGGTCTCCACTGACAGCCAGCTTGTGCCCATCTGGTTCAGTGGAAAGGACCTCTTGTTCTGGGATTTTCAGATGTCAGAAGCACCTACCATGACAGCTTGATTCTGCTGAGACACAGGAGCTCGCATATGTCTAGAGAGCTGACCTTCTGCCTGGAGACCCTGGCCAGGATTTTCCAGTCACCCTCCGGGGGGGCTCAATGGTGGGCTAGGGTGGCAGCAATGCGGTGGGAGTTGAAAAATCAGTTTCCTGTCACCATGACCATGCGTTCCCACCCTTTATACCGGGTTACCATTCCCACCAGGAGCCATTGTGAATCCATTTTCACCCCGTTAATGGGATGCAGATGAAGGCCCGACTGGAATTGTCTGCTCCTATCCAATTATCCATGTCAACAGCAGGATATTTCATCAGTCTGGATCAATGTGGCATGGACATGCCGAGACTCACCTGGAAGAAGATCGGGGGCAGCTTGCGGAGAGAGGAAGATACAAGACTCCAGCGACCATGGACTTTGGGACAGCACATGCAGCAGTGGGTGGTACATCTTCCATGAGGATCTTCAGACTGCAGGAGCCACCAGGAGATGGATTTTCGCTCTGCAGCTGGAAAACTATCTGAGATACATTTGGGTGGCGATGGTCTGTGATGGCTGGGGTGATGTTAGATGGGAAGAGAGGAATGAAGTGGTGGGGCAGGTGTGGAACCCTAGATGAGGCTGGAGCAGGTTGGTAGTGTGGTGTTCTTTGTGATGCTGTTATCAGGATGGATGTTGTTGTAGTGTTCACAAAGACCACAGAAGCTAAGTTTGTTAACGAAGCTAACTTTTATTTACACTACTTATTAAAACTCGACCTCTTACTCCTATAATAAACAATAATCTAGTAATCTGCATTCTACACCCTACTAACACTAATCTCTACACTCTATCTCTAACTGTATTCTACACTCACTGTTCCTCTCCAGCCTTCCCCCAGAAGCCTGTGAGTCAGTGCTTTATATAGTTCTGCATCTAGCTCCAACTAGTGGTTAATTATGATATGACATTAACCCTTTGTATTCTGAACATTTCACATAATGTCACAGGTAGTAGGAGAAAGAGATAGATGCCATTGGGTAATGGAATGGGTGAGCTGGTATGAAACAGGAGAATGGGAAGGACCTTGATGGAGTGCGGACGGGTTGAGTGGGAGGTGGGCGAGGGGCAGGCATGCAGGTGTGAATGGGCATTGGGGGGTGGAAGAGAGGAAAGGAGTTCAGAGAGGTCTTGGGAGGTATACTGAGGGAATTGTTAATTGGAAGCGATGCTGTGGGTTAAAGGGACCAGTGGAGCCAGTAGGGTGGGAGGGGGCGGGAGTTCAGCAGGGTGCTGAGGGCTGTTGTTGGGAATACAGAAATAATAGGGATTCTGGGGGGCTCAGCAGACTGAGGGAGGGGCCAGATCTACTGTCACGGGGGTGGGCTCCTTGTGAAGGTAGGGGACGTGGACATTCATCTGCAAGGGACGGTGATGGGGGCGGGTTAAAAAGTAACTGTGGGAAGGTCAAGTGTTACACCTGGGGAGGAGGAGTCAATAGTTATTGGGGGCTGCAGGGTGTGTCATGGCGTGGGGGAGGGGGAGGTGTAAAGGTATTGGATGCACTTCAAATGTAACATGAACCATGGCTGCTCGCAATTAGTTAGAGCCTCATATGGCAATCTCAAGGTACTGCATGGGAGTTGGCTCATTGAGGGTAGGTGGAGTTGCAGATCACCCCAACTGCAAAACTGAAGGGGAACCCCAGCATGTAGCATTCACAATGCTACGGTGCTGGAACAGATGAGAGTGTAAAGGGCAAAGGCTCAACATGCAATATGGGGGCACAGTAGCATAGTGGTTAGGACAGTTGCTTCACAGCTCCAGGGTCCCAGGTTCGATTCCCAGCTTGGGTCACTGTCTGTGCGGAGTTTGCACTTTCTCCCCGTGTCTGTGTGGGTTTCCTCTGGGTGCTCCGGTTTCCTCCCATAGTCCAAAAATGTGCAGGTTAGGTGGATTCGCCATACTAAATTGCCCTTAGTGTCCAAAAGATTGGGTTGAGTTGAGTGGGGTTACTGGGTTATGGGATAAGGTGGGGGTGTGGGCTTAGGTAGGGTGCGCTTTCCAAGGGCCGGTGCAGACTTGATGGGCCGAATGGCTTCCTTCTGCATTGTAAATTCTATGATTCTATGCATGGGAGGTTTCCTGCACATGGCTGACAAAGGCCCTGGCAAATATCTTTACCTCCCTGAACATGCATGATTCCGGGGATACAGACCCAGCCTGGGGTGTCCTTCCGAAGCTGGTGAGTTTGGGAGGGGCGGGGGTGCAACACACAGGCTTAAAAGCTGCAAATCGCAAATAAGCCACATCAAACCTCAATAAAGTGCAAGTGCAGTCTATTTACAAAAGTGTCATAACATTAACAATCATAGTGCACATGTGCAACAATAACTTCTTAATCTTTTTGTTTCCTACCATTTTTTTCAAGCGGCCTCCCAACATCCACAGCAGGGGTGAAGGCAGCCTGCTGACCACTTTGCCCTGTTATCTTGGATGACCTTGGCACCAATCCTCTGGGGACCCGAGGCCTGGAGGGCTTCAGCTTACTTTGACTGTCCTGCTGTGAGGCAGCTGCTCCCCCTGTGGTGACAGATGAAGTTGAAGGGGTCACAAGCAAGAGGGGATTCTGAAGGGCTGGACAAACTCAGAGAGCCCTGAATATGGGTTCCAGTAGTCACTCCTCCCCTACTTAATGTGTCTGAGGGCCCTTACCTAACTCCTTGAGGGGAAGGAGCACCTGGAGCGTGGGCCAAGGTGCCCTGTCCCCTTTTGCGTAGCCACATCAAAATTTGGATGTCGTAGGTATCTTTCCCCCAGACGTCCTCCAAATGCCAGTGAACTGGTTGACACTACCTCCTGCTGCAGCCATGTATCCATGCAGTGACCAGCAGAATACGAGACCCTGCCCTGAACCACATGTAGTACCCATCAAGATGTGTGTCTCTCTGCTGGTGGAGGGCGGAGCTGACTACTGTGACGCCTCTATAGGTGCACTTTCTTCCATCTCCCCCCAAATCCTCAGTCCACGGTGGGCTGGAGACCTGCTGGGCTTCCTCTTCTGCCCGTCCCTGCTTCCTGCTGGCCTCTGTAAGTGAGAGAGGAGAATGCGGCTGACTGCATGAGCTGCCTCCAACATGGAGGAACGCATGATCCTGAGGTTTCTATGTGACATGCATGGAGCCTTACTGGATAATGCTGCCTGCTGACCTTTCCGTCTGCACAGGCTCGGTCCAATTCCTCCCCTGCCAGCTGAGGTGCCGCTTCTCAAACCCATTAAGGTTCTTGAAGTCAGATTGTCACCCCCCTCCCCTGCCCCTCTCTCCCCCTCCTTAACTTATCATGCCTTTAGTCTTACAAATAGCCCACTGGATTGTGTACCATCTGATCAATGCATCACAGGTTGGCCACAAGGGTTCTGGGGCAGCACCCTCAAGAGCAGTGAAATCATACAGATAGAAGGATAAGACTCACAGACCCACTGACCCATTCCCCTTCCCTCACAACCTACCCATACCCCATCCCCAGACAGCATCTGAGTTATTTCTATTGAGGGTCAGGGATCCACAGTGGCCTCCCCATCTGCAAACTAGGTAGACTGCAGAAGGCTACGGGGCATTGCCCTATCATGTTAAGTAACTCTTTTATGCAGGGTCACAAGGATGGTGCCCTTGCCACTCAGGCCTATGTCTCCATTACCATCCAGTGAGGGGAGTGTGAACAGCTGAGGGTTCACCTACCTTGACAGAGCAGATGAAGCCATCCACCTGTTTCTGGCACTGCAGAGCAGTCCTCCAGTGGAGGCCGTGGGCATTGACCACCTGGCAGGGCTCCATGCAGGGCTGGTCACATGGCTCGGCCTCACCCTTTCATCCTCGGGGTACAGAGCTCCCCTCCTGGCCTTCACTGCATTCAGCAGCACTTCGAAGGAAGCGTTGCTGAATCTGGGAGCCGGAGCTCTCAGAGATCGTCAGGCCATCTCTGCCTTTAACCATGGGCTCGAAACATGGCGCCTGAATATGATGGCAGTGGACGTACCAGCCAGCTAGCCCCACCGCACAATATGTCAGGAAACCCCGACTACAGAATTAATTAGGTCAGCACCACGCGATTCGACACAAATTCCCACTGGCCCCTGTAGTTTGAAATGCTCCTGGTTCCCGCTCCTTCCACGGGTCTTAGACCCAGAATGGAAAGATCCTGGCCCAGGCGTTGTAAGTCATACCTCCTGCACACTAGATATCTCTGTGTCCAACCCCTCTGTCCTGCACGGTAGCATAGTGGTTAGCACAATTGCTTCACAGCTCTAGGGTCCCAGGTTCGATTCCCGGCTTGGGTCACTGTCTGTGCGGTGTCTGCACGTTCGCCCCGTGTGTGCGTGGGTTTCCTCCGGGTGCTCCGGTTTCCTCCCACAGTCCAAAGATGTGCGGGTTAGGTGGATTGGCCATGCTAAATTGCCCTTAGTGTCCAAAATTGCCCTTAGTGTTGGGTGGGGTTACTGGGTTATGGGGATAGGGTGGAGGTGTGGGCTTGGTTAGGGTGCTCTTTCAAAGAGCCAGTGCAGACTCGATGGGCCAAATGGCCTCCTTCTGCGCTGTAAATTCTATGAGTACTGAGGAGTAGCATCTGTTTGAAAGAAAGGCAGCTGGTGTTGTTCCTGGTTCTGCTGGTGTCGGTGTTGTTACTCATCTTGTTCCTTATCAAAAGATCCTTTGTGTAAGTTGTTTTCCCACAGGAAATGTTATTCAGAGTGAGTGAAGTCCAGGACAGGTGAACTGACTTCCAAGAAGTTGGCAATCACCTGCCAAGCAATAAAAGCATACTCTCAGAAGTGATGTTGCGATCAGCAGTCTCTCCCCGAGGGATGGCTGCAGTTATCCAGTTGAAGGCTTCCCAGCCTGTCAGTTTCAGTGAAGTATCATTCTTTAATGTACTCTCAACTGGTTTATTCTGGTGAGCTCCATGTCGCCAAGGAAACCCATGCACTGGCCTTCAAGCCAAAGTACTGAGTTAAATGCGGAACTAATTGTCACTTTTAGGATTTTAATTACTTTCCTGATAGTTCACTTGCCTGCAAACCCTCCCAGAAGAGGGCAGAATTCCTGACCTGATGCCACTTTTCAGCACTTGAACACCCCCACCCACATCCAAGCCCACCTGTCCTTGACAGTGCAACTGTGCTCACCGCCTGTGTGCCTGTGGTCTACTCTGCAGATGTTACTGATGCTACATGCTGTTCGTGGCTGTCTTTGGAACAGAAAATCTTTTGCACAACATTGCCTAATTGTGCATCAAGTGCATGCATTTCACAAGTGACTTATGCACCTGTGATCGCTCCATCAACTTCATACAAAACTCTTGTTTACTCGAACAACGAAATGAACCGCTGCCATTGTGTACAGTGCTTGCATCCCAGCCTGGGGACCATCGGGAATGCCGGTCAGGTTTGGGCTGCGGGTTTTGAACCCTCCACCGAGCGGTTCCAATTGGGAGAGCCTTCTTCGCTCAATAGGGAAACTCATATTCCGCAAACCCCACGCGGAGATCAATTGACGATCCCCCGTGCCCTTCATAGGTCATCATAACAGCACCTGTTTGTGCTCCTGAAACATTTTTAATTTCATTACTGGTCTTGTGCAGGGACCTTTGCCATGCTATGCTTCCACCCTGCAGAAAGTAGACAGGTTCTAGCCAAAGCTACCGTGCAAGCATTGTTTAAATCACTTCACGGCTCTGCCAGAGACCTGCCACTTTTGCTGCCTGGTGGAGACCGTGGAGCACGTTTATGTTGTCTGTCCTAGGCTGCACTCCCTTTTTGGTTTCTTGACAACGTTGTTGTTGAGGTTTTCTTTGCACTTCAGCCCCACGCTCCTGATCTACGGATATCTGGTGCGGAGGGGGGCGGGAAAGGCGGAGGACCTCCTCATGAACCTGCTCCTGGGCCTGGCCAAACTTGCCATTTATAGGTCCAGGCAGAGGGCGACCGAGAGGGTTGTCCAGCCTGACTGTCTGCCCATCTTCTGTGGCCTCGTTCGCGGCTGGGTGTCCCTGGAGCGGGAGAATGCGGTGTCCACGGGCACACTCGAGACCTTCCGTGCTCGGTGGGCACCGCAGGGCTGGGATTGCCTTTTCGACCCCGAATCTCACGCTTTAATTTGACGGGTTTTTGGTAAGTTTTTGTTTCCTTTCTCATTCTTTTGGGGTTCTGCTCCACTCGTTGTTTTGGGGCACTCCCCACTTTTGTTTTATCCATCAGTTACCTTTTGATTAGTTGTCACACCCAGCATCACGCCAGTTAATAAAAAAGACAAAACACATAAAAATATATATTTTCTTTGTTAAATTAGAGTAGTAAGACCATATAAAAGGTCTAGCCAAAGCCGCTGCCTTTTCCACATCTGTGATCAATGATTCATCCACTACCAACTCATTAAAGCTCTCCAGAGTATGAGTGGTGTGTACTTGAAGTAGTGGTGACATTGAATGTTGCAGTGACATTTCGCTCCCCCTGGGTCCATTAAGGTAAGTGAAAGGAAACCAAAAAGAAAGCTAAAAGCTATCTGTTTGGCCCTCTTCATTTTCCCTTGAGCTGGCCAGTATAGTTGTCAGTTAAACTTGCAATCAGCACCTGATGATATTATCAGGCCCTGATTTACATTGTTGTGGTAAATGTATTACTGCTACCATTCACCATTGTATTACATTACATTACATTGTATTATGTTGGTGCCCTTGTGGGCTCCGCCTATGGCTCCGCCCCCTCAGGGGTGGTATATAGATCTGCAGCCTGTAGGCGGCACTCAGTACAGAGCAGTCGCAGGCAGGTACACTTCTAGCTGATTAAAACCACTGTTCACTTCAACTCTCTGTCTCGTGTGAATTGATGGTCGCATCAATTTAATCAGCTACAATATCGCTATGGAAGCAGCCCTCAAACCTGATCGACTGGAACTAGACCCTCAGGCAGCAGAAGCCAAAGGAATTTTTTCACACTGGCTCCGCTGTTTTGAGGCCTATCTTGCCGCCTCCTCCTTGCCCACCGTCACCGAGGAACAGAAACTGAGTCTCCTCCATGCCCGGGTGAGCCACAGAATCTCCGTGCAGATCGAGGAAGCGACCAAGTACGCAGACGCGGTCGCGATCCTGAAAAGGCAGTACGTGAGGCCGGTGAACGAAGTGTTCGCGCGGCATCTCCTCACCACTCGTTGTCAACGCACCGGGGAATCGTTGGAGGAATACCTACGCGACCTGAACGTACTCGCTCGAAACTGCAATTATAAGGACGTCACAGCCTCGCAGCATATGGAACTCGCCATCCGGGACACCTATGTGGCTGGAGTCTGGTAAACTACATCAGACAGCGCTGGCTCGGAAAGGGCGCCCTCGACCTCGAAGAGACGGTAGAACTATCCACCTCCTTAGAAGTAGCGTTTCAGAGCCTCAATGGTTTCCCCTCCGGCCACGCGATCCCCTCAGGGACACCCGACCAGAGGGTGCCCCAGGCCTGTGCCGCGCGGCTGCCCGCCCAACCCGGGGGGCTGCCCTGCTATTTCTGCGGCCAGAACCAGCACCTCAGGCAGCGTTGCCCGGCTTGAAACGCGACCTGTAGCGACTGCGGCAAAAAAGGACACTTTGCCAAAGTCTGCCTGGCCAGATCCAAATCTTCTAAATCACAGGCCTGACTTTCAGACTCACAGGCCCGCAGACCCGGTAGCCTGGCGGCGTGCCTGCCGGTTCCGCCCCCTTCGGACGCGTCATCAGCCTCGTGCTGTCCGTGGGGCCACCATCTTTAACCCTACCCAACATGTGTGACTAATAGGGGCCGCCATCTTGGCCACCATCTTCAACGCCGCCCAACACGTGCGACTGACGGGGGCCGCCATCTTGGCCGCCATCTCCAACGCCGCCCGACACGTCCGGCCGATGGGGGCAGCCATCTTGGGACCACCTCCAAACACGCCGGGTACCCGCAGCTCGGCGCTGTCACCCTCGACCAGTCATGGCCAAGCACCTCAGGAACTCAATGATGACCGTCCGTGTCAATTGGCACGAAACGCCCTGCCTGTTTGGCTCTGGGAGCATGGAGAGCTTTGTACATCCAGACACGGTAAGGCGCTGTTCGCTCCAAATATCCCCCGCATTTCAAACAATTTCCCTTGCTTCCGGATCACATTCGGTGCAGATCCGTTGGTACTGTGTCGCGAACCTCGCAATACAGGGCGCCGAGTACGCCAATTTCAAACTATATGTCCTGCCCGACCTGTGCGCTCCTCTCCTGTTGGGACTGGACTTCCAGTGAAACCTCAGGAGCCTGACCCTGAAGTTCGGCGGACCCTTACCCCCTCTCACCGTATGTAGCCTCGCGACTCTTAAGGTCGCTCCTCCCCCACTCTTCGCGAAGCTCACCGCCGACTGTAAACCCGTCGCCATCAGGAGCAGGCGGTACAGTGCCCAGGACAGGACTTTTATCAAGTCAGAGGGCCAGCGGCTCTTGAGGGAGGGGGTCATCGAGTCCAGTAATAGCCCCTGGAGAGCTCAAGTGGTGGTCGTCAGGACGGGGAAAAGAACTGGATGGTTGTAAACTACAGCAAAACCATAAACCGGTACACGCAACGCGATGCATACCCCCTTCCCTGGATAGCGGACATGGTTAATCAGATTGCACACTACCGGGTGTTCTCCACGGTAGATCTGAAGTCCGCATACCACCAGCTTCCAATCCGCCCGGAAGATCGCCACTACACGGCCTTTGAGGCAGATGGCCGCCTCCTCCACTTCCTCCGGGTCCCCTTCGGCGTCACCAACGGGGTCTCAGTCTTCCAAAGATCGATGGACCGAATGGTGTACCAGTACGGGCTGCGGGCCACATTTCCGTACTTGGACAATGTCACCATCTGCGGCCATGATCAGCAGGACCACGACGCCAACCTTCAGAAGTTTCTCCAAACCGCCCAAGCCCTCAATCTCACCTACAACAAGGAGAAATGCGTTTTCCGCACAACCCGACTGGCCATCCTCGGCTATGTCGTGGAAAACGGAGTCCGAGGGCCCGACCCCGAACGCATGCGCCCCCTCCTGCAACTCCCCCTCACCCACTGCCCCAAGGCCCTGAAAAGATGCCTCGGGTTCTTTTCATATTATGCCCAGTGGGTCCCCAACTATGCGGACAAAGCCCGCCCACTTATCAAAGCCACCATCTTCCCCCTGACGACTGAGGCCTGTTAGGCCTTCAGCCGTATCAAGGCAAATATTACCAAAGCCGCGATCCGCGCGGTGGTCGAGTCCATCCCCTTCCAGGTGGAGAGCAACGCGTCAGAGGTCGCCCTCGCCGCTACCCTTAACCAGGCAGGCAGGCCCGTAGCCTTTTTTTCCCATACCCTCAATGCCTCCGAGATTCGACACGCCTCAGTCGAAAAAGAAGCTCAAGCCATTGTGGAAGCTGTGCGGCATTGGAGGCACTACCTGGCTGGTAGGAGGTTCACCTTTGTCACCGACCAACGGTTGGTAGCCTTCATGTTCAACAATACACAGTGGGGCAAGATCAAGAATGATAAAATCTTGAGGTGGAGGATTGAATTCTCCACCTCTAATTACGATATTGTGTATCGTCCTGGCAAGCTCAATGAGCCCCAGATGCCCTGTCCCGCGGCACATGCGCCAGCGTGCAAGATGACCGACTCCGGGCCATCCACAATGACCTCTATCACCCGGGGGTCACCCACTTCTCCACTTCATCAAGGCCTGCAACCTGCCCTACTCCACCAAGGAGGTCAGGGCCATGACCAGGGACTGCCAAATCTGCGCGGAGAGTAAGCCGCACTTCTATCGACCAGATAAGGCCCACCTGGTGAAGGCATCCGGGCCCTTTGAGCACCTCAGCATCGATTTCAAAGGGCCCCTCCCCGCCACTGACCGCAACGCGTATTTTCTTAACGTCGTTGATGAGTACTCCTGTTTCCTCTTTGCAATCCCATGCCCCGCCATGACCACTGTCATTAAGGCCCTGAATAGTATCTTGACCCTGTTCGGTTTCCCCACTTACGTCCACAGTGACCGGGGCTCCTCGTTTATGAGCGACGAACTGCGTCAATACCTGCTCGGTAAGGGCATCGCCTCGAGCAGGACTACCAGTTACAACCTCCAGGGAAACAGACAGGTGGAGAGGGAGAACGTGACGGTATGGAAGGCCTCTTGGCCCTATGGTCTAGGAGTCTCCCAGTTTCCCACTGGCAGGAGGTCCTCCCCGACGCGCTCCACTCCATTAGGTCACTCCTTTGCACCGCCACGATCGAGACCCCTCATGACCGCCTATTTGTTCTCCCCAGGAAATCCACCTCCGGGGTCTCGCTTCCATCCTGGCTGATGACACCGGGGCCTGTCCTCCTCTGAAAGCACGTGAGGAGCCATAAGTCCGACCCCCTGGTCGAGAGGGTCCAGCTCCTTCATGCCAACCCCCAGTATGCCAACGTGGCGCACCACGATGGCCAACAAGATACAGTCTCCCTCCGGGACCTGGCACCCGCCGGTTCCCCTGCGACCATCACCTCCACCCCCCACCCTACACCGAACACCGCCCCCGCTCCTACATGGCCTTCACCCCCCCCCCCCCCTCCCCCCATTGCAGTGATGAAGCTCCAGAAGACACACTCCTGGAGTCAACACCCATGCCTGCAGCGACGAGTTCAACACCCGTGCCCGCAGCGACGAGTTCAACACCTGTGCCCGCAGCGAAACCAGAGCTCAGGCGATCGCAGCGAACAATCAAGGCGCCAGACAGACTCAACCTGTGAGCCCACTTCACCCCCGCTGGAGTTCAATTTTTAACAGGGGGTGAATGTGGTGAATGTATTACTGCTACCATTCACCATTGTATTACATTACATTACATTGTATTATGTTGATGCCCTTGTGGGCTCCGCCTATGGCCCACCATTGTAATACATTACATTACATTGTATTATGTTGGTGCCCTTGTGGGCTCCGCCTATGGCTCCGGACCCTTGGGGGACGTATATAGAGCTGCAGCCTGTAGGCGGCACTCAGCATGGAGCAGTCGCAGGTAGGCACAGTTCTAGCTGATTAAAACCACTGTTCACTTCAACTCTCCGTCTTGTGTGAATTGATGGTCGAACCTGGGTCCATTAAGGTAAGTGAAAAGAAAGCAAAAAGCTATCTGTTTGGCCCTCTTCATTTTCCCTTGTGCTGGCCAGTATAGTTGGCAGTTAAACTTGCAATCGGCGCCTGATGATGTTATCATGCCCTGATTTACATAGTTAAAGAAGGAATCTCCAGTTTTGAGAAGGTGCCCCGGCAGCTTGCCTGAGTAAAAATTACAGTCAGTGGAATCCAAGCAACTTTCATGCAAGTCGGTAAAGGGCAATTTAACTGGCCACCTGTCTAGTTTCTGTTGGGTGGGGTAGATTAAAATCACCTTCGTAATTATAGAAAAGGAAACCGAGATGGAAAGGTTCAAAAGCTAAAGGAATATGAAATGATATGAAAGTCACACAGAGAGATAAAAGATACTTGCAAAGACATCAAAAGAACAGTAAGGTGTTTTACAAGTATATCAGCAAAAAGAGAGTTGTCAAAAGTTAGATGGGACCTGTGAGAGGGGACAATTGTCAACATGTAGTGCATCATCAAAAATAGCATGAATATTTCATAAGTGCTTTGCATTGAGCTGTGCTTCAAAAAAGAGGTGAATCCTGAAGTGATTGAGATGAGCTAGATTGGCAATCGTCTGGTAGATGGGTGAAAATTTTAGTTAAGTTAATTAAGTGAAGGGAAGACAAAGTACCAGGACCTGGCTGAGATATCTCTTAGGACCCTGAAGGAGGGAAAGTGGAGTGATTTTTTTTTTTCCAGAGATTATAGTTCAGGGTTAATCGAATGTGAATATTCACCAGAAGGCTGGAGAATGGCCAATGGAGGGCACATTTTCGAAAAGGGAGACAGCCCTAATCCACACAATTTTACCTGTGGCAGAGAATGTTGGCGTCTTTAGTTAGGACTGAAATTGTCAATTATCTAGATAAAGAGAATATAATTTGAAACAGCCAGCACAGAGTTCAAAAGGGACGACCATACTTCATAAAGCTTATATAATTCTATGAGGAGTTACCACACATAATGGATGGGAATATGTAATGGATTGTGTCTACTGGACTTCAGGAAAGTCTTCTGACAAGATACGACATGAGAAATCAACGGATAATTGAATTAGGATCAAAAATTGGTTAGAAGAGATAAACTAACGAGTGAAATGTAGGAAAAATGGAGTCTGATATTGACCTAGAGGAAGTGGTTTCAAAATTAAGTCTATAGTTAATTTTATGGAAGACCAAAGGAAGGTGAGGTGAGGGAATGGACTGAATAGTGATAGCTGGAATTCAAATCTGCAGTGATACATTTTGATAAAGAAGGAAAAACAGCAATAATTTATTCTGAATGGAAGAAGACTTGTTGCTGAAAAGAGCAGAGAAATTTGGGGATACAGGTTAATTGGATATTAAGGCAGCAGCTCAGGTTGATAAAGCACATAATAGCGGCAGCACAGTGGCGGGGCAGCACGGTGGCGCAATGAGTTAGCCTTGCTGCCTCACGGCGCCGAGGTCCCAGGTTTGATCCCAGCTCTGGGTCACTGCTGTGTGGAGTTTGCAGATTCTCCCCGTGTTTGTGTGGGGTTCGCCCCCACAGCCCAAAGGTGTGCAGGGTAGGTGGATTGGCCATGATAAATTGCACCTTAATTGGAAAAAAATAATTGGGTACTCTAAATTTAAAAAAAAAGATAAAGCCCATAATAAAGAATTCTAGGCTTATCTCAAGACGAATAGAACAGAAAAGACGACCAGTAACAATGAAACTGCACAGAAATTCAATAAGACCTCAGTTAGAGTGCTGTGTAAAGTCCTGGGCTCTCTATGACAGGAAGGACACAATATAGATTCATGGGGATACTGCCAATCACGAGGAACTACCAATATAATGAAAGATTTTGAAAAAGTGTCCTTTTAATTCGAACATTGCAGGCAACATGCTAGAAATATTCATGGTTATAAAAAGATAGGACAGGGAGATCAAAGTAGGTGTCTCATTGATTAAGGGGTCTATAAAGAAAGATGAAAGGCTTGCAAGTTATTAGATCTATTAATAGTATGAAAATCAAATGCTGGCATGGATTGGTTGAATGACCTGTTTATTTCTTGTAATTTACACGTATTTCTATGCAATAGATCCAACAATGTCACATGTAGAGTGTACTAAACAATCCTGGCTGTTCATGATCCAAGTTAAATAGACAGCAGCCGAATGAAAACAGAAAATGTTGGAAACACTCATCAGGTCAGGCAGCACCTATGGAGAAATTGAGTTAATGGGCTGGACTATGACCAAATCGGGGTGACTCTTTAAAAACAGCTGCCAGGACCCAATGTTGGGATTCTCGATCCCATTCCAGGGTTTCTGATTTTCGAGTGTGCCTTTTAAGGGTGTGGGTTGGTTCAGACCAAAAGCCCACACGCTGCACTCCCAACCTGGCCGACTCCATTGCAGAGGTAGACATGTCCCATCCTCTACGTTTTTCATGGAGTCGGTCAGGTTTTCAATGAAGGGTGATTCACGATGCAGTTGAGCATTAATAGCTATCATGCTAAAAGCTAACCTGCATCATCAGTGACATCAGATTACATGTAACAAAAAGCTGAAGGAAGAAGGATCTCATGGAGTCTTGTAGATTCTGTGTCTGCTAACACTGTAAATAGTTAATAAATGTTCACTACTTTGCAACAGCATGGTTTTTAGCTTGCTACTATCAAAGATACCCAGAGCGTGGTTGTGATATTAATACATGGTGGCAGCAGTCTGCGAACCATTTTTTATGTTGGCACCTATAAAGACAAGAAAGTGGAAATGGAGTCAGCTCAACAGAGCACACTTGAGAGATGCCCTTAGGACCAAATGGAGAAACAAATTGTTGGTGGAGTCCCGCAACTGCTGAAAATAGCTCCATAGAGATATGGAGAAAGCCTTCCCCCTGTCAAGCCCCTGGGCCTCAACCAGGTCACTGGTTCGATCAAATGGCATCACCACTTCAGCGTTACTGCATCGCCTCCAGGATTGTGGAGAAACCAGGATCAGGTCAGTATGCTGCTGGATACAATCAGAAGCAGAGCTGAAGATATTTTAATATGACAGTGGGTCGATGAGGAAACCATTAGATATGCAGGAGTCTCAGTGCCTTTGATTTCTACTTTAGATTGAAAGGTATGTTATTCTCTAAGTCTGAATAAAGATTGTAGACTTCCAGTTAACACAAATACTTTATTCAATGGGTTTGTTCTGTTTCCAGAGCTTAACTAGATATAATACAGTCAAGAGGTATGACCAGTGAAGCTAAGGTAAGCTGCCTATGCTGAGCTGTCTCTGTGTGCTGCTGCTCCCTAGCCCTGTGCTTCTGAAAGAGGCGGATCCTACCTTGGGCTTGACCCTTTATACCCGTCTCTGATGCTGCCTTCTAGTGATGCTGTGGCTGTTACATCTGTGCTGCAGTCCCTGGTGTATGTGCAGATGTATGTACAGATGTACAGATCACTACATCCCCCCTCTTTTGATTTGATATGTTTTCTAGATTGGCCGCAAGAAAACTGGACAGAACAAGTGGTGAGAATAAGCAAATCTGCACACTGCAAAAATGATAAAGTAATACAGAAACAATTAACAGTGTTATGAGTCCATCGTGAGAAATGTTCATATTCGTCTTGTGGGTGTGTTGAAGTGTTGTTACAAATTTATCGGTCAGGTGCCTTACGGCTTCTGCTGGAGCATCTTAACGGTGCTAGTAGGGATGATGGTTTGATATCACCAAGAGTACTGCTTTGTGTGGCGAGGAACGTCCTGTGGACAAATGGACTCGGTCAAGTCCAGTGTGGGAAATACTGGTGTTGTAGGTCGAATCTCTAATAGATCCCGGCGGTTACGGCGAAAAAGTACTCCCGCAGACGATTTGACAATGTACGACCGTGGTGCCTCCTGCCTGATCACCGTGGCTGACTCAGACCATCCGCCTTCTGGGTCCCTGATTCTGATGGTGTCACCTATTTTCAGTGGCTTGAGTGGGATCGCATGTTGATCTTAGTATAGTTTTTGTTTGGAGCATAGTGCCCGCATGTCGTCGAGAACCGATGCGTTGCCGGGGTCTCAGAATTGCTTTGCCTGGTAGGGTTGTCCGGATGTCTCTGTCGAAGAGCATTTGCGCTGGCAGTCCTGAGCTCAATGGGGTAGCTCGGTATGATAACAGAGCTAGGTTGATGTCAGAACGCGACTCGGCTGCTTTGCTGATGAGTCGTTTAATGATGTGAACACCTTTTTCCCCTGTTCCATTTGATTGCGAGTAGCGATTCTGTGTCGCACCGTTGTCTGACCTCGACCTTTTCCCGTGTTTGTGGTATTGATTCCGAATGTCATCGTTCGTGAAAGCTGTTTTGCTTGTTTGTTCTTGAGCAGATGTGAATTTGTGAGATTCTTTATCATGCCATGGGATGTTTGTAGTCTTGTCATTGTTTTGCAGTGTGCTGTGGCATTGTCCTTCATGTGCAGAGTTGTACCATGTTGTACAGGTCATTGTTTCATTGTTGTTGTTTCTGTCGATTCTGTCTTTGTTGTTTTCGTTGGCGTTCTTGTTGTTGTCGTCCTTGTTCTTTTTGTCGCGCTTGTTGATTCTGTTTTCATTGTTTTCGCTTTTATTCTTGTTCTTTTTCTTGTCGTGCTTGTTGTTTCTGGGATGCTTCTTGTTGCTTTTGTCATTCTTGTTGCGCTGCATGTTGTTTTTGTTGTTGCTGTTGTTCTTGTTTCTGCTGTGCTTCTTGCGGTTTTTGTTGTTCTTGTTGCGCTCAATGAGTGTGCCATGTGGATGATTTGAGTCATTGTCACAGTTATTGGTGTCAGTGTCCTTTGTGGTATTTGCTACATTGAGCATTTCTTCTTGAGAATTGTGAGAATGATCTGATGTTGCATTGATGTTGCTGACATCAGTCATTTTTGGTGGATTCGATTCCTCTTCTTTGCTTACTTGGTACTCCTCTTCTAGAGTCATTTCTGGTTCACTTGAATCATCATTGATTTCTAGGTGCTCCTTTTTTGGAGTCATTTCAGGTTCATTTGAATCATTTGTGATCACTTTGTGCTCCTTTTCTGGAGTCAAAATCTTCACGATTTCATTTTGTTGTGGGTTGTGGTGCTTCTTTTCTGGAGTCAAAGTCTTCAAGATTTCTATTGACGTGGTCTCTCTGGACTCTTGGTGCTCCTCTTCTGGAGTAAAAATCTTCAGGATTTCTATTGAAGTGGTCTCTTTGGACTCTTGGTGCTCCTCTTCTGGAGTAAAAATCTTCAAGATTTCAATTGACATGGTCTCTCTGGACTCATGGTGGCTGTCCTCTGATTATTGAGTGCTTCTGTGCAGACGAGCTGAGATATGTCAGTCTCACTGTGATCCTGCACATCCTGTATGGAAATTGTGATTTCTTCGTCACTTATCTCACATACAGTGGGTAGACATTCAGTGTCTTCTTCTGGTGGCTCAAATAAGCTTGATAGATCTTCATGGTCTTGTACATGCATGGCGTTCGCTATGGAGTATTTGCTTGCTTCCATTTTTGAGTCTGTCACCGAGCTGTCTGTGGAGGCTTGCGTCACTCTCTTTGTGGAGGCTTGCGTCGCTCTCTTTGTGGAGTCCTTCATCGCTCTCTCTGTGGAGTCCTTCATCGCTCTCTCTGTGGAGTTTGTCATCGCTCTCTCTGTGGAGTCTGTCATCGCTCACTCTGTGGAGTCTGTCATCGCTCTCTTTGTGGAGTCGTGCAGTGTTCTCGCTGTAGAGTCGATCTGTGCTCTCTCAACGGAGTCGTTCTGTGCTCTCTGTGAGACGCCGTCTTCGTCTTGGGTATTGCTGTCATCCAATGTGCCGACGATCTGCCCTGGCACCATGGTATTGGATTCATCTACCATGAGAAGAGTCGTATTGAGCTTTTCAACCGTGTTGCTGATGCTGTGATCAGGATCTCCGAATAACTCAGCCATGTCTGAGCAGTATTGTGTGTATTGTTCGTTGGACAAATCATCGCTTTCTGTTTCGGAGTTGTGATCATTCTCTTCATGTTCAATGAACAAATCATCTTGTGTGGAGGCTGGGACCCTTCATGGTGCGTGGACTACTCTCTGTTTCTTGGCGTCAGGCTGCAGCATAATCCTGCACTCACGAGTCGGGATGTCATATATGCTGGGCTGAAGATTCCCCAATCCGAAAAACTCATCGTCGGGGTCTTCACGGTACAACACCTCTAGTTGCGGTTCGGATTTGGTACTGGGGTAGCCACCTTCCCAGATGAAATCTTCATCTGAGTCGTAGTCTACAAGGACCAGATCAGCTTCGAGGGCAATGCTAACTGCTTGTTTCAGGGTGTTGTGACAGGTATTTTCAACTGCTGGTGTAAGTTTGGGCATTGTTCTGTCTTTTGAGGCAAGAAAATTGGGTTTTGCAGCTTTAAATTTCTTTTTGTTAATTTTTGTGCATTTCCCATTTAAGTGGGCATGGTCCTGGCCCTTTGACGTCATGACGCTCGTGACGTCATGCGTAGGACTCAATTACCCTTGCGCACTCCGAGTTTCCTGTACTGTGCGCTCTTTTCGCAACTGCGCATATGCGGTTCCTTTCTCAAGATGGCTGCCGCTCAGAACTTCTTTCAATCCTGCCTCTGCCTAGTGGTAAGATTTTGGGCCGTTTTTTCTGATTTTCTTTTCTAGACACTGATTCTGTGTTTGTAAAGACTGACAGTATTGATTTTGTTTTTGTTCACAAGCAAGGCATTTTTGTATAGCAGTTTCTAGAGTTAGATGCTTATTTTGTGATAGTTCTTCCCTCAAATTTTTATCAGATAGTCCAGATATTAATTGATGCATTATCACAGAGTCTCTGAAATCAGCATAATCACAGCCTTGTGGTATTAACGAGATTTGTGATAAAATCAGAGATGGGCCCTCCGTTTCTCTGACAAGAGTTAAATCTTCCCAGCATCTCACCATCCTGACTGTTACAGCGTTTAGCAAATTTTTCGAGAACACTGTCTACTTTGGTATTGTCTTCACCTTCTAAGTAATTAAAGCAATTATACATTTCTCTAGCTTCATGACCTCCTGTTGAGAGTAGTAGGGCTATTTTCATTGCGTCAGAGGCAGTGCTTAAATCATTAGCTGTGATAAATATTTGGAACATCTGTTCAAACATTTTCCAGTTATAACTTAAATTACCGGTTGTTTCCAGCTGCCATGGAGTTCCAACAAGTTCCATCGAATCAGTTAGTCGTCGAGGATCCATTTGCTGCGAAGTGTTCCACAGTCGAATATCCGGTTTAAGTTTTTCTTCTCTTGCTGGTGTCTAGCTAGCTTTCTGAAATCACTCCGGGTACCATATGTTATTCTCTAAGTCTGAATAAAGATTGTAGACTTCCAGTTAACACAAATACTTTATTCAATGGGTTTGTTCTGTTTCCAGAGCTTAACTAAATATAATACAATCAAGAGATATGACCAGTGAAGCTAAGGTAAGCTGCCTATGCTGAGCTGTCTCTGTGTGCTGCTGCTCCCTAGCCCTGTGCTTCTGAAAGAGGCGGATCCTGCCTTGGGCTCAACCCTTTATACCCGCCTCTGATGCTGCCCTCGAGTGATGCTGTGGCTGTTATATCTGTGCTGCAGTCCCTGGTGTATGTGCAGATGTATGTACAGATGTACAGATCACTACAAAAGGTGATATTGATACAGACAGAATGAAGTTCAACACAACCACCCACAACTCTACAGCAAGTATTGATGTCTTTAAAAATGATTGCTATTGGCTGCCAGGTCACAGGGGATATGACAGGACACCCAGAACATTCGCCAATGCGCAGGGCAGGAATCAACCGGGCATGGTGGCAGCCATTCTTCGAAACAATCACATCACCGCCAAGCCTGTCCAGCCATTAACGCAGAGTGCCACTACAACCACTCGAGTGTTTTTCAAGAAGTCTGCCAAGACAGGAAGCTCAAGGTCAAAAATTTGAGCATCAACCACACTTTTTAGCTGCCGTCACAGAATCCAAAGGGCATTTCTGGACCATCAAAATAATAGTTAAAGGCCACAAGATGACTTTTAAATTAGATACAGAAGCGGAAGCGTCCATTCTGTCTGATAACACACTCTGGTTGAAACCTGGATTTTTTGTAACAGCCATCCACCATCCAACTCCATGGCCTAAGGGCCACTGAAAGGACAAGGCCAGATGACTGCCACTCTTCATTATAAAGGAAGATAAATTACTGAAATATTTTACGTCATCCACAATCAGGAGTCTTCCCTCCTGAGCTGCAGAGCTCTCATTGGCTTGTGCCTTATTTGCAAAATAGATGAGGGATGGCACGGTGGCGCAGTGGTTAGCACTGCTGCCTCATGGCGCCGAGGACCCGGGTTTGATCCCGGCTCTGGGTCACTGTCTGTGTGGAGTTTGCACATTCTCCCCGTGTCTACGTGGGTCTCACCTCCACAACCAATGGATGTGCAGGGTCGGTGGATTGGCCACGTTAAATTGCCCCTTAATTGGAAAAAAAAGTAATTGGGGACTCAATTTTATTTTATTTTAATTTAAAAAATAGATGAACTCATCAATCACCTGACATATTCAAGAGATAATTCCTTGAATTGGGCACTGGACTGGGGATGCTAGAAATAGCATTCCACATCACCTTGAAACCAACTGCTAAGCCGTTGTGTGTATTTACCACATGGCCGTTTCCTCAACTTCTCTTACGAAAGGTCAGGAGGGTGTTTTAGGGAGTGAAATCACCTGACACCTTCGCGCTCTGGTATGGTGCACGTACCTCAAACTAACAGGTCTTTGTTTATTTGTGTCAAACTTACACAACTGAATAAGTCGGTCGAAAGAGAAATTGACTCCATGGCACTGATTGACGACAGTTTAATGAAACACACGGGGAGTTCAGGCTTCAGGTACTAACAGTGGCTTTTGGTTGCTTCTACTGGACAAAGAGCCAAACTTCTTAACTACATTTATCACTCCCTTTGAGAATGATTGATCAGCTTCCACTTGGTATCACCACCCAAAACCTTAGAGGGCTTTGAAGGTATCAAGGACCACATCCTCATCCATGGCTCCACCATGACGGAACACAATACCAGGGTATGGGCAGCAGGCTGACGGTCTCACAGTAAACCATACATGAGAATCTTCCAAACCCACCACCAGCTTCCTGGACCACATTGTCAAAACATTAGGAGTCCAAGCAGATGCCAAAAAGAATAGTGGCCATCAAGCGTTTTCAGCCACCCCTTAAAACTCCTTTATGGGAACGGTTAATCAGTTGAGCAAGTCTCCACCCACCCTGGCACACATAAAAGAATCCTTGAGGTACCTTTTAAAACAGGAGCAGACTTGGTATTGGGACATACACCAACAATGGCAGCACGGTAGCACAGTGGTGAGCACTGTGGCTTCACAGCGCCAGGGTCCTAGGTTTGATTCCCCGCTGGGTCACTGTCTGTGCGGAGTCTGCATGTTCTCCCCGTGTCTGTGTGGGTTTCCTCCGGGTGCTCCGGTTTCCTCCCACAGTCCAAAGACGTGCAAGTTAGGTAGATTGAACATGCTAAATTGCCCTTAGTGTCCAAAAAGGGTTATTAGGTTACAGGGATAGGGTGGAAGTGAGGGCTTAATTGGGTCGGTACATACGCGATGGGCCGAATGGCCTCCTTCTGCACTCTATGTTCTATGTTCACGTCTACCCAAACCCTGCCCAGTATGACCCGAAATCCCCATTAGCTTTGTAGCCGATGCCTCCTCCATTGACTTAGGAGTGGTTTTATTTCAAGCCCGATGCAATGGCTCCAAATGGCCTGTCTAGAACACCTCCAGGACACTGATGGATACCAAACAATGGTGCACTGTCATCGGAAATGAGGCCCTGGCAGTTACATGGGCCTGCGGGGAGATCTCTCTGATTATGTTCTCGGACTCAAATTCACAAGGCAATCAGAACATAAGATATCATTAACCCTCCTCAATACCAAGGAGCTGACAAAGATACTAACCCAAAGCCAGAGGTTCCGATTCTACCATACCACAGAATACGTTTGGGCCAAATTCCAGACCATGAAGGATGCTTTACCCTGCATGCCTGTTGAGATGCCTGCTCAGAATGATGCCTCCTTTTTTGCGGATGTAGAGTCCAATGCCTCTTTGTTGATCAAGTTTCTCCCGGCGACCGCTCAGAAAAGCCTGTGCTAAATGGTGTGCAAATTTGGGATTATTCTGTCATTGGCTGGCCTGCATATATTCCCACTGATTGATTGAATTTAAAGCAATACTTCAAACAACGTTTGTTGAGCTGCTAGCGTACATCAACCATACTGTTATTTCCAAGGCCCTCAGGCCGGACATTTCCAACGCTTGTACCAGGGACACCTGGGCATTACTGAGTGCCGGAATTAGCCCACAACTCTATCTGGTGGCCTGGTAATTGAAGGCCATTGAAGATAAACCACTCTAATTGTCCAATGTGTGCTCTTCACAGGCAATACCACAAGGAACCTTGATAGCATCATCTTTTCAAACTTGTCTATGGGAGTGCCTCGGAATAGATCTATTCATCTTTCTCATTGTCATTGACTCCTATCCCTGATGGATTGAGGTCAAGTAACTACCATGGGCCCTTCTCAATGGCTGTTATCACTATAGCAATTTGTCCCATGCATGGCATTCCATATATGGTCATTTAAGATAGTGGCTCACATTTCACTGAATTGTGTGGTTTCACACACATCAGAGACACATCGCACAGATACCCGAGGGTCAGCAATTCTTACAGTCATGGTGCTGTTAAAGAAAACAATGTAATCGACCTGACCTAATTGTTTCGTTACCAGTCCACAAATTTACACAATGGTCTGACTCCTTCGGAGCTCCTATTGAGTACTTTGGCTCTCAAGTCTCCCACATACTCTTCAACCTGATATCACAGACCCCGACTTGGATAAGCTTTGGCTAAAATAGGATCGGTATCATGCAAAATCACACTGTCACCTTCAACTGCCACCATAAGGTGCAGGAATTTCCAGCACTCTGTCCTGAGGTGTCTGCCTTTATCCGGGGCCAAAACTAACCCTGGCCGCGTTTTGATTCCCTTAATTCATCCTAGGTCAACACTTGGTCAGCATTGGCCACAGCTTTCTCAGATGCAGCAGATCAGCGTTGGTGTCTACCCTCAAGCAGCATTTGCAGGCCTGGATTGGTTGTCCAGATGAAAGAGGGGATGCTCCGACCACCCCCAGTGGATTGTTTGCATTCTCCTCCGCAGGATGCCGGTGTTCCCACCCCTCATCCGAAAGAAAAGATGATGTGGTCAGGCAGATTATTAAGCCACCTATGTCTCGCCCTCTGACTCGAAGAGCCTGACAGTGACTTTGGTAGAGGGGGAGGAGGAAGGGAACTCTTTGGATTATGATAAAAATGTAAATAGTTGACTTCCGGTGACGTCACATGCGGTGAGGACCCTCACATGACAGCTCCCACCAGGATCTGCTTTTCAGAGCCTTTTTTGCCCGTTTCATTCAGGAATTCTTTCTCACTAAAACACCTCAGGATCTTTTCTTTATCCAAAAACCTGTGGAGTCGGAGATCCATGGCAGCTCCCCACATCTGGGCTTCTGTCACATCGACCAGTGGGCATGGTCCACTTCGGGAGGGTTTGCAAAGACCCCCTCCCCCACCAGCTTCCCAAACATCTTTGCCACATAGTCCATAGTAATCGCACATTCTATGCCTCTGGCAGCCCAACGATCCTCAACTCTTGACATCTGGAGTGATTCTCCAGTTCATTAACGTTGGCCTTCAATGTCTTCTGCCCCCCCTGCCAACATTGCCATCTCTGCCTCCAAGGAGGCTATCCACGCATAATGATCCATGACCTCTGGATCGTCAAGCCTTGTACCTCCAACCATTGTTCCACCCTGTCCAGAGCTGCCCGAATGGTCTCAGTCACCTTTGCCAGAACATCCGTGCCCACCTGCCTCTACTTCCTGAACAGGAATTCCACCAGCCTCTCAGTTGCCCACTGAGAGGGCAACGACTGCACAAAGACCTCTGCATTTTCTCCCCTCCAGCGACAGGCATGGCCCCTTTACCCGACTTGTTCCTCATATTGTAGCCTCCAGGCATCCCATGCGGAAGGAGGAATCTAATCTCTCCAACTATACCACTTTTCCACCTGAACAGCACCCGTTAAACTAGCAAAAAGGGCCAAAAGCCAAATCCCCAAGCAGGAGCCACCTTATGTGCAACCATTCACTTCATGGCCACTACCGGAAGTCTTATCCTTTCTGTTTTTATTTTAACTGGGACAAAGCCCCAGTGCACTGAGATAGGCCTTTTACAACCCACCTTTGCACCTGATAGCTCTTGTGGCTACCTCCTAATGTTTTCTGTGGTCAGCTGGCCTGACCCCAGCCTACACTGCACCGCACCACTCCCCCTCCCCAAACGCATACACATGTGTGAAATGTGTAAATGAGAAAAACAAATTTGGCACCAACTGTTGTTCTAGAGGAAATGTAAATGGACAGAGAGGCTCTTTTTTCTTTCTGCCTCCTTGTTCAGTCTCCTTCTCCCTACATCCATGCCTTTTCAAATGTCCTTTGCCATTTTAACAGTTTCTATTTCCCCAGTCCTAACCACCTCTTTTTCACCATGGACATAGTATCCCTCTAACAGATTCAAAAACAGCTTCTTCCCCACTGTTACCAGACTCCTAAACGACCCTCTTAAGGACTGATCTGATCTCTTCACACACCTTCTCTACCGAGTAGTACTACACTCCCGTTTGCTTCACCCGATGCTTGTGTCTATGTATTTACATTGTGTATTTTATGTTTGCCCTATTATGTATTTTATTTTCATGTACAGAATGATCTGTCTGAGCTGCACGCAGAAAACTACTTTTCACTGTACCTTGGTAGATGTGACAATAAACAAATCCAATCCAACCGCCTAGCCCCCATCAGGTCAGTCACAGAGCTCTCTGTTTCTTCCTTGAGCTAAACCAGCCTCCATTCATCTCCTCTGCCTGGCTAAACTTTTTCTCATATTGAACAACTTTTCGCTAAACTCTATTCACTTTCCCCAAATAGATTGTGTTGCTATTGGAACCAAATGGGTCATAGCTATTCCTGCCTTTACATGGCACCTGTGGAGCCTTTGTTCTTCCAGTCCTACTCATCTCCCCTAGCCTCACCTCTTTCTCCAATAGAATTTTGGTACCATTTCCTGCTTTCACCTTGAACTGGAAAATTTCATCAACTTTGTGTCCAATTTCCATCCTCAGGGTCACATTTATGGATGTATTTCTCAAAGCAGACACCTAATCTGTACTTGATCTCTCTAATGTAGAAAAGACAACATCGTGAGCAGTGTTATGGGCCAGGGTTTAGAGAATCCCAAAGTGTATCATGGAATTTACCTGACCCACAACTTTTAATAGATTGTGGTATGGGGAGCACACGCCCCACTCTACAGGTGTGGTGCAGCAAACATCTAACAGTACTTTTTAAAGCAAAACAATGTTTATTCTATGAACTCAAGTTACCTTTTTAAAACATACAGTGAACATCTTAGCAACCATCAATTCAAATACAACCCCCAAAGAATACAACACTACGTAATCCTTAAACTTTCCTTTTAACATCCATAAGACATTAAAATAAACTTTTACCATAAGCACATCAGGTTTAAATTCACTACTGAGAACAGTTATCACTCTGAATTCACCAAATGATCAAGTGATAGTCTGTACATGGCAGAGGGAACAGCATTACACCTTCTGTGGCTGACTGCAGCTCCAACACTGAAACAAAACCAAAAAAACACAAACACACCCAAGCTTTTCTCAAAGTGAAACTAAAAAGCAGAGCCAGAGCTCAGCTCCACCCACACTCTGACATCACTGCAGTAACTTTAGCAGACTACCATTTCTTAAAGTGACATACTCATGACAGCAGTGACTACAGCGTATTAAGTTAGAACTCACCTCTCATATACTGAATAAAGGTGGAATCTGAAGCCAGTATTTCCTATAACATAGATTTATTCACATAACTCAGGACACGGACACAGACTCCCTTTTCCTCTCCCCACATAAATGGAAACCAATTCATATATACGTGGGAATAATGCATTAACGGGGCGACACAGTGGCGCAGTGGTTAGCACTGCTGCCTCGTGGCACTGAGGACCCAGGCTCGATCCCGGCCCTGGGTCACTGTCCATGCGGAGTTTGCACATTCTCCACCCCCACAACCCAAATAGATGTGCAGAGTAGGTGGATTGGCCACGCTAAATTGCTCAATTGGGAGAAAAAAAATTGGGTACTCTAAATTTTTTTTAAAAGGAATAATGCATTAACCTTTCCCCAATTAATAACAGCTGTTGTCACTTACAATCCCAGCATACACCTAATTGCAACAGGATTCCAAAATTAAAATATTACATTGAAAGAAATACAAAAAAATTGCTGTTTCAACTGGAAGCAGTGTATTGGGCCAAGGTAGTGAGATAGAAGGTGGCAAAAGGGCAGATATTGCATCTCCTGCACTTGCATGGGAAGTTACCCTAAGAAGGGGAGCTGATGTTGGTGGTGATTGAGAAATGGAGCAGGGTTTCATAGAGCGAATGATCCCTTTGGAAGACTGAAGGAGGGGAAGGAAAAAGTTTGTTTGGTGGTGGTATCAAGATGGAGGTTGGCGGAGTGGTATAGTTCAAGCTTCAGAACAATCTCTCCCAGGACATCATATCTCAGGGAATTGGAGGCCTTCGCCATGTCAACAAATACCACACAGAGCTTCTGATGCTCTTCTATACATTTTATTCTGGATTTCGCAGGCTGAGAAGAGCATTTTGGATGGTTCACAACCAGACCAAAATCAGCTTTGTCTTTCGAGAAGCATAAATTCTGCTTCTTGTTCTTTTAATTGGCAGAACACAATGTGGGAATGCTTTTAACCAGCTACCAACAGATGCAGAACCCTAATGAGGACAATCCGTTCTGTGGCCAGTGGGCCATATGAACTCTGGCAATGAATTCTATTAATGATTATATGTATTACTCATTTACATGTCCTGCAAATTTTGCGGGCCTGGATATTTGAAATTATGCATTTTTATTGTGTTTTTTGATCCTTCATTTCTCGACCAGAGCACCAAGATCGTTTGATATCAGCAACTTGAGCTAGGGCACATGGATTTAAGCCATTTTATATCACGGTATGAAGTGGCAGCCAGTCTCGAAACAGATGTTTAAAGAAGTATTGAACCTTGATTGAGTTCTACTATGGATCAATGTAATTGATAATCATATCAGAAAGATTGAGTTTTAATTTAAGTGTCAATGAATAATCACTCTATAGTTTGAAAACCTCTCTCTCTCATGGGAAAGTCCAGTTGTTCAGAATCCGGTTAAGAAGAAAAGTGTGAAATAGTCCCATGTACTTCAGTTTGAGCAGAGGCAAAATTGTCTCCGGAGGGGAGATGCAAGTAAAAGCAAACCAACGTTACTTAGAAACAGTTGCAGCTGATCACTGAGTCAACAAAAGCCTGTCTCTGACATAGTGTGATGAGCATACAAGGGTTAAATTCAGGGGTTCCGTAAGGTTTAGTTGCAAGTCAACTTTTGGAGATGCCAGAGACAATAAAAGACCTGTCAATCTCCACAAGGGGCTTTGAGACCAGAATCCTGAGAGGGTGATACTTCAACAAATACACAACGGGCTGAAGCTGTAAAAGTCATTGTCCTAAATTTGTTCAATAAACTTGATTAAATAAAAGATATCTAGGGCGCGATCTAATGGAAACATTTCTAAGTGTCCAATGTGGTGAGTCTTGCTGGGGATTTCGCTCTGTCGGCGAGTTACCCACCGCTATCTAACCATACTTAGTCACGTTTCTGGGCCCTGGGGAGTTTCTCACCGGGCTATCCCACATTTAGGAAATGATATAATGGCCATGTTGCGCTTAAGCAAGAACGCAACGAGGCCATTAGATTGCGTGAGAGGCCAAAAATGAGAATTGTGCCAGCCGGCGATTGGTTTGCGATCTAACCGGGGCCCTCCTGTTGGAAAATCAGGAACTTGCCGTAGTGTGGCAAGAAGCCATAATCACCACCTAAGGCCAATCTCCATATCTAACAGAAGTGATCCCCTACCTAATGGCCTCCCGTGATCTAACAAGTGGTCTGTACTCCTTTTTAAAAATGTGACGTTGGCAGAATAGCTGCTGTGGGGATCTCAGGAGATAAGTAGCCATGTTCACTCATACAGGCAAAGAGCCCAGGAGGATTGGGGTTGCAGCCCCGGTGCTCGGAGGGGAGCCCCTGGGGGGGGGGGTCTCGGTCGTGGTGGCCCAATATCGAGGGGGGGGAGAGGGGTGGCTGGAGCCAGTGGCGGGTGGGGGGGGGGCTGCCTGGCCATGGCCTGGAGGGGTGGGTATCTCAGCGCCCACGGGTCCGCCATGCCACCCCCGGATCGTGTGTTCCCATTCCAGAGGGTACCCCAGCTCCTGCTGGTCTGACCCATCGATGACCCATAGCTCCCATTGACTGCGGAGGCCTCTGGCCGCGTGGCTGAAGGCTATTGCTAATTGGGAATTGGCAATCATAGATAAATGAGCACTTCACAGCTCCCAAGTGGATTCCTGTGGGTAGGCGTGCCATGTAATATGTGGGAGTTATTGCCTAGTATCCTGATGATGCATGAACACTGCGGAGGCAACGCCACGGACGCAGAGGTCAACATCCAACACCCAGGGGCTGGGTCCCAGCGCCGTGGACATTTCCGCGACCAAGGGTTGGTGAGTGCACCAGGGAGGGGACTAGCGCCCGGTCCAGGTAACGTTACATGTGGGTGTCCAGGATACAGGGTCTGGGGTCCAGTGTTCAGGGCCCCTGCTGCGTGTCAGATGGCAGAGAAGTGGGGGTGGAGGGGGAGCAATGGGGGAATAGAGAGTCCCGGGGTGGAAGACACCGTTGGTTGTCAGTTTCACGCCCTCTCCAATTCCTTACGGATATTACATGGAATGGATGACACCTTGGAGCCCACGGAGGCTACTCTCGTGGTGCTGCTGGCAGGCCAGGCGGCCAGATGCCGGAGAAGAAGGCGGCAGCAGCTTTGACAGAGGCTCGAGGCGGAGGCCCATGGGCAGGGCCCACTCCACACCCTAAGGACCCAGCCACCCACCAGGCCAGGGAGGGACCCAGAGGGGGAGGCTGGCGACGGCCCAAGATTTACAGGCGTCACTGGTTTTTCAAACAGATAATGGACAGCGTGTGCTCTGCCTCAACAAGGGATTGTGCTGCACTTGTGCCATGCCCTTGTGGACTTGACACTACATGGAGGAGGAGGACACCTTAACACCATAAGACATACGAGCAGAATTAGACCACTTGGCCCATGGAGTCTGCTCCGCCATTCAAGCATGGCTGATATTTTTCTCATTGCCATCTTCTGCCTTCTCCCCATAACCCCTGATCCTCTTATTAATCAAGAACCTATGTATTTCTGTCTTAACTCGGTGATTTGGACTCCACAGCCTTCTGCGGCAAAGAGTTCCACACATTCACCACGCTCTGGCTGAAGAAATTTCTCCTCATCTCTGTTTTAAAGGGTCATCCCTTCAGTCTGAGGCTGTGCCCTCTGGTTCTAGTTTTTCCTACTCGTGGAAACATCTCCACTTCCACTCTATCCAGGCCTCGCAGTATCCTGTAAGTTTCAATAAGATCTCCCCTCATCCTTCTAAACTCCAACGAGTACAGACCCAGAGTCGTCAACCGTTCCTCATATAACAAGCCCTTCATTCCAGGGATCATTCTTGTGAACCTCCTCCGGACTCTTTCCAAGGCCAGCAAATCCTTCCTTAGATACGGGGCTCAAAACTGATCACAATATTCCAAAATAGGTCTGACCAGAGCCTTGTACAGCCTCAGAAGTGCATCCCTGCTTTTGTATTCTAGACCTCGTGACATGAACACTTCCGGTGGCTGTCAAAGTCACCGCACCCATGAACTTCTATGTCTCAGGATCATTCCAGGGTTCGAATGGTGACTTGTGTGACATCTCACAAGCTACAGCCCACAAATGCATCCATGAGGTCACAGATGCTCTGTTTGCCTGGGCAGCTAACTACGTAAACATTGACATGGACCAGGCCAAACAGGATGCCCAGGCAGCAGGATTCTCCACCATTGCAGGGATACCCCAGATTCAGTAGGTACTAGATGGCACGCATGTCGCTTTACGTTCACCGGGCCGTCTGGGAGTTCCCTACATCAACGGGAAGGGGTTCCCCCTCCAGAACGACCAGCTCGTGTGCGGCCACCACATAAAGATCATGCACGTGTGTGCATGCTTCCCACAGAGTGTGCACGACAACTACACCCTGGGGAAGACAGTCATTCTCGGCCTCTTCAAGGATCACCCCAGGATGGCTGGTTGGCTCTTGGGGAATAAGGAGTACCTGCTGAGGACTTGGCTAATGGCGCCAGTACGGAGGCCGGTGACCGATGCGGAGACCCAATACAACGAGGCCCATGCGGCCACTGTGGCTGTCATTGAGCATTGCGTCGGACTGCTCAAAATGCGGTTCCATTGCCTCGACTGCTTTGGTGGTGTACTGCAGTACACCTCTTGGGAGAATCACACATTTTGTGATGGTCTGCTGTGTCGTCCACAATTTGGCCCAGCAGCGGGGTGGCGTGCTGGAGGTGAATCAGAGAATCATAGAATTTAGAACATAGAACATACCCCATTCAGTGCAGAAGGAGGCCATTCAGCCCATCGAGTGTGCACCGACCCACTTAAGCCCTCACTTCCACCCTATCCCCGTAACCCAATAACCCCTCCTAACCTTTTTGGTCACTCAGGGCAATTTATCATGGCCAATCCACCTAACCTGCACGTCTTTGGACTGTGGGAGGAAACTGGAGCACCCGTAGGAAATCCACGCAGACACGGGGAGAACGTGCAGACGACTCCGCACAGACAGTGACCCAGCAGGAAATCGAACCTGGGACCCTGGCGCTGTGAAACCACAGTGCTATCCACTTGTGATACCATGCTGCCCATTTACAGTGCAGAAGGAGGCCATTCGGCCCATCAAGTCTGCATCGGTCCTTAGAAAGAGCACCCACTTAAGCCTCCCCCACTTAAGGAGGTGGAGGAACATGTGGCCACCTAGGAGGAGGAGAAGGAGGAGCAGGAAGTGCCAGACCAGGAGGGGCTCGAAGAAAAGCCCAGGGAGGACCCGCAGAACCAGCTGGAAGATGGAAGACAGGCAGAAGTGGCGAGGTCCTGCAGGCTCGGAGGGCTAGGGAGGCCCTTATGCTCGCCCACTTCACAGAGAATTTGGCGTCATCTGTAATTTCCCCCCCTACCCCCCTCTCCTTCTCCCCACCCCTCAGCCTTCCCCCTCTCCCCTCTTCCCCTCCACCCTCCCAGGGTGTGTTTTTTTTTTAATAAACATTTTATTGAGGTATATTTTTGGCATTGTAACAGCAGCAATATAAACAATGTACATGAGAATATAAACATAGTGCAAATACCACCTCCCTCCCCAACAGGTCCCACCATTAATTAACCCCCTAATCTATGCTAACCTAACTCCCCCTCCCCACTCTGCTGACGATTAATTTTCGGCGAAGAAGTCGATGACTGGTTGCCACCTCCGGGCGAACCTAACAGTGACCCTCTCAAGGCGAACTTGATTTTCTCCAAACAGAGAAAGCTCGCCATGTCTGATAACCAGGTCTCCGACTTCGGGGGTCTTGAGTCCCTCCAAGCTAATAGTATCTGTCTCCGGGCTACCAGGGAAGCAAAGGCCAGAACATCTGCCTCTTTCTCCTCCTGGATTCCCGGATCCTTCCCGAAAATCGCCACCTCTGGACTCAATGCCACCCTTGTATTTAATACCTTGACATGACATCTGCAAACCCCTGCCAAAACCCCCTAAGCTTTGGACATACCCAGAACATGTGGACATGGTTTGCTGGTCCTCCCGCACATTTTGCACACCTGTCCTCCACCCCAAAGTATCTGCTCATCCGGGCCACTGTCATGTGGGCCCAGTGAACGACCTTGAATTGAATCAGGGTGAGCCTGGCACAAGTCGCGGTCGCATTGACTCTACTCGACACGCCCGCCCACAGGCCCCCTTCTATCTCTCCCCCCCAGCTCCTCCTCCCACTTTCGCTTCAGCTCCTCGGTCTGCGTCTCCTCTGACCCCATAAGTTCCTTGTAAATGTCAGAGACGCTCCCCTCTCTTACCCATCCTCTGGAAATTACCCTGTCCTGAATCCCCCTCAGCGGTAGGAGCCGGAAGGTTGATACCTGTCTACACAGAAAGTCCCGCACCTGCAGATATCGAAATTTGTTTCCCCTCACCAATGCAAACTTCTCCTCCAGCGCCCTCATACTCGGAAAGCTCCCCTCTATAAACAAGTCCTCCATCCTCTCAATCCCCTTCTCCGCCAGATTCGAACCCCCCCCCCATCCATACTCCCCGGGGCAAACCAGTGATTATCGCAGATTGCGGACCAGACCGATGCTCCCACTGCTCCCACATATCTCCTCCATTGCCCCCAGACTCTCAGGGCCGCCACCACCACGGGGCTGGTGGAGTACCACGCCAGTGGGAACTGCAGAGGCACAGTTACCAGCACCCCCAAACCTGTGCCGTTGCATGAAGCCGCCTCCATACGCACCCATGCCGGAACCCCCCCCCCCCCCCCCACCACGAGCCACTTCCGAACCATGGCTATGTTAGCCGCCCAGTAATAATTGCTAAAGTTCAGCAGCGCCAGCCCGCCCTCTGCCCGATTCCGCTCAAGCATTACCCTCCTCACTCGCGGGGACGTCCCCCCCCCCCACACGAAGCACGCAATAACTTTATTGACCCGCTTAAAAAAGGACCGTGGAATAAAGATGGGGAGGCATTGAAATACAAACAGGAATCTCGGGAGGACCGTCATTTTCACCATTTGGACTCTCCCAGCTAGAGACAATGGGAGTGCATCCCATCTCCGGAAATCATCTTTCATCTGATCTACCAAACAGGCCAAGCTCAATTTATGTAGCCGGTCCCAATCTCGCGCTACTTGAATACCTAGGTACCTGAAACAGTCCCCTACCAATCTAAACAGCAGTTCACCCAGTCGCCTCTACTGACTCCTCACCTGGACCACAAACACCTCGCTCTTTTCCATATTAAGCTTATACCCCGAGAATGGGCCAAATTCCCCTAAAGTTCCCATGATTTCTTCCATTGCCTCAATTGGATCTGAAACATACAGGAGCAGGTCATCCGCATACAGCGAGACACTGTGCTCCACTCCCCCCCCCCCCCCCGCAACCACCCCCGGACCAGCCCCTTCCAGGCCCTTGAGGCTCTCAGAGCAATTGCCAGCGGCTCTATAGCCAGCGCAAACAGCAGTGGGGAGAGGGGGCATCCCTGTCTCGTCCCCCGGTGCAGTCTAAAATAGTCCAAAGTCATCCTGTTCGTCCGTACACTTGCCACAGGAGCCTGGTACAGCAACCTGACCCAGCCAATAAAGCCCCTCCCAAATCCGAACCGCCCCAGAACCTCCCATAAATAATCCCATTCAACCCAGTCAAAAGCTTTTTCCGCATCCATTGCGACCACTACCTCCACCTCCCTACTTTCCGGGGGCATCATGATCACGTTTAATAGCCTTCTTACATTGGCGACCAGTTGCCTGCCCTTAACGAACCCCGTCTGATCCTCCACAATAACGTTCGGTACACAATCCTCAATCCTGGAGGACAAAACTTTGGCCAACAGTTTGGCATCTACATTCAACAGGGATATCGGCCTCTAGGACCCACCTAGCTCCGGGTTCTTGTCCCGTTTCAGGATAAGCAAAAGCGTGGCCTGTGACATCGTCTGGGGGAGAACCCCTTTTCCCCTTGCCTCATTAAACACCTTCATCAGCACCGGTCCCAATATCCCGGAGAACTTTTTATAGAACTCTGCTAGGTACCCGTTCGGTCCCGGGGCCTTACCCGACTGCATGGCCTTCAAGCCCTCCACTATCTCTTCCAACCCGATCGGGGCCCCCAGTCCTTCTACCAGCTCCCCGCCCACCTTCGGGAAAGTCAGCCCCTCCAGGAAGTGCCTCATCCCCTCTGGCTCCGTAGGGGGTTCCGACCTGTACAGCTTTCTGTAGAAATCCCTATACTCCTTACTCACCCCTGCCTAATCCCCAACCAAGTTCCCATCCCCGTCAATAACTTTCCCTATTTCTCTAGCTGCCTCCCTCTTTCTGAGCTGCTGTGCAAGCATCCTGCTGGCCTTCTCACCAGGCTCGCAAATCGCCCCCCTCGCCTTTCTGAGCTGTTCCACTGCCCTCCCTGTGGTTTACAAGCCGAACTCCGCCTGTAGCCTCCGCCATTCCCTTAAAAGCCCTATCTCCGGAGTCTCCGCGTACCTCCTGTCGACTTGTAGAATCTCTTTTACCAGTCGGTCCGTTTCTGCCCTGTCCGTCCTGTCCCTGTGAGCCTGGATCGAGATCAGATCTCCTCTCACCACTGCCTCCTGCGCTTCCCAGACCACCGCTGCTGAGATCTCCCCCGTATCATTTACCTGTAGGTAATTTTGTATGCATTTCCTCAGCCGCTCGCACACCGCTTCGTTCGCCAACAGCCCTACATCTAACCTCCATTGCGGGCGCTGATTGCTATCTTTACTAACTTGCAGGTCAACCCAGTGTGGAGCATGGTCTGAGGTTGTGATCGCCAAGTACCCCGTGTCCATCACCCCTGCCAGCAAGGCCCTACCCAAAACAAAGAAATCGATCCGAGAGTATTCCTTCTGCACGTGGGAGTAGAAGGAGAACTCCTTCACCCTCGGCTGCCTAAATCTCCATGGATCCACACACACCCCAACACTCTCCATCTGCTCCATGAACCCTTTCAGTTCCTTTGCCATTGCTGGCACCCTGCCCGTTTTCAAGCATGACCGATCCAGGCCGTGATCAATAACTGTATTAAAGTCCCCTCCCATGACCAGCTTGTGTGAGTCCAGGTCCGGTATCTTCCCCAACATCCTCTCTCTAAATTCCACATCATCCCAATTTGGCGCATATACATTAACCAGCACTACCTTCATGCCCTCCAGCTTACCACTAACCATAATATATCGACCTCCCACATCCTAAACTATTCTACACACCTCAAATATCACCCGCTTATTAATCAAGATCGCAACCCCTCTAGTCTTTGTGTCCAGCCCCGAGTGGAAGACCTGACTGATCCAGCCTTTCCTCAATCTAACCTGGTCCACGACTCTAAGGTGCGACTCCTGCAACATTACCACGTCTTCATTCAGTCCCCTCAGGTGCGCGAACACACGTGCCCTCTTAACCGGCACATTTAACCCTCGAACATTCCAGGTGATCAGCCTAGTTGGGAGGCAACGTGCCCCCCCCCCCCCTCCACCGATCAGCCATCCCCTTTCTTGAGCCCGCCTCCAGCCCATGCGCCGCGCCTCCTCCGGCCCGCCCCCCCCCCCCCCCCCCCCCCCCCCCCCCCCCCCGACAGCCCCCGCCACCGACCTCCTCTGGATCGCCCAATCCTGGGCGTCCAATCTGTGCTCCAGCCGATCAGTTGACTCTTTAGTCGGGTCCAGGCAGTCCCGTTCCTGCTTGGCAAAGCCGTCCTGGATGACCTGCTCCATTGATCGCTGGGCCGACACACCAGGGGTCCGGTCCTCGGCCATGCTGTCTCCTGCTGCAGCTTCAGCACAGCCCTTGCCTGTCTTTTTATTTCTGCCTTTTCGTGCACTTCTGGTTCATTTCTCCATACACCGATACTGGAAACGGTGCCCAATTGCCTCAGCCTTTGAATTTACAGTTTAAAACCAGAACGAAGTCGGGGGGGAAAGGTCCAAATGTCAGACCAAAGTGGGAGCCACCATATGTGCGACTTACTCCTTCATAGCTGCCACCGGATGTCCTCCCAGGGTCTGTTTAACATCACTCCAGGGCCATGGGACTGTGTCGGCTCTGTTAGCGGGTCACTGTTGAGGACAGTGGGATGGTGATAACCAGCTGAGCGCTGGTGCTCCCCAATCTATGCCATAGTCTGACACCTGCCTGTCAGCTGAATGCTCACTCATACCCATTGCCTGCACCTGGTTTGGGGGGGGTGAGGAAGCTGGGGCAGAAGATTGGTGTTGGGTCTGCATTGCAGAGTAAAGTGCCAGAGGCCAGTGGTGCCACCTCTCTCCCCCCCCCCCCCCCCTTCCACCCAACCCCTCCCTCTCATGCCCTCTCAGTGATCCTCAACCTGCTTAGCCTGATGTGCTCCACCGCCTCACCTAGGTGTGTCCCCTGGATGCACATCTGAGGTGGAGGCAGCCTGCTGCCTACTGAGTCCCGTGGTCTTCGATGCCCCTGGCAGGCGTACTCTGGGGCCCCTGGGGCCAAAGGGACCTGGCTCACATGCCGGCAGTACATGGCTCGCTGTCCCATCCTGTTCCGGGTGCTGACTCCAAGATGCGCCTCTTTCAGGGGAGTGAGTCTTGGGAGAGCGGGAGGCCACCATTGCCACTCTGTACGGTGGCTCCAAGCTGGCACCTAGCGCCCCGCCTGGTCAGTTCCCATAAGCCCTGGGATGCACCTTGGTATACACCTCAGGACAAAGGGGCAGCTGTATCAAGCCCCGGCTGCCCCTGCGTAATCTGGTTCTGCCAGCCCTGGCGGCTCCCCAATGTCTGCAATACAATGTCGACGCCCTCGGTGATGCTTATCAGGGACTGGGACATGCTCTGGAGTGACCCGGCAATGCCTACCTGAGACTTGGACATGTTCCGCAGTGCCTCGGCAATGCTCACCTGAAACTGGGACACCTCCCTGTTCTGGGCCAGGGTTCAGAGAACACCAAAGTATATCATGGAGTTCACCTGACCTACAACTTTTAATAGATTTTGGTTTTGAGGAGCACAAGGGCCTACTTTCCAGGTGTTATGCAACAGAGATCTTAAGTATTTTTAAACAAAACATTCTATGAATCCAGTTAACATTTTATAAACACACAGTAAACATCTTATCAACTACCAACACAAATACTCCCCCCCCCAAAGATACAGTACTCTATAGGTAACCCTTAGTAACTTTCTTAACAACATCCATAAGCCAAACACCCTTTTTTCCTACAAAAACAGTAGGTTTGCATGCCTTACAGAAACAGGTATTACTTTGAAATTATCAAGTGATATGGAGACATTCTTTAGAATGCAGAGAGAGAGACCAAAATACACCTTCTGGGTTTGAATGCAGCTCCCCAACTGAAAACCGAAAGTAAAACTCAGAGCCACAAACAGCTTCCAGCTCCAAAACGGAAGTAAAAAGCAGAGCCAGAGCCCAGTTCCACCCACACAATGACACCACTGCAGCCACTTGAGAAGACAAACATTTCTTCAAGTGAGATTCCCATGACATCCTCCAGTGACCAGGACATGCTCTGGAGCTTATCTGAAACTGGGACACCACCCCCAGCGACCAGGACATGCTCTGGAGGGCCTCGGCAATACCCACCTGTGACTGGAACATGCTCCGCAGTGCCTCGGCAAGGTCCACCTGGGACTGGGACACGTCCCCCAATGACTGGGACATGCTGTCAACGCGCTCAGCCATGGTGCTCACTGACTGCGCCATGCATTGGATATCTCCACTCATGCTGTTGATGTCGTGCACCAGGCTCTCCACTGCGGTCGCCACCCTAACGGTGTTGACCTCGGTGCCACGCATTTCCAGCGCTATCACCTATGCCCATAGCCTCTGGGACTTCTCCAATCGGCTGTGGACCTGCTGGAGTGTCGCTGACAACCCCCTCTGAATCTCATGGCCGTACCCTAGCGTCTGCATCAGCTCCAGATAAACCTGGTCTAGAGGCTCAGCATCTGATATATATATAGAGTGGGGGCCGGTTCAATTGCAATATTGGCTGATGTTATTCATGAAGGCCCAGCCTTCTCAACCTTGCCCCTTGCCTGAGGTGTGGCGATTCTCAGATTAAATCACCGCCAGTCAGCTCTCCCCCTCAAAGAGGAAAGCAGTCTATGGTCATCTGGGACTATAGCTACTTTATCTTGCCATGTATATGTAGGTAATCAGGTGTGGAGGGGTTGAACGGCTCCCCTCCTTTTTTGATCACAACAGGTCTTTTGCTGAATGGATCTACTTGTCAATACTGAGTGTTTAACTGGAATATGTGATCCCATAAAAAAACAACAATTACACAGATTTGTTTTAAAAATCCAATTGAGGGGCAATTTATTGTGGTCAATCCACACCTTTGGATTGTGGGGGGTGAGACCCACGCAGACACGGGGAGAATGTGCAAACTCCACACGGACAGTAACCCGGGGCCAGGATCGAACCCAGGTCCTTGCCGCCGTGAGGCAGCAGTGTTAACCACTGTGTCACACAGGTTTTGTTTTTATTGTGCTTAATCTGGTCTAATTAAAATAATTTTTAAAAATGCGAAGACTTTCACAGACAAATAGATTACAGTGCGGAGAGGATAGACTAAGTGTTTTAGTGTCCAGTCAAGTTAAAGGGGCACATGGCTCATGATGATTACTGAATTAGCTGGCTTCAGGCTGAACTTAGTGGTCCTGTAGTAAAGTTATAGACAGACAATTTAATGTTCTTTGTAGTTAATAGTACTGGGTTGAGTTAGTTTCAAATCCCTCTCTGCAGCACCTGAATAGTAAAAAGGAGCATTCCCCTGATCTTGTTTTTTTTAGCATCTCAGTTGCTTGTTCTGTTCTGCAGAGTAAGCAGGTGCTTAAACCGCACAAAGAGCTGGCTTGTCACATGCCTTTGTCTCTCCAACTGCCCAATGACCTAAATATGGTCATGGCTAGTGTATTCCAATTGTGACTTGATTAGATCATGGCTGGGAATTCCTCACTCACCCAGGGTATTATTGTCCAAGTAAAAATGTGTAATAGTTTATGTCCACCTAATTGAGTCCCCAGGTGATTGTCTGGAAGCTTTTCTATTGGGATGGGAGAAGGCCCTTTTTCACCCCCTATCAAGGTCATTGTTCCTGTTGCGACCTTTCAGATAGATGATCTCAATTTCAATGGGCTTTGGAATGTAGAAGGTCTACAGTGATACAAATGTGCAGCCATCTTTAATTGTGATCCCAAGTTACTGGGATGCGGGTTTAGACTTTTTTAAACATCAATTTGGGGTTTCAGACAGTAAAATCATTTTGAAAATATATATAAAACTTGGTTTCATGACTATGGTGTCACTGCTACAGTAGTGGCTTGTTTCTTAAATATGTGTCATTGGGACTATTAAGCATGTAGAAACACCCTCACATGTAGACTTTCAGTTTGCCTTTTCTGGCAGTTCATTTCTCACTTGCACACGACCTGTCTTTCAGTCTTACTGATCATTTTACATTCCAACTTCTTGCTGCCATTGATTCTGGTTTGATTCTTTTCCATTCCAAAATTTCCAGATCATAGATTAACTAGCCACCACATTGCTATTTGTGAGAATGTACTAGGTGCCGAGACTGATCTTCAAAATGATTCATTCTACTGCTGGAACAAATAGGTTGTAATGTTTCCCCCCCCCCCCCCCCCCACACCAGTTATATTCATTTTTATATCCCATAAAAAGCATTTTGAGGCTTTACTGAGTGACATGTAACTCTAATTCTTTCTTCTTTATTATAAATGAATGGAGAATGATTGTGCGAGAGCTTGCGTTTATGGGGCACCTTACCTCACAATTGTCATGATAGGTTTCGAGAGAGCTCCTTCACTAACTTGTTAATACATTGACCCTTCAAAGTCTCTCTAAAGGCACAGTACCCACTTCCAGGTGCTTCTTTCCATCACCATCATGATTCTACAGTTACGACTTCCGGGTGCGGCTATGCAGAGCTAGGTCGCATATTCGGTAGCTCCCGCTTGGAAAGGACTTTTGGGCTCTTTACAGGGCCCCCACAGCATTTGTTTGACATTTCCCGGTGTGGGAGGAAGACTGCAACATTCCCCTGACAGTGTCCCCCAGGAATGGTATGTCTCTTGGTTACCAGACCCGGCACAAACAGTAAAAGATTTGGCTGTAACTGCAGGGGAGAGAGGGGCCTCTTCCAGCATGCAGGCGGGGGAAGGGCAAGCTTAAAGCTGCAAGCTGACTTGAGGGCCTGTATTCAAGGTGAATTCTAGCAGCAGAGGGAACAACTGTGAAAAGATCTACCAAGGCCATTGAAGAAGCGGGGACGAGGCTTCCGGTGGTGGCCATAGAGGAGTAGGTCACGCATTCGGCAGCTCCCATCTGGAACGGACTCTCAGACCTTTTTCAGGAGTTTCCACAGACTTTTTGGGGCAGATTGGTGAAGGGAACACTGCTGAAAGGATTCCTTCTTGAGACTTCCGGTTGCGGCTAAGCGGAGCTAAGTCACACATTCGGCGGCTCCCGCAAAAATGGACTTTTGGGCTCTTTTCAGGTCCCCCAAGGGCACTTTTTTGACGTTTCCCGGTGTGGAAAGGAGTTAATAATAGCTCCCCGTCAGTATATGGCTTTAACTAGGAGCGGGCGACAAAAAAGGTGGTGGTGGACCAGAAGAAGGGAGGGAAGAAGGACAAAATGGCGGCGGGTGGAGACCAGGCAGCATGGAGGCAGTGGGCGGAGGAGCAACAGGAGGGCATACAGCGCTGCCTCAGAGAGATTAAAACGGACCTGCTAGAGCCGATGAAGGCTTCTATTGATAAGCTGCTGGAGACACAGACAGCCCAGGGGGTGGCGATCCGAGAGGCTCGACAAGAGATCTCTGACAATGAGGACGAGATCTTAGGACTGGCGGTAAAGGTGGAGGCGCACGAGGCGCTCCACAAGAGATGGCAGGAGCGGTCCGAGGAGATGGAGAATCGGTCGAGGCGGAAGAATCTGCGGATTCTGGGCCTCCCGGAGGGGCTGGAGGGGCCGGACGTGGGGGCCTATGTGGTCACCATGTTGAACTCGCTGATGGGAGCGGGGTCCTTCCAGGGGCCCCTGGAGCTGGAAGGGGCCCATAGAGTGTTGGCGAGGAGGCCCAAGGCTAACGAGCCTCCGCGGGCGGTGCTGGTGCGGTTCCATCGGTTCGTCGATTGGGAGTGTGTGCTCAGGTGGGCCAAGAAGGAGAGGAGCAGCAGGTGGGAGAACGCGGAGGTTCGGATATATCAGGACTGGAGTGCGGAGGTGGCAAAGAGGAGGGCCAGGTACAATCGAGCGAAGGCGGTGCTGCACAGGAAGGGGGTGAAGTTTGGCATGTTGCAGCCGGCGCGACTGTGGGTTACCTACAAGGACCGGCACCATTATTTTGAGTCTCCGGAGGAGGCGTGGGCCTTTGTTCAGGCTGAGAAGCTGGACACAGACTGAGGGTCGGGATGGGCGATTGGGGACTGCGGTGGATAAGTTATGCCTATTTTTTGGTTCGGGGGGGGGCGGGCCTTTGCATTGATTTGAGTTTCTTTTTCTCTGTGTTTTTCTCTTTCGGGTTGGGGAGGGTGGATGGGGCGGGTTGGGCACTGTTTTGGTTGGTGGCGGGGCCTGGTAGGTGGAGAACGTGGGCTTTTTCCCCGCGCCGAAGACGGGGGGGGCGGGGCCGGGGCGGGGAAACAAGGATTGTTTCCCACGCTTAGAACGGAGGGGGGAGGGGGAGAGCCTGTGGATGGGGAGCGGGAGAGGAGGGTGTGCCACACAATGGGAGGAGTCGAAGGGGAGGCGGGAGTGGCCGGGGTCAGCAGGAGTCAGCTGACTTGCAGATGTGCAATGGGGGGAGTAAACCAGCTAAGATGGGTCCTAGCCCTGGGGGGTGGGGTGGGGGTGGGGGGGTGGGGGGGGGGATCGAGTTGCTGCTGCTAAGGTTAAGGAGGAGCTGGAGCGAGTGGGGGGGGGGGGGGGCCGAGACGGGGGTATGCCGCTGTGGGGAACGGGCCGGGTTTGGGGTGCAGGCGCGTGGCTGGCCGAGGAGGGGTCATGGCTAGTCGGCGGGGGAGGGGGCGGGTAGCCCCCTGATCCGGCTGATAACCTGGAATGTAAGTGGACTGAATGGGCCGGTTAAGCGGGCCCTCGTGTTCGCGCACCTGAAGGGGCTCAAGGCGGATGTGGTTATGCTCCAGGAGACACACCTGAAGGTGGCAGACCAGGTACGACTGAGGAAAGGGTGGGTAGGTCAGGTGTTTCACTCGGGGCTAGATGCCAAAAATCGAGGGGTGGTGATCTTGGTGGGAAAGAAGGTGTCATTCGAGGCGTCGAGCATTGTGGCAGATAATGGCGGTAGGTACATAATGGTAAGTGGTAAGTTGCAGGGAGAGAGGGTGGTACTGGTCAATGTGTACGCTCCGAACTGGGACGATGCGGGTTTTATGTGACGTATGTTGGGTCGGATCCCAGACTTGGAAGTGGGGGGCCTGATAATGGGGGGAGACTTTAACACGGTGTTGGATTCGGCACTGGATCGCTCCAGGTCTAGGACGGGTAGGAAGCCGGCGGTGGCTAGAGTGTTGAGGGGATTTATGGACCAAATGGGAGGGGTGGACCCTTGGAGATTTGCAAGGCCGGGGGCTAGGGAATTTTCATCCTTCTCACATGTCCATAAGGCTTATTCTCAAATCGACTTTTTCATTTTGAGTAGGGCGCTGATAGCGAGAGTAGAGGATACCGAGTATTCGGCAATAGCCATTTCGGACCACGCCCCGCATTGGGTGGACTTGGAGATGGGGGAGGAGAGGGACCAGCGCCCGCTGTGGCGCTTGGAGGTGGGGCTGTTGGCGGACGAGGAGGTGAGCGAGCGGGTCCGAGTAAGTATAGAGAGGTACTTGGAGACCAACGACAACGGGGAGGTCCGAGTGGGGATGGTATGGGAGGCACTGAAGGCGGTGGTGAGGGGAGAGCTGATCTCCATTAGGGCCCACAAGGAGCGGAGGGAGCGGGGGGGAGAGGGAGAGGCTGGTGTGGGAGATGGTGAGGGTAGACAGGAGGTATGTGGAAGAGCCTGAGGAAGGATTGTTGAGGAAGAGGTGCAGCCTCCAGGCCGAATTCGACCTGGTGACCACCAGGAAGGTGGAGGTGCAGTGGAGGAAGGCCCAGGGGGCGGTCTAGGAGTATGGGGAAAAGGCAAGCCGGATGCTGGCGCATCAGCTTCGGAAGCGGGACGCAGCTAGGGAGATCGGGGGAGTTAAGGACAGGGGAGGGAGCGTGGTGCGGAGTGGGGTTGGCATCAATGGGGTCTTCAGGGACATCTACAAGGAATTGTACCGATCCGAGTCCCCACGGGAGGAGGGAGGAATGGGCCGTTTCCTGGACCAATTGAGGTTTCCAAAGGTGGAAGAGGGACTGGTGGCGGGACTGGGGGCCCCGATTGGGCTGGAGGAGCTGATCAAAGGGATAGGAAGCATGCAGGCGGGGAAGGCACCGGGGCCGGATGGTTTCCCGGTCGAGTTCTATAAAAAATATATGGACCTGTTGGGCCCGCTGTTAGTTAGGACTTTAATGAGGCGGGGGGGGGGGGGGGGGGTGCTTTACCCCCGACGATATCCCGGGCACTGATCTCCTTGATCCTGAAGCGGGACAAGGATCCCCTGTAATGTGGGTCTTACAGACCGATTTCCTTGCTAAATGTAGATGCCAAGGTGCTGGCGAAGGTCTTAGCCACGAGGATTGAGGATTGTGTGCCGCAGATCATCCATGAAGACCAGACGGGGTTTGTGAAGGAGAGACAGTTGAACGCGAATGTGCGGAGGCTTTTGAACGTTATCATGATGCCGGCGAGGGAGGGGGAGGCGGAGATAGTGGTGGCGATGGATGGTGAGAAAGCCTTCGATAGGTTAGAGTGGGGATACCTGTGGGAGGTCCTGAAGAGGTTTGGGTTTGGGGAGGGGTTTGTCAGGTGGGTTAGGCTGTTGTATGAGGTCCCGATGGCGAGTGTGGCCACAAATAGGAGGTCCGAGTACTTTTGGTTGCACCGAGGGACGAGACAGGAGTGTCCCCTGTCCCCCCTGCTCTTTGCACTGGCGATTGAACACCTGGCTATGGCACTGAGAGAGTCGAGGAACTGGAGGGGGTTGGTGCTGGGTGGGGAGGAGCATAGGGTGTCGCTTTATGCAGACGATCTGCTGCTGTATGTGGCGGACCCGGTGGGAGGAATGCCAGAGGTAATGGGGATCCTTAGGGAATTCGGGGACTTTTCGGGGTACAAGCTCAATATGGGGAAGAGCGAGCTGTTCGTAGTTCAGCTCGGGGACCAGGAGAGGGGGATTGGCAAGCTCCCACTAAAAAGGGCGGAGAGGAGCTTCAGATATTTGGGGGTCCAGGTGGCCAGGAGCTGGGGGGCCCTGCATAGGCTTAACTTTACAAGGCTGGTGGACCAAATGGAGGAGGAGTTCAAGAGGTGGGACGCGTTGCCGCTGTCCTTGGCGGGTAGGGTGCAGTCAATCAAAATGACGGTGCTCCCAAGGTTTTTGTTCCTGTTCCAGTGCCTCCCCGTGTTTATCCCGAAGGCCTTTTTCAGGCGGGTTAACAGGAGTATAATGGGGTTTGTGTGGGCGCGAGGGACTCCGAGGGTGAGAAGGGTGTTCCTGGAGCGGAGTAGAGATGGGGGGGGCTGGCGCTGCCCAACCTCTGTGGGTACTACTGGGCCGCAAATGTGACGATAGTGCACAAGTGGGCGATGGGGGGGGAGGGGGCTGCATGGAAGAGGCTGGAGATGGCGTCCTGTGTGGGTACGAATCTGGGGGCGCTGGCAACGGCGCCGCTGCCGCTCCCTCCAAGGAGGTATACCACGAGCCCGGTGGTGGTGGCGGCCCTCAAAATTTGGGGGCAGTGGAGGTGGCATAGGGGGAAGTTGGGGCCTCGGCGTGGACCCCATTATGGGGGAACCACCGGTTTGCCCCAGGAACAACAGGTGGAGGGTTTTCAGGGTGGCACAGGGCAGGGATCCGAAAGTTGGGGGACCTGTTTGTGGACGGGAAGTTCACGAGCTTGGGTGAGCTGGAGGAGAAGTACGGGCTCCACCCGGGGAACACCTTCAGGTACTTACAGGTAAGGGCGTTTGCCAGAGGGCAGGTGGTGGAATTCCCGCGGCTACTGCCACACACAGTACAGGGCAGGGTGCTCTCGGGGGGGTGGGTGGGAGTGGGGAAGATCTCGGAAACTTACCAGGTGATGCAGGAGGAGGAGGAGGCCTTGGTGGTGGAGATGAAAGGTAAGTGGGAGGAGGAGTTGGGAGAGGAGATCGAAGAGGGGACATGGGCAGATGACGTGGAGGGTGAATTCATCCTCTTCGTGCGCGAGGCTTAGCCTCATACAGTTTAAGGTGCTGTACAGGGCACACATGACCGGGACAAGGATGAGCCGGTTCTTTGGGGGTGAGGACAGGTGTGTTAGGTGCTCAGGGAGCCCAGCAAATCACACCCATATGTTCTAGGCATGCCCAGCGCTGGAGGAATTTTGGAAGGGCGTAGCGAGGACGGAGTCGAGGGTAGTAGGATCCAGGGTCAGACCGGGCTGGGGGCTCGCAATATTTGGGGTGGCAGAGGAGCCGGGAGTGCAGGAGGCGAAAGAGGCTGGAATTCTGGCCTTTGCGTCCCTGGTAGCTCGGCGAAGGATTCTCCTTCAGTGGAAAGATGCGAGGCCCCCAAGCGTGGAATCCTGGATCAGCGATGTGGCAGGGTTCATTAAATTGGAGAGGGTGAAATTCGCCTTGAGAGGGTCGGTACAAGGGCTCTTTAGACGGTGGCAACCGTTCTTAGACTTTCTGGCAGAATGATAGACACTGGTCAATGGCAGCAGCAGCTCGTGGGGGGGGGGGGGGTTACTTTATTTTTGTTTATGTTATTTACACTGGAGAGTTTGAGGCGGTGTATACACCTGTTGTGTTAAGTCGGGGTGTGAATGTTAATTTATTATTTATGTAAGGTGGGGTGGGAGGGGTTTGGGGGGTTGCTTTTTTAGATTGTGTTTTGTACTTAACCCTGTTGGGTTCTTTTTTCTTTCTCATTTTGTTAGTGATATTTTATGAAAACCTTTAATAAAAAATGTTTAATTTTAAAAAAATGATTCTACAGTTGCCTATATTGAAACCTCTGCGCTCAAATCACTTTCTCAAAACCTAGTCCTCAGGTTGTTGAATCCTTCTGCTACCACTTAGTCTGCCTCTGCCTGTAAGCATCGCAGAACACTTTATTAAATGAACCGTATAAATGCAACTTGTTATTTTTGTTTTAAGTAGTGCAATTCCTCCACACATCCATGCCCAATTATCCTTTATCCAAACTTCTCTTTCAGCTACTTAATGTTCCAACAGGGTACGCTTTTAAACTAGGCTGAAGCGAAATTTTGTCTCAATGCCCAGGAAAGATGGAAAAGTCCTCAACTATTAAGAGCACTTCATTAACTTCATAATAATAATCTTTATTGTCACAAGGAGGCTTACATTAACACTGCAATGAAGTTACTGTGGACAGCCCCTAGTCACCACATTCCGGCACCTGTTCAGGTACACAGAGGGTGAATTTAGAATGTCCGAATTACCTATCAGCACGTCTTTCAGGATTTGTGGGAGGAAACCGGAGCACCCGGAGGAAACCCACGCAGACACAGGGAGAACGTGCAGACTCCGCACAGACAGTGACCCAAACCGGGAATCGAACCTGGGACCCTGGACCTGTGAAGCAAGTGCTAACCACTGTGCTAATATGCCACCCTATTTCACATTTCTCCGCATTGAACTTCATCTGACACCTGTCTGCCCATTCCACCAACTTGCCTATGTCCTTTTGAAATCCTCTTCATAGTTCACAACCCTACCGAATGTTGCACTCATCCATAAACTTTGAAATCTTGTCCTGCACATCAAGGCCCAGGTCAACACTGACCCCTGGGGAACTCCACTACAAACCTTCCTTCAACCTGAAAACATCCATTAACCTCCACTCTCTGCTTCCTGTCACTGGGCCAATTCCATATCCAGTTGCTACTGCCCCTTCTCTGGAGCTTGTTAACTTTGCCCAAAATATGTTGTGTGACACTGGGGTCAAGCGCCTTTTTGGGAGTAAGTGTGCAGTGCGATCTGTTGAAAGATGGATCAAATTGAAAGCATCCCTTCACCAGTTTAAAAAGGCGGGGTCACAAACCACGACCAGTTCCCCATTCACTCGGGGCTGCTTTTGAAGAGTTGGAGCATCTCTGATGGCAATCGCTATAGGGGTCGCTGCAGTTCTGTCTCAGCTTCATCACATGGCTCAAGCTGGTGGTTAGTGTCAGAGTTTGAGTCCTGACTTAAAGATGAGTGAGTGCGCCAGCTGTAAGCTGAATAAATGATTGCTCGCCTTGAACGCTTAAAGAGCATTGCGATTTCCCCCCCCCCCCCCCCAACCCAACCTTACTTGAGAAGCGACATTATGCGATGCAATATATGTGTTGGAACCAATGCCGGACAATGCTGCTGTTGCATTAGGAATATTCGCTTCAGGGAAACCGACAGGCACATGACACAGAAATCCAGAAGCAATAGCTCACTTTTCCAAGGTTTCTTTTTCTGAGTGAGTATCCTATTCAGCAATCGTTTATGCATTGCACAGTTTCCTAGCAATAAGACCAACCGTTTTGAATTGAGCCTGAACAGAGAGGCGAAGTTTTTGTTTTAACCTGTTCACCCTTGTCTTCATGTTATAAAGACTAGTTAATTCCATGGCGTGTGTCGGTGAACTGTTCGGGGGGGGGGGAGGTGGAATGTCGCCAGGTAGCTGATCCAAACATTAACTCTTCACTCTTATTTCTCTCGCGCGTGTGTTTGCATTAGACAGGGCGAGATGTGCTGTGCATGTTTTTGGGGGGGGAGGCGGGGGAGGAGTATGTACATAGAAAACGTCCCGATGCTGTGATGAGATGCATATGTAAAAGCAGTAGAATTTTTTTTTTCAAATTGCATTGTTGCGTTGAACATTTTAGATTAGAAATCGGAGAGGATTTGTTTTGGGCAAATATGTAACGTGACCTCAATGAACGCTGTAAAATAAGCCCCCACCCCACTCTGGTCACTAGGTTACAGTGAGCACCCAGATGATTTAAGATGCCATCAGCCAGCAAGCATTTCTCTCCAGTGTTTTGCTGAAATCAGAAGATGTCGCTCGAACTTCAAACTGTCAAAATTGTCTTGTCTTTAGGATCTTAATAAAACTGGTGCAATCGCACTATCTCGACAATTCTCCGCGTTTTTTTTCATCTGCAGCTGTTGCCTGCTGGTGCATTGTTCCACTTCCACCTCCCATGTTTCTTCAGTGAATTTGTTCATTTGCCTATTTATAACCAGACCTAAAACAAACGATCAGGTGTTCACTATTGCAAAAATATTTTCCGCTTCTGTACAATTGAATCGGTTTTCCCAATCAAATCATTCAGTTTCAGTAATTTTGAGGTCTGGAAATAGAAAAACGTAGCTCGCGCGCGAGGAAAAAGATTAGACCCCAAAAAACAGGCCTTTCGGCCCAACTGGGCCATGTGGGTGTTTATGCTGAAAGTAACTTGCTCCCATCCTACTTAATCCTATCTACAAAAGCATACCCCTTTCTCCTTCGTGCACTTAACTTCGCTTCTCCTCAACCCATCTACCCCATGTGACGGCAAATTCTAACTTCTCTCTTTCAAACTGCTTTGTAATTTTAGAGATTTTTTAAAAATTGGGGTTCCCCCCCACCCATCTCGGAGTTGTCTGTACTAAAGAAGAGGCCAAGCCTATTCTAGGAGTTCAAACAAATGGCTGAAGCAAAATATGTTTCCTGATTTAGGTGACCAGAAGATAAGAAAGCATGTCAGTTTGAGGAGAGCGGGGATTGTCCATTGTGTTTTTCACCCTGGAAGATTAGTCAAGTTGTTTTTTTATGTCAGTTTCAGGATTATGTAAGTTATACACGGAGACTGTTAAACCCACTTTGCCAACCATGGGTTACATCAGAGCAAGAAAATGAAGGGCAGAGTTCAGTCCATGAATATCTGGGAATAAACCATACAGGTGGAAATTAAATAGCTGTATAATGCTCACCCCAGCAGGAAAGAAAATTGTGACAACTGTGAGAATCTGAATGTGGACTTCAACTGGTATGTATCTGAAAAATGCTGAGAAGATTAGTGTCCAGGGATTTGCAGGTTAGGTGGGATTACGGGGATGGAGTGGGCCAAGGTAAGCTGCTCTTTCAGAGGTTCGGTGCAGTCTCGATGGGCCAAATGGCCTCCTGCCCTGTAGGGATTCTATGGTTACGGAAATAATTATGTTTCGGCTCAATTGTGAGAACAAGAACACAGAAATATTCTCTGAAAACATCAAACGGAGAAAGACAGATGAGAAGCTGGGGGAAAACTGAACTATTTGGGAACTTTACGGCTTGAACTAATGGCATAATTTTCTGGTGTATAAAACGCTTTTGTCTGAAATTCCATCTTCGTTATTTAAGCAGGGGCATTAATTCATTGAAAAATAAATGTGGTGAATGTTTTTAACACTAAGCTAGTTTGCATTTATTAATTATATCCTCACTTATTGATTTTGAGATGCCCTCACATTATATGGTGTCATATAAAGGCACATCCTTCCAAATCACATCCTATAGTTTCATCGTATCTCTACTTTATGCATTGCCAATTTATACTTTTTGTGGAGTTTAATTTGTTACGGCATGTCACACTTGTAAGATAAAAATATACTTATTCAAGATGTGTACACTCTTTAATTGGAGGCTGTTGGCCTAATTCATTCCTTCTCTCGATCTCCCTTGTCCACTTTCTTCTATGGCCTACTTGTAGGTCACTTCCAGTATAGCTCGGAGGTAATTATCAAGAAGCAGACAAGAGTGAAGACACTGTTAATGGTGGTGCCGTGTTGCCAGTCTCCAATGTGTTACTATAGTGATGTGCTACATTGAAGGCAGAATGGATTTTAGGACCTACAACAGGAATTGGTGCTAAATATGTAACACTGAATAAAATATTTTTCTTTCCAGAATTTTAGGAAACCTTAAATCAAAAAATCATTTAAAAATCCAGACTTCACTGCTGTATGTTAGAAATTACTGTTGGTGGTATTAACAAATGAACAATTAACAATTTTGGACAAAATTCCGCTCTTTGCCGAATTACATTTTAAATCAGTTGGTGTCTTCATTATAATACTGGAATTAAAAGTCAAGTCCAAATCTTCAAGTATTTTTACAAAATCGCCCACAATAATTCTGGGATGGGATTTATTTTGATTACTGTTCATTTATTTTTTTTAAAATTGAAGCTTTTTGTTCATACATTGAAAAACATTTATGTAAAACTAGAAATTAATACAACCATACAGTGTAAGCAAGATGTTTTCCTGTAACAAAATGTATCTTAAAGTCAAAATTTGAAATCACTTTACATTAGTATAACGTAATGGAAAAAATGATGCATTGTTGCTTTCATAGTGAGAACATACAAACATATGTATGACAATACGAATTGGGAGCAGGAGTAGGCCACTCTCCTCTCGAGCCTGCTGCATCATTCAGAAAGGTCACGGCTGATCTGATTGTAACTACAACCGCACGTTCCTGCCTATCCCCGGCAACCTTTCACCCACTCGTTAATTAAGAATCTATCTGGATTTGCCTTAAAATATTCTGCGCCCACTGCCTTTTGAGGAAGAGAGTTCCAGAGACTCATGGCCCTCTTTTTTTTTTCTCTTTTTAAAAAATAAATTTAGATTACCTAATTATTTTTTCCAATTAAGGGGCAATTTAGTGTGGCCAATCCACCTACTCTGCACATTTTTGGGTTGTGGGAGCGAAACCCACGCAGACACGGGGAGAATGTGCAAACTCCACACGGACAGTGACCCAGAGCCGGGATCGAGCCTGGGACCTCAGCGCCGTGAGGCAGCTGTGCTAATCACTAGGCCACCGTGCTGCCCTACTCATGGCCCTCTTGAGAGAAAATGTTTCTCCTCCCCTCAATCTTAAATAAGCAACTCCTTATTTGAGAGAAGAACATTCTCCTCATCTCCATCTTAAACAAACAACCCCTTATTTTTAAACAGTGGTGACCCCAGTTCTAAATTCTCTGAAAAGAGAAATGCAGAGTTACTCATCACCACAAGTGTAGATCTTGTCAATTTCTAAAGTAATGTGAAGATACATTTTGATGGAATTTCAAAAAGCACAAGAAATTAATTTTAAGAATTCTATGTTGAAAGTCATCCATCTACTGGATTTGCATATCCTCCCTTGAAGATTATTTGTTAGTAAAATTTATACAGAACTTGAACCGCCGAAGAAAGCCACCAGCTTATTATTCCTGAGCTGCTGTTAGCCCTTTATCTGGAGTTCATTGATTCTAATTAAATTCCTGACTTTTCTGTCACTTTTATACTCTTTTCTTTCAAATACTTCTCGAGTCCCCTTTTTAAATTGAGCTATAATCCGTGCTTTTAAACCACTTGTAAAGATATGGAAATATTTCATTTTCTTAATTTTTGTCATTCACCGAACTCTATTTAGCTTCATCCAGATTACAAGAATCATACTTTTTATCCAGAAATGTAGTATGTGCAGCATTGTCTTTTTGATACATGCTGTTCCCTGCATTCCTATGGAAGAAGGGCTTCATTCTACTCGTGACAGCCACTCATTGATTGAAGTTTTGGATCATTAATGAGGAGATGTCATTTGGATCTGAGTTCACTCAAGGTTTAAGGTTCATGGGGCATAGGTTAGGAGTCTTTTAAACGAAAAGGTAATCTGTAGTCATACTGCAGATTTGAGTTGGCCTTATGAAGACCATAAGGAAGATCCGCAAACGCTCAGCGACATGTAAGAAAGCTAATTGCCATTTGAAGCTCTGTAGAGTTTACAATAATGTCTTCGTTAGGTTTCAGAAACAGCCAAGTTAAAGGAGTTGAAGAGTTGAATTGTGAGAAAACTGGATACAATCTTGTGTTCTTTCTCGTTCTTTAAAATCAACTGCTGTAGCATGGTATTTAGTATCTTGTTTCACAGAAAAAGTGCACGTCTCCTTAAAAAGAAGTGACCAGGTATCAGTGACAAAAAGCTACTGTTAAAATATTGGCTGAGTTTGAATGTTGTGATGAGTTAATGTTTGGTCTTTGTGAAAGTAGAAAAGTAGCTGATGCTTTGTTGCTTATGATTTCTTTTATTCTTGCATGGAATGTGGGCCAGCATTTGTTGCCATCCCTAATTGCCCTTGAGGGAGTAGTAAGTATCAGTCAGGCCTTTCTTAAAGTATATTAGCGATGGGTTTTTACAAAAATCGACAATGGTTTCATGCCCATTATTAGACTTTTAATTCCAGATTTGTTTAATTCATTCAAATTTCATCATATGCGATTCGAACCTGGGTCCCCCGAGCACTACCCTGGGTCTCTGGATTACTAGTTCCGTGACAATGCCATTATGCCACCACCTCAACTTTATGATATCAATTACATTTTGCTTTTGTAAAATAAGTAAGCAACCAGGTGGGGCAAACCAGAGACGGTGAATGAGTGCAATCAGCATTAAATCCAACGACGTGCAGGTTAGGTGGATTGGCCATGATAAATTGCCCTTGGTGTCCAAAAAGGTTAGGTGGGGTTACGGGGATAGGGTGGAGGCGTGGGCTTAAGTGGGGTGCTCTTTCCAAGGGCAGGTACAGACTCGATGGGCCGAATGCCCTCCTTCTGCACTGTAAATTCTATGATTCTAAATAAGATATAAACTTTCGGTTGGTTACAAAATGCAGATTATAGGCCATGTGATAATGAAAGAATCCAAAAACATGAGTTTACTTCAATTAGAATAATGATTATTTCACATTAGCTGAAGAAGTTGAAAATTGGATTATCTAAGTACTATGTTAAAGATCTGCTTAGTGTTAATTTCTGCCGCTGAAAACTAATGGCTACAACCATACAAACATTCAAACCTATGTTGAATGTTATCACCCAGCTGGTATGTGTTTTATGCTTCACATGTGCTTCTACCTATTTTAAGGAAGCCATCTCATTTCAGTTCCCTCTCAATGCCCAAGTTCTGTGCTGTCAAAACAATGTGTAAGAAACCAATAATGTTTGTGAAAATGAATTCCGAAGAATATATCAATAATCTTTGTTAGTGTCACAAGTAGGCTTATATTAACATTGCAATGAAGTTACTGTGAAAATCCTCTAGTCGCCACACTCCGGCGCCTGTTCAGGCACACTGAGGGAGAATTCAGAATGTCTAAATCATCTAACAGCACGTCTTTTGGGACTTGTGGAAGGAAACCGGAGCTCCCGGAGGAAACCCACGCAGACATGGGGAGAACGTGCAGACTCCGCACAGCCAGTGACCCAAATTGGGAATCAAATCTGAGTCCCTGGTGCTGTGAAGCAACAGTGCTAACCACTGTGCTACCATGCATAAATGATCAAAAAGGGTTGTTTAGATTTCCATAGCTGCTATAAAATGCATAAGTGTCAGTCTTCACTATCGTCTCCCAGAAAATGTTTTTTCAAAGAGAAATAAAAATCGTCTGGTTTTTTTCTCGGCATAAAATACTGAGTTTTATTGAGCAATTCACCTCTGTTAAGTATTCATTAAATTAATTGCATATGTGGCTGGTAGATTGCAGTGACAGGTCATTCTGGAGTATTAATCAATGAAAATATAGCAAACATTCTTACTTTTACACCAAATGTACTAGAATTCTTGGGTCTCCCTGTGTCTGTGTGGGTTTCCTCCGGGTGCTCTGGTTTCCTCCCACAAGACACGAAAGACGTGCTGTTAGGTGAATTGGACATTCTGAATTCTCCCTCGGTGTACCCGAACAGGCGCCGGAATGTCGTTTTTCACAATAACTTCATTACAGTGTTAATGTAAGCCTACTTGTGACAATAAAGATGATTTAATTTAAAAATTCTGTATCTATGATCATTATGAAGACTGATTCATAATTTTGTGCAGTTTAAATATGAATATCTAAAAACTGGTTGGAGTTCTGAAGCTCCAGGTTGTTAGCTTCACAAAAACTGGTTCCTGGTGTCTGGTCCACCATTGCAACTCACTAACTGGCGTGTAGTTGCTGCTTTTGGATGGTAGATGGGAGCTAAACCTGCCACTGAAAGAAGTCTTGCCCATTGTAGTCTTCAACGCCCTTTTACAAAATAAGTAACTTTATTGAAGCCTACTTGTGACAAGTGATTATTATTATCAGCTGTCAATTTCTGCCAGTCAACCTCTCTAGCACTAAAAATGAGCTAGTTCAGAAAGTACTCTCATTTCTTGAGGTTCTAATTGTTGTTCGAGCTTCTAAAAATATAAAAATTAAAGTTGGAAAAATATAACTCTTTTGTCAATTTAAATATATTTTTTTAAACTCCAATAATTAAGGGTCAGTTTACCTTGGCCAATCCACCTATCCTGCACATCTTTGGGTAATAGGGCTTCTCTCAACGCGCCAGCCCCGACGCAACATGGCGCGGGAGTTCAGGGGCCGGTGCTTAAGAAAATAGACCCAGGTAGCGAGAGGCTGACCCACCGATCAGTGGGCCCCAATCGCAAGCTAGGCCCCATCGGAGGCCCCCCCGACTTTGCGCGCAGAGTTCCCGCCGGCTGCGACCAGGTGTGGACGGCTCCGGTGGGATTCTGCCTTTTTAGAGCGGCCGCTGGGCTCATCTGGGCCGGAGAATTGGCGGCCTGGCCGCGTAGAGCGGCCCGCGAGCGGCGGCGGCTAAACGCGCCGGCGCCATTGGCGGCTATTCTCCGCAGCATGCCGGCGTCGGGGCGGCATGGTGCAGTTGCAGGGATTCACCGGCCCGGCGCAGGGCTGGGAGAATCCCGCCCCCTGAGTCATACAGCACAGAAAAGACCATTGGGTCCATCGCGTCTGCACTGGTCAGAAACAGCCACCTAACCCTCCATCTCCTATTTTTCTTCCTTTTTCTGATTTGAAACTTCATTCCCCCACTCTAGTATACACTTCCTTCTCTGTATCTAAGCTGTTCATTTCCCAGCCCTTCAGAGGAAAAAGGCCCAGAGTTCCTAAGGCAGGTGCACAGAGTTGGGATAATTCCTGGCTCATAGACACATACATGATACATAGAAGATAGGAGGAGGCCTTTTGGCCCTTCGAACCTGCTCTGCCATTTAACACGATCATGGCTGATCATTCAACTCAATAGCCTAATCCTGATTTCTCCTCATAACCGCTGATCGTATATGCCCCAAGTGCTATATCCAGCCGCCTCTTGAATATATTCAAAGTTTTAGCATCAACTACTTCCTGTGGTAATGGATTCCACAGGCTCACCACTCTTTGGGTGAAGAAATGTCTCCTCATCTCTGTCCGAAATGGTTTACGCTGAATCCTCAGACTGTGATCCCTGGTTCTGGACCCACCCACCAACGGGAACATCTACCCTGCATCTACCCTGTCTAGTCCTGTTAGAATTTTATAAGTCTCTATGAGATCCCCCCCTCATTCTTCTGAACTCCAGCGAGAACAATCCTAACCTAGTCAATCTCTCCTCATATGACAGTCCCGCCATCTCTGGAATCAGTCTGCTACACCTTTGCAGCACTCCCTCGAGAGCACGAACATCCTTCCTCAGAAAAGGAAACCAAAATTGCACACACTATTCTAGGTGTGACCTCACCAAGGTCCTGTATAATTGCAACTTCCCTGCTCCTGTACTCTAAACCTCTCGCAATGGAGGCCAACATACCATTAGCCTTCTTTACCACCTGCATACTTACCTTCAGTGACTGGTGCACAAGGGCACCAAGGTCCTGCTGCACACTCCACTTTCCCAATTTACAATTATTCAGGTAAAAATCTGCCTTCCTGTTTTTGCTTCCAAGTGAATAACCTCGCACTTATCCAAATTATACTGCTCTGTGCACCCGCCTTGGGTGAAGCAGCACCAATTGCCTGGATTTTCTTCTGTGAGGGTGAGTGCAAGCTCAAGTCAAGCCTGCACCCGCCGCCCCCCACCTCCCCACTCCAGGAAGGTGCCCGCTGTGTACTGAGGTGGGCATGATTAAAAGGTGATCTGTGCTCTGGGAGTTTGTCTTAGTTGTAATAGCAAGCCCTCAGTCACACAATCCTCATGCCCCCACCCACTGCCTTGGCCTCTTCTAGCCCCTGTGCCAACCCATGGACTCCCATGCACCACCCTTTACCCTTGCACTCTCCATGCCAGCTCACGCAGTATCCATCATGGGAAAACCTCAGGAGCTAAGTTGAGGTGAAATAAAATAAAGTTCTAAGAGCTACTACAGACTTCACTATATAAAAAAACATTGGTTTTGATAAAAGCCTATTCAATACATGTAAATTCCATCAAGTATTTAATCCCTTATACCAAATATTTGCATTCATAACCCCTCATCAGAGACAGTTAATCCATTTATAACCTTTTGGAGTTGTCAATCAACTGTGAACTGAATATAAACTTCCCACCCCGACTCCCACACTATCACTGATAATGATGAGCTTGTGGAAGCAGTCAAGCAGTAATAGTACTATTTCGAGAGCCATCAGGCCTATTATTTTTATTCTGTCAACCAATTGCTATTGAACTTGCTTGCATCTGGGCAGCACGGTGGCACAGTGGTTAGCACAGCTGCCTCATGGGTTCGATCCCGGCTCTGTCCGTGTGGAGTTTGCACATTCTCCCTGTGTTAAGTGTGTTTTGCCCCCACAACCCAAAGATGTGCAGGGTAGGTGGATTGGTCATGCTAAATTGCCCCTTAATTTGGAAAAAATGAACTGGGTACTCAAATTTATTTTAAAAAGCAATTGCTTGCACCAATTTTATTTCTCAACGCAACAGGTGGTAGTTTTTTTCTTAACAATTTAATGGACTGGGTATTTAAATAACTTGACAGTTCTATGGACCTTACTGACGTTTCAGTCACAGAGTTCAAATGTCCCTGCTGGGTTTGGGTTTCCCCTGTGTGTGAATCACGACCTGCCTCCTTCCCTTCCCTCCCCCACACCCCCAGCGAAAACAGAATCTGCCACAAATGTGGACAGGATCTCTTTACCCAGGGTCCCAGCACCATTTTGGATATGGCACAGAATCTCCATGATTCTGAAAATACAGGCCATGGAGTTGCTTTTCCTGTTCACTTGGCTCCCAGATGACCGGTTTTCCTTGCTGAAATGCTATCTTAAACTTTCAGCTATTTACCTTGCAAAACATTCTAACACCTATGTGCATTTAACTTATAAGAGACGTCATTCCGAGCAATATAGACGTCATTCCTCACAAATTATCGCTCATTATTAATATAGCTTGATTCACCACAAAATCCCCCAAAATCTGGCCATTTAGCTCATTTTAGCTACGCCAATTAGGAAAGATTTATATTTCTGAATTACCCGGATCCAACTGTTTCTTAAAGATTTTTCCACTAACTTGCTTAAAAATGCAATTCGGAAGTAAATCGCTTTTTTTAATATGAAGAGATCCCAAACAGAAATCCTAAAATTGGCCTTTTACTTCGTCAAAGCTTGAACCTGTGTTCCTTGTCCTACTGCAGGACAGTTACTTTTGTACCGTCTAGTGCAGGCATTTTCAAACTCGGGGGCGCGACCCGCGGGTGGGTCGCAGGCGGGTGTTGGGAGGGTCGTGGAGCCGTCTGTCGCGGCGCTCCCGATCGTGCAAATCTGCGCGCAACAGCCGCAGCAGCCGGCTGTTTAAAAACGCCGGCTGCAAGCGGCCTTGAAAATGGCCGCAAACATGTTTAAAAAAAAAAACAAATGTGACCGCACAGCGCATGCGTGCCAGATCATCGGCACGCATGCGCAACACGATCCGCATGCACACCGATGATCGGGCACACATATGCAGTGCGGCCGCTTTTTTGTTTAAACGGTCGCAGCTTTTTGTTTTACAAGTTCGGGGGGGGGGGGTTTATTCATTTATTTTATTCATTTAATTTTTATTTTTTTCATTTATTTTATTTTATTTTTTATTTTTTTTACAAGTTCGGGGGGCGGGGGTTTATTTGATAAAATTTTACCGGGAAAAAATGCAGAACTTTGGACAGATGGAGACTCCATACTTTCCGACACCGGAAGGCTTCACCTTCATCCAACAGGTTCCATTGGAGGAGCGTGTACGAGGGCCAAAGGGACCCAAAACCATTTCCTCCATTTTTGTCAGCAGCAAACAAGGTGAGAGAAAATGGTGGGTCGCGCAGGTCGGCCGGCGTGGGTCGCGAAGGTCGGCTGGCATGGGTCCCGAAGGTTGGCCGGTTGGTAAAAATGGGTCCCCGGAATAAAAGTTTGAAGAACACTGGTCCAGAGTACGTGCCTGGTTCCATTCCTATCTGTCTAATTATTGCCAGAGAGCCATCTGCAATGGCTTCTCTTCACACTCCTCGGTTGTTACCTCATAATGTCCACTAAAGGTCTAAACTTGACCCCCTCTTTCCCCCCCCCCCCCCCCCATCCTATTTTTCATCACCATGCTACCCTTCTGGTCTAAAAACACAGCATTAGTTTCAACATATACGCTCATGTCCCCAAACTCTACCTTAGCACCACCTCTCACAATTATCTCTAAATTGCCACACTGCCTGGCCAACATCCAGTGCTGGATGAACAGAAATGTCTTCCTATTAAATAATAGGAAGGCCAAAGCCATTAAAAAGCTCAATTTCTTAGCTACTAACTCTATCCCAGTCCCTGACTGAGAAAGAACTGGACTGTTCACAACCTTAGTATTATGGTTGACCAGAGAATGTGCTTCAAAACATGCACTCCATCACCTAAGACCACCTATTTCTACTTGTGTTACCTAGCCTGACCATCCCTGTCTCCGCTCATCTACTACCAAAACTTGGCAGGCCTTAATTCACCTCTAGGCTTGACTGTTGGCTGGCCTTTCACGTTCTACTCCTTTAAACCTGAGGTCATCCAAATTTCTTCTATATGTCCTAAATTGCAACAAGTCCTGTTTGCTTATCATCCCTGTGCTCACAGGCTCCTAGGTAAGATAAAATTTGCGGGCAGGTTTCTCCGTCCCGCCGCACCAGGGATAGCACGCCGTTGAGATTCTCCGTTTCGCCGGCTAATCAATGGGATTTTCCATTTTGGGGCAGTCCCAAGCCATCAGGAAACGGGCTGCCAGCAAAACGGAGAATCCCGACAGTGGTCAATTCAGCCCCTCTTTGTTTTCAAATCCTTGCCTCATCCAATCTCTGTAATCTCCTCCAGCCCCTCAATCCTCCCAAGAGATCTGTTTTCCTCCAATTCCAGCTTCCTGAGCAACCCTGTTTTTAATCACTCCACCACAAATGCTCAATTTCCTTCCTAAACCACTCCACTTCACTTTCTTCCCTTAAGATGCTCTTTAAAACCTACATCTTTGACCAAGCATTTGTTTATTTGACCTAATGTCTCCTTATGTCACTCGGGGCAGGAATTACTGGCTGTTCACGCCGGCAGGAAATTCCGGTCCCACGTCGACGCGTGGGACTTCCGGTGATGAGGGGTGCAGTCAACAGGACATCCCGTTGACAATGGCGGGACCAGTAGATCCGCTGGCTGGCTGTCTCGGGGTGGTCGATAAATCCCACTCTCAATGTCAAATTGTACCTTAACACCTGTGAGGCACCTTGCAAAGTTACATTGCAGCCGAGATTTTCCACACACCCTAACGCGTATTTCATGCCATTAGCCGGCAGCAGGATCTTCTGGTCCCATCGTTGTCAATAGGGTTTTCCGTTGAATGCACCCCTTGATGCTGTGAAACCCACTGTGTGGGTGCATTGCTGACAGGACTGGAAGGTCCCCCTGGCAAATTCCGGCCTGCGTAAACATCAGTTGTAGTTGCTGTTGTATGTTGTGTAGTCACCTCTGCAAGGTCTCCTCTCAATTGCCTCTTTCGAGGCTGATGAACCCAGTCTTGTGAGATATTCCTCAGCAAAATCTGGTGTTGTTTGGAGGATGTGCGTAATGCTGGGTTATTGATTTTTTTTTTTAAAGATAGGAATATTGAGTGACATGGGTTATTTGAATTCAGCCAAGATCGATGGTTTGAAATAACCGTGTCCACCAGCTGTCGACATTGTAGCTTTTAGTAATCTTTTAATCCGTTTCCTAAGTTGTAAAATTGGGTATTTGCTTAAGAATCTGCTTGCACCAGTAAAATTATAGCAGCATTAAAGACTATAGGAATTAGAAAACAATGAGGACCCATTCTGGCATGGGATTACATTGTGAGCGGAGAGACAGTCTCCTTCTTTGAATATTTTCATTGCTTTTTTGCAGTGTTTGGCTTGCATCAACTAAATAAAATAGGTAACGCTCTGCGGTACTGAAGCTCTCAAAATTAAGCTGACAGCACCCAGCTCTATCTCTCCAGCACGGTTCCTGATCCCTGCACTGTCTGTGTTGTCAGATTTCCTGCCTGACATGCTGCCCTGGGTGAGTTGCAGTTCAGTATGGTTAAATACTGGAAAGACCAGAGCCATCATTTTTGCTCCCAACCTGAATCCTGTATCTGATGCCATCCTCTTCCCAGGCACTGTTTCAGAATTTGTTTTCAAATCCTGGGGTCTTATCTGACCTCCAACTGAGATTCTGACCCCCATCACAAATACCTATTTTCGCTTCCTTCACCTCAGCCCCTCTGCCACTGAAACCCTCATCCATGCCTTTGTCACTCCCAGGCTTGCCCCATACTCCACCTTCAAAATTTCCATTTTCATATTTAAATCCCCCATGGCCCTTCTCTCTATATTCCATGTCTGACCCATAACCTCGCACCCACCCTGGCTTTGGCGCCCCTTGTCTGCTCCGCCTTAATCACAATGTTGATGGCTATGCCGTCAGCTGTATCACCCCACACTCTGGAATCCTTTCCCATACCCTGTTGCCTCTCGATTTCCCTCCCCTCCTTTCAGACTTGCGTAATAATACAAAAGAATCTCTTCGACCAAGCCTTCTAATATTTGGTTCGACATCCATTTTCTCTGACTATGCCTCTGTATATACCTCTGTAGTTTTGTCAAAGGCGCTCTATGAATGCAAGTTGTTGTTACTGTTGCAAAACCTTTTATAATACACACAATGTTTAGCACGGTGAGCTAAACAGCTGGTTTGTAATGTAGAAAAAGGCCAGCAGCGCAAGTTCAATTTCCATACCGGCCTCCCTGAACAGGCGCCAGTATGTGGCGACTAGGGGCTTTTCACAGTAATTTCATTGAAGCCTACTTGTGACAATAAGTGATTATTATTATTATTATTATTACAAGGCTAGAGAGTATAGTGTGATGTTCAGTCCACAGTGGTTATCAGCAAATATTACTGTGCTAATGATATGAGAGGGAAGGAGTGCTGCAAAATTACAGGGAAAGCCAAATTAGAGAGAGACTCTTGAATCTTAATCGTGGCCATACCTGGTGAAATTGGGGAACAGACTTGGGAGTGGAGATGGTCTTGAATGCTTTAAAAAGATAATCAAAATCACAAACATTGCAGACAGCTTCCAAGGTCACTCCTTAGCGCAGTTTTGTCAAGCAGGTATTGCTGACTATTAAGGGGATCAGGAGTTTGAGGAGAAGGCAGGAGAATGGGAATGAGAAACCTATCGGCCATTCCTTCTAAATGGTTAATGGCGGAGCAGGCTCGATGGGCCAAATGGCCTAATGCTGCTCCTCTGTCTTATGGTCTTGTGACTCGCCACAAATGTGGCGAAGTGACACCATTTTAGCCACAGGCATTGACTTTGGTTGAAAGCACCTCCTATACATTCACACAACATACTGCATTTCACATGTATATTTATCAAACACCAATCACTGCTAATCAACTAATGATAAGAAAAGTTTTTTATTTTGCCCTACAATGTTACTAAAATAAAATGCACACAGTTCACATGCATGCAATATGCAAATACATGAATTAAGATCACATGCCTCTCAATGATTCATTTTTTAAAAATGTACTGTTCAGAAATGCATGTTAGCCACATCTAGATTCCTAATTAGGCGCACGTGGCTTGTGGCTAACACAGTGGACAACAGTGCTTTAGCATCTGTTATTTATAATGTAAGCAGATCTTTTGTAGTGTTGCCAAACGTAGGCCTGGAGCACAGCAGTGGACTTAGAAATTCTGACACAATTAACACATGTTGGCCAGCGGGGTGGAATTTCAGGTTAAGTCCCTTCCCAGGCTCACTGAGGAATTCCAACCCAGGGCAGGTGTTTCTTTTGCCCACCCTGTTTTATCATAGCTTTTGAGGATAAGACAGGTGGAAGGCCAAACTCCTCTGGAAATCTCAACAGATCTGCTCTGCAGACATCCCAGCATGAAGCAAGCAGACTTGCTCTAAGTCAACTATGAAATGAAAATCGCTTATTGTCACAAGTGGGCTTCAATGAAGTTACTGTGAAAAGCCCCTAGTCGCCACATTCTGGTGCCTGTTCGGGGAGGCTGGTACGGGAATTGAACCGTGCTGCTGGCCTGCCTTGGTCTGCTTTAAAAGTCAGCGATTTAGCCCAGTGAGCTAAACCAACTAGCTATCTGTGAAGCCTACAGTGTCGCAGCCGTGCAGCAACTGATCTCCAAAGTGATTGCCATTGGGGTAATGGTAGAACGTGGGGGTAACTATCTAGAGAAATTCTTACCCATAGATACATTGGTCAGGTGGCTTTGGAAATGGACAGGAATTTCAGTGCCCCTACAGGATGGGCGCACTGGAAATGACCTGCCGCCAGGATTTAAGGTGAGGCCAGAAGGGCAGGTAGAAGTTCCACCCTGACCGCTAATGGCAGCTGAGTGAGGGCTCCCCACATTTCTGAGCTATTGTGCTTCGATACTAACTTGGCCTGTTCCTTTAACACTTGAACAACTATTCCCTGTGGGAAAAGGAAAAAAGTTAATTCCTGAAACTGTTGCTTTTTCTAAACCACCGTGGTCAATCAGAGGACAGTGGTAACTCACTGTCAAGAAAGAACTTGATATGTGTGAAGTGCCCCATCATCCCACAGGATGTCCCAAGCCATTTCACCCACAATTCATTAATTGTTATTGTTCAGAAAATAAACCCACAAATGGACAGCAAGATCCTACATAGAGCAATGTAACGAATGACCAGTTGATCTATTTTTGGTGTTTTTTTGTTGAGAAAAGAACATTGGCCTGGCCGCCAGAACATACAGCTGCTTTCAGAATGGTACCACAGATCTTGGGCTGGATTCTCCGTTTCCGCAGCTATGTCCACAGGATCCGTCTGGTCTTACGACCAAAACGTCGCGGTGCCCCTGCACAGATGCTCTGCCCGGTGGGGCACCAGCAGCCATGCCATATAAAGCCCCCAGCTTTACCTGCCGCTATGGATGCAGCATGGCCAGGTCCATGCGCACGGCGGTGGCCTGCGGCGGCCATGCCGTACAACATGGCGCCAGCCGCACGCGGACCCGGCCTGCCAATAACTGCCACCCTGTAACCTGCCGGGCCAGCCCCCATCGAAGCCCCCCCCTGCCAGCGGAACGGCTCCTGTCCCCAACTGTGGTGGCGCTGGATACAGTCCGCAGCCGCTACACGAGGTCTCATCGGGGGTGGGCCTCGGGTGACGTCCTGAGGTTGTCCCGATGGCGTGCGACGTACACCTCGAGTACGCCGTTTTTGAGGGGGCGGAGCATCGGAAAAACGGAGCCACCCCCAGTTCCGGTGTTAAAATGGATTCTTCGGCCTATCGGTGAAGGCGATTTTGGCGTCAGCGATCGGAGAATCTAGCCCTTTTAGCTCCAACTGGACACTCAGCCGGAAGGGATTCTGTGAAATGTCCATCCAGCGATGCTAATATTCCGTAAACTAAAAATTTTTTAAAAATATATTGAGTGGTTTGCTCTTATTTTGATGGGCACAGGACAGAAAAGAGACTAAAAGGGCAGCACGGTAGCATAGTGGTTAGCGCTGTTGCTTCACAGCTCCAGGGTCCCAGGTTCGATTTCTGGCTTGGGTCACTGTCTGCACGTTCTCCCTGTGTCAGCGTGGGATTCTGCCGGGTGCTCCGGTTTTCTCCCACAGTCCAAAGATGTGTGGGTTAGCTGGATTGGCCATGCTAAATTGCCCTTAGTGTCCAAAAGGGTTGGCTGGGGTTACGGGGTAGGATGGAGGAATGGGCTTGGGTAGGGTGCTCTTTCCAAGGGCCGGTGCAGACTCGATGGGCCAAATGGCTCCCTTCTGCACTGTAAATTCTATGATATTATGAAAATATTCCCACCTACTACTGTTCCCACCTAGTACAATTTTAGAGTCAGTCAAAAATAGTCAGCCAGCAATTCCACCCAAAACAGGCAGGACCTGGTCGCTGTGCAAATCAGGGGCTTATTTCTAGGGACTGCTGGAGGCAATGCTGAAAATGCCCCAAGTAAGTACTTTTTTTTTTTTTGTGGGGCAGAAAGAGAATATGTACATGAATAGCTTTCCACATGTTCATGTTACAGGGTCAGTTACCCTGTTTGCCTACATAGTGCTTGTGCTGTCAGCACTATCACCAGTCATTTCTGTATCAATGCTCTTGTACATAAAAACATTCCCAGCAGAAAAAGCTCCGATAGGATTACTGAAAGAAATGTGTTGCTTAATCTGCGGAAAAAAGGCTACTAATCCCTCCTTAATGAACTTGGAAGCAGTACAGTGTATGTGACACTTGTTCTGAACAAGAAATTGTAATGTGCCTTTTTATCCAATTGCCAACTACAAAGGGAGTGGTGCTTATGAATGTTCAGATAACAATTGTAATGTGCCTAGGTGAAGATTCTTCTAAACACCATCTCATTTTTATCTGCAACACTAGCTGCTCAGTGTGCAGTGCCTCAAAGCAGATGAATGACTCTGTGGTTATCTGTCACCCCTTGAGTTGAGTCACATAGAACAGACACCTGGGGCAAATTCTATAAAGGCGATGATACAAATCAGTAGCTAAATGTTTTTGCAACGCCCAGCATATTAATGTGCTGTACTTGCCTAACCAAAGCATTTTCTGCAAATGTAATGTAACATGATGCTTTGCTGCATGGACTTCGGTGATGTGTCAAGCAAAAAATAAGGTTAGATAATTAACAGGCTGGAAGGAAAGAAAGAAAGTAACTCCATTTCATATAGACTCTTTTGTGACCTCATTGTCTCCAGATGATCTGATATGCGGAACATAGGCCAATTTTACCTCCGTCTGCCTAGTACAGGTGGACCTGGAATGGCCCAAAGTGGCCTTGGTCACTTTACCACCTCCCTGTTTATGCTGCTGATCCAGCCACTACCATCTCGTCTGTGACCCAAGATGAGAAGCCCAGATAGCCACTGTCCCAAGCGGGAGGCTACTTGTAAAATGAAAACCAGGGTTATTTGTAATGCTATGATTATAGTTTTGAGATGGTTAGAGAATATGTTGGGCAGAATGTAATAAAATTCAGTCCTCGTTTGTTCAACTGGCTCCGAATGCCTTGTGTGCTAAATTACCTCCACATTCCTAAAAACTGTGTATTGTGGATTTAACCTCTGTAGAACTGAGCTTAATTATAAAGCCTTATGATGCACTATCAATTACCACAAAGACGAGAGGAGTGGAATAATCAAGGCTTTATTGAGCAAAGATGTTGTGCCTCCTATAGCTGGAACCTGAATGGCTGCAGCACCGGCGAACACGCACATTTATACGCCGCCTACTGGGTGGAGTCAGCAGGCAGGGATTTACCCAGGTACCTCTACTATGCAGGTCTTTCCGTAATACATGTAATACTACTTAGTGGTGACTACCACATTCACCCCCTGTTTTTTTTTTTTAAAAAGAGTCCGGCGGGGGCGGTGGAAAACATTACAAGTTCAGTCTGTCGGGGGGCCTTGACCCTCCTCTGCGATCGCCTCAGTCCTGGTGGTGATGTGGGCGACGACTTGGTCACCTGTGACTCCGGGAGCGTATTGTCCTCTTCTTCGTCACCCCTGAGTGGAACCAGTGGGAGGACGGATCCTACTGGTGCAGGGGCAGCGGTGAGGTTCGCTGGAGGGAGGGTGAGTGGCGCAAGGGTGAATGAGGCAGCCCTGGGGGGGGGGGGGGGGGGGGGGAAGAGTCCGGTCGGGGGGCGTGGGTGGGGATCCAGCGGGTGCCAGGTCCCGGAGGGAGACTGTGTCCTGGCACCCATTGGGGTGTGCCACGTAGGCATACTGCGGGTTCGCGTGTAGGAGGTGAACTCTTTCGACCAAGGGGTCCGACTTGTGGGTCCGCACATGCTTGCCAAGGAGGATGGGTCCAGGAACTGTCAGCCATATTGGGAGCGGGACTCCAGAGGTGGACTTCCTGGGGAAGGCAAACGTTCGTGAGGGGTCTCATTGGAGGCGATGCAGAGGAGCGACCGGATGGAGTGGAGCGCGTCGAGGAGGACCTCCTGCTAGCGGGAGACCGGGAGATTTGTAGACCGTAGGGCCAGCAGGACGGCCTTCCAGACCATCCCGTTCTCCCTCTCCACCTGCCCATTTCCCCGGGGGTTGTAGCTGGTCGTCCTGCTCGAGGCAATGCCCTTGCTGAGCAGGAACTGACGCAGCTCATCACTCATAAAAGAGGATCCCCGATCACTGTGGATATAGGTGTGGAAACTTAATAGAGTGAAGATACTGTGGAGGGCTTTAATGATCATGGCAGAAGTCATATCGGGGCATGGGATGGTGAAAAGGGAACTGGGAGTACTCGTCAATCGCGTTCAGGAAGTACGTGTTGCAGTCGGTGGAGGGGAGGGGCCTTTTAAAGTCCACGCTGAGGCGTTCAAAAGGGCGGGAGGCCTTCACCAGGTGCGCTCGATCTGGCTAGTAGAAGTGCGGCTTGCACTCTGCGCAGACCTGGCAGTTTCTGGTGACTATCCAGACCTCCTCAATGGAGTAGGGCAGGTTGCGGGCCTTGACGAAATGGAAGAACCGGGTGACCCCCGGGTGGCAGAGGTCATAGTGGAGAGCCCGGAGTCGGTCCACTTGTGCGCTGGCACATGTACCGCAGGATGGGGCGTCAGGGGGCTCGTTGAGCTTCCCCGGGCGATACAAAATCTCGTAATTATAGGTGGAGAGCTCAATACTCCACCTCAAGATCTTGTCATTCTGGATCTTGCCCCACTGTGTATTATTAAACATGAAGGCAACCAATCGTTGGTCAGTGAGGAGAGTGAATCTCCTGCCGGCCAGGTAATGCCTCCAATGTCGCACAGCTTCAACAATGGCTTAGACCTCCTTTTTGACAGAGGGGTGCCGAATTTCGGAGGCATGGAGGGTGTGGGAGAAGAAGGCCACGGGCCTGCCCGCCTAGTTGAGGGTGGCGGCCAGAGCTACGTCCGATGCATCGTTCTCGACCTGAAAGGGGAGGGACTCGTTGACCGCGTGCATTGTGGCCTTGGCGATGTCTGCCTTGATGCGGTTGAAGGCCTGGCGGGCCTCAGCCGTTAGGGGAAAAACTGTGGACTGAATGAGTGGGCGGGCATTGTCCGCATAATTAGGGACCCACTGGGCATAGTAGGAGAAAAAACCCCAGGCATCGTTTCAGGGCCTTGGGGCAATGGGGGATTGGGAGTTCCATGAGGAGGCGCATGCGGTCGTAGTCGGGCCCTAGAACTCCATTTTCCACGACATAGCCAAGGATGGCTAAGCGGTTGGTGGCGGAACACGCATTTCTTCTTCTTGTACGTGAGATTAAGGAGTTTGGCGGTCTGGAGGAATGTCTGGAGGTTTGCGTTGTGGTCCTGCTGATCGTGGCCACGGATGGTGACGTTATCTAGGTACGGGAAGGTGGCCCGCAGTTCGTACCGGTCAACCATTCAGTCCATCTCTCGCTGGAAGACCGAGACCCCCATTAGTGACACCGAACGGAACCCTAAGGAAATGATAGAGGCGGCCATCTGCCTCGAACGCAGTGTATTGCCGGTCCTCCAGGCAGACAGGGAGCTGGTGGTAGGCGGACTTCAGGTCTACTGTGGAAAAGACCTGATGCTGCGCAATCTGATTGACCATGTCAGATATGCGTGGGAGGGGGTACGCGTCGAGCTGCGTGCACTGATTGATGGTCTGACTGTAGTCAATGGCCATCCTGTGCTTCTCCCCAGTCTTTACAATACAACTTGAGCTCTCCAGGGGCTGTTGCTGGCCTTGTGACCCCTTCCCGCTGAAGCCGTTAGACCTCCGACCAGATGAAGGTCTTGTTGTGGGCACTGTAACGTCTGCTCCTGGTGGCGACGGGTTTACAATCCGGGGTGAGGTTCGCAAACCGGGAAGGTGGGTCGACCTTGAGGGTCGTGAGGCTGCACATAGTGAGGGGGGGTAAGGGTCTGCCGAATTTTAAGGTTAAGCTTTGGAGGCGGCACTGGAAGTCCAGGCCGAGTAACAGGGCAGCGCAGAGGTGGGGGAGGACTTAGAGCCGGAAGTTGCTAAACTCTATGCCTTGGACGGTGAGGGTCGCGATGCAGTACCCCCGGATTTCCACGGAATGGGATCCGGAGGCCAGGGAGATTTTCTGGGTGTACCGGGAGGGAGCAGCGCCTTACCGTAGTGGGGTGGATGAAGCTCTCCGTGCTCTCGGAGTCAAAAAGGCAGGTCGTTTCGTGCCCATCGACCTTCACTGTCGTTGTTGCGGTCACGAGGTTGCGGGGCTGGGACTGGTCCAGGGTGATCGAGGCGAGCTGCGGCAGATGCTGGGAGGTCCCGGGCTGGTCAGCGGCGGTGGAGGTCGCGGCAGGCAATGAACGGCCAGACGAGCAGGGGTCCAAAATGGCGCCGAAGATGGCGGCGCCCACGGGGCGCACATGACGGGGGGCATCAAAGGTGGTGGCGCCCATGGGCCGCACGTGGTTTGCGGTGAAGAAGATGGCGGGGCCCACGGGCCGCACGTGGCTGGCAATGAGGAAGATGGCGGCGCCCCTGGGTCGCACGTGGGGGATGCAGGAACGCCGGGCCTGGGAACAGCAGCGACCGACCGGGCCTGGCAAACGGAAACAAAGTGTCCCTTCTTCCCACCTCCATTGCAGGTCGCGCTCCGCGCTGGGCAGCCTCTGCCTGGGGTGTTTATTCTGCCCGTAAAAATCGCACATGAGCTGCCCAGGATTGGCTGGCTGCCGCGCGGCGCAGGCTTGCGGTGAGCAAGAGTCGGCAGCTGGCGGGGGCCACGATGCCCACGAGGGTGCCGCACGGTCGGGGGCGTATGACTGGACGTTACGGGAGGCCACTTCTAACGAGTTAGCGAGCTGCCTAGTTCCCGCAAGATCAAGCATACCCCCTTCCAGTAGCCGCTGGCGGACGTACGCAGACCTCATGCCCGTAACAAAAGTGTCTCGAATTAAAAGTTCTGTGTGCTGGACTGCCGAAACTGCCTGGCAGTCACAGTTCCTACCTAGGATCCGCAGGGCACGCCAGAAATCGTCCAGAGACTTCCCGGGGAGTTGCTGTCTGGTGGCCAGGAGGTGCTTGGCATATAGTTGATTGACTGGTCGAACGTAATGTCCCTTCAGGAGCTCCATTGCTTCGCAGTAAGTGGGCGCATCTCGGGTGAGAGGAAAAATGTCAGGGCTCACCTGTGAATAAAGGACTTGGAGCTTCTGCGAGTCCGAGGGTTCCTCAGCGGATGTTCGGAGGTAGCTTTCGAAGCAGGCTAGCCAGTGCTCAAGGCGGACGTAGCGTTGGCTGCTTGAGGGCTCAGCTGCAGGCGATCAGGCTTGATGCGCAGATCCATAGTTTAAAAAAATCTTTGCTCAATAAATTGATGCACTATCAATTACCACAAAGACAAGAGTAGTGGAATAATCGAGGCTTTATTGAGCAAAGATGTTGTGCCTCCTGTAGCTGGAACCAGAATGGCTGCAGCACCGGTGAGCGCGCACATTTATACGCCGCCTACTGGGAGGAGCCAGCAGGCAGGGATTTACCCATGTACCTCTAGATTTACCCATGTGCCGTAATACATGTAATACTACTTAGTGGTGACTACCACACCTTATTTAAAATCTCAAAGGGTGACAGAAAGTGTCCCTCCATGGAATAGACAGGGAATATATACTATGTGCTCTACAGTGGCAGGGTCCCGGTGCCGGGGCCCCGCTCCGACAGGGCGCCTGCTCCGGGGCCCCCGCTCCGACAGGGCGCCTGCGCCGGGGCCCCCGCTCCGACAGGGCCCCCGCTCCGACAGGGCGCCTGCGCCGGGGCCCCCGCTCCGACAGGGCGCCTGCGCCGGGGCCCCCGCTCCGACAGGGCGCCTGCGCCGGGGCCCCCGCTCCGACAGGGCCCCTGCGCCGGGGCCCCCGCTCCGACAGGGCGCCTGCGCCGGGGCCCCCGCTCCGACAGGGCGCCTGCGCCGGGGCCCCCGCTCCGACAGGGCGCCTGCGCCGGGGCCCCCGCTCCGACAGGGCGCCTGCGCCGGGGCCCCCGCTCCGACAGGGCCCCTGCGCCGGGGCCCCCGCTCCGACAGGGCCCCTGCGCCGGGGCCCCCGCTCCGACAGGGCCCCCGCTCCGACAGGGCGCCTGCGCCGGGGCCCCCGCTCCGACAGGGCGCCTGCGCCGGGGCCCCCGCTCCGACAGGGCCCCTGCGCCGGGGCCCCCGCTCCGACCGGGCCCCTGCGCCGGGGCCCCCGCTCCGACAGGGCGCCTGCGCCGGGGCCCATCACTCTCGACCAGTCCCGGCCGCACCACCTCACGAAGTCCACGATGACCGTCCGGATCAACGGGCACGAGACTGCCTGCCTTTTCAACTCTGGGAGCACAGACCGCTTCCTACACCCAGATACGGTAAGGCTCTGCTCCCTCCCAATCCTACCCGTGACCCAGAAAATCTCCCTGACTTCCGGATCCCACGCAGTCGAAATCCGGGGGTACTGTGTCGCGACCCTCACTGTACAAGGCATATAGTACACCAACTTTAAGCTCTGCGTCATCCCCCATCTCTGCGCTGCCCTGCTACTGGGGCTTGACTTCCAATGCCATCTCGAGAGCCTTAGCTTAATGTTCAGCGGACCCCTGCCCCCCCCCCCCTCCCCCCTCACCGTCTGTAGCCTCGCAACCCTTAAGGTCGCCCCACCCTCCCTCTTCGCAAACCTCACCCCGGACTGTAAGCCCATCGCTACCAGAAGCAGACGCTACAGTGTCCGGGACAGGGCCTTTATCAGGTCGGAGGTCCAGCGACTACTGCGAGAGGGGATCATTGAGGCTAGTAACAGCCCCTGGAGAGCCCAAGTGGTGGCCGTCAAGACTGGGGAGAAGCACCGGATGGTCATCGATTACAGCCAGGCCATTAACCAGCACATGCAGCTCGATGCGTACCCCCTCCCCCGCATGTCTGACATTCAGTGGTGTTTAAATCAGCAGTGTGTGTTTGATTCAGTGGTGTATAAATCAGACAGTCGACCGCCAGCTCCCTATTCGCCTGGAGGACCGCCAATACACTGCCTTCGAGGCTGATGGCCGCCTCTACCACGTCCTCAGGGTCCCCTTCGGCATCACCAACGGAGTCTCGGTCTCCCAAAGGGAAATGGACCGAATGGTCGACCAGTACGGGCTGCTGGGCCACGTTCCCGTACCTAGACAAACGTCACCATCTGCGGCCATGACCAGCAGGACCATGACGAAAACCTCAAAAGATTCCTCCACACCGCCAAGCTCCTTAATCTCACGTACAATAAGGAGAAATGCGTTTTCCGCACAACCCGCCTAGCCATCCTCGGCTACGTTGTGGAACACTTGAGTCCTAGGACCCGACCCCGACCGCATGCGCCCCCTCCTGGAACTCCCACTGCCCCAAGGCCCTGAAGAGATGCGTGGGGGACTTCCGGTTGCGGCTATGCCTAGGTAGGTCGCACGTTCAGCAGCTCCTGCTGGGAACGGACTTTTGGGCTTTCCAGAGGGGCCCCAACGGCAATTGTTCGACGGCTTCCAGTGTGGGAAGGTGACAGCAGGGTCCCCCCCCCCCGACATTACATGGATTGGACAAGGAGTGGAGCGGTGAAAAAAGTGATCTTGGGGCAGCGGAAAGTGCGAGGGAGGAAAAGCAAGATGGCGACGGGTGGAGACCAAGCAGCATGGGCGCAGGAGTTTCTCAAACGCTGCTTTGAGGAGCTGAAGGCAGAAATGCTGGTGCCAATGAAGGCGGCGATTGAGAAGCTTGTGGAGACCCAGAAGGCCCAAGGGGCGGCGATCCGAGAGGTGCGGCAAAAAGCCTCGGAGAACGAGGATGAGATCTTGGGCCTGGCGGTGAAGGTGGAGGCGCACGAGGCGCTGCACAAGAGGTGGGCGGAAAAATTCGAGGACCTGGCGAATAGGTCGAGGAGGAAGAATCTTCAGACTCTGGGTCTCCCTGAAGGAGTGGAGGGGCCCGATGCTGGGGCATATATGAGCACGATGCTCAATTCGCTGATGGGCGCGGGAGCTTTCCTGAGGCCCCTGGAGCTAGATGGGGCTCATCGAGTCCTGGCAAGGAGACCCAAGGCCAACGAGCCGCCAAGGGCTGAGTGGTGCGGTTCCACCGCTTTATGGACAGAGTACGTCCTGAGATGGGCCAAAAAAGAGCGGAGCAGCAGGTGGGAGAACACGGAGATCTGAATTTACCAAGATTAGAGTGTGGAGGTGGATAAGAAGAGAGCTGGTTTCAACCGGGCTCAGGCGGTGCTCCATCGGAAGGGGGTGAAGTTTGGTATGCTGCAGCCAGCGCGATTGTGGGTCACGTACCAAGATCGGCACCACTATTTTGAAATGCCCGATGAGGCATGGAACTTTATACAGACTGAAAAGTTGGACTCAAATTGAGGGTTTGTCGTGGGGGGATGTTTACTGTGTTTATTACATTTGGAAAATGTTCTTTTGGTTTGAGTGCTGGGTGGGGATGGGTGAATGGATTTGAAGTGTGGGCGTCGGTGTTGGAGGGGGAGCGGAGGCCCGGGATGAGGAGTTGGGGTAAGGCCGCAAAAAGGAGCTGCGCCAGAGGGGGCGAGGCCGGCTCAGGAAAGCGCGGGCTTTTTCCCGCGGTAGGGAAGGATGGGGGTGGGGCCGGGGGGTGGGGGGGAAGGGCGGTGCTGGAGAGGAGCACACACTGACTGACAAGGGGAGGGGGGATTCTCACTGGGAGGTCAATGGAATGGCGGGAGAGGCCGGCGTCAGCAGGAGTCAGCTGACTTACGGGAGTGTTATGGGGGGAGCAAAATGGCTAGATGTGGATCTAGAGGGGGGGGAAAACTGGGTTGCTGCTGCATTGGCCAAAGGGGAGCTGGAAGTGGGAGAGGTGGTCGGGGCGGGGGTCCGCCGCCTGGGGGACTGGAGGGTGTAGGAGGCGTGGACACGTGGCTGGCCTAGAAAAAGAGATGGCTAGTCGGCGAGTAGCCCCCCAATCCGGCTGATAACTTGGAATGTGAGGGGCCTGAACGGGCCGGTCAAGAGGGCCTGGGTGTTCGCGCACTTAAAGGGACTGAAGGCAGACGTGGTTATGCTCCAGGAGGCACATCTGAAGGTGGCAGATCAGGTCAGGCTGAGAAAGGGATGGGGAGGGCAGGCCTTCCATTCAGGGCTGGATGCGAAGAACAGAGGGGTTGCAATACTGGTGGGGAAGCGGGTGTCGTTTTGAGGCAATGAATATTGTAGTGGATAATGGAGGTCGATATGTGATGGTGAGCGGTAGGTTGCAGGGGGTGCGGGTGGTACTGGTAAACATATATGCCCCGAATTGGGATGATGCCGGATTTATGAAACGTATGCTGGGTCGGATTCCGGATCTGGAGGTAGGAAGCTTGATAATGGGGGGGGGACTTCAACATGGTGTTGGACCCAGCACTGGACCGCTCTAGGTCCAGGATGGGTAAGAGGCCGGCTGCGGCCAAGGTGCTCGGGGTTTATGGACCAGATGGGGGTAGTGGACCCATGGAGGTTTGCCAGGCCGCTGGCCAGGGAATTTTCCTTCTTTTCCCAATTCCATAGAGCCTACTCCCGGATAGATTTTTTCATTTTGAGTAGGGCGCTAATCCCGAAAGTGGAGGGAACGGAATATTCGGCCATAGCCATCTCGGACCACGCCCCGCATTGGGTGGAGCTGGAGTTCGGGGAGGAGAGGGACCAGCACCCGCTGTGGCGCCTTGATGTGGGACTGTTGGCGGATGAGGAGGTGAGCGGGCGGGTGCGGGGATGCATTGAAAGATATTTGGAGGCCAACGACAGGTGGGGGTAGTCTGGGAGGCGCTGAAGGCGGTGGCCAGGGGGGAGCTAATCTCCATTAGGGCCCACAGGGAGAAGAGAGAGAGGAGGGAGAGGGAGAGGTTGGTGGGGGAGATTTTAAGGGTGGACAGGAGGTATGCAGAGGCCCCCGAGGAGGGGCTACTCGGGGAGCGATGGAACCTCCAGACGGAGTTCGACCTGTTGACCACAGGGAAAGCAGAGGCACAGTGGAGGAAAGCGCAGGGGACGACGTATGAGTATGGGGAGAAGGCAAGTCGGATGCTGGCACACCAGCTTCGTAAGAGGGAGGCAGCGAGGGAGATTGGCGGAGTTAAGGATAGAGGGGGGAATACGGTACGGAGTGCGGTGAGAATAAACAAGGTATTTAGGGACTTCTATGGGGATCTGTACAGGTCTGAGCCCCCAGCGGGGGTGGAGGGGATGCGACGATTCTTAGATCAGCTGAGGTTCCCGAGGGTGGAGGAGGAGGAGGTGGCTGGTTTGGGGGCGCCGATTGGGCTGGAGGAGCTGGTTAAAGGATTGGGGAGCATGCAGGCGGGGAAGGCCCCGGGGCCGGATGGGTTCCCGGTTGAATTCTACAGGAAATACGTGGACTTGCTGGGCTCGTTGCTAGTGAGGACTTTCAATAAGGCGAGGGAGGGAGGGGACTTTGCCCCCGACAATGTCTAGGGCGCTGATTTCTTTGATCCTGAAGCGGGACAAGGATCCACTGCAATGTGGGTCGTACGGACCGATCTCACTCCTCAATGTTGATGCTAAGTTGCTGGCAAAGGTGCTGGCTACGAGAATTGAGGACTGTGTCCCGGGGGTGATCCATGAGGACCAGACAGGATTTGTGAAGGGTAGGCAATGAAATACAAATGTGCGGAGGCTCCTCAATGTGATTATGATGCCCCCGGTGGAGGGGGAAGCGGAGGTAGTGGCAGCTATGGACGCGGAGAAGGCCTTTGACCGGGTGGAGTAGGAGTATCTTTGGGAAGTGTTGCGGAGGTTTGGGTTCGGGGAGGGGTTCATCAGTTGGGTCAGGCTACTATATAGAGCCTCGGTGGCGAGTGTGGCTACGAATCGGCGGAGGTCGGAGTACTTTCGGCTATACCGGGGGACGAGGCAGGGGTTGCCCCCTTCCCCCCCCTTGTTGTTTGCACTGGCAATTGAGCCTCTGGCCATGGCACTAAGGGAGTCCAGGAAATGGAGGGAACTGGCCCGGGGGGGAGAGGAACACTGGGTGTCGTTGTATGCTGACGACCTGTTGCTGTATGTGGCAGATCCAGTGGAGGGGATGGCGGAGGTCATGCGAATTCTTAGGGAGTTTGGGGACTTTTCGGGGTATAGACTCAACGTGGGGAAGAGCGAGCTCTTTGTGGTGCATTCAAGGGACCAGGGAAGGGGGATAGACGAGCTACCGCTGAGGAGGGTGGAAAGGAGCTTTCAGTACCTAGGGATCCAAGTAGCTCTGAGTTGGGGGGGCCCTGCACAAGCTCAATTTGATGCGGTTGGCGGAGCAGATGGAGGAGGATTTTAAAAGATGGGATATGCTGCTACTCTCACTAGCGGGTAGGGTGCAGTCGGTCAAAATGACGGTCCTCCCGAGGTTTCTCTTTGTGTTCCAGTGCCTTCCCATTATGATCCCCAATGCCTTTTTCAAACGGGTAAGTAGGAGCATCATGGGTTTTGTGTGGGCGAATAAGACCCCGAGGGTAAAGAGGGTGTATCTGGAGTGTAGCAGGGACAGGGGGGGGCTGGCGCTGCCGAATTTGTGCGGCTATTCTTTGGCAGCCAATGTGGCGATGATCCGTAAGTGGGTAATGGAGGGAGAGGGGGTGGCGTGGAAGAGGTTAGAGATGGCGTCCTGTGTGGGTACGAGCCTGAGGGCGCTGGGGACTGCACCGCTGCCGCTCTCGCCGACAAGGTACACCACGAGTCCGGTGGTGGCGGTGACGCTGATGATCTGGGGGCAGTGGAGGCGACACAGGGGCGAGGTGGGAGCCTCGGTTTGGTCCCTGATTCGGGAGAATCATCAGTTCGTCCCGGGAAGGATGGATGGGGGGTTTCGGAGCTGGCATCGGGCAGGGATTAGAAGAATGGGGGACCTGTTCATTGATGGGACGTTTGCGAGCCTAGGGGCGCTGGAGAAGTGTGGGCAACCCCCAGGAAACAGGTCGAACTCAGTTTTTGCACTGAGTGCTGAATTTGGTGCATTTGAGTGCGATAGTGAGAGTTTGGTGACCGAGGGAGTTAGGTGAGGAGGGAGTAAGGTGCTCCTTTCATTTTGTTTCCGACATTTCCGCAAAGCGTGCGAAGAGAGCCAGGAGTTTACAGAAAGTGTAGCTGACTGGGAGCAGGGTCGGAGGGCGGAGATCTAGTTAGTCCACAGGGCAGCTATATTCTGTAAGAGGGGATGGAGACTAGGCCAGTTACATGCTCCTCCTGTAGGATGTGGGTGGTGAGGGATACCACCGGTGTCCCCACTGACTATACCTGCGGAAAGTGCACCCAACTTCAGCTCCTCAAAGACCGTGTTAGGGAACTGGAGCTGAAGCTGGATGGACTTCGGATCATCCGGGAGGCAGAGGGGGCGATTGAGAAGAGTTACAAGGAGGTAACCACACCCAAGGTACAGGACAAAAATAGCTGGGTTACAGTCAGGGGGAAAAAAACAAACAGGCAGAAAGTGCAGGGATCCCTCGTGGCCGTTCCCCTTCAAAACAAGTATACCGTTTTGGATGCTGTTGGGGGGGATGACCTACCGGGGGAAGGCCCTAGCGGCCAGGTCTCTGGCACTGAGTCTGGCTCTGGGGCTCAGAAGGGAAGGGGGAGAATAGAAAAGCAATAGTTGTAGGAGATTCAATGGTTAGGGGAATAGATAGGAGATTCTGTGGTCGCAAGCGAGACTCCCGGAAGGTATGTTGCCTCCCGGGTGCCAGGGCCAGGGATGTCTCGGATCGTGTCTTCAGGATCCTTAAGGGGGAGGGTGAGCAGCCAGAAGTCGTGGTGCACATTGGTACCAACGACATAGGTAGGAAAAGGGGTGTGGATGTAATAAACAAGTTTAGGGAGTTTGGCTGGAAGTTCAAAGCCAGGACAGACAGAGTTGTCATCTCTGGTTTGTTGCCGGTGCCACGTGATAGCGAGGCTAGGAATAGGGAGAGAGTGCAGTTGAACACGTGGCTGCAGGAATGGTGTAGGAGGGAGGGCTTCAGGTATTTGGATAATTGGAGCGCATTCTGGGGAAGGTGGGACCTGTACAAGCAGGACGGGTTGCATCTGAACCAGAGGGGCACCAATATCCTGGGAGGGAGGTTTTCTTCGGGAGGGTTTAAACTAATTTGGCAGGGGAATGGGAACCGCATTTGTAGTCCAGCAACTAAGGTAGCCGATATTCAGGATGCCAAAGCGTGTAATGAGGCAGTGGGGAAGGGAACACTGACAAAGGAGAATACTTACAGGCACGGAGATGGGTTGAAGTGTGTATACTTCAACGCAAGAAGCATCAGGAATAAGGTGGGTGAACTTAAGGCATGGATCGGTACTTGGGACTACGATGTGGTGGCCATCACGGAAACTTGGATAGAAGAGGGGCAGAAATGGTTGTTGGAGGTCCCTGGTTATAGATGTTTCAATAAGATTAGGGAGGGTGGTAAAAGAGGTGGGGGGGGTGGCATTATTAATTAGAGATAGTATAACAGCTGCAGAAAGGCAGTTCGAGGAGTATCACCCTATTGAGGTAGTATGGGTTGAAGTCAGAAATAGGAAAGGAGCAGTCACCTTGTTAGGAGTTTTCTATAGGCCCCCCAATAGTAGCAGAGATGTGGAGGAACAGATTGGGAAACAGATTTTGGAAAGGTGCAGAAGTCATAGGGTAGTAGTCATGGGCGACTTTAACTTCCCAAATATTGAGTGGAAACTCTTTAGATCAAATAGTTTGGATGGGGTGGTGTTTGTGCAGTGTGTCCAGGTAGCTTTTCTAACGCAGTATGTAGATTGTCCGACCAGAGGCGGGGCAATATTGGATTTAGTACTGGGTAATGAGTCAGGGCAAGTGATAGATTTGTTAGTGGGGGAGCATTTTGGAGATAGTGACCACAATTCTGTGACTTTCACTTTAGTAATGGAGAGGGATAGGTACGTGCAACAGGGCAAGGTTTACAATTGGGGGAAGGGTAAATACGATGTTGTCCGACAAGAATTGAAGTGCATAAGTTGGGAACATAGGCTGGCAGGGAAGGACACAATTGAAATGTGTAACTTGTTCAAGGAACAGATACTACGTGTCCTTGATATGTATGTCCCTGTCAGGCAGGGAAGAGATGGTCGAGTGAGGGAACCATGGTTGACGAGAGGTTGAATGTTTTGTTAAGAGGAAAAAGGTGACTTATGTAAGGCTGAGGAAACAAGGTTCAGACAGGGCATTGGAGGGATACAAGATAGCCAGGAGGGAACTGAAGAAAGGGATTAGGAGAGCTAAGAGAGGGCATGAACAATCTTTGGCGGGTAGGATCAAGGAAAACCCCAAGGCCTTTTACACATATGTGAGAAATATGAGAATGACTAGAGCGAGGGTAGGTCCGATGAAGGACAGTAGCGGGAGATTGTGTATTGAGTCTGAAGAGATAGGAGAGGTCTTGAACGAGTACTTTCCTTCTGTATTTACAAATGAGAGGGGCGATATTGTTGGAGAGGACAGTGTGAAACAGATTGGTAAGCTCGAGGAAATACTTGTTAGGAAGGAAGATGTGTTGTGCATTTTGAATAACTTGAGGATAGACAAGTCCCCCGGGCCTGACGGGATATATCCAAGGATTCTATGGGAAGCAAGAGATGAAATTGCAGAGCCGTTGGCAATGATCTTTTCGTCCTCGCTGTCAACAGGGGTGGTACCAGGGGATTGGAGAGTGGCGAATGTCGTGCCCCTGTTCAAATAAGGGACTCGGGATAACCCTGGGAATTACAGGCCAGTTAGTCTTACTTGGGTGGTAGGCAAAGTAATGGAAAGGGTACTGAAGGATAGGATTTCTGAGCATCTGGAAAGACACTGCTTGATTAGGGATAGTCAGCACGGATTTGTGAGGGGTAGGTCTTGCCTTACAAATCTTATTGAATTCTTTGAGGAGGTGACCAAGCATGTGGATGAAGGTAAAGCAGTGGATGTAGTGTACATGGATTTTAGTAAGGCATTTGATAAAGTTCCCCATGGTAGGCTTATGCAGAAAGTAAGGAGGCATGGGATAGTGGGAAATTTGGCCAGTTGGATAACGAACTGGCTAACCGATAGAAGTCAGAGAGTGGTGGTGGATGGCAAATATTCAGCCTGGATCGCAGTTACCAGTGGCGTACCGCAGGGATCAGTTCTGGGTCCTCTGCTGTTTGTGATTTTCATTAATGACTTGGATGAAGGAGTTGAAGGGTGGGTCAGTAAATTTGCAGACGATGCGAAGATTGGTGGAGTTGTGGATAGTAAGGAGGGCTGTTGTCGGCTGCAAAGAGACATAGATAGGATGCAGAGCTGGGCTGAGAAGTGGCAGATGGAGTTTAACCCTGAAAAGTGTGAGGTTGTCCATTTTGGAAGGACAAATATGAATGCGGAATACAGGGTTAACGGTAGAGTTCTTGGCAATGTGGAGGAGCAGAGAGATCTTGGGGTCTATGTTCATACATCTTTGAAAGTTGCCACTCAAGTGGATAGAGCTGTGAAGAAGGCCTATGGTGTGCTCACGTTCATTAACAGAGGGATTGAATTTAAGAGCCGTGAGGTGATGATGCAGCTGTACAAAACTTTGGTAAGGCCACATTTGGAGTACTGTGTACAGTTCTGGTCGCCTCATTTTAGGAAGGATGTGGAAGCTTTGGAAAAGGTGCAAAGAAGATTTACTAGGATGTTGCCTGGAATGGAGAGTAGGTCTTACGAGGAAAGGTTGAGGGTGCTAGGCCTTTTATCATTAGAACGGAGAAGGATGAGGGGCGACTTGATAGAGGTTTATAAGATGATCAGGGGAATAGATAGAGTAGACAGTCAGAGACTTTTTCCCCGGGTGGAACAAACCATTACCAGGGGACATAAATTTAAGGTGAAAGGTGGAAGATATAGGAGGGATATCAGAGGTAGGTTCTTTACCAGAGAGTAGTGGGGGCATGGAATGCACTGCCTGTGGAAGTAGCTGAGTCGGAAACATTAGGGACCTTCAATCAGCTATTGGATAGGTACATGGATTACGGTAAAATGATATAGTGTAGATTTATTTGTTCTCAAGGGCAGCGCGGTAGCATTGTGGATAGCACAATTGCTTCACAGCTCCAGAGTCCCAGGTTCGATTCCGGCTTGGGTCACTGTGCGGAGTCTGCACGTCCTCCCCGTGTCTGCGTGGGTTTCAGGACAGGGTGATTTAGGGTGTATGGGTTGGAGAAGGCAAAGTTTTGGCGATTTACCAGGAGCTGAAGGAAGAGGAGGAGGCCTCGGTGGAGGAGTTAAAGGGCAAGTGGGAGGAGGAGCTTGGGGAGGAGATGGATGATGGTCTGTGGGCTGATGCCCTGAGTAGGGTTAATTCTTCCTCCTCTTGCGCCAGGCTCAGTCTAATACAGTTCAAAGTTACTCACAGAGCGCATATGACAGGGGTGAGGTTGCGTAGGTTCTTTGGTGTGGAGGACAGATGTGGGAGGTGCTCGGGGAGCCCGGCAAACCACGTCCATATGTTCTGGTCGTGCCCAGCGCTGGATGGGTTTTGGAGGGGTTTTGCGAGGACTATGTCCAAGGTGGTGTAAGCCCGGGTCAAGCCGAGCTGGGGGTTGGCATTATTTGGGGTCACGGACGAGCCGGGAGTACAGGAGGCGAAAGAGGCCGGTATTCTGGCCTTTGCGTCCCTGGTAGCCCGGCGGAGGATTTTGTTACTGTGGAAAGATGCAAAGCCCCCTAGTGTGGAAGCTTGGATCAATGACATGGCAGGGTTCATCAAGCTGGAGAGAATAAAGTTTGCCTTGCGAGGGTCTGTGCAGGGGTTCCTCAGGCGGTGGCAACTGTTCCTAGACTATCTCACAGAGCGTTAGTAGGAGGTCAGCAGCAGCCCAGGGGAGAGGGAGGGAGGGGGGGGGTCCCTATTTGTGCTTTTAAATGTCATATGGGGGGTTATTGTCTATGGGGGAAATCCAATGTATAACTTTTGAATAATTTTTGATTGTTGTGTTCTTGTTTCTTTTTGTTGGGGGGGGGAGTTTGTTGAAAATCTGTTGAAAAATTTGAATAAATATATATATTTTTTTTTTAAAAGAAGAGATGCGTGGGGTTCTTCTCTTATTATGCCATGTGGGTCCCCAATTATGCGGACAAGGCCCGTCCACTGATCAAATCCACCACTTTTCCCCTGATGGCTAGGCCCGACTGGCCTTCATTCGCATCAAGGCAGAGATTGCCAAAGCCGCAATGCACGCTGTGGACGAGTCCATCCCTTTCCACGTGGTGAGCGATGCGTCGGACTTTGCTCTGGCCGCTACTCTCAACCAGGAGGGCAGACGCGTGGCTTTCTTCTCCCGTACCCTCCATGCCTCCGAAATCCAACACTCCTCCGTCAAAAAGGAAGCCCAAGCCATCGTAGAAGCTGTGTGACAATGGAGGCATTACCTGGCCGGCAGGCGATTCACTCTCCTCACTGACCAACGGTCGGTTGCCTTCATGTTTAATAATACACAGCGGGGCAAGATCAAGAAGGACAAGATTCTAAGGTGGAGGATCAAGCTCTCCAACTACAGCTGTGACATCTTGTACCGACCTGGGAAGCTCAATGAGCCTCCAGATGCCCTCTCCCGCGGTACATGTGCCAGCGCACAAGTAGACCAGCTCCGGGCCTTCCACAACGACCTCTGTCACCTGACGGTCACCCGTTTCTTCCACTTCATCAAGGCTCGCAAATTGCCTTACTCCATCGAGGAGGTCAGGTCCGTGACCAGGGACTGCCAGGTCTGCGCGGAGTGCAAACCACACTTCTATCGGCCAGACAGAGCACATCTAGTAAAGGCCTCCCCACCCCTTTGAGCGCCTCAGCATGACTTCAAAGGGCCCCTCCCCTCCACTGACCGTTACGTGTACTTCCTCAACATCGTTGACGAGTATTCCAGATTCCGGCTTTGCCATCCCCTGCTCTGACATGACCTCTGCCTCCGTTATCAAGGCTCTGCACAGTCTTTTCACCCTGTTCGGGTTCTCCGCCTACATCCACAGTGGTCGGGGCTCCTCCTTTATGAGCGACGAGTTGCATCAGTTCCTGCTCAGCAAAGGCATCACCTCCAGCAGGACGACCAGCTATAACCCCCGGGGAAACGGACAGGTGGAAAGGGAGAACGCGACGGTCTGGAAGGCCGTCCTCCTGGCCCTATGGTCGAAAAGTCTCCCAGTCTCCCGCTGGCAGGAGGTCCTCTCCAATGCGTTCCATTCCATCTGGTCGCTCCTATGTACGTCCACTAACGAGACTCCTCATGAACGTGTGTTTGCTTTCCCCAGGAAGTCCACCTCCGGGGTCTTACTTGAAATGAAATGAAATGAAAATCGCTTATTGCCACAAGTAGACTTCAAATGAAGTTACTGTGAAAAGCCCCTAGTCGCCACATTCCGGTGCCTGTTCGGGGAGGCTGGTACGGGAATTGAACCGTGCTGCTGGCCTGCTTTGGTCTGCTTTCAAAGCCAGCGATTTAGCCCTGTGCTAAACAGCCCCAGGACTTCCGTCCTGGCTGACAGTCCCGGGGCCTGTCCTCCGGAAGCATGTGAGGAGCCATAAAACCGACCCCCTCGTCGAGAAGGTCCTGCTCCTCCATGCGAACCCCCAATACGCCCACGTGACACACCAGGACGGGCGGCAGGATACCGTCTCCCTTTGGGATTTGGCTCCCTGGCGACCATCACCATCACCCCCCACCCTACACCGTCTTTCCCCCACCTCTACCCACCTCCCTCACGAACTGACACCCGCAGGCCCACCGGCGACCATCACCACCACCTCCGCCCATACACCGCACCCCCCTTTCGCCGACTCAACATCTGGGTGAAGAAGATGACAACACGCTCCCGGACGCGCAGGTCTCGACGCCGGTGCCCACACCACAGCCGGGACTGAGGCGATCGCAGCGGAAGGTCAAGGCCCCCGACAGACTTGCCCTTTAAGACCACTTCACCCCCGCCAGACCCTTTTTTAAACTGGGTGAGTGTGGTAAACTACGTTATTGCATTACATGTACTGTATTGTATTGTACATGCCTGGGCTTGTCCAGGCTGGCTCTGTCTGTGGCTCCTCCCCTCAGGCTTCTGTATACAAGTGGCAAGTCTCCGCCTCCGGACCCAGTTCGGGTCCAGAGGTTTGCTGTTTAGTGTATTAAAGCCTCAGTCACGTTCATCACTCATCGTGAGTTATTGATGGTGTATCAGCGTGGGAACCCAGCCCCAGATCTCCTCTTTCATGGTCCGCACTGCACACTGGGATTCATGCAGCTAGAGCTCAAAATACAGAAGTTAGTGGAGTCCGTTGGCGATTTTAAATGGCTAACTACATCTACGATTCACACAGGCATGAATTCAGTCCCACCCCCTGTGAAGATGGCAAATGCTGGGTTTGGGAGCGGGACTTAGAATCTATGGCCATTCCTGGGACTTTCACGAAGACAGACTCTCCACTGTGGTAAAAATCTGGGCCTTAATGAATCTGGATGTTCCACTGCATTGTCTTTTGTGTTTCTTAATGCGTTCATTGATACTGTAGCGACTGCAGCGGTTCAAGAAGGCACCACCACCTTCTGAAGGGCAACGAGTGACAGGCAATAAATGCTGGCCTCACCAGCGATGCCCCACATCCTCTAAATGAATTTAAACATTGTTTTAAAGTAAAAAAAAAAAACATGTAAGATGAAGTTTGAAAGAGGGTAGGTAGAAATGGATAAAGGAGCGAGGTGAGTGACGAGGGGAGGAAGAAATGGATAAAGGAGTGAGGTGAGTGACAAGGTGAGGGAGATTTGGATAAAGGAGTGAGGTGAGTGACGAGGGGGAGGAGAAATGGATAAAGGAGCGAGTTGAGTGACGAAGGGAGGGAGAAATGGATAACGGAGCGAGTTGAGTGACGAAGGGAGGGAGAATTGGATAAAGGAGCGAGTTGAGTGACTGCAGAACATTAGGAAGGGGGTTGCTTAGAAACTGAGCAAAACAGTTCAAAGAGGGAGCGATAGAAGAGAGGGTGTGATTAAAAAGCAGGAAATATTCAGGCTTGGATATGTGGGGACAGAGGAGTGAAGAATTTGGCAAAGTACAAATGATGAGGACGGCAGCTGCTGAGAGCTTGAGGCCACATTTTTCTGTGCAACTGCTGCTGAAAGTGCAGCCCCAGTTCCTCCTTTGAACTGTTTGCTCAGTTCCTGTATCCGCCCTTCTCTGTTATTCTGCATCATTCATCCATCTCTACCCCAACGCCCTCCATACACACACACACTCCATACACACACTCCATACATACACACACTCCATACGTACACACACTCCATACGTACACACACTCCATACGTACACACACTCCATACGTACACACACTCCACACGTACACACACGCCCACACACTCCACACACTCCACATATACACACACACCACACACACACACTCCATACATACACACACACTCCATACATACACACACCACATATACACACACCACACACACATTCCATACATACACACACACACTCCACACATACACACACGCACACCACACACACACTCCATACATACACACACTCCATACATACACACACACTCCATACATACACACACCACATATGCACACACCACACACACATTCCATACATACACACACACACTCCACACATACACACACGCACACCACACACACACTCCATACATACACACACTCCATACATACACACACTCCATACATACACACACTCCATACATACACACACTCCATACATACACACACTCCATACATACACACACTCCATACATACACACACTCCATACATACACACACTCCACATATACACACACACCATACATACACACACTCCACACATACACACACTCCACACATACACACACACACCACACACACACTCCATACATACACACACACTCCATACATACACACACACTCCATACATACACACACTCCATACATACACACACTCCATACATACACACACTCCATACATACACACACTCCATACATACACACACACTCCATACATACACACACACTCCATACATACACACACACTCCATACATACACACACACTCCATACATACACACACACTCCATACATACACACACACTCCATACATACACACACACTCCATACATACACACACACTCCATACATACACACACACTCCATACATACACACACACTCCATACATACACACACACACTCCACACACACTCCACACATACACATACACACACTCCACACATACACACACTCCACACATACACACACTCCATACATACACACACTCCATATATCCACACACACCACACACACACTCCATACATACACACACACTCCATACATACACACACTCCACACATACACACACTCCACACATACACACACTCCACACATACACACACTCCATACATACACACACTCCATACATACACACTCCATACATACACACTCCATACATACACACACTCCACACATACACACACACTCCATACATACACACACACTCCATACATACACACACACTCCATACATACACACACACTCCATACATACACACACACTCCATACATACACACACACTCCATACATACACACACACTCCATACATACACACACACTCCATACATACACACACACTCCATACATACACACACACTCCACACATACACACACACTCCATTCATACACACACACTCCATACATACATACATACACACACTCCATACATACTCACACTCCACACATACACACACACTCCATACATACACACACACTCCATACATACACATACTCCATACATACACACACTCCATACATACTCACACTCCACACATACACACACTCCATACATACACACACTCCATACATACACGCACTCCATACATACACATACACACACTCCACACATACACACACTCCACACATACACACACTCCACACATACACACACTCCACACATACACACACTCCACACATACACACACTCCACACATACACACACTCCACACATACACACACTCCACACATACACACACTCCACACATACACACACACTCCACACATATACACACACACTCCACACATATACACACACTCCACACACACACACACACTCCACACACACACACACACTCCACACACACACACACACACTCCACACACACACACACACTCCACACACTGCGCACACACGCGCACACACGCGCACACTCTCCACACACACGCGCACACTCTCCACACACACGCGCACACACTCCACACACACGCGCACACACTCCACACACACGCGCACACACTCCACACACACGCGCACACACTCCATACATACACTCAAAGAACAAAGAAATGTACAGCACAGGAACAGGCCCTTCGGCCCTCCAAGCCCGTGCCGACCATGCTGCCCGACTAAACTACAATCTTCTACACTTCCTGGGTCCGTATCCCTCTATTCCCATCCTATTCATGTATTTGTCAAGATGCCCCTTAAATGTCACTATCGTCCCTGCTTCCACCACCTCCTCCGGTAGCGAGTTCCAGGCACCCACTACCCTCTGCGTAAAAAACTTGCCTCGTACATCTACTCTAAACCTTGCCCCTCTCACCTTAAACCTATGCCCCCTGGTAATTGACCCCTCTACCCTGGGGAAAAGCCTCTGACTATCCACTCTGTCTATGCCCCTCATAATTTTGTAGACATCTATCAGGTCTCCCCTCAACCTCCTTCGTTCCAGTGAGAACAAACCGAGTTTATTCAACCGCTCCTCATAGCTAATGCCCTCCATACCAGGCAACATTCTGGTAAATCTCTTCTGCACCCTCTCTAAAGCCTCCACATCCTTCTGGTAGTGTGGCGACCAGAATTGAACACTATACTCCAAGTGTGGCCTAACTAAGGTTCTATACAGCTGCAACATGACTTGCCAATTCTTATACTCAATGCCCCGGCCAATGAAGAGCAAGCATGCCGTATGCCTTCTTGACTACCTTCTCCACCTGTGTTGCCCCTTTCAATGACCTGTGGACCTGTACTCCTAGATCTCTTTGACTTTCAATACTCTTGAGGGTTCTACCATTCACTGTATATTCCCTACCTGCATTAGACCTTCCAAAATGCATTACCTCACATTTGTCCGGATTAAACTCCATCTGCCATCTCTCCGCCCAAGTCTCCAAACAATCTAAATCCTGCTGTATCCTCTGACAGTCCTCATCGCTATCCGCAATTCCACCAACCTTTGTGTCGTCTGCAAATTTACTAATCAGCCTAGTTACATTTTCCTCCAAATCATTTATATATACTGCAAAGGTCCCAGCACTGATCCCTGTGGAACACCACTGGTCACAGCCCTCCAATTAGAAAAGCATCCTTCCATTGCTACTCTCTGCCTCCTATGACCTAGCCAGTTCTGTATCCACCTTGCCAGCTCACCCCTGATCCCGTGTGACTTCACCTTTTGTACTAGTCTACCATGAGGGACCTTGTCAAAGGCCTTACTGAAGTCCATATAGACAACACCCACTGCCCTACCTGCATCAATCATCTTAGTGACCTCCTCGAAAAACTCTATCAAGTTAGTGAGACACGACCTCCCCTTCACAAAACCATGCTGCCTCTCACTAATACGTCCATTTGCTTCCAAATGGGAGTAGATCCTGTCTTGAAGAACACGCCATATATACACACACACACACACACACACACACACACACACACACACCATACATGCATACACACTCCATACATACACACACACACTCCATACATGCATAGACACACTCCACACTCACCATATATACACCCACACACACTACATACACATACACACACTCCATACACACACACACACACTCCCACACACAGTCCATACATAGTAAGAAGTCTTACAACACCAGGTTAAAGTCCAACAGGTCTGTTTCGATGTCACTAGCTTTCGGAGCGCTGCTCCTTCCTCAGGTGAATGTAGAGGTATGTTTCAGAAACATATATATAGACAGATTCAAAGATGCCAGACAATGCTTGGAATGCGAGCATTAGCAGGTGATTAAATCTTTACAGATCCAGAGATGAGGTAACCCCAGGTGAAAGAGGTGTGAATTGTGTCAAGCCAGGACAGTTGGTAGGATTTTGCAGGCCAGATGGTGGGGGATGAATGTAATGCGGCATGAATCCCCGGTCCCGGTTGAGGCCGCACTCGTGCGGAACTTGGCTATAAGCTTCTGCTCGGCGATTCTGCGTTGTCGTCCTGAAGGCTGCCTTGGAGAACGCTTACCCGGAGATCAGAGGCTGAATGCCCTTGACTGCTGAAATGTTGCCCGACTGGAAGGGAACATTCTTGCCTGGTGATTGTCGCGCGATGTCCGTTCATTCGTTGTTGCAGCGTCTGCATGGTCTGAGATGCAATTCTGCAACTCATCCGCTTCATTCTGGATCACAACGTCTTCACCTTCGACAACAAGTTCTTCATCCAGACGCACGGAACAGCCATGTGGACCAAATACGCACCCCAATACGCCAACATCTTCATGCACAAGTTTGAACAGGACCTACTCACCGCACAGGACCTTTATCCGACGTTATACACCAGATACATCGATGACATTTTTTTCCTTTGGACCCACGGCGAAGAATCTCTGAAACGACTACACGATGACATTAATAAGTTCCATCCAACCATCAGACTCCCCATGGACTACTCTCAAAAAATCAGTTGCATTCTTGGACACACTCATCTCCATCAAGGACGGTCACCTCAGCACTTCGCTTTACCGCAAACCCACGGATAACCTCACGATGCTCCACTTCTCCAGCTTCCACCCTAAACACATTAAAGAAGCCATCCCCTATGGACAAGCTCTCCGTATACACAGGATCTGCTCAGACGAGGAGGAGCGTAACAGACATCTACAGACGTTGAAAGATGCCCTCGTACGGGATATGGTGCTCGACTCATCGATCGACAGTTCCAACGCGCCACAGCAAAAAACCGCACCAACCTCCTCAGAAGACAAACATGGGACACAACCGACAGAATACCCTTCGTCGTCCAGTACTTTCCAGGGGCGGAGAAACTACGACATCTTCTTCACAGCCTTCAACACGTCATCGATGAAGATGAACATCTTGCCAAGGTCATCCCCACACCCCCACTACGTCCCTTCAAACAACCGCGCAACCTCAAACAAACCATTGTTTGCAGCAAACTACCCAGCCTTCAGAACAGTGACCACGACACCACACAACCCTGCCATGGCAATCTCTGCAAGACGTGCCAGATCATCAACATGGATACCACCATTACACGTGAGAACACCACCCACCAGGTACGCGGTACATACTCGTGCGACTCGGCCAACGTTGTCTACCTCATACGCTGCAGGAAAGGATGTCCCGAAGCGTGGTACATTGGCGAGACCATGCAGACGCAACGACAATGAATGAACAGACATCGCGCGACAATCACCAGGCAGGAATGTTCCCTTCCAGTCGGGGAACACTTCAGCAGTCAAGGGCATTCAGCCTCTGATCTCCGGGTAAGCGTTCTCCAAGGCGGCCTTCAGGATGCGCAACAACGCAGAATCACCGAGCAGAAACTTATAGCCAAGTTCCGCACACATGAGTGCGGCCTCAACCGGGACCTGGGATTCATGTCACATTACATTCATCCCCCACCATCTGGCCTGCAAAATCCTACCAACTGTCCTGGCCTGATACAATTCACACCTCTTTAACCTGGGGTTACCCCATCTCTGGATCTGTAAAGATTTAATCACCTGCTAATGCTCGCATTCCAAGCATTGTCTGGCATCTTTGAATTTGTCTATATATATGTTTCTGGAACATACCTCTTCATTCACCTGAGGAAGGAGCAGCGCTCCGAAAGCTAGTGACATCGAAACAAACCTTTTGGACTTTAACCTGGTGTTGTAAGACTTCTTGCTGTGCTCACCCCAGTCCAACGCCGGCATCTCCACATCATGACTCCATACATACACTCCATACATACGCACACACTCCATACATACATACACACACACACACTCACACTCCATACATACGCACACACACACACTCCATACATATACACACACACACACACACACACACACACACTCCACACACACACACACACACACACTCCATACACACACACACACACACACACACTCCATACATACACACACACACACTCCATACATACACACACCACTCCATACACACACAGACTCCACTCCATATATATACACACACACACACGCGCACACACACACTCATTCCACTCCATGCGCGCACACACACGCTGCACTCCATACACACACACACGCTCCACTCCATATATATATACACACACACTCCACTCCAAGCACACGCGCACACACACTCCATTCCATATACACACATACACACACTCCACTCCATGCACACACACACTCCACTCCATGCACACACACACACACACACACACACTCTCCACTCCATGCACACACACACTCCACTCCATGCACACACACACACACACACTCTCCACTCCATGCACACACACACACACACACACTCCACTCCATGCACACACACACTCCACTCCATGCACACACACACACACACTCCACTCCATGCACACACACACACACACACACACACACACACGTTCCTTTCTTGTCAGGCAGCAGAAGGAGCAAGAAACCAAGTTAACATTGAAACCTGTTAACATTCATCTCTATCTTTTTCCAGTTCTGATGAAAGGTCAAGAGACTGAAACATTAACGCTGTTTTTCTCTGCCTGTGAGGAGTACTTCTGGCGTTTCCTACTTATATTTCAGCTAAGTGGTTAGCACTGTTGCTTCACAGTGCCAGGGTCCCGGGTTCGAATCCTGCTTGGGTCACTGTCTGTGCGGAGTCTGCACGTTCTCCCAGTGTCTGCGTGGGTTTCCTCCGGGTGCTCTGGTTTCTTCCCACAAGTCCCGAAAGATGCGTTGGTAGGTGAATTGGATATTCTGAGTTCTCCCTCTGGGTACCTGAACACGTGCTGGAGTGTGGCGACTAGGGGATTTTCACAGCAACTTCATTGCAGCGTCAATATAACCTACTTGTGACAATAATAAAGATTATTATTATTATGGCTTTGACAAATTGTGTTGTGTACATTTGTTCTTTGGCAAACTTGCATTATTTGTCATATTGGTCAGGGTGACCTATTGTTTGTCAATGTGCTCCACCTGGATATGCAAATCTATACTCTTAGTGCCTATTCTTTGACCCCATTTTGATATCGCACCGTGATTGACTGAAGCAAGCAGTGTTCCTGCCCCATCATCGAGGTTGTATCGTGATGATGCATTGGGCCACTTTTGTATTGTAATCTTTCCTGGTGGTTCGTTGTTGTTGCTGAAGTTGTACCAAACTTGGGCATGATCCAGTTACTCGGCCTGTACTGTCTGACTGACTTACTGGGTGTGACGCCGCAAAAGATCAAGGAGTAAAATATAAAACTTATTGTGTTGGTAATGCTGACAGACTGTCACAGCTGAAGGATATGCCTTTCTCTCGAGCCAAATGTGAGTGCGGCTGTGGAAGATTCACTGCTGCATACAACAATTGAGAACTATAAGAACGAGCCTCTAGAGTTTTCCAAGTTTGTTGCTATGGAGATCCCAAGATTTTGGGATTCAGAAAAATAAACCCAACAATCTAATCTTCAGCTTGCCATAAAAGCACTGCAAAACAAACTTATCAAGGAAAAGTTGATTTCCCTTCCTGCTCCCCTCTGTACCAAAAGGATCTAGTCAATGAACAGCCTAACGATCGTGCCAGAAACACCGATAGTGCCAGAAACACCAAATGCATCACTCGAGAAAATGGGTGAGAATGACAACCTGCAAGAGCAGAGGAGAACCCCCACTGCACTTGGCCAAGGACATCCTGATTTGTGACTTTTGCAAATGCAGTAGGATTTCCTAAGAGAGGTAAACCAATTAGAATTTACATGTATATCATGGGCGTGATTTTGTGGCCGCGTTGTGCTTAAGCGAGAGGGCAACGAGTGCGTTAAATCACGGGAGAGGCCAAAATCGAGAACCGTGCCGGGAGCCGATTGGTTTGCGACCTAAACAACCTGCCCTCGGTGGCGAAATCAGGATCACGCCTGAGCACGGTGAGAAACCAATTATCACCACATAGGCCCCATCTCCATATAATTAACGAGCATGACCACCTATCGAATGGCCTCCCATGATTGGACCGCCTTCCCAACGAGTGGTCACGCAGGCTTCAATTAGTACTCCTTTTCAAAAATGTGAACCTGGCGGAAGGGCTGCTGTGGGGACCCGAGGAGGTGAGCAGCCATCTTTGCTCACGGGCACAGAGCCCGGGGGGCACTGGTGCTGATGTCCCGGTGCTCAGAGGAAGTTGGAGGAGCCCCTGGGGGTGGAGCCTTGGTCAGGGTGAATCGCCATCAGGGGGAGATAGATGCCCCTGTACCCGCAGTCCATTATGCCGACCCCTGGGCTGTGGGCTCCCGTTCTGGGAGCAGCCCTTGCCTGCCTGCCCCACCGATTACCCATAACCCCCAATGACCGCGGAGGCCACTGGCCACACGGCTGAAGGCTATTGGCAATCATGGTTAAATGAGCACTTGCCAACCAAGTGGACTCCCGTTTGTAGATGTGCCATGTAGTATGTGGGAATTATTGTCTAGCATCTCAAACGGATGGACAATGTGCATGAACTATGTGGAAGGCTGCATCACGGACACAGTGGGCAGCATCCGACCACCCAGGGGCTGGATCCCATCACTGGGGACAGTACTGTGGGGAGGGGCCCAGCGTCCGTCCAGGTAATGTCACGTAGAGGTGTCTGGGGTACAGGGTGTGGGGTCCGGTGAGCAGGGCTCCCCGCTGCGTCTGGGGGTACGTGGGCAGGGTGTGTTGGGCCGGGGGGGGAGGGGGGCTGCAGGGGTGAGCTATGGGGTACTTGTCGGCCCTCGCCCTCTCCCAATTCCTTTCAGATATTACACGGGAATGATGATATCTTGGACCCTGCTGAACTTGCCCTTGTGGTGCTGCTGGCAGACCAGGCAGCCAAATGGCAGAGAAGGCAGTGGCAGCAGCATCGACAGAGCCTTCAGGTGGCGGCCCATGCGAAGGACCCTGCCTCATACCCTGCGGACCCGGCCACCCAAAGGCCAGAGAGGGACCCAGAGGGGGAGGTCATTAACGGCCCAAAGTGTACAGGTGTTGCTGGCCTTTTGAACAGATGATGGACAGCGTGTTGTTATGGGCTAGGGTTTAAAGAACCCCAAAGTGCATCATGGAGTTCACCTGACCCATAACTTTTAATAGATTGTGGTATGGGGAGCACACGGCCCACTCTACAGGTGTGGTACAGCAGAAATGGAAAAGTATTTTTTAAAGTAAAACAACGTTTATTCTATAAACTCAAGTTAACCTTTTTAAAACATACAGTAAACATCTCAGCAACCATCAATTCAAATACAACTCCCAAAGAATACAACGCTAAGTAATCATTAATAACTTCCCAAACAACATCCAGAAGACAAAAGAAATCCCTTTTAACAGAAGCACATCAGGTTTGCATTCACTACTGAGAACATTTATAATTCTGAATTCACCAAATGATCAAGAGACAGTCTTTTCATGGCAGAGAGAACAGCAGTACACCTGCTTTGTCTGGCTTCAGCTCCAACACTGAAAAAAATGAAACCAAAAAAACACACACACCCAAGCTTTTCTCAAAGTGAAACTAAAAAGCAGAGCCAGAGCTCAGCTCCACCTACACTCTGACATCACTGCAGTAACATGGGCAGACAGACATTTCTTAAAATGACATTCTCATGACAGTGTGCTGCAGGAGGCTCTGCCTCACCAAGGACACAGTGCGGTACATGGAGGAGGAAGATACCCACTGCTGTGCGAGGTTGTGGAGGACACAGCAAACCACAGCAAAGCGGGCGACCCTCTGGGCGGTGTACTGGAGGGTACCTCCGGAGCGGTCGAGGCACCCGAACCGCATCTTGAGGAGTCCGATGCACAGCTCAACGACAGCCCAGGTGGCTGCACGGGACCCGTTGTACGGATCTCCGTTTCGGTCTCCGACCTCCGTACTGGCATCGTGACCCAGGTTCTCAGCGGATATCCGCCACCCATCTTGGGGTGTTGCTCGCAGAGGGCAGGGATGACTAACTGCCCCAGGATGTACCTGTCGTGCACATTCCCTGGGCAGCGGGCACACACATGCATTATCTTCATCTGGTGATCGCAGGCGAGCTGTGTATTGAGGGAATGGAACCTCTTTCAGTTGATATAGGTCACCGCCAGATGGCCTGGTGAGTGCATGGCAACATGCGTGTCATTTATGACCCCCCCCACCCTAGATCTGGGGCATCCCAGCGATGGCGGAGAAGCCTGCTGCCCAGGCATCTTGCTGTGCTTGGACCATGTTAAACACGATGTAGTCTTCTGCCCGGGCATACAGCGCATTTGTGACATGCCGGATGCACCTGTGGGCTGTGGCCTGTGAGATGCCGCACCAGGTGCCGCTTGAGCCTTGGAAGGATCCTGAGGCATAAAGGTTTGGGGCTGCGGTGATCTTGATGGCCATCGGGAGCGGGTATTCTCTTCCTCCACGTGGTGCCAAGTCTGTAAGTACATGGCACAGGTCGCACGTCACCTTGTTGAAGCAGAGCCTCTTGCGGCACTTGCTGTCCGTCATTTGTTCAAAGGGCCAGTGGCACCTGTACACCCTGGGCCATCGCGGGACTCCCCCTCTGGGTCTCTCCTTAGCCTGATGTCTCATTTATGGGGCGGGGGGAGCGGGTGTAATGCCGATCAAAGTACTCTATCACTTGATTGTATCTCTTGCTTTCCTCTTCGCTATCAAAAGTAAATGTGTTGTAGATTTCAATAGCTTGTGAACCTGCCACCGTGAGCAGCAACACAATGTGCCTGTCATCAGGCTGTGCCTGCAGGCCGAGGGCTGAAACATAGGGCTTAAACTGTTGTTTGCAAAATGCACCAGTTTTCGTCTACATTACCCGATACCTGAAGCTGGTGTGGTGCTTTCAAACTCTCCAACTCGAGCTTCACTGTCTTCTATTCCGTTGAGTTGCCACAGGCTGTAGTTTACCAGGTTGGTTGAAGAATCTTCTTTATTCTGTTTCGTTCTCTCCTTCATCTTTTCTGCTGTTTCCTTAAATGTTCAACACTCAAGGTACCATGTTGTGTTCTGTTGTCTTGTCTTTGCAATGCTTCATACAGAACTGCTGATGACTTATAATGATGATTTATTAGTTAACATGTGGAAGGATAACATACAGAATCTGTACAGACTGGGTTTCTCTGGAAGTACCCGATGTGCGACTGTCCTTGTGTACGCCTTACTACCAACTGCCGGTAGTCGGGTGTCACATGACTGATGTCTGACGGCACCTGCTGGTGGGAGATCGCAATGCTGAATGTGTGCAATATTATTCACAGGCATATCACCACGGGGGTTATGGGTGGTCAGTGGGGCAGACAGGCAGGTGCATGTGTTGCCCCAGGAACGGATACACATGATCCAAGGGTTGGCATGGTGGTGCAGTGAGCGGTTACCCCCCGTTTGCACCCCCCAGCATCTCCCCCACCCTCCCATGGTGGCCCACCCCTGCAGAGGGTGCCTCCCACCCGCAGCCAAGAGTCCCCCATCCCCCGACGAGCACAGGGGCAGGAACCCCAGCGCCCCCGGGCTCTTTGCCTTTGAGCAAGGATGACTACTCACTTTCTCATCTCCCCACCAAAGCCCTTCTGCCAAGTTCACGTTTTTAAAAAGGAGTACTAATCGGCGCCAGCTTGAGCACATGCTGGGGAGGCCACTGAATGATGGGAGGCTCTCGTTAATTATATGTAAATGGGATTTAACTAGTGATAATTGGTTTTTCACCACGCTACGGCGAGATCCCGATTTTGCCCACTGGAATGGGCTGATTGCATCGCGAACTGTTTGCCACACGGCACGAATCTCATTTTTGGCCTTTGCCACTAATAACCAGCCTTGTTTCACTTGAGCGAGAGCACAACAAGGCTGGAAAATCGCGCCCAATATAACCAGGCCCATCTGGCCACATGGGCTGTTATTGAGCGGTACATCGGACTGCTCCTAATGCCGTTTCGATGCCTCGACCGTTCTGATACACTCCCCGGAGGATCGCTCGCTTTGTGGTGGTCTGCTGTCCCGTCCACAAACTGGCACAGCAGCAGGGCAACGTGCTGGAGGGGGAGGAACATGTGTCCACCTTCCCGGAGGAGGACGAGGAGGCGCCAGACCAGGAGGGGCCCGGGGAGTACCCGCAGAACTAGCAAGGGATGAATGATAAGTGGGAGCAGCGAGGGTCTGGGAAGCCCGGAGGGCCAGGGGGGCCACTTCACATAGAACGTGACCTCGTCCTATTAACTTAATGCTTGGATACAAATCAGCTACAAATTGTGAAAAGACTTCCAGAGTGTTCAGTGTAGGGGAAAGAATTACCATATATATTTCCAATTAGTTTATGATTTTACTGCCTCTAATGCACAAAGAAAATCATTCTCCAATAATATCTAATTTGGTGTCTGAACTGATGAAAAGGAGAAACCTGCTCCCTTAGACTGATTAGTTGTGTTATATTGTCTAATCGGTGTTCAGGCTGCTTTCACCCAAGGACAATTTTCCCCATAATAGAAAATGCCCAAGTTGTTTAAAATGTGATGGGCATATTACTTAGTACAAAACCAATCTTTAAACTTTTACGATCAAAGTAACATATTTTTACAAACTGTACATTTTCAATTCTTCCCCAGTTAGTATCCCCGTTACTTGAGGGTCACAGAACTGTGGCTTATGCTGTGACATTACTACCCGGCAGGATGAGGAGACAAGCCGAAGTCTACCTCAGCCAGAATGGGGACTTGAATCCTATGCTGATGGCATCTTTCTGAATTACATGCTCGTGATCTAACCAACTGAGCTAACCAGCTCCCTTGTGTTCTCAATGCCTTTCTTTTCATTGTAAGAAGTCTTACAACACCAGGTTAAAGTCCAACAGGTTTGTTTCGAATCACTAGCTTTCGGAGCGCTGCTCTTTCCTCAGGTGAATGGAGCGCTCCGAAAGCTAGTGATTCGAAACAAACCTGCTGGACTTTAACCTGGTGTTGTAAGACTTCTTACTGTGCTCACCCCAGTCCAACGCCGGCATCTCCACATCATTTCTTTTCATTGTAGAAGTTACAATGCAAGAGACCATTAAACCCATTGTGCATTAACCAATGCTAGCTCTTCAGGTGGAGCTCTCCTCATTTAAATCCCATTTCCCTGACTTCCCCCTTTATCCAATTAACTATGCTATTCTCATGAATCCTTCAATATTCCCATTGCACAAGTACTAAAGCTGTCGGATAGCACTTGTGCAGAAAGAAAACTGAACGTTGGTTGTTATTCAATTATGATCAATTCATTTTGTGAGTTTTCTCTGACAGAGGAAGTGGTTGTATACAGATCACCGTGAAGTCAGCCCAGTCTTGGGCTGTGCAGAAACCAGACCACATTCATGCATGTTAGGTTTTATTTGCAGGTATAGTCTATCATACACTATCTGTGCAATCATCTTGTTTTGTCCCAAATTCATATCCTTTCTAAATACAGCAAAGCCTAAACCACACACTTGGAAAGTAGGTTTTACGTATGTACAGAATAACTGTGTCGCACGTTGGGAACTTGACAGAAATGATGTCTTTCAGAATGTTGAAACATTTGCCTTTTATACCAGCCCACAGGATGTGCAGTTTTAATACAGTTTGTGACAGCTCAAAAGAGTTTTCTATTGACATAACAAGCAAAGACTCAGTGTTAGTGTCGTGATAGTTTTTTGACCTTCCAATGAGAGTATGATTTAAAATCTCTAGTTTTGTAGCTTTTTTACCAAGTGAAGATAAAGCGCGGAGACTGAATGGGTTGCTGATGGCACCTAGGTTAGCTCAGTCTGATTAGCTATCCACTGTGTTGGAGCACAAACACTGCATTTTACATTTGTTAGCAGACTGTCAAATAAATGTGTTTTTTTTTAGTTGATTGGATGTGGGTGTCACTGGCTGTGTCAGCATTAATTGCCCTTGAACTGAGTGGCTTGTTTGGGCATTTCAGAGTCAACCCACATTGCTGTGGGTGTTGAGTCCCATGTAGACCAGACTATTTCCATATCCCTCTCCATGGTAACTGCCTGAACTTGAAATCAGACCCTTCAGAACCTTGATCTTGTGTTTGAACCCAAGATGAACTTTTGGTCACATGTCCACTCCAGTTCCATAACATCCGACCCTACTGAAACCTTAGTTACCACTACATTTGATTATTACAATGCTCACAAGGTCATCTTCCACCCCTCATAAATTTATACTTATCTAAGACGATGTTGTCCCAAGACGATGCTATCCAAACCTTCACTCGCACCAAATCCCATTTAACTTTCACACCTATGCTCACTGACATAGATTGGCTCCTGGTCTATAACAGCGACTCTATTTTAAAATAGCTGTCCTTGTTGTCAAATCCCTTCTGGTTTTGCTCTTCTCTAACCTCCAGCCCTTCCAAGACTTTGAGATAATGGTGCTTTCCAATTCTGGCATTGTGAGTATTCCTGATTTTAATCACTTCTTTATTGGCAGCTCTGCTTTCAACTACCCTACACCTAAACACTGGGACTGGAGTCTCCGTTTCTGCGGCTAAGTGCCAACTCCGGTGTGGGAACTGTGCCGACGCCAAAATTGGTGCCGAACCCTCACCGATTCCGAGACCGGTGAGGGGCTAGCAGCGACGCTGGGTAAAACTCCCAGCTCTCGCGCCAAAAAACAGCTGGAGAATGTCCGTGGCCGTGCATGCCCACCACAACGACCTGCAGCGGTCGCACCATGCAACATGGCGCCGGACGTGCGCGGACCCGACCTGCCAAATACAACCCCACAGGACAACCCCTGGCCACACTCCCCCCAGCCTTTGCGGAAGCCCCCCTGACCAGCAGCACGGCTCACAGCCGACTGTGGCATCGCTGGACACCGGCCACCACTGCCGGGTTCCCGACCGTTCAGACCACATTAACTACAGGCAGCATTATCATCATTGAAGAATTTTGGGGAAGTTGATCATTTCAATGCTCTTTAGGACTGAATTTATGAATATATTTTCCTAGTAACGGACATCTGAATAATGCCATAAGCTTTTTAGTAATTTGATCAGGATTTGGTAACATCCAGAATGCAGACAGGTTATCTTGATAGAAAAGCTACAAATATTTCATGATATGTACTCTAAACCACTTCTGTTTCTGTTATTACCTTACCAAGTGACTGTGGGTCGACCTGGTCCTGAAATAGTTGTTCAAATGAATTTTTAAAATAGCTGTGGCATAACATGGCATTAGAACCCCTGAAATGAGCTGGAATTGTCCATCATATTTATTTGTAGAAATTGTGAAACTGTAGGAACTTGGTCAAAATTACTCAAAGTCAGCTCACATTTGAAAAGACTCCCTAGAGCTGAAAATAAAATCTGACGGTGCTATTCTTCTTTCAGACCACAGATGTCAGTATTTCTTCACATATTGAACAGTCAGGAGCAAAATATTGTTCTTGTCACTTGGACTGGGCATTGGGAATCTGCATGATTTTCATCGGTTCATTTTAAAATGCAGGGTGTAAATTAGGTTCATGGATCGTCTCACACCATATTTCTGCCATGGCCGTGCATTGTGAAAAGTTCCGAGCCTTTGGTAAAACCAAATTAAGAAAATCAGAAATCCGCAGCAAGTTTGTCAGTATTTGGAGGGGGAATGGGAGGGAGAAAAACAGGTTAATGCTCAGGTGTTGACATTTCATCAGAATACTGTCAGTGTGATGAACGGTCTATATTCTGTAACAAAAACCCATTTTCTTCCTTCTCCGATGTTAGCTGGATATTTGCAGCAATGTCAGGCTTTTGATTTTACGTCTTCAGTATGTTCCAGTGTTTAGAACGTAAAGAGCCAATTGCACATCTGAACCTCTTTAACTTTCAGGACTCGTAGCCTGGGTGTTATCATTTATTTTGAGCATTATTTGGGTTTTTTTCTTCCTGGAAAAATCCTGGAGTAAAGGAAGAATGACTTCCATTATTTATAAGATGTCCCAAATTACTTCAGCCACTGAAGTACTTTTGAAGTGAAATCACTGTTGTAATGTAGAAAATGAGGTAACCAATTTGTGCCCAGCATGATCCAACAGACAGCAATGTGATATGTAAAGTAAAAATGGGAAAATATGTCATTTGAAACATGGAAGTCTGGCAAAACCTGACCTGAGGGTACATAAGAAAATATAGGGGAAAATCCCACTAAGGGTTAACAGCAGCCACAAAAGAAGGTTTTGAAATGCAGAGAGCCTTTATCAAACAGGTGTTAAGAAAACAGCTTGTAACAGCTCAAGCTGTAAAACTGATGCCGGTCTTTCAAGTTAAAACAGATTGAGCTTTTAGTTATGTGAAGGGAAACAATATTTCGCAACTTCTTTGAAGTTAATTATTTTAGTAAGCAGTTATTAAAGAATTGCGAATTAGTTGAATTAGGTGACAAATGTTTGTGTAAAATCCTGCTGACACCAGGTGAATGTGGGAAGCCGGAGACGACGTGCCCACGAGAGCACAGGTTAACACCAAATCGGAGTCAGAGTTCTGACAAGCTAAGGGCACTATTTGGTAATAAAGCAACTTTAGAAGTGACACCCCTCTAGGATCAAAGCACTTTTGAACATTACAAGAGAAAAAATGTAATCCGAGTTCGATGAACTAAAGTCATGCTCAACATGAATACGTAGTCGTATTAGAAGTAATTAAGACCAAAGGTACATTGAACAATCAAGAGCAAAACAAAGTTACTTTACGATAATGTCATATAAACTTAATAACTGCTAGAAGGGAAATATAAACCCTAAATCGGTAACAGCCAGCAGAGTCAGCTCTCATAGCTGCCCTCGGTCATGGGAAGGATAGAACACAGAAACCGAGCAGAACAGCGAATCCATCAGGAGAAAACTAAAAGATAAAGAAGAGAGATTGTCAAGGTAGACCTGAAGGTCTTTGCAACCACCCAGGAGAATCCAGAAGCAAGATCTTTTTACTTTTCTGTAAAGACAGTGATTTTATCTTTTAAAAGAAAAATAAATAAATAAAATATCTTAAAGTTTTAACCTAAAACAGTGGTTATTACAAAGTCTACTTATTTAGCAATGCGGGACCCAGGTTACTAAGTGGTAAGTAGATGAAATCTTCTATGAAGATATGGGTTATACCGAGGGATAACTTGAAAATATAGATTGACCCGAATAGCACCCACCTAAGTTTACATAGGAGTCAGGGAGGGAGAATCCCTGTTCACCATTTAGAATGTCTTATTGACCCTTTTTGGTACAGGGGGAATTCTAAGAATAGTGGTGAGATTTTTACTTCAGATAAGAGCAGGTAATCTGTTCTGGTGATGTTGACTGGGAGGCGCATACTGGCCAGGGCACCAGGGATAACTTCCCTGTTCTCTGAAATACTGTCATGAACTAATTTATATTATCCTGTGTCTGGTTAAGGTTTTTATTTGCATGTAAAATCTTGGGCGACGTTATTTCTTTTTAATATGTTCAGATTCCGGAATTAGCTTGAACTGCAGACTTGGGATTATCACTTGAAGAGTAAGGTGCCAAAGGTTTAAGAAAACCTTTCCACGCATAGTCAGAATATGGAGTGCTTTATCACAAGTGAATATTGAGGCCATCTTCAAAGGACTTGAGCGTGTTCTGGTGAAGGAAAAAGAGAAAACGGTAGCATTTCAGGGAACGGAATTAGGATGAGAGTTGATCATTTTAACTTGGTGACCTGGCGTTGGTATTAGCGCAATAAACTGGATGGGTAACCTCAAATGTTGTAATTTCTATGTCTCTGAAATGGCAATGATTATCTTTGGAAATGTTGAGGTAATGTGTGCATTCTGAATCCCATCATTCAATCAACATTTAATCCATTCAGGTTGGTCCTCTTGAATCAATACAGTCCCCAACTGCTGTGCTGTTCTGCTTCATCGGACTGTTGGCCTAATGCAGTCAGACAGTTTAGTGTTGGCTTGTGGCCAGGGATTATAGCGCCTGGTTATTTACCTTCTTACACAGACTACCAGTAATTCTGTGGATTTGTCCTCAAAAGCTATATACCAAGTAGAATAAATTGTATTTATTCTAGGATTTATTAGGATTCTGAGAAAACCACTTCATTTTCTTAGGCGCTATTTTGTATAATAATGGAGTAATGTAGTGGATTTGTTAGGCTATTACAATCTGTGTCCCTCACGTTGTTGCACTGTCCCGACCTTATTAATGGTGAACCTCTTTATTGTGTCAGAACCACAGTAAGCTTTCAATAATACATATTTAATCATCATCGCAGGATCCACTTTAGTAAACATTTATTTGAACAGCAAAATCCTATATAATCGCACCCGAGATTAGATTAATTTACCTCTGATTTTGAGACTGGTCTGAGTTGAAATCATCTGCAAAAGATGAGAATGACCTTCAAATCTGAAACTAAAAGTTAAAGATAATTTGCTGAATGAGGAGTGTCCAGATGAAGCCTATGATTCCTGGCAGGCTGGCCATTAAAGTCCTATCTGTTTTTATATATTCCTTAAGGGTTTCTCCTTTTTTCCATTTTGTGCATTTGGAGTTTGGGAAATGGCCTTTTTAACACTGTTACCTCACTGGTAGATAAATCCTATGGCCTGAATTTTTGCAAAGCTGGAAAGTTAGCCAAATTGGTGCCACAGCCACAATTCCAGAAATCCCATTTGCGAACCTGGCACCCACCATTTTCATTGGGGGGGGAGAGAGTGGGGGCAGGTTATAGTTTCCCCATCCATAGTTCACAGAAGCAGCTGCCCATATAAAAGTGAAGTTGCCTTCAACAGGTGCAATGTCCAATGTCCAAAACATGACTCATGGGATTTAGACGTTTGAGGAAAAGGTCTGAAGCTGCTGGAATTATTTGGGAGAGGCAAGGTACACTTTTGGGATTTGTAAGATTTGACATGAACATGCATAAATGTGGAAAGTTCAGTGGCGCTGTCAAGTCATTTTAAGTCCTCAAGCCCTTTAAATGTTTGGGAAAATACAGCCTGATGTGACTCTGCTTGCAAACTTATTAGGTGTTTCTTTAAATAAGCCTGAGGAATTTCATTCTAGAATTCTGCTATCATTAGCACAGCGGGAGTCCTGGAAGTTCAGAGGTTGTAAGATCCAAGTGCTTATGAGATTAATTGCCTTTGATGTGGGACTATTAATACAGGTTTTTCACAAGGCATTAACTACTTGAACAAAATGTTTGTTTTTCTAAGAGTTTAAGTACTTGATGAAATTTAAATACATTGAATGTTTTTTTAATGGATGTGAGTATTTTTTAAATTGTGGTCTGCAATACACACTTTATTTTGTTTTATCTTGCCATGGTTCCTGAGTTCTGTCGATGGTGGATACTGGGTGAGTTGGTATGGAGAGTGTAAGGATAAAGTGTGGTGTGTGGGGGCCTGAATTTGTATGTGTTGGTGCTACGTTAGTAGAGGGTACATGATTGGCATGCGGTGATAAGGAACTGTGTTGGGGCTGGGGGAGGGGATGGAGGGGGATGAGGTCTCGAGGGCTGTTTTTGGTTTATTTATTTATTTTTGCAATTCAAACAAAGTCCCAGAACACCAAAGCGGACCTTTTAACCAGGCCATCTCAGCACCCAACAGCTCCTGTGGCTGTCTCCAAATCTTTGCGGCTGAAGCGTGCATGACTCCAGATAGCATCCACCTTCCTGACCAACCAGGGCTTTTCTCCCAAGTCGGGTTTGCGGAGTTGGAAATTTTCGTGACTCAGGAGTGAAAATTTGGCCTTAACTCTACCTCAGGATTTGTTAGCTTGGACGTGTAAATTTATGGGATCATAAATTCAAACATTGCATGCGACCCTTAATTCCATGTGCACTAGGGAGCCCACAAAGACAACAGGTTGAACATCTTTTTCCTGTTGTGTTAGCATTTACTACATAATAACCATTGCCTCAATTCGTTAATAGAATTGTGAAATCTGAAATTTGTAAACTATTTTGAATGCCGAAATTGTGCTGCAGGTTAAATTAATTTCTTGCTGATTCTTTATTTGATTGCCTGAGAACGTGGGATCCATTTATTTGCCTATCACCTTGTACATTTATGGAGCTTGCTTAAAAATAGAGAGCCGCTAAAGAGAGTCATCCACTGTGCCATTGTTGTGCAATTTGTGCTGTTAGTCATTTGCCTTCCAGTCAACTACAGTTAGTACATTTCCATAGAGAGAAAGTAGGGCAGAGTCTTGCTCTCAAACTTTGAAAAATATAGATGTATTGTAGCAGCGATGGGTGAAGTGGCAGCTGCATTCTGTGTGTGTGTTGTCCTCCGGCCTAGATATTATGAGGATAATTCTGGTGCAATTGAATGTGGATTGTGCAACAAAACTTTATTGAGACTTAACTGAAAAACGAGTTAGAAGCAGAGAAGCAAACATTGGTTCCACAGTAACATCTTCCAAATTTCTACCAGTCTCTCCCACTCTCCATTCCATGAATATCTGAAGCTGGACAGAAAGGCGGCAGAACAGAATGAGTTGAGAGTAAAAGGGCAGAGGTGATAACACAGTGGGTATCCCTACAAGAGTGAAGGAAGTAGCACCGACTCAGTTACTTTTCATATGCCACTCATTCACCCACTGATGACGCATGGCATGAATGAGGTAACCAGTGGTGAGTTAAGAACCTCAAAAAAAATAATAAAGAAACCGATGACATGAAAAAATAATATGATAAATAAAAAGTTATACCCCCAAAAACTCAAATTTATATAAATTGAAAGTGGCTAAATTAAGCAAATAACAAATGAGGAAAGTTACATAAAACAATACGAATAAAAAAAATGGAATGAAAGAATCAGCAGGTGGGGGGGAAAGAAGAAGAAAAGAAAGGCTAGATTGGAGCTGCTGTGTACTGACACTCGGCAACTTTATTCAGAACCAGGGGCGAGATTCTCCGACCCCCCGCCGGGTCGGAGAATCGCCGGGGGCTGGCGTGAATCCCGCCCCCGCTGGTTGCCGAATTCTCTGGCACCGGATATTCGGCGGGGGCGGGAATCGGGCCACGCCAGTTGGCGCCCCCCCCACGGCGGTTCTCCGGCCCGGATGGGCCAAAGTCCCGCTGCTGGAATGCCTGTCCCGCCGGCGTGGATTAAACCACCTCTCTTACCGGCGGGACAAGGCGGCGCGGGCGGGCACCGGGGTCCTGGCGGGGGCGCGGGGCGTTCTGGCCCCGGGGGCTGCCCCCACGGTGGCCTGGCCCGCGATCGGGGCCCAGCGATCCGCGGGCGGGCCTCTGCCGTGGGGGCACTCTTTTCCTTCCGCCTTCGCCACGGTCTCCACCATGGCGGAGGCGGAAGAGACCCCCTCCACTGCGCATGCGCGGGGATGCCATGAGCGGCCGCTAACGCTCCCGCGCATGCGCCGCCCGGCAATGTCAGTTTTGCGCCAGCTGGCGGGGCACCAAAGGCCTTTCCCGCCAGCTGGCGGGGCGGAAGTCAGTCCGGCGAGGTGCTAGCCCCTCAAGGTTAGGGCTCGGCCCCTCAAGATGCAGAGGATTCCGCACCTTTGGGGCGGCGCGATGCCGGACTGATTTGCGCCGTTTTTGGCGCCTGTCGGCGGACATCGCGCCGATTACGGAGAATTTTGCCCCAGTATTGTGAATTCACTGAGAAGTGTTAGATTAAGTTGCTTTTTTGCCTATGTTATTAGCCAGGCTCAAACCCTGGAGAACGTGAGCACCAAACCTTGTAGGGGGGGGGGGGGGGGTGGCGCAGAGGTTTGCTACCAACTGAACCATTGCTGAAGAAGCAATGAAGACTTTGCAGTGAAAACATTAGTACATCTGTAATTTTGATATGATGCTGTCTGACATTTCAAATAATGCTCCATTTGGTACTCAAAATGGCAAACAAGAATGTAGGTTATATGGTGATACATATGTGAAAGTTATAAAATGTGGCTACATGGCAGTCTTGTGACAATTCTTATTGTTTCACAGTTAGTCCAACAGAGGGATGATTATGGCCCCTCCTCCTCTGCACAGGTTTAGAAATGCGATGGGATTTACACAGGACTACCAGCCTCAGATCCTTCTCTGTGGTTTTTTAGTGGCCGGGGGAGCCTTCCTGCTACTGGTGTTACTTGCATTCCTCTGTAATAACTGCCAAAGGTAAGGAATAATTATCACTTTTGCTGACCAAATATTTTTTTCCTTGTAAACTGTTCTCCATATTTCTGCCTGTTAAGTATGTGAGGAGGTACGGTACCCTTGTGGATAGGCGGGACACCTTGGGGAAAATAAGGCACCCTTTGGGATTATTCAATTTAAACATGATTATGTGTTTTTTTACGCACAAACTCACTGGAACTGGAAAGCTGTCAAAGGACTGTCTGGCTGTCATTGAACTGTCCTGCTGTCACGAAACTGTATAGAAGTGTCAAATGTGTCAAGGGAGTGCCCAAGGATACTACCTGAGTTGGCAAGGAGGTAGGAAGAAGACATAGCTTGGCAAGCATGAGGCATAGGGACTGTGGGGGGGGGGGGTGAAGGGTGAGGACGAGAGGGATGTTTTTAGTTTTAATCTTTTCTTCTATTTATTTAAACACGGTGCCTTCCACCAGGCCTGCCTCTTCATCCAGAAGCCTCCACTCAATTTGGGGTCGCCCGCCACAACTCCTATTTCAGCCCGTTTCCACCCCCACTCGATACACAAATAAATTCTACCTGTAGGCGGACATTTTTAAAGGTTGGGCCTTACTGTTCAGGATGGAGAAGGGATCCCAGCACAAGTGGGATGACACAGAGGCCTGTCTCTGTATGCTGGTTGAATACACAAGAGTATATTAGCATACGTAAGTACTTTGAGATTGGTAGTTGTAGTAATTGGACCCAGTCAGGCAGTATCCATTTATTTTGCCTGAAATCCTGCTGAGCCAGACAGAGCAACATAGTTTTGCATCTGCAGTTCAGTAGTAGGCATTATTTGAATTTCCATTCTAATAGTGTTCATTTGAGACTTTAACCATTTAGGCAACAGAAGACAATTTGGTGAATTAACTCAGGAAAACTTCAATAAGTTGTAGATTAATACCCATTAAAGGCAGGGCGGAACTTGACTAGCATACTACAGCTCTTGTTTTCAGGTTCTGCCTTGGGAGCAGGTTAACACTCATTCCCTTCTGCTTCTGCTTCCCTCTAGATAAGTCATTTGCTGCGCAACTTGCGCACTGAAAGCTTCTGCTTATTAACTCACTCAAAGCCACAGCCCTCCGTGCGATCAAAGATATTATTGCATTTTAATTGACATAGAATCATAGATCTCTACAGTGCTGTTTGGAGGCCATTCAGCCCATTGAGTCTGCATAGGCCCTCCGAAAGAGCACCCTACCTAGGCCCACTCCCCTGCTCTTTCCCAATAACCCCACCTGTCCTGTACACTCTGGACACAGAGGGGCAATTTAGCATGGCCAATCCACCTAATCTGCACATCTTTGGACTGTGGAAGGAAACCAGAGTACCCGGAGGAAATCCACGCATTCGCGGTGTGAAAGTGCAAATGATAGTCACCCGAGGCCGGAATTGAACCCGGGCTCCTGGCGCAGTGAGGTAGCAGTGCTAATCACATTAATGAACCAAGCTTAGTTCTTTAAGGTTGAGTGATCAATCTCTGATTTGTCTTTTTTTAAATTAATTTTTACAGGATGTGGGTTTCGCTGGCTAGGCCAGCCTTTGCTGCCCATCACTAATTGCCGTTGAAGAGGTGGTGGTGAGCTGCCTTAAACCGCTGTAGTCCTTTGTGGTGTAGGTACATCCACTGTGATATTAGAGAGGGAAATCCAAGATTTTGATTCCGCGAATATGAAGGAACAGCGATATATTTCCAAGTCAGGATGGTGAATGACTCTGAGGGGAACTTCCGTGTGGTGGTGTTCCCATGTATCTGCTGCCCTTGGTCTTAGAAGTTCGGGGCTGTGGGTTTGGAAGGCGCTGCCTAAGGAGCCTTGATGAATTCCTGCAGTGCATTTTGTAGATGATACACACTGCTGCTACTATGCATTGGTAGTGGAGGGAATGAATGTTTGTGGAAGGGGTGCCAATTAAGCAGGCTGTTTTGTCCTGTTGAGCTTCTTGATTGTTGGAGCTGCACTCATCCAGGCAAGTGGGGGGTATTCCATTGCACTCTTGACTTGTGCCTTATAGATAGTGGAAAGGCTTTCACAAATCAGGAGGTGAGTTACTCACCGCAGGGTTCCTAGCCTCTGACCTGCTCTTGTAACCACAGTATTTATATTGCCAGTTTCTGGTCAATGGTCACTCCCAGGATGTTGATAGTGGGAGATTTAGTGATGGTAATGCCATTGAATGTCATGGGCAGGTGGTTTGATTCTCTCTTAGTAGAGATGGTCATTGCCTGTCACTTGTGTGACGTGATGTTGCTTGCCTCCCCAAGCCTGGATATTGTCCAGGCCTTGCTGTATTCGCACGTGTACTGTTTTAGTGTCTGATGAGTCATGAATGGATATTGCGCAATCATCAATGAACATCCCCACATCTGACCCGCCCCCCCCACAAACTGATGCCTACTTATGTGTTAAAAATACTATTGCCAATTGTACAGAGTTGCTGCTGTTGAGCTGGTGCATAATACCATACCAGTTATTTTATGGGTTTTTTTGGTATGTTTGTGTGTGCTCTTCTCTTTTTATATATATCTTATTCTGTGCACATGACGGTAAATATACTTTGTTCAAAAACACAATAAAAAACATTTATTAAAAAATTGCTGAGTAAGTGCCGCTTGATGGCATTGTTGGGGACGCCTTCCATCACTTTACTGATGACCGAGAGTAGGTTGATATGGCAGTAATTGGGTGGGTTGGATTTGTCCTGCTTTTTGTGTACAGGACATACCTGGGCAATTTTACACATTGCCGGGTAGATGCCAATGTTGTAGCTGTACTGGAACAATTTGACTAGGGGTGCGTCAAGTTCTGGAGCACAAGTCTTCAGTACTATTGCTGGAATATTGTCAGGGTCCGTCGCCTTTGCAGTATCCAGTTCCTTCAGCCATTTCTTGATATGACCTGGAGTGAATAAAATTGGATGAAGACTGGCATCTGTGATGCTGCAGATCTCCAGAGGAGGCCGAGATGGACCATCCACTCGGCACATCTGGCTGAAGATTGTTGTGTATGCTTCAGCTTTGGCTTGTGCTGGGCTCCTCCACCATTGAAGAGGAGGAAATTTGTGGAGCCTACTCCAGTGAATTGTTTAATTGTCCACCAGCATTCACGACTGGATGTGACAGGACTACAGAGCTTAGATCTGATCCGTTGGTTGTCAGACCGCTTAGTTCTATCATCATTTGCTGCTTTTGTTGCAAGTAGTCCTGTGTTGTAGCTTCACCAAGTTGACACCTCATTTTGTGATATGCCGATGCTGCCCCTCGCATGCTCACCTGCACTCTTCTTTAAACTAGGGTTGATCCCCTGGCTTGGTGGGAGAGGTAGAGTGGGGGATATGCCGGGGCATGAGGTTACAGATTGTGGTCGAGTACAATTCTGCTGCTGCTGATGGCCTACAGCACCTCATGGACGCCCAGTCTTGAGCTGCTAGATCTATTCTGAATCTATCCCATTTTTCACAATGGTATTGCCATGCAACACGATTGACAGTATCCTAAATGTGAAGACAGAACGTCATCTCCATAAGAACAGTGCGGCATGATCAGTTTCTAATTGGTTTCTTGAGGATGATGGTCATCTACTGGTGTAATTTCTCGTTGTCCACTGATTGGCCATCCAAAGTGTCAAGTTACTTGTGGGAATGTCCTTTTTGTGAAGATAAAAGAATGTTTTATGATATCTCACTTGCCCATTTGTCCAGGATGGGGAAAATATTCTGTCCTGCCCCCATGATTGATATTAAATCAGACCTTTATCAGTGACTTTATTTTGTCCAGGTTATTTGAAAATTCCTGTTACTTGTTATTTGGAATGAGTTATCTTGCTTTTAAAATAAAAGAATAGAATATAAAGTTGCTTATAACTTGAAACTAATAAATAAGTTTACAAATTATGAATATATATATGGAGAATATTTCTGCTTTTAGTTGAGATAAAACAGCGTGTGATGCCTGGAAACATGGATTCATTGGATGTCTAATTGATCTATCGGTAACTTCATTAAAACAGACACCGTATTTTTGCTGGGACAACTACTTTGCTATAGTATGTTTTATTGTACCTTTCACTGCTTGGTACAAGTCAATAAAACTTGCAGAATAGTTCTGTAAAACTAAGTTACAGCACTTACACAAAGTCTATATAAAATACATATCAATACTTAAAGGTGATTGGTGTGCTAAATGTAACACAATGCATTCAGCTAACAGATATGAAAATTTAAATGAACTCCACAAAAACTAATTGCAGACCTTAATCTAAATTTACAAAATTGAAGATGGTTACATTGTGTGAAACAAGTTACTTCCCTTAAACATCATAAGTTAAACTGCACTTGTTTAATGCACAAGGCTGAATGTTTTAATTGTGAGGGAGATCGATGATTCCCTACCAATTATTGTTCATCTTTGACGTCTTGCATCAGTAGCTTGAAGGGCAATATCTTCTTCACCCCTGGTCAATTTTGAGTTAAGACCAAGTCATGTGATGCACTAGTGTCCCAGAATTCAGCACAAAGTCGAATTGGGTTGACATACTTTGGTTATTTGACCAATACCATAACTAAACTACAAAACTTTCCTATACAATGTAAATATTGAAAGTAATGCATAGGAACTTCAGGAGATCAGAGGAACTCGCTAAACACTTGTTATTAAACTGGAAATGGTGCCAAACTCAATTGGTTTGACATTTTCTGCTTTCGTCTTCCCATCACTTCTGTTCAAGATCAGGGGCGCGATTCTCCGACCCGGTGGGGGGTCGGAGAATCGCGCCCCAGATGAGTATCTGACTGCAGATTTATTCTACAACTTTAATATTGCTGCAAAACAGAAACCATGCACTCTGCAGTGAGAAAAAAAATCAACATTAATGCATTATAAAAGAAATATGAACCGATGAACAGGGCACTACATACAATTAGAAAATACAACCAAAGAGATCTCTGGGGGTGACAGGCCTTACTGGGTGCGATTTAATGGAACTTAGTATTGGAAATCAGCATGCATGAGTTTCTCGATTTGCCAGACTCGTTGCCTCCGCGCCTCGCTGCTAACGTGGGGCAACAGCTCCCTCACCATTCACTCGCAGTCAACACAAGCATAGCAGCGTGCAGACTTGACCAGGCTTCTCGATGCTGTCGATCTGATAGGGAACATCCTGTTCCTCGAGGGGGTCAGAGACAGCAGGGTCACCAATGCCACCTGGGAGTCAGTGACAGCGGCTGGCAGTGCGAGCAGCATCATCAGGAGGACCGTACAATGCTGGAAGAAGACCAAAGATCACCATCGAGCTGGAATGGTAATCAGAACCCGCATCTACCAGTGCACCCCTTTATGTCCAGGTGCAGTGCCCACACATGCCATCTGCTAAAGATCCATCGACCCATCAAGCGTGGGGCTCACAATGCCCTTTTCTCTGTCTCCACAGGAAAAGATAGCCCATAATAAGTGGGAAAGGGCCAAGGCGGGGGTGTAGAGTACCAGAGATTCGAGTCCTCACCCTCTATGAGGAACGGGCCCTGGATTGTCTGAGGTGAGAGCAGACACCAACAGCAGAGGTGAGGATCCATTGCCTCTTCACTTAAATCACCTATCTAAAGTGATGATCCTTCCCTCTCACTGATCATCGGCGGGATTCTCGGCCCCGCCGTGCCATATTTCTGCCTCAACCCGCCGGCGGGATTCTCCATTACGTCGGCCGGTCAATGAGGTTTCCCATTGTGGGGCAGCCCCACGCTGTTGGGAAACCCCCAGGCTGCCGGCAAAACAGAACATCCTGCCGGCGGAGAATCCCTCCCTGTATGTCTATTGTCTCGCATGATCTCCATCTGTTGGGGCTGGGCCATCCGGGGACATTCCCCCCTTGGCACCCCAAAAGACCATTTTGGAGGAGAGCTCCGAGGAGACCACCATCGAGGCGTAACAGCTATTATCCTCCACTAGTGCAGAGAGACGCACCTCGGTGGGTGGCATTAGTGGACACGCTTCTGGGGCACAATCAGTGCCATTCTCCATTCAGGAGCTACAGCTGTGCAAGCCTTCCCAGGCGGCCCAATCTCACCGTAACCAAATTCTACCATCCACATATTCCACTGGCACTTGAGGTGCAGTTGAACAGCCTTGACTTCCAGTGTGTTTAACCCACGGTGATGAGCCAGTTACATGCAGCACTCACCACACCAGCAACAAAAGCATCAGCAATCTGCGAAAACATTTCTTCAACGGTGTCATGAGGTGGCCCATTTGGATCAGTGTCGCACACCAGGTTCCGCAGCCTCTTCCTGCGTCACACCTGATTGCCTTCTGGACTGATACATCCCCCCCCGGTCTGTGTTCCAGAACCCAGATATCTCAGAAAATATAAGGAGTTGGAGACTGGGGGGGGGGGGGGGGGGGTGCAACTCTTGGGTATCATGTACGGTACTCTTTCAGAGGTTGGAGGGCGTTGAGTGTAGGGGGGGGGGGGGGGAGTGGACTCTATAGGTCAACGGTGACCATGGGCGGTCCCGGACCCCTTTTTCTTTTTCTCGTTTGTTTTTTTGTTGCCACCGTGGGAGGGTTTGTTTTATTGGATGCATATATTGACAGGTGGGCCGTTGTTTGGGGTGGTGGGAGGATGGGTTCGTTGGTCTTGTTAAGGGGATTGATTTTGTATTTGTTACCGTTTACTGTTTGTGGGTGGGGTGTAAATTTTGATGGAAAATGTGAAAATGGAGAATCAAAACATTTATTTTTTTTAAAAATCTCAGAAAATATTGTCCTTTCTAGCTACAGGAAAGGAAAGAAAAAGTAACAGCAGCCTCCAGCCATTTTCAGCCACCAGCAGCAAACACAACCTGAAGCTGTGAAGTGCTCTAAGAACTAGCGATGTTAACTCTTCATTCAGAATAGCCTTCATCTGTGAAGCTAGAGGCTGCTCACAGTCAATGGGAGTGACCTTCCGCATAGAACCAAGAGCAGGGCTCTGTCCTGGAAATGTTTGATAGGGCAGCCAGGCAACAGTTGTAGTAGACCCTGTTATGGATCTCCATGATATTTAAAGATGGCTTGAAGACATCACAGGCAAAAAGCTCCTCACTGACCAAGCCACCCCCCCCCCCTCACCCAAGCACTGGGGCAGCAGCTCCAGCGCCCTTGAGCTGCATGACAGAAATGGAAATGGTTACTCACCTCCTCGGTTCCCCTCAGCAGCCATTGCGCCAGCTTCATGTGTTTAAAAAGGAGTACTAAACTATGTCTGCGTGATTTCTCGCTGGGAGCCGGTAAGTTTCTGGGAGGCCATTGTATTCAACTTCAATCTCGTTAATTATATGCTCGTTATATTTGGGCGTGATTCAGAACTCTCCATCAGGAGCGGGCCGGCCAGGAGTGGGCCGGTTAGATAGCAAACTGATTCACGCCTGGTGCGAATCTCTGTTTTGTCCTTACCTGCTATTTAACTGGAAGCCCAGATCTGTGCCCGGTACAATGTGGTGGTTAAATCGCACCCAATACTTCTATTTCTGGATGCCAATGGTTTTGAGGCCTACCATATATCCTTAGATTGTGCTCTCTATCATAACCATCAATATGGGTGCCCCCTGTTCAAAATCTCTCAAACTTCAAACCATTGTAAGGTTCACCAAGAAAAACAAGTCATTGTCATCTAAGCCTTAGAATCATAGAATCTACAGTGCAGAAGGAGGCCATTCAGCCCATCGAGTCTGCACAGGCCCCTGAAAGAGCACCCTACCTAAACCCACACTTCCACCCTGTCCCCGTAACCCAGAAACCCCACCTAACTTTTGGACACTACGGGGCAATTTAACGTGACCAATCCACCGAACCTGCACATCTTTGGACAGTGGGAGGAAACTGGAGGAAACTCAGACAGACACAGGGAGAACATGCAGACTCCGTACAGACAGTGATCCAAGCGGGAATTGATGCTGTGAAGCACATGTTCCACATAGTAACTGGCAATGATTATTATCTTTCACCGGAGGTTTATCTTCAGCACACTGGAACATCATCAGTGCATTCCAAAGGGTGAGGTAAGTTTGATATTTTGCATACCGAGTAGTTTTTTATTGTTATAGGAATGTGGGCTTATCTTACTTCCTAAAGTATTCACACAATTGTCGTCTCAGTTATGCTTGGTATGTGAAATATGACTAGATTTTTCCCCTTTCTGAACTTTTAAATGCTGACCCCTTTTTTTTCCCCCCAGACCAGAATAGTACTTCGGAACTAATCTTAAGTAACATAATCTTAAAATTCACAGTGAGCCAGTTTGTGACTTACAATGCTCCACAACACCAAGCAATTAATAATAATAATAATAATCTTTATTGTCACAAGTAGGCTTACATTAACACTGCAATGAAGTTACTGTGAAAAGCCCCGAGTCGGCACACTCCGGCGCCTGTTCGGGTGCACGGAGGGAGAATTCACGGAGGTCCAAATTTCCTAACGGATAAATTACCTAATTATGACATTTGAGATATTTATAAAAACATAAACACTTGAAATAGGCATATTAACCTTTTTTTATTCATTCACGAGATTTGAGTATTACTGGCATGGCCAGCATTTGTTGCCATCCTTAATTGTACTTTGGAAGATAGAGAAAAGGGAAGGAATTGGAGAATTTTGGAAGGCAAAATGGCAGTTAGTTGGTTGAGTTGGCCCAAGGTTGCTAAAATAGAAATTCCTTTCCAAAGGGGAAAAATGAATAATGGTTGCATAACTGGGATTCCTATGTATAAAAATCTGAACAGTCTCGAATGTCTCAAATGCATTTTTAAAAATAGCTATGTACAAAAATGTTTCTCTTCCTCTCAAGGCAAATGATCTCCTTACTGATTTTTATTCTGGAGATGAAAGTTAATAAGAATTGATATAGCCACCTGGGGGCACTGTTACATAGTACAGGAAGTAAAGATCCTATGATACTTGCCCAAAATCATTTTCCAATTGCTTTTACAGGCAGTCCTCAGACTTGCAACACATTTGGTTCATGGAAACCGTGTCTTGTCGAAACGTCTTAAGTCAGAACGGATTTTCCCACAAGAACAATGTTAGAAATTGGGGATTGGTTCCTGAAGGGTTGGCACAGTGGTTGGCACTGCTGCCTCACAGCGCCAGGGACCTGGGTTCAATTCTGGCCTAGGGTGACTGTCTGTGCAGTTTGCACTTTCTTCCCGTGTCTGCGTGGGTTTCCTCCGCTTGTCTGCATGGGTTTCCTCCACGTGCTCTGGTTTCCTCCCAGAGTCCAAAGATGTGCAGATTAGGAGGGGTTATGAGGTTCGGACAGGGGTGTGGGCCTAGGTAGGGTGCTCTTGCAGAGGGTCGGTGCAGACTCGATGGGCTGAACGGCCTCCTGCACCCTGGGAATTTTATGGCACCAAGTTCCAATACCCTATTTTCACCAAAGGAAACCAGACTGTTCTATTCCGTTCTAAAAGAAAGTAATATAGCAATCTAATTTTATTAAGAGTTTAAGAAAAAGTATGGAAATGAAAAGCTTTGCCAAGCAAAAATGCATTGGAACAGGAACTGAGAGTCTTGAGTCAGGGAGATGAGCGTTGGTTTCCTCCGGGTGCTCCGGTTTCCTCACACAGTCCAAAGATGTGCAGGTTAGGTGGATTAGCCATGCCAAATTGTCCTTAGGTTAGATGGGGTTGCAGGGATACGGGGATAGGGTGGAGGTGTGGGGTTAAGTAGGGTGCTCTTTCCAAGAGCCGGTGCAGACTCCTCAGTGCAGGAATAGATTTGGACACCATTTAAAATGGTGTCTCGATCTCTCGACCTTCCGAACCCCCAACTCACCGATAAGGGGCCCCACCCCACAAGTGCAGGGCACCCCGGTGCCTGATCCTTAGCATGGGAAAAATGCCAGCCTGGCACCCTGGCAGTGCCCCTGCCAGCTGGCAGTGCCACCTGGGCACCCTGGCAGTACCAGGCCAGCACTCAGGTGGCAGTAGAGGGTGCCAGGCTGGCACCAGAGGACAACCACCTGGGAGCCTCGGGTCCCCTGGGAGCCCCCCCCCCCCAAAAAAATGTTGTTCCTTTTGGTTTGTGGGAGCCAGCACTGAATGGCGCTCATCCAAGGTCTCCGAGGTGAAGGGGCTAGATCCCAGGTCCTCGGTAGATCAGGCAAGTGGATATGAGAGTGAGACTAGCTGTCCCGCTCTAATACGCAGATTTACCAGGCAGTGATCCCGCCCACAATGAGTGGGATTCAGATCGTGAAATCGCGTTAAATCTCACGAGGCATGGCGACCTAGCTAGACCCCAGAAGAGGGATCTGCCGCATCGCCTTTCGGGCGCAATGTGGCCGGCAGATTGCTCCCAAAAGTTTTAATTCCAGATTTACTTAATCGATTGAATTTAAATGCCACTAGTTGCTATAGTGGACTTTGAACGTCTGTCTCTGGAACTTTACTCTGGGCCTCTGGCCAAATAACATTCCTGCCAAGTTACTAAACGAGAGAGACCAGCACTGCACTTGCTTCCAATTTGGTGACAATGCATCCGACCAGATACAGAGTTCATGGTATGGCTATCAGAAAGGTGAGTTGTGGAGGGGTAGCACAAATTGTAAAATGTAGAGAAGATGCCAACCTCGGGGGCTGGTTTAGCACAGGGCTAAAGAGCTGGCTTTTAACGCCGACCAAGGCAGGCCAGCAGCACGGTTCAATTCCTGTACCAGCTTCCCCGAACAGGCGCTGGGATGTGGAGACTAGGGGCTTTTCACAGTAACTTCATTTGAAGCCTACTTGTGACGATAAGCGATTTTCATTTCATTTCATTTTCAACCTCACCCAGAATAAAGGCTGTAAGAATCATAATTTGAAAAGTAACAGTGCCCTCTATGGTAGCAACTTTTAAAAGATAAATTAAAATGGTAAATGCATTTATCTTTGCAGTTAAAACAGCCAAACAGCACTCCAAGCATGCGAAAAAAATGATAGACATGACCCAACCGTGACTAAATTGTGATATTAAATGTAAGAAACTGGAGGTGTACTCGGATGCATGACTTGAAATATATATATTCAAGGGTATGGCATTTAGTCCGCTTTTAGATGGCAAAATAAGTTTCTATCCTTAGCCAGATTTTTCCAGAGAACAAGCATCTGCCATCGTATTATTGGCCTCAAACTCTAGCCCACTCCATAAACTCCACGCCAGCCCTTCTCCATCTCCTGATGGAGAGCTCTACATATGTTTTTGTCTGAATCTCGAAAGATAATGAAGCAAAATGTCACAGCTGCCCATATCTCCTGATCTCCACTATTTAACTCCAACCTGGCGCTTTCCACAAATGCCTGGGAACCAACATACTCCATGGAATGGCTTAACATCTCTACGTATCTTTACAGCCTTCAATTTATATTCCGAGGCAGATAGTTAAGACAATTACTTTTGAAGCAATGACTAGTTTCTCAGTATTCCATCAAAACTTACTCTGAACCTAATATATAGTTGTTTTATTAACTTTAACAGCACAACCACTAAATACATTTTGACAGCACAGTAAAATATGGCAATAAAGTGCACTTTATTTCTGGGAAGGAAGAACAGAATAAACATTTGCTTGACGATAGCATTATTGCAGCAAAGTAACATATTTTATTGTGCTTTGCCTCTCTGGTAAACTCTGAAAAATTGTTTTGCCAAGCTACGTATCTCATGAAGATATAATACTCCCAGTAGAAATTGATAAATGAGTCCAGAAAATACAGTTATATATTTTGGGTTGTGAGACACCAAAACTAAGTCTCGCACATGTCACTGATGCCAACAAATAAATATTATCTTCATTGTGAACTACAGTTGCAATTTTATTTCCAAGATAGCATTCTGACATTGTTAATTACAGGAAAAGAATAAATCATGCTTTTGCATCCCAGTGGATTTAGTTTTGTACACAGGCACTATACAGATGCACGGTGTGGCTCTGTTTCTCTGGTTATGAATATGGCGGTCAATATGGTCGCCTTCCTTAATCCTAATTGTGCCAAGCAGGACACGATTGCCATTGGCTTGCGAGCTTTCCCTAAGCTCTTCCTATGGATCTCTGTCAGGTTCTCCCACCAAGTATGCCCTATACTTCTGGGACCTGTTTCATCATTCGCACAAAATTCACTCCAAAGGGGCCATCCTTTCCCTTTGAGGTACTTTCTGATTTCCTCTTCCCATACGGGACACTGTCCTACTCTACTGGTCGCTGTGACCTCGAATTCTTGGGGGTTCATAAGGCGTTCCATTGCCTTCATTGATATTTCTATCGCTATCTCTGGGGTCTCTACCAAATTTGGAATAGGGGTGATAAAGTGGTGATGTAAACACGGGTACGGCTTACGCTAATTTCCGGCCTACAAAACTTCCGACAGTTTTACGCAACAAAATCTTTCAGGTTTACCTTATATCCCTGTTAGTACGCATGCAAATAACGCACTTCCGAATCTTGGTGGTTTGATCAGTATTGGTCTTACGCTTGTGGTTTTTCTTTTTTCCAATTGGATTCTAATTCAAATTTTGGGTTCTCTCGGAGTGACTAGCCACTTCTAGGTCGAGTCCCGTCAGATGTCGCCAGTAAATGTTGCTCTGTTTCTCTGGTTATGAATATGGCGGTCAATATGGTCGCCTTCCTTAATCCTAATTATGTTTGCTTTAGAGTCGCCAGGTGTCTCCCGATACCGCCACAAGGGTCAAACCCGAATACTGATCAAAGAACCAATACACCAGTTAGTTAGTTCAAAGTCAATACTATTTATTTACACACTCAGTAAGATCTACACATGCACAAAGTACCACAGACTAAACCATCTCTAACGCTAACACCTACACTTAGCTTCGGGTGCCCACTCAGTCAGAGGAACAATGGCCGTTCGGATCTGAGGTTGTTCGGTTCGAGATGGTACAGGAGAACAGCTAAGGTCATCCGTCTGGTTGCGAGCGTTGACCTTGGACTTGCTTGCTTCTGGTGCAGCTGGTGGATGGGTCTCTGCTTTGAGAGCCAAATCCAAGAGAGTGATTCTCTCGTGGGGGTTCCTTCTTATACCCGGAGGGGCTTCGCGTGCTTTTAAGCGGGCCTTAAACTTGGCCCCAATTAATTGGGCCGCTTCTCGATCACTGGTATTGATCTTGACAAATAAAGGGGTGGGTGCCCTGATGGCTGGTCGTATCATTGGTGGCCGTTGGCCTGGTTTTGTTTGTGTTTTCGGTTGGGGAACTGGCGCCAGGATGTCTGGAGCAGTATTGGTTGCTTGAGTGTCTTTCCTTTGTTCCCGGAGATGGGCCATCAATATGTTAATTGACCTATAGTTTCAGCTCTGTCTGGGAGCTGTCTTTCCGATATGCAGACAGGCTCTGTGCCTGCTTGCTTTCCTAACGTTGTCCACAGTTCCCTACAGTCTTTGCGAGCGTCCATTTTGTATTCCGGAAGTGGCCATCCCAGATGGCTACAACAGTTTTCTTTCAAACAATTTCGAACATGTTGGTCTCCTTGGTGAAAGTTGGTGTTTTATATACCTCCGTAAGTCTTAGAAACAGATAAAATATTGAGTCAATAATTTAGCTGCTGTTTGCCACTATAATTGTCATAATTCAAAGGAAGTATGAATTGAGGGCAATCTATGTTTATGGTAGATTCCTGTGTTAAAGCCGCTGCAAAATAAAGTGTTGAATTTGCTCTCTACATTTCTCCTTCCGTCTTCCCTTGTATTGCAGAGGCATACCATCATGTAACATGTGCCGCATGGTAACGTGGGTACCACCATGTAACGTGTACCACCATGTAACATGGTTCCTCCTGTGAACTGTTCAAATTTACACTGCAGGAAGGTTGATACTTTCTAGCCTGAGATGTGCAGAAGCTGCTCCTCACCATGGAGTAGGTCATTACTTCCGTTGACATTAATGGAAGTCAAATTTTGGTGAGATGCAAAACGGGCTATCGTTTTGCTGTTATCCATTTTACACTATCTCACCAAGTCAAAGTCTATCCTTGTGTGTCAGGCAGGTTTACCATTGGAAGATCAAAACTATGAAATTACAGAATTGATTGCAATGATACCTGCCCTCTAAATCCGTTAACAAGACTATACCTAGGTTCCAGCAGAAGCGGCATTATTAAGCTTTCGAATTACTCCAGGCAATTGAAGCAGAGACGGAGGCGTAGAAAACAGTCAATAGTGGGAAGCACAAGGCAGCATGGTGGTGCAGTAGGTTAGCACTGCGGCCTCACGGCGCCGAGGTCCCAGGTTCGATCCCGGCTCTGGGTCACTGTACGTGTGGTGTTTGCACATTCTCCCCGTGTTTGCGTGGGTTTCGCTCCCGCAACCCAAAAATGTGCAAGCTTGGTGGATTGGCCATGCTAAATTGCCCCTTAATTGGAAAAAATGAATTGGGTACTTTAAATTTATTTTTAAAAAATAGTGGGAAGCACATCAGTAACGTGCCAATCAAGTCAATATGAAGAACATCTTTTTGTTAGAAAGCCTGTACTTTTACATTGGAAATAACATGACACACTCAATAAACACAGCAGCTGCATTTTAAGGTTGAGTGACTTAATATTTCCAACTGAGCAAAGCTGAACATAATATTAATTGGCATTGGAGACACAGCAGCTATTAGAAGAGTCCTATATCTGTTCTGTCAGCAAATCCCTCATTAATTGCTGTCTTTGATACGGCTTCCAAGTGAGATCTTGCTGGCTTATTTTGGGTTTCATTCAATCCGTTGAGCCAACGTTGATTTTTCTTTACATTATAGGAGCAGGGGCTTCTGTTTTTATCTCCGTGTTTTATATGAAAATGTTCTTTAGGTTTCTGTCTGCTGTGGACTGAAGGCCAAATAACTGCAGCCATTAAATAATCTATTTTTTCCCCCAACCCAAACTTGCTGACTGTAAAATTCATGAATGATTAACAGCCTGTAAAACTGACATCACGTTTTGTGATCTTTTAAAGGGCGGGGTAATCACAGTAATGATTGTGAGGTTTACAATGAATGTAACAACTTTATTACATGAATTGTGTATACTATACTCGATCATTCTTAGTTGGCTGGACAGCTGGATTGTGTTGCACAGCAAGGCCAACCAACAGCAGGGGTTCAATTTCTGTACCGGGAAGGCCCCGCCTTGCTCCTTGCCTGAGGTGTGGTGATCCTCAGGTTAAATAACCACCAGTCAGCTCTCCCCCTCCAAGTGGAAAGCAGCCTATGGTTACTTCACTAAACCGTTATCTGCTGAAGTCTGCAATTGCAATAATTTGTCTCTGTCCATGTAGAACATTCGGTTGGATGTTAATATTGAATTAGAAAAGACAAACCAGACACAGAAAATGATTTCAAGTACAATAACGTTGTATGTACGTTTTGTCTTATTTTCAAATTTGAATTGAAAGGAAGGCTATATGGATGATTCAATAAAGCGGATCTATGCCAGCGGTTTCTGACATGCCATGTTTGCAAGTCTGGCCCTTGGGAGCTGCCTGGCAGGATTGCAGCCTCTTTTCTTATGCTGCAATGAAGAAGAGCGATTGGAGAGCAAGTCAGACTGGGCTGTTCTTGTGTACTCCTGGCGTTAGCTTGCGTGCTAACAGTTTGAAGTGGGTTACTCTCTCAAACTGGAAATGATCCTTACCAAAGAGGACATAGGAAATATATTAAGAGCATAAGCAGTTCAATATATGTTTTATGTTTTTAAGAGTTAAACATTATTACCATCAGTGATTTTTGCAGTTTGGTTAGGTGGGAACGATGCTTTTTATTGACTTATTTCCCATTTTGTGCAGAATGTAGTGACCTATAGGGCAGAATGTAATGCCCCTCCCCACATCCCCTCCATCCTCGGCGATAAGTTTGGAGGAGGGGGGTACTTAATCGGGTTAGGAAAGTGCAGGCTGGGTACCCCACTGTCTTCCGACCTCTGCCTTTTATTAAGTCCAGAGCGGGAAGGCTCCCGGATAACCTGGATGCTAATTGGCCCTTAACTGTGCCCTTAATTGGACAATTATGCCCACTTAATAATACTATTATATTATTATTTAACAGCCTTATCCCATTGGTATGCCTGATTAAACATTTCCTCAACCTGCCCTGCCACCTTCAACAATTTCTGCGCACATACCCCTAAGGTCTTTCTCCTTCTGCACCTCTTTTTGAATTCTACTCTTTACACACAGCCACATCAACTGCATTACCTTCATCAACCCTCTTTATCTCATCAATAAAAATCAGTCAAGTTATTTAAATGTAATTTGCCTTTAACAATTCCTGCTGGCTCTCCTTAATTAATCCACATCTGACCAAGTGGTTGTTAGTTTTGTTCCTGATTATCATTTTAAAAGCTTTCCCACAACTAAGGATAAACTGACTGACCTGACCTATAATTGCTGGGTTTATCCGAGGACCCTTTGTTTTTTGAATGTTTGCAATTCTCTAGCCCCCTGTCATTATCTCCTGTATATAAGATTGCATAATTCCTATTGAAAGATTATGACCATTGTCTCTGCAATCTCTACCCCGTCAACCGCCTTCTTTTATGCTTTTGGAAGACATTTGGATTCCCTGTGCACCTTTTTGTTAGACAAAACCCAATAAGCGATTAAACATAGGATAGAATATTTTGGTCTTTAAAAAATGGAGGAATGAATTATTTTGCAATTTTTTTTTTTTACATGTGTCCAAACAAATTTAAATCTCGTATTAATTCAGCAGAAACAACAAAGAAAAGAAAATCAAGATTGATGGAGTGAAGCTAGTTGGTATGGTAAGTACTTAACTGTGAACCTGATAGAAGTAATGTGTAAATTTCACTTCTCCATTTTGTTTAACCACAGTTTTATTTTAATGACTTCATTAAGGTTTCCCTTAACTCAAAGAGGATGAATAAGTAAATCACAAGTAAATGAGATTTAGCCCCACCTTGTGGCACCGTTGAGTAGCGTCATCAACCCATTTAAAAGCAGGGTGACATTCATAATGACCTCCGGATTCATCAAATGATCAAAGGCTGTGGCCTGGTGTGCTAAGAATGGCAGCACTTGTACAGTATATGATTTGTGGGGACATTGACTGGAATTGAATCTTATACCCTGGAGCTATCAAATGATTTTGTTATCTATTTGCGTCATTGTCCCCCATCTAATATTTCTAACTAAGTGTCTCAGTGTTACACTCCTCAGTGCCATGAATGTTATTTTGTGATTTTTGCAGCTTTGATAAGAAATAACTTGCATAGCACCTTATCGTGTTTTTCAAAAATATCCCAAAGTACTTCATGCATACTTAATTACTTGGAATAGCAATCACGGTTATTCTGTATAGACGAAACATAGACCATTCAGCCCATCAAATCTACACCGGCACTCTGAAAGTGCACCCTAACCTCTGCCCATTCCCCCCGCCCTATCCCTGCAACCCTGTAACTGCATTTAAACATGGCTCACTAAGGGGCAATTTAACATGGCCATCCACTTAGCATGGCCAATCTGCACATCGTTGGACTGTGGGAGGAAACCGGAGCACCCGGAGGAAATCCACGCAAACCTGGAGAGAACGGGCAAACTCCACGGACAGTCACCCAAGCCTGGAATAAAATCTGGGTCCCTGACACTGTGAGGCACCAGCACTAACCACTGTGCCGCCATACCATCCCTGGCAGCCAGGTGTGGTCCCATTAATAGTGTTGGAATACATGGTCAAGTTAATCCATTTTTGGTAGCTTTGATTGACAGAGAAACATTGGCCATAACATCAGGAGAACTCCATGATGCACTATCAATTACGGCGAGACGAGAGTAGAATGTAATTGAGGCTTTATTACACAGCGATGTGTGGCCTCCTACAGCAGCTTACAAAATGGCTGCTGTTCGGAGAGCACACACATTTATACTCCGCCTCCTGGGCGGAGCCAGCAGGCAGGGATCTACCTGTAGTACAGGGGCCTTACCGTAATACCCATATATACAATATGATACAACAGTGGGTGACTACCACATTCACCCCCTGTTAAAAATGAGTCCAGTGGGGGGGGTGGAAAACTATATACATACAGATTGGTTTTAAAATTACAGAGAAGGTTACAAATTTAGACGATCGGGCGCCTTGATTTGTCGTTGAGAGCGCCGCAGTGATGGTGGCGACTCAGGTGTCGGCTTGGTCTTCGGTGACTCCGGGAGTGTGTCGAAATTGTCTTCATCTCCGGGTGGGAGCAAAGGGAGGACGGATTGTCCTGGAGTGGGGGCTGTGGTGGGGTGTGCTGGGGGAGGGGAGAGTGGCGCGGGGTTGGGGGGGGGGCAGCTGGTGCCAGATGGTGCCAGATCCCTGAGGGAGACTGTGTCTTGGCGGCCGTCGGGGTATGCTACGTACGCGTACTGCGGGTTCGCATGGAGTAGCTGTACTCTCTCAACCAACGGGTCCGCCTTGTGGAGCCGCACGTGCTTGCGGAGGAGAACGGGTCCTGGATTGCTAGCCACGTTGGGAACGAAACCCCGGAGGTAGACCGGGCAAAGAGACGTTCATGGGGGTTTTCGTTGGTCGCGGTGCACAGGACCGACCGAATGGAATGAAGGGTGTCGGGTAGGACCTCCTGCCAGCGGTTGGCCGGGAGATTTCTGGACCGTAAGGCCAGCTGGACGGCCCTCCAGATCGTCCCAATCTCCCACTTCACCTGCCTGTTTCCCCTCAGGTTGTAGCTGGTCGTCCTGCTCGAGGCAATGCCCCTGTTGAGCAGGTACTGGCGCAGCTCCTCGCTCATAAATGAGGATCCCCGGTCGCCGTGGACGTAGGCGGGGAAACCTAACAGAGCGAAGATGGTGTTGAGGGCTTTGATGACGGTGGAAGACGTCATATCGGGGCATGGGACGGCGAAGGGGAATCTGGAATATTCGTTGACCACATTAAGAAAGTACGTGTTGCGGTCGGTGGAGGGGAGGGGCCCTTTGAAGTCCACGCTGAGGCGTTCAAAGGGGCGGGAGGCCTTCACCAGGCGCGCACGGTCTGGCCGGTAAAAGTGCGGTTTACACGCCGCGCAGACCTGGCAGTCTCTGGTGATAGCCCTGACATCCTCGATGGAGTAGGGCAGATTGCGGGCCTTAATGAAGTGGTAAAAGCGTGTGACACCCGGGTGACAGAGATCGTCGTGCAGGATCCGGAGTCGGTCCACTTGTGCGCTGGCACATGTACCTCGGGACAGGGCATCGGGGGGCTCGTTGAGCTTACCAGGGCGATACCAAATCTCGTAATCCTGGGTGGAGAGCTCGATCCTCCACCTCAAGATTTTATCGTTTTTGATCTTACCCCGCTGTGTGTTGTTAAACATGAAGGCAACCGACCGTTGGTCAGTGAGGAGAGTGAATATCCTACCGGCCAGATAATGCCTCCAATGTCGCACAGCTTCAATGATTGCTTGGGCCTCCTTTTCGACAGAGGAGTGCTGAATTTCGGAGGCATGGAGGGTGCGGGAAAAGAATGCCACGGGCCTGCCCTGGTTGAGGGTGGCGGCCAGAGCGACGTCTGATGCATCACTCTCGACTTGGAAGGGGAGCGTCTCGTCGACTGCGTGCATCGCGGCCTTGGCGATGTCGGCCTTGATACGGTTGAAGGCCTGGTGAACCTCGGACGTCAGTGGGAAAGCGGTGGATTGAATGAGTGGGCGGGCCTTGTCCGCATAGTTTGGAACCCACTGGGCGTAATACTAAAAGAACCCCAGGCATCGTTTGAGGGCCTTGGGGCAGTGGGGGAGGGGGAGTTCCATGAGGGGGCGCATGCGATCGGGGTCGGGCCCTAGAACTCCGTTCTGAACCATATAGCCGAGGATGGCTAATCAGTTCGTGCTGAACACACATTTCTCCTTGTTGTAAGTTAGGTTGAGGAGTGTGGCGGTGTGGAGAAATTTGGAAAGGTTAGCGTCGTGGTCCTGCTGGTCGTGGCCGAAGATGGTGACGTTATCCATCTTCGGCCAACGAGAAAGTTACGGGAAAGTGGCCCGCAGCCCGTACCGTTCAACCATTCAATCCATCTGCCGTTGGAAGACCGAGACCCCGTTGGTGACGCCGAAGGGAACCCTAAGGAAATGGTGACGGCGGCCATCTGCTTCAAAAGCAATGTATGGGCGGTCTGCCTTACGGATGGGGGGCTGGTGGTCGGCATATTTCAGGTCCACTGTCGAGAAAACCCGGTACTGTGCAATCTGATTGACCATATCAGATATGTGTGGTAGGGGGTATGCGTCGAGCTGCGTGTACTGATTGATGGTCTGACTGTAGTCAACGACCGTCCTGTTTTTCTCCCCGGTTTTCACCACTACCACTCGGGCTCTCCAGGGGCTGTTGCTGGCCTCGCTGATACCTTCCCGCAGCAGCTGCTGGACATCAGACCTGATGAAGGTCCTGTCCTGGGCACTGTACCGTCTGCTCCTGGTGGCGACGGGTTTGCAATCCGGGGTGAGGTTTGCAAACAGGGAAGGCGGGTCGACCTTGAGGGTCGCGAGGCCGCAAACAGTAAGGGGTGGTAGGGGCCCGTCAAATTTCAGGGTTAGGCTCTGGAGGTTGCACTGGAAGTCCAGGCCGAGTAGCAAGGTAGCGCAGAGGTTGGGGAGGTTGTAGAGCCGAAAGCCACTGAACTCTACGCCCTGGACGGTGAGGGTGGCGATGCAGTGCTCAGTGCTCCCGGAGTCCAGAAGGCAGGATATCTCATGTCCGTCGACCTTCACCTTTGTCGAAGCGGTCACGAGGTTGTGCGTTCAAGACTGGTTGATCGTGACCGAGGCGAGACGCGGCTGGTCGTCTGGGTTGCAGGCGATGAGTGACCTGATGAGGTGCCCGACGGGCAGGGCTCCTGAGGTGGGTAAGATGGCAGCGTCCACGGGCTGCACATGTCCTGGGGCAGGCAAGATGACATCGCCCTCGGGCCGCATGTGTCCTGGGGCAGGCAAGATGGCGGTGCCCATTGGTTCTGAGGCAAGCAAGATGGCGGCGCCCACGGGCCGCACGTGGGGGGTGCCGGGACAATAGCGGCGATTGAACGGGCCTGGCACACTGCAGCGAAATGTCCCTTCTTGCCACAGGCTTTGCAGAGCGCGCTCCGTGCCGGGCAGCGCTGCCGGGGGTGTTTTGTCTGTCCGCAGAAGTAGCACTTGGGTCCCCCGGGGTTGGTTGGCTGCCGCGCAGCACAGGAGGGGGGTTGGCTGAGGGCGGTCGCTGATGGGGTCCACGATGCACGGGGGGGTGGGCCGTGCGGTCGGGGGCATGAACCTGTACGGTTCGTGAGGCGACCGTGAGCAAGAGCGCTAGTTTCTTAGTCGCCGCGAGGTCAAGCGTGGCCCCTTCTAAGAGGCTCTGGCAGATGTAGTCAGACCCTATGCCCGTAACGAACGTGTCTCTCATTAGCAGGTTCGAATGTTCAGTGACCTAAACGGCCCGGCAGTCACAGTCTCTCACCAGGGCAGGCAGGGAACGCCAGAAATCTTCCACAGACTCACCGGGAAGTTGGTGCCGCGTGGATAGGAGGTGCTTGGCGTAGATCTTGTTGGTCTGCTGAGCGTAATTCTCCTTCAGTAGCGCCATGGCCTCTGCGTAGATAGGCGCGTCCTGAATGAGGGAAAAATCGTTGGAGCTCAGCCATGTGTACAGAATCTGGAGCTTCTGTGCTTCTGAGATTGGGTCTGGCGCAGACCCGATGTATGCTTCAAAACAAGCTAGCCAATGTGCAAAGTCCTTTTTGGCGTTGTCTGCTTGAGGATGCAGCTACAGGCAATCCGGCTTGATGCAGAGTTCCATCTCTGAAAAATCTGTGTAATAAATTGATGCACTATCAATTACGACGAGATGGGAGTAGAATGTAATCGAGGCTTTATTACACAGAGATGTGTGGCTTCCTACAGCAGCTTACGAAATGGCTGCTGTTCGGAGAGCACACACATTTATACTCCGCCTCCTGGGCGGAGCCAGCAGGCAGGGATCTACCCCCGTACCTGTAGTACAGGGGCCTTATCGTAATACCCTCGTATGCAGTGCAGTATATACAATATAATACAACAGTGGTGACTACCACACTCCACTTTTTCCTTCAAATCGTACTTTGGGGTCTTTAACATCCACCCAAGCTCTCACATTGCCCATGTTTATTATCTCATCTGAAGGGCAACACCTCCAGAAACACTCCCTCTGTGCTACATTGAAGTTGAAACCTAAGTAAGTGTTCATGTAGTAGTGGGATTTGAACTTAGAACTTTCCGACTCCGAGGTGTAAGTGCCATTAATTCAAGCTAACAACTTGATGAAGTACTTGTTATTGTGAGGGTTGATCCAATTCTCCAGACTAAGTTGGATTAAACTCTCAATGGTTATGGCAACAGGTAATAGACAAATCTGGGCCTTAATCAGTGACCATGTAGTTGAGTGTCAGCATCTTTGGTTCTTGCGTTAAAAGCTGCTAATTATTTTTGTTGCTCTGCAAAATTTGTCATTGTAAGTTGTAATATACTGCTCGTGGATATAATTGTTAACTTTATGTTCCTAAAGATTAGTAGATCCATAATATCTCAGTGTCATAATAAAATTAGTTACACAAAAATGATGTAGTGCCAAGTCGTTTGGTCAATTATATGTTTCACTGAAATGTTGTTGTATTTAGTCTGTAGGGCATACACCACAGCTTCGACCTGTTAATACGCCTGACATGGAAATACATAACCCGAACAGAATGTCTTGCTATGGTGAAAGTAAGTAAAAACACAAAATTGTAATTTATATCAATTGCACTTACCCTAACATGGTTGCAAATGGAAGTAAGAGGAGTCAGTTCAAAAGAAAGGTTAAAACAACTTGAACTCTTTGTACTTGGAAGTAGGAGCATCAGAGATGTACATATTATACTCAGTGGATTAAAAATGGTTAATTCTGAACACTATTTTAAGGTAAAATAATATTACAGGACAAGCAGACAGGGCAAAAGGCAAGTTCAGGATTAATATCTGAAGCTGTTCTTCGTGCAGGTGGACTTAATAACTGAAATTCATTTCCACCTCGAGCAATGACCACAAAAGTTGAAGGAAGTAAAGAGATGAGATGATATCATAGGAGCTTTTTAGGTTTCCTTCTGGGGCTGAACTAGATGGGTCAAATAATCTCTCATCTGTACTCAACATAATTTTGAATGGATGCAACAGCCAATGACAAAGTTGAGTGCAAATTCACGGTCAATACATTTAATACTTGTATTACTTCATTGTCCATATTGAACCTTCTCCCTTCCACCCTGGTTTTATTTTATTTTTCTGCTGTAAGTGTTGAACAGTTGTTGTCAAAGACTTGTTGGGAAAGAATTGGTCGTGGCCTGATTTTGAGTGCATAACCAATGAGATGATTGAGTGTTCTGTGCTCCCAAACCTCATTCCGCCCCCCAGCAAACCATCCTTCGAGTGCTTTATGGTTATGAACCTCCTCTCTGGAATTGTTTCCCCTGTCTGCCTTCCTTCATTTCTTCGTACATTCAGTAATCTCCCCAAGACCAATTTCTTCAACCTTTGGACATTTCCAAAAACTCTCTTGCCAAATTCTAACATGATGTCCAAATAGTAAAAGTGCTGCATTAAGTGGAAATAATGTCTGATATAAATTGATCCCTAAATAGGTTGTAGGAAAAGTACTCTCAGAATTACATTCCTGTAGATGATGATTTGATGTTATCATCTTGTGCGCAGATGGTCTCAGAAACTGGCGAGCCAGTACGGACTATCTACATCTGCCGGAAACCGAACCTTCGGAGGACGGAGAGGATGATGCAGGAAATTCAAGAATTCGGCAGGACAGAATGTTGCCCAAAGTTCCTGGTAATAATTACACCGGCGGAAAGCTGCCCACTTTGAGAAAAGCACATGATATGGATTCTGTTTATTCACAAGTTAATGACTATCCCAGTCAGAAGAACTCAATTGAAGACTCATTGTATGAGAGTGTTGGGACAAAATATGAAGTAGATCATATTAATCTTCAACGTGATGGGCAATCAAAATCTGAACGTGGGGCTAATGAACTGGAATCACTTTTAATGTCTCAAAGGCAAGTGGCTCATGGTTTCAAGGAGCCAGCTGGAAGCATGAACATACCAGAGTACGCCTCAATTCGGAAAGTAAAGAAGAAAGAAAAGATCACAAATCAGGAGGTTGCACAGGAAAAACAACCAAGGAGAAATTTAAAGAATGGCTGTGTGTTGTTACCAGGATTCCGTAACCATGGGGAACAATTAAAACTGAAAGGAAAATCTGCTGCCTTTTCACAGACTGAGGTACATCATTTTCCTCTTTCTTTAAAATCAACGATCTGTCATTTTTAAAAAAATATTTATTTTTTCCTAAGTAAAAGCTTCCAATGATACAAATCATCCTTTCAATGGCTATACCAAACAATGTAAAGGTACCTGGTTGTTCTAGCTATAGGATGCAGTCAGGATTCTTTAATAATCATGATGTATCCCCACAGAACATACAGAATGCAACAAATACTCTATTGAATCATTAAAAATCTCTGTCATATCCTCAATCCCATTGGTCGTGAGTGATATGTGACACATTCACCTTTCAGAACCATGGCATTTAAAAACCAAAGGAACATATTATTGGGTTATCCACTCAAACCCTTATATCCCTGCTCGCAACATGGTTTTAATGTAATATTCTTAACGTAGATATATGGGTGGCACAGTGGTTAGCCCTGCTGTCTCACACCACCAGGGACCCCGGTTCAATTCCGGCCGTGGGTGATTATGTCGAGTTTGCACGTTCTCCCCGTGGATGGGTATCCTCCAGGTGCTCCGATTTTCTCTCACAGTCCAAACATGTGTTGGTTAGGTGGATTAGCCATGCTAAATTGCTCCTTAGTATCTAAGGGGTTAGGTGGGGATACGGGGGTGGGGGTGGGCCAGGTAGGGTGCTCTTTCAGAGGGTCGGTGCAGACTCAATGGGCTGAGTGGCCTCCTTCTGTGCTGTTGTGATTCTATATCAGGTCAAGTGAAGCATTTCAAAGGTCTCTGAAACACACACCGCATTCCTTCACCACCTTGCTACAAACTCACCCTGGGCTGTGTGTGCCATTTCCCCTGCAACTGCTTCATTGAAAAAAATGACAACATTTATCAGAGGAATTTGTACAGCAGCATGCTCCTTTTTACATTATACCTTTCTCCCTTGAGCAAACTATTGCCTCGACTATCTTTTTCTTATTTTTTTTAATAGCCATTATCCATAGCAAGATGGTTTCAATGATGCCTTGTTACTTTGCATCAAATTAATTGGGAAGAAATGTCTTTCCTCCCTCAGTTCCTGTGTCAAGGGGGCATTGGCTGGCTTGCAATTCTACAAATGTTTTTCAAAATGGAACATGGCTTATTTAAAATTCTCGATCAGGAGTGAAACTCTGTAATCGCGTAACTTCCCCGGTGGTGGTGGATACATTGAAGTGCTGGTGACCCTGTGGAGATGACATTCCCTTTTATCAACAAATTTATTAAGATAGAACTATAGCAGATGAGTCTGCCCAAACACAATCAATCGCCTATTCTCCCACAAAGGCTGTGTGTCTACTACCCATCTTGTAATTAAGATAAGTTTTTAGAAATGGCCAGGGGGAAGCCTTTGCCTTCTATTTTGTTTAAGAATTAGAATATCTTCTGAAACCCGCGGTATTAAAACAATTAAAATCTCCTCAAAACATAAAAGCCAACTTGAGTCGGTCTAAATTCAAGTGTATTCACATTTTAAACTTTTTAAAAGGCAGACTTGTAAATTGGACTTTGCTCCTTTTGGCAAAATGCCTTTTTTTTGTTAAAATGGCAATCCGGTTTTGGCAGCCCCCTCTAAATCTATTTTACATTCCAGAATCACTGTGCTGGGATACAAGGCAGCCTGATGTCTATTACAGAGTGTGAAGCAACAAACTCACTGGAGGAATGTGGGGAGGAGAGGATTGCATATGCCAATCTAACTGAAGGACAGCCAAATGCCGATAATGCCTGCTTTAAGGTATGTGCACCAACGAGACCAGAACTTTTTTTTTTTAAAAATACACTGATCATTTTGACTTGACTGAACTGAACAGCACAAACAAGCAAATCTCTTATTTTTATACTATAGTTTGAAGACTTTGTGTACAGGCAATTATATTTTATTGCTTGTATTCAATTTGCTTTAATCGATTGTCATACTTCACCATTTTAAAAATTGGATGGATAACAGAAGTTGCAGCCCATCCTGATATTCATAGAATAGAATTAAAGAGGCCATTCGGCCCACCGATTCTGCAGCTCTGAAAGAGCACTTCACCCAGCCCCACTCCCCTGCCCTATCCCCGTAACTACACCTAACCTTTGGGCACTAAGGGGCAAATTAGCATGGTCAATCCTAAGCTGCACATCTTTGGACTTTTGGAGGAAAACGGAGCACCTGGAGGAAACCTATGCAGACGCCACCCAGGCCCACGGTCAGGTCAGAATCAAACCCGGGTCCCTTGGGAAGCAGTAACAGGCTGACCACCAGCCCATTTTGTTGTCCTGCGTTACATTTTGATCAGTTTGGAAATGACAATCAAACTGTCGCCTACAATTTCTCAAAATTATAAAAGCCACATAAGCCTAGAACTTACCGTTGGGAGGTATAGTGAATGAATCTTTAATACAATAACTGTGCTATTGATTTTAATTTGTCTACCACTCTAATAGAACCACACAGCAATTTACCTTAATATTTCCTCTGCTAACATATAGGTTGGAAGAATATCATAATATATTGGTCGGAAGAATACCATATGAACATTGTTTGCTAACTTTACCAACCAGACTAAGCAGTTTCCAAACTGCTTGAGGAACACAATTTTCCTTTTGTTAGTGTTTTGTTAATTTGGATGTATAAGAGCCAATTTTCCAAGTCCATGTTGCCAGCAGGGAGTTTTGCTGCTGGTTAAACAAATCAGGAAATTATGAGATTGCTATCCTTGATTGTCCATCCTTTTAATGGTGAAATTCCCAGAAGGTAAGAGCCAGAAAGCTGACAGCAAATAAGGAAATCTGGGAGGGATAATGCAGAAGTGTCTAGAGTCAAAGGAATATGAGGCAGCACAGTGTTTTGCACTGCTGCCTCGCAGGGCCAGATACCCGGGTTTGATTCTGACTGTGGGTCTGGGTGCCGTCTGCATGCTCTCCCCGCGTCTGCATAGGTTTCCTCCAGGTGCTCCGCTTTCCTCCAAAAGTCCAAAGATGTGCAGGTTAGGATTGACCATGCTAATTTGCCCCTTAGTGCCCAAAGATTAGGTGCAGTTACGGGGATAGGGCAGGGGAGTGGGCCTGGATGAAGTATTCTTTCAGAGGTGCAGAATCGGTGGGCCAAATGGCCTCCTTTCTATGATTCTATTCTATGAATATCAAAATGGGCTGAGACTTCATAGAACATAGAACATAGAAAATACAGCACAGAACAGGCCCTTCGGCATACGATGTTGTGCCGAACCTTTGTCCTAGATTAATCATAGATTATCATTGAATTTACAGTGCAGAAGGAGGCCATTCGGCCCTTTGAGTCTGCACCGGCTCTTGGAAAGAGCACCCTACCCAAACTCAACACCTCCACCCAACACCAAGGGCAATTTTGGACACTAAGGGCAATTTATCATGGCCAATCCACCTAACCTGCACATCTTTGGACTGTGGGAGGAAACCGGAGCACCCGGAGGAAACCCAAGCAGACACGGGGAGGACGTGCAGACTCCGCACAGACAGTGACCCAAGACGGAATCGAACCTGGGACCCTGGAGCTGTGAAGCAATTGTGCTATCCACAATGCTACCGTGCTGCCCTTAAGAACAAATAAATCTACACTATATCATTTTACCGTAATCCATGTACCTATCCAATAGCTGCTTGAAGGTCCCTAATGTTTCCGACTCAACTACTTCCACAGGCAGTGCATTCCATGCCCCCACTACTCTCTGGGTAAAGAACCTACCTCTGATATCCCTCCTATATCTTCCACCTTTCACCTTAAATTATGTCCCCTTGTAATGGTTTGTTCCACCCGGGGAAAAAGTCTCTGACTGTCTACTCTATCTATTCCCCTGATCATCTTATAAACCTCTATCAAGTCGCCCCTCATCCTTCTCCGTTCTAATGAGAAAAGGCCTAGCACCCTCAACCTTTCCTCGTAAGACCTACTCTCCATTCCAGGCAACATCCTGGTAAATCTTCTTTGCACCTTTTCCAAAGCTTCCACATCCTTCCTAAAATGAGGCGACCAGAACTGTACACAGTACTCCAAATGTGGCCTTACCAAAGTTTTGTACAGCTGCATCATCACCTCACGGCTCTTAAATTCAATCCCTCTGTTAATGAACGCGAGCACACCATAGGCCTTCTTCACAGCTCTATCCACTTGAGTGGCAACTTTCAAAGATGTATGAACATAGACCCCAAGATCTCTCTGCTCCTCCACATTGCCAAGAACTCTACCATTAACCCTGTGTTCCGCATTCATATTTTTCCTTCCAAAATGGACAACCTCACACTTTTCCAGGTTAAACTCCATCTGCCACTGCTCAGCCCAGCTCTGCATCCTATCTATGTCTCTTTGCAGCCGACAACAGCCCTCCTCACTATCCACAACTCCACCAATCTTCGTATTGTCTGCAAATTTACTGACCCACCCTTCAACTCCCTCATCCAAGTCATTAATGAAAATCACAAACAGCAGAGGACCCAGAACTGATCCCTGCGGTACACCACTGGTAACTGGGATCCAGGCTGAATATTTGCCATCCACCACCACTCTCTGACTTCTATCGGTTAGCCAGTTCGTTATCCAACTGGCCAAATTTCCCACTATCCCATGCCTCCTTACTTTCTACAGAAGCCTACCATGGGGAACCTTATCAAATGCCTTACTAAAATCCATGTACACTACATCCACTACTTTACCTTCATCCACATGCTTGGTCACCTCCTCAAAGAATTCAATGAGACTTGTAAGGCAAGACCTACCCCTCACAAATCCGTGCTGACTATCCCTAATCAGGCAGTGTCTTTCCAGATGCTCAGAAATCCTATCCTTCAGTACCCTTTCCATTACTTTGCCTACCACCGAAGTAAGACTAACTGGCCTGTAATTCCCAGGGTTATCCCTAGTCCCTTTTTTGAACAGGGGCACGACATTCGCCACTCTCCAATCCCCTGGTACCACCCCTGTTGACAGTGAGGACGAAAAGATCATTGCCAACGGCTCTGCAATTTCATCTCTTGCTTCCCATAGAATCCTTGAATATATCCCGTCAGGCCCGGGGGACTTGTCTATCCTCAAGTTTTTCAAAATGCCCAACACATCTTCTTTCCTAACAAGTATTTCCTCGAGCTTACCAATCTGTTTCACGCTGTCCTCTCCAACAGTATCGCCCCTCTCATTTGTAAATACAGAAGAAAAGTACTCGTTCAAGATCTCTCCTAATCTCCCGCTACTGTCCTTGATCGGACCTACCCACGCTCTAGTCATTCTCATATTTCTCACATATGTGTAAAAGGCCTTGGGGTTTTCCTTGATCCTACCCGCCAAAGATTGTTCATGCCCTCTCTTAGTTCTCCTAATCCCTTTCTTCAGTTCCCTCCTGGCTATCTTGTATCCCTCCAATGCCCTGTCTGAACCTTGTTTCCTCAGCCTTACATAAGTCTCCTTCAGACTCGAGGAGGTTACTGAAATCAGGATGAGGAAAGGCCTTGAAGGGATTTGTAAATGAGGACAAGGATTTTGCTTTGGAGATGGGGATGGAATGGGTATGAGAAACATATCAGCCATGATTGAATGGCAGAGCAGACCCGATGGGCCGAATGGCCTAATTCTGCTCCTATGTCTTATCGTCTTATGGATCTGTTGAGACAAGAGATAGAATAATACAAAAACAAAACTGATGTGTTATCACATTCTCAAGATGGTAGAACAGATTACCAGTATTAATACATACTAGATTGAGAAGGTGTGAACAGAAGTGAGTAGGGTTCACTATAGTTTGCAAGCATTACAGGCTTATTTGTTTAGCCAATGTTCTTTTCCTTCTGCCTCCACACTGGAAGACAGAAGAATAAGTTATCAATTCCGAATGAGCAGGGAAATCAAAGGGAAAATCAAAGTAACATGCAAATAAAGTTCTTTGGTACTGTTCCTGAGCATGTTTAAATATTAATAACCAAAAGAGAAACACCAGAAAGAGGTGGTTACTAAGCAACTGAAACAGTTCGAAGGTCTGACAGTCAAATAGAATACATTGTTCATAAAGAAATGAGACTGAAGTGAGTTGCTCAAGTTGAAACTTGAAGCCTTTTATGAGAAACAGGTGGACATGATTTCAAAATGAAGACATCATAAGTAAAATAAAAGTTGGGGTTCTGCCAATGGAGTGTTGAAAAGATTGCCGGTTAAGGAACGAATTGATGCTACTTATAATTTGTGTTAAACTTGCATATTGCACTAAATCTATTCCGTTAAAGAGCTGAACTCCAAGTTCATTGTCATTTCTCATCAAAAGTTGAATATCAAAGATTAAAGAAAAATACTTTGATAATTAGTTGGAACTTATGCCTTAATCTGTTAAATGCATTTGTTTGTGGTTTAGTAGTGGTTTAACAGTCTGCTGGAGAGTGTATGGTTCTTCTGGGTAGCAATGAAGGTGGTGGGTGCAGTGTGGGGGGTTGGAGGACCAAACTATGACCTGAAACTTCATTCCAAGCGTTCATACTGATAATACGTTTTCAGTTTAAGACGTCAACTCCTGCATTGTACAACATGATAAACGGATTGATAAGGTTCCCCAAAACCTGATTATCTGAGTCATGTTAGGGGATGCAAGATTCCACAGTAAGTGTTGAAAAGTCATACAAGAGTACCAATGAGAGTGTGAATGTGGGACGTGTGTGCAAATAGGAATGATGCTAACTTAAGCAACCTGTGGGATACCAAGCTTGCCTTCATTTGAGATTTCATTTGGTATGCCAAAACAGATTTTTGTTGCTAGACTACAGCTGTTTGTCAAATGTATTTGACAACTCGGAGTAATATAGTTGGCAGGGGAAATATACAGCAGAAATGATTACTTGCAGTTGTGCAGTACTACAGACTGCTCGAGCATTGCACTATTTTTTAAATAAATTCTGACTTGTCTTCAAAGAAGTATAAATTTGGGGAATTTTAAGCTGAAAAGAAAATAATTTTATTTAATCAGTCAAATATTGGAAACCAAATCCACCCCAGTTAAGTGACTGGATTCTACCCCTTGTTCCTGCCAAGGTATTTCTTCCATACGAGTGATTTAATGGTGGCAAAAATACAGCGTTTTGCTGGCAGGCCCCATGGAGTGGTTTAGGGGGTCAGAATGCAGAGGGTTAAGCGGGGGCGATGGGTATCTCGAAAGAACTGCACCACCACCAGCCTGAGTAGTAAATGCTGCCCAGCGTCCCCCTCAGCACCGCTCTGTGCCCACCACAGTTGCACTGGAACAGAAGAGGATCTAAGTTGCCATTAATTGGTCCAGAGGTAGGCGGGCCACAAGACACCACCTACGTTGGGTGTAGAATTGCGAGGGGTGGGTGTGTAGGTGATGGCATTGTATCCAATTGTATGCCCCCCCCCCCACCAATTCACCTGCCAACTCCAACCTGGGGGGGCATAAGATTCAGACTCCTATTATTTTCGAAATGTTTTGGTTAGAAATGGTAAAATAAGGTTCGAGTAGATTTTGAAATCAATTCAAAGCCTTTACTGAAATGCTGGGAATATCAAAGGTCATTGATATGCAGTGGACCATTCGGTAATGTTGTCTCCAGTATTTTTGATGTGGTGCTGTTCTGAAATTTAGCTTTGTAATTCAGTTGGAATATGAGAGATGTCTTTAATCAACCTGTACCTCCATTATGAACCAAATAAGTGTATCTTTTGAAATCTGAGCAGTGCCAGGTGATTTGGGTGGCATATTAATGTCCAAATCTACTTGGCATGCAAGTTCAAGCAATGTGACCGCCTTCCATAAATGATCAGCTATCTACAGAATCTAGACAATGTGTCACAATTGCACTTTCTTTGAAAAGCATCAAGTGAGGATTTTACCTATTCGATATCTGATGAAATAATATGAAAACTGGGAAGTTGGTTCCTGGTTCTAAACTTTCAGGTTTTTCTGATCTCCATCAAAGTTGCTGCAGCAAATGAATAAGGACAGGCACCATAGTCCAGGCATGAAGATTGGAGAAAGTGTCTTCAGGGATTGTCTCGCACACTTCAGGGTTCAGAGTACCATAGGGCAAAGGTTTGCCTAATCATATTTGGCACATGTTCATGAACTGTGGAAACCACTAGATAAGGATCAACAGAGTGTGCTGGCCTTAAATCAACAGACATTGTTGGGTATAGCTACTTCAGGCGTACAAATTAATATGGAAGGCTTCAAACTAAGTCGATCAAAATCTGGCATTTGCTCAACTGCTGACAACCTGCATGATGAATGTTGTACTCAGCAGAACCTATATAAAAATGATTCTCAATAAATTAGCTAGGAATGCAGTTAATCCGATTTGGATCAGATTGTCGCACATAAATACAATATTCATGCTCAATAATCTGAATCGCATAAATAAAATATTCATGCTCAATAATCTGAATATCATAAATAAAATATTCATGCTCAATTCCTTCCCCTGGCCTTGAGATCCCAATTCCTTCTGATCACAATTTGTGCCATTAAACTCACTTTCAGCAGCAGGTCCTTGCATCTGAGTTCACAGCTGACTACAGAATCCAAACAAGCAACTTGTTCTGTTGACTGAAGCAACAAGGAGCACTTAACAAAACTAAAGATTCACCACGAGACCCTCTCTTCCCTCATGATGTCTCCTCTTTAATATCATGATTTACATTCAGTATCTTCAAGGCCTCACAGCACAAGTGGTGTTGAAAGAGATAAATTACGGGCAGCACGGTGGCGCAGTGGGTTAGCCCTGCAACCTCACGGCCCTGAGGTCCCAGGTTCAATCCCGGCTCTGGGTCACTGCCGTGTGGAGTTTGCACATTCTCCCCGTGTTTGCGTGGGTTTTACCCCCACAACCCAAAGATGTGCAGGGCAGGTGGATTCTCGGTCAGGCTATATTGCCCCTTAATTGGAAAAAATGAATTGGGTAATCTAAATTTATATAACATTTTTAAAAATAGATAAATTACAGGTTTAACTAGTTATGATACTAAAGAAAATATTTCTTCAGAAATGGCTTGCTTAACCAATAAGATTGGCTTTATCAACCATCTTTTAAAATATGGCCTTAACCATTTGTTCCCCTTACAAGCTTGATGGAGAAATAGAGAACATCAAAGCTATCCTGGGAGGATGGCTATCTTGATCAGATCATCATTCACTGCATATCATGCAAATCCATAAGTGGACCACAGGACTTTCGGACCTGAAAAGTGCCCGGTCCACCTCAACTTACCCTGGAAAGGCAAAGATTTGAACAACGGGTCAAGTAAAACGTTTCACACTGCTACTACGTAGTGGCTACGCGCATTATATTTCCCACAAACAAGATGTTGCCATTGTTGTGTTTAGTCCTCTGTGTTCACGAAGGACTTACCAAACACTTCGACTTGTCCAAACCAGAATATTTTATTGAGTCTCGTGTGGTAGGATAGCAGTCTAATACAGAACACATTATCATGGAGTCTGTTAACTACTCCTCTGGAACTTGCACCTAGCACTGACCATTCACATGTATGTCTTATTACCCTCTCAATCTTCTTCTGAAGATGGTCGGATGTGTCTCCCTTTATATCAGAGTCACAGGTCACATGAGACCAGAGACCGCATAGTGTGTCTGTACCGCCACCTGCTGGTTGGAGGTCGCACACCTTCCAACTATGACATAGCCCATAGGCATATACCGCAGCCATCAGTCCAAAAAGACATTCTCAATCACGTTACATGATTGAGTAACGTTGTGTACGAATTTCAGTGCCAGTGCGATATAGGCAGTAAGTCCCATGATCGAATCAAACCATATGTTCCTTCAGTTCGTAATAGGAAACTTGAAAACTATACTCAACCAACCCGCACTTCAGCTGTTCAATGTGAGTCTGTGATTGGGAAGCAACTAATTAACAATTCTGAATGCATGAAGAGCTACACAAACAACCAATTTAAGATCATCAGTTGAGTTCTTAATGTGGCACACCTTCGCTTGCTAGAAGTGACCTATATTCATATTCTCTGCAATCAAAAAGAATATGTTCAAGCCATGCACCTTTTTTGAATTATCCAGCAACTTGGGAGTGCTTATAGCTCTCCGTTGCTTTCTCCACGCAATGGGTCCATCAATCCGAGTCGATTTGCCAACCAATCAGCACCCTTTTCTCCTGTAGCATAAGTTGTTGTGATCATTTGAAATTTGGCATTCCTGCATTTGTCCTGATGAGTGCAAAGTTGAAGGTTTTGGCAACTTGTCTCTCTTTTCAGCAAAATTTAAGTTCTGTGCTATCAAGCGACTCTTTTGTTTTGCTAATTATGCTCATGTGAAGCATCTTACTGTGATTTATTACATTAAAATCACTACATAACATCCAAGTTGTTGTCATAACCTTCAAGTTTTAAACCAGAATTAAAGTATTACAGTGCAAAGGCTTAGTTGGAATAGCTGCATGAAAAAAGTATATAACTAATGAAGAAAAGATTTTCTTTAAGAAAAAACAATTAATCAAGCAATATCAAAATACAATTTGGCAGTACTAGAATTACTTCTGTCAAAGGTTAAATTCCAGATGCACTGTAGTACATTCAAGCCAAGTGCAGCATTATAATTATTCCAATCAAAGGCCACGCCTGATTTAATAAAGTGGAATGAGCCTTCAATAAATGCTAACTCAAATATACAAATGTAAACCCATTCAGGAGTGCTTACCTCGGGTCAAAAATGTATTATGTTTCAGAATTGTCTGCTATTAGTGCTGCAATGCAAGTTAGTGTGCAAAAGATGTTCAAAGAAATCTTTAAAAGCTGCACAAAATGATGCATGCATTTAGGAATAATTGCTCTGCAGTATTTTTGACATTATCTCATCCAAACTATGGTATTTTTTGAGGATGTCATAAATTTTAACTCCTCTAGTTTTTTTTTCAATTTGGGAATTAAACAAATCGACTTTGAAAACAGAAGGAAATTGCCTGTAATAAAGCGAACTGTACAGGTACCAGTGAGAGATATGGGGTGGGGACTTGGTTTGATTGATTGGCTGGTGGCCAATGAACTGACCAAAAAGCTGTACTCTGCCTGGCAACAGGTGGTGATTGGATCCTATCCCAGTGGAATGGTCGTCAGAGTCCGAAGGTGCTCAGTTTGACTCCAGGAAGCACGGGGGCAAGGAGTCTCTCCCTCGCTTTCTCTCTCTTTCGCTCTCTAGCTTTCTCTCTCTCTCGCTTTCTCTCTCTCTTCTCTCTTTCTTTCGCTCTCTCTCTGGACTCTCGCTTTCTCTCTCTGGACTCTCGCTTTCGCTCTCTGAGCTCTTGCTTTCTCTCGCTTTCTCCAGAAAGAGCTGGTCATTGACTTCAGGAAGCAACGTATCAACGTATCATGTCTGCATCAACGGGGCTGAGGTGGAGATAGTTGACAGCTTCCTAGGTGTGCGCATCACCAACAATCTGTCCTGTTCCACCCACGTCAACGCAATGACCAAGAAAGCACAACAGCACCTATACTTTCTCAGGAAACTAAGGAGATTCTGCATGTTCCCATTGACTCTTACCAACTTTTCCAGATGCACCATCCGATCTGGCTGCAGCACAGCCTGGTCTGGCAACTGCTCGGCCCAAGACCGTAAGAAACCGCAGTGAGTCATGGACACAGCCCAGTTCATCACGTGAACCCGCCTCTCATCCATTGACTCTGTCGACACCTCCCACTGCATTGGGACAGCAGGCAGCATAATCACAGACCATTCCCACCCGGCTTATTCACACTTCCAACTTCTTCAATCGGGCAGGAGACACAAAAGTCTGAGAACATAGAACATAGAACATTAAAGCGCAGTACAGGCCCTTCAGCCCTCGATGTTGCGCCGACCTGTGAAACCACTCTAAAGCCCATCTACACTATTCCCTTATTGTCCATATGTCTATCCAATGACCATTTGAATGCCCTTCGTGTTGGCGAGTCCACTACTGTTGCAGGCAGGGCATTCCACACCCTTACTACTCTCTGAGTAAAGAACCTACCTCTGACATCTGTCTTATATCTATCTCCCCTCAATTTAAAGCTATGGCCCCTCGTGCTAGACATCACCATCCGAGGAAAAAGGCTCTCGCTGTCCACCTTATCCAATCCTCTGATTATCTTGTATGCCTCAATTAAGTCACCTCTTAACCTTCTTCTCTCTAACGAAAACAGCCTCAAGTCCCTCAGCCTTTCCTCATAAGATCTTCCCTCCATACCAGGCAACATTCTGGTAAATCTCCTCTGCACCCTTTCCAATGCTTCCACATCCTTCCTATAATGCGGCGACCAGAATTGCACGCAATACTCTAAATGCGGCTGCACCAGAGTTTTGTACAGCTGCAACATGACCTCATGGCTCCGAAACTCAATCCCTCTACCAATAAAAGCTAACACACCGTACGCCTTCTTAACAACCCTCTCAACCTGAGTGGCAACTTTCAGGGATCTATGTACATGGACACCGAGATCTCTCTGCTCATCCACACTGCCAAGAATCTTACCATTAGCCCAGTACTCTGTCTTCCTGTTATTCTTTCCAAAATGAATCACCTCACACTTTTCTGCATTAAACTCCATTTGCCACCTCTCAGCCCAGCGCTGCAGCTTATCTATGTCCCTCTGTAACTTGTAACATCGTTCCGCACTGTCCACAACTCCACCGACTTTAGTGTCATCTGCAAATTTACTCACCCATCCTTCTATGCCCTCCTCCAGGTCATTTATAAAAATGACAAACAGCAGTGGCCCCAAAACAGACCCTTGTGGTACACCACTAGTAACTGGACTCCAGTCTGAACACTTCCCATCAACCACCACCCTTTGTCTTCTTCCAGCTATGATGTGGAGATGCCGGCGTTGGACTGGGGTGAGCACAGTACGAAGTCTTACAACACCAGGTTAAAGTCCAACAGGTTTGTTTCGATGTCACTAGCTTTCGGAGCACTGCTCCTTCCTCAGGTGAGGCTCCTTCCTTCCTGAGGAAGGAGCAGCGCTCCGAAAGCTAGTGACATCGAAACAAACCTGTTGGACTTTAACCTGGTGTTGTAAGACTTCGTACTGTTCTTCCAGCTAGCCAATTTCTGATCCAAACTGCTTAATCTCCCTGAATCCCATGCTTCCGTATTTTCTGCAGTAGCCTACCGTGGGGAACCTTATCAAACGCTTGACTGAAATCCATATACACCACACCAACTGCTTTACCCTCATCCACCTGTTTGGTCACCTTCTCAAAGAACTCAATAAGGTTTGTGAGGCATGACCTACCCTTCACAAAACCGTGTTGACTATGTCTAATCAAATTATTCCTTTCCAGATGATTATACACCCTATCTCTAATAAACCTTTCCAAGATTTTGCCCACAACAGAAGTAAGGCTCACTGGTCTATAGTTACCGGGGTTGTCTCTACTCCCCTTCTTGAACAAGGGGACAACATTTGCTATCCTCCAGTCTTCTGGCACTATTCCTGTTGACAAAGATGACTTAAAGATCAAAGCCAAAGGCTCAGCAATCTCCTCCCTAGCTTCCCAAAGAATCCTAGGATAAATCCCATCCGGCCCAGGGGACTTATCTATTTTCACCTTTCCAGAATTGTTAACACCTCCTCCTTATGAACCTCAAGCCCTTCTAGTCTAGTAGCCTGAATCTCAGTACTCTCCTCGACAACATTGTCTTTTTCCTGTGTGAATACTGACGAAAAATATTCATTTAGCACCCCTCCTATCTTCTCGGACTCCAAGCACAACTTCCCACTACTGTCCTTGACTGGCCCTACTCTTACCTTAGTCATTCTTTTATTCCTGACATATCTATAGAAAGCTTTAGGGTTATCCTTGATCCTACCTGCCAAAGACTTCTCATGTCCCCTCCTGGCTCTTCTTAGCTCTCTCTTTCGGTCCTTCCTAGCTAACTTGTAACTCTCGAGCGCCCTTACTGAACCTTCATGTCTCATCTTTACATAAGCCTCCTTCTTCCTCTTGACAAGTGTTTTGACTGCCTTAGTAAACCACGGTTCCCTTGCTCGACCACTTCCTCCCTGCCTGACGGGCACGTACTTATCAAGGACACGCAGTAGCTGTTCCTTGAACAAGCTCCACATTTCCATTGCACTGACAGATTCAAAAACAGACTCTTCCCCGCTGTTACCAGACTCCTAAATGACCCTTTTTTGGACTGATCTGATCTCTTCACACATCTTGTCCATTGAGTAGTCCTGCACTCCTGTATGCTTCACCCGATGCCTGTGTCTATGTATTTACATTGTGTATTTATGTATGCCCTATGTTTTTTTTCATGTATGGAATGATCTGTTTGAGCTGTAAAAACAACAGTACTTTTCACTGTACACGTGACAATAAAGAAATCCAATCCAACAAGACTAGAATATCGGAGTGTGGTTAGCCCACCCCTGAGAGCAACGCTCACACTTGTCCTCCACCCCAGAGAAAAACCCACTCGTCCTCGCTTTAGTTAAATGAGCCCTGTGCACCACCTTGAATTGGATCAGACTTCGCCGAGCACATGAAGACATGGGAGTTGACCCTGTGAAGAGCCTCACTCCATACTTCATCATCCAGAATGGGACTCAACTCACCCTCCCATTTCATCCTCACCTCACTCAACAGAGCTGACTCTGCTGAGAGGATATGGCCATATGTGCCCGAAATAATCTCCACACGAGACCCAGCCAAAGACGAAATCCTCTTCACCAGGGAAGAGGGTGGCACCAAGAGAAAGGAGGGGAAAACCCTGCACGAAAAACCGTGTATCTGAAAAGACTGACCAGGCAGTTGGAATTTTTACGTCAGCTCCTTAAAACTGGCAAACCTCTCCTCCACCAACAGGTATCCAAACCCTTCCCCTCCCATGATTTAAACATCCAGGTCCAGCCCCGCTGGCTGGAAAAGGTGGTTATTGCAGATGGGAGCTAGTGAAGATAGGGAACAGAACTTAAAATGCTGCCTGAACTGTTTTCAGATTTTCAAGGTGGACACCACCACTGGATTCAGGGAAAATCTTACCAGAGAGATAGGCAAGAATGCGGTCACTATTGCACCAAAGTTAGAAGCGGTGCAATGCTCGCCTCCATCTGTGCCCATAAGAAATCAGGATCACAGAAATATCTTCTAAATATTGGCTGCCCAAGAGTAAAACAATAAATTAGTTCGAGCCAAGGCCCTGGATTGCCTATCTCCTTGGAGCGAAGCCCCATGGATCCTTTGAGTCTTACCCGCCCAATAAAGGAGAATGTTAATTTATTGGCTTTGACAAATAAAGGACTTGGGGAGACATTGAAAAAGAATTAAAAATCTCAGGAGTATGTTCATTTTAATAGTCTGAACCCTGCCCGCTAAGGACAGGGGTGGTTATCCCACCTCCAAGTCTGACTTGACACCATCAACTGGACTATTGTCATTTAATTTATGAAGAGGTCCAATTGCTGGCCACTCAGACCCCCAGGTAATGAAAGCTAGATTTGGCAAGGCGGAAAGATAGTGTCCCCATTTGGGCTCTCCTCCCCCATGGGATTACCAGGAAGCATTCACTCTTGTCCAAGTTCAACTCATTTCATTTCATTTTCATTTTCATTTCATTTCAACTTGTACCCAGAGAAGGAGCCAAAACTCCCAAGCAGCTTCAGCTTGCGCTGTCTGGTGCAAGAGTAAGAGGGGGAAGGTGGCTCAACCATGGCTAACAAGGGAAATCAGGGATAGTGTTAAAGCCCAAGAGTAGGCATATAACTTAGCCAGGAAAAGGGGCAAGCCGGAGGACTGGGAGAGATTTTACTTTCAGCAGAGGCGGACGAAGAGTTTAATTCAGAAGGGGAAAATAGAATAAAAGAGTAAGCTTGCAGAAAACATAAGCTTGCAGAAAACATAAACATTGACTGCAAAAGATTCTATAGATATGTGAAGAGAAAAAGACTGGTGAAGACAAATGTAGGTCCCTTACAGTTAGAATCAGGTGAATTCGTGATGGGCAACAAATAGATGGCAGACCAGTTGAACAAATACTTTGGATCTGTCTTCACTAAGGAGGACACAAATAACCTTTTCGGAAATACTAGAGGACAGAGGGTCCAGCATGAAGGAGGAACTGAAGGAAATCCTTATTAGTCAGGAAACTGTATTGGGGAAATTGATGGGAATAAAACCTGATAAGTCCCCAGGTCCTGATGTGCTGCATCCCAGAGTACTTAAGAAAGTGGCCCTAAAAATTGTGGATGCATTGATGATCATTTTTCAGCATTCTATAGACTCTGGAAGAGTTCCGATGGGTTGGAGGGTAGCTAATGTAACCCTACTTTTTAAAAAAGGAGGGAGAGCGAAATGGGGAATTATAGACTGGTTAGCCTGACATCGGTGGTGGAGTCAATTATTATGGATGAAATAACTTGAGCATTTGGAAAGTGGGAACAGGATCAGTCCAAGTCAGCATGGGTTCAATGAAAGGAAATCATGCTTGATAAAACTTATGGAACTTTTTGAAGATGTGACCAGTTGAGTGGACAAGGGTGAACCAGTGAATATTGTGTATCTGGACTTTCAAAAGGCTTTTGACAAGGTCCCACACAAGATTAGTGAGCAAAATTATAGCTCATGGTATTGGGAGTAATGTATTGATGTGGATAGAGAACTGGTTGGCAGACAGGAAGCAGAGAGAAGGAATAAACGGGACCTTTTCAGAGTGGCAGGCGGTGGGTGACTTGTGGGGTACCGCAGGGTTCCGTGCTGGGATCCCAGCTGTTCTGTTCACAATATACATTAATGATTTGGACGAAGGAATTGCATACAATATCTCCAAATTTGCAGACAACACTAAGCTGGGTGCCAATGTGTGCTGTGAGGAGGATGCAAAGAGGCTGCAGGGTGACTTGGACAGGCTGGCCAAATACTTGGCAAATGCAATATAATGCGGGTAAATGTGAGGTTATCCACTTTGGTGGCAAAAACAGGAAGGCAGATAATTATCTGAATTGTGTCAGTTTAGGAAAGGGGGGGGAAGTGCATCGGGATCTGGGTGTCATGGTGGAACAGCATGCAGATTAGCATGCAGGTACAGCAGGTGGTGAGGAAAGCTAATGGCATGCCGGCCCTCATAGCGGGAGGATTTGAGTATAAGAGTAGGGATGTCTTGCTGCAGTTATACAAGGCCTTGGTGAGGCTGCAGTTATACAAGGCCTTGCTTGGTGAGGCCACACCTTGAGTAGTGTGTGCAGTTTTGGTCCCCTAGTTTGAGGAAGGACATTCTTGCTATTGAGGATGTCCAGCAAAGGTTCACCAGACTAATTCCCGGGATAGCAGGACTGACATATGAAGGAAGACTGGATCGACTGGACTTGTACTCACTGAAGTTTTGAAGAATGAGAGGCGATCCAACTCGGGAGGGGACGTGAATCCACCCTCCCCCACCACCTTTCGAACATCTCTGTAAACTGCTCCGTCGGCTTTGGGACTTCCGTCCCCTCTGGTAGCCACAAAATTTGAACGTTTTGCCTCCTGGACCGGTTCTCTAAATCATTTACCTTGATTCACCAATTTATTCACATCAGCCACTAGATACATTGCTGCGTCCAGTGCAACATTCCAGTCACTATGTTTCAAAAGGGCCACTTCCATGTCTTTATCATGGGCTTTTACAGTTCCGTTGGTCTTCTCTAGCGGTCCTCGGATGGGGGCTAAGGCCTCCTCCATCAATCTCCGGAGGTCCTCCGCAACCTGCCAGTGTTTATCGAATTCTTTCACCAAAGTACTCGAAAGCACCTCGGCCATTAGTTGAGTGGCCGGAGCCCCAGAGGCTGCCTCCGCCATTTTATTTGCCGATGAACACTTGAGAGGCCTCCGATTCTGTCGACAAACTTCTACTGTCAGCCTTTTTTTTCCCCCTGACGTTTCTGGGCAATTCACCTATATTGGATCAATATCCCATTAATTATGTGGAATTTCAAAAGAAAATACCCCCTGAAACGAAGAGAAGAGGGCAAAGAGGGAGCCGCCTCATGCTCATCTTCCCCCTACATAACACCACTGAAGTCCCCTGATTGACATAGTTGAGGAGGTCGGTTCTGTTGAGGATGGGAGAGATGTAACCAGGCAAAAAGAGTTTCTGGAGTAAACTTCAAAACACAGGCTCTGACTAAAGGCACTGCAAGTAATGATTGTGGAGTTGGTTGAGGGACGGGTGGAGAACACCATGGTAGGCTCAAGAGTTCATCCTGGTTTAAAAAGCATGGGATGTTACCTGGCGTGTAGGACTGAAGAACATTATGGAAGTAATGAAGAGCAAGGAGAGACACTGGGAATTGCCTGTATAATGGCAGAGGAGGACTTGTTATGGGACAGGATGCAGACAGAAGAGTATTGGATGACTTGGAATTGATGTCATGTGTGCTTGGATGGCAGAGCGAGATGGATCGAAAAGTAATGGTGAAGTCATGTGTGTAGGTAACATATGGGAAATAAAGGGGTTTGTGGAGTGATACATGGATGAGGTGGGTGCAGTTTTGAGAGGAAATAGCAGCAAGTCAGCATTCAATTTCTTTCACGGCAGGTACGTTCTTGCTGGTCAGAGTTTCGCTACATTATCCCTCATTGGTTTGCTATATCCATTCTGCATTCATTGATTTGGAAAACAAGGCAATCTAGTCTGTAGCTGTCTCCTCATTTAATGTCAAGATCACCCTGCAGTTGATTACTCTTTAATTTACACATTCAACTTGACTGACATTGATAAACCATACTAGTTAACCTGAGTGTAATAATTATTTTGGATTTCAATTCAAGCCAACTGTGTCACATTTCTATTTTTGTATTGCTGCGAAGGGATCCTCACTTTAAAGAAACACAGAAATGGCGCTCGATTTCCAAACTAAATTTGATGATTCAATAGGTAAAGGAGGATGAATCTTGCTGCAGTTTGGGGTTTCAAAATGGACGGATCAGCCTAAAATAATAAAGTGGAGAAAGAAAATGTCAATTTTGTAGTGCTATGCACTAAGCAAAAGTGTGTTGCTGAAATATTTATTTGTTCTAATATAAAACCAGGACTTGCTGGAAAGCCTCAGCAGAATCTGGCAGCACCTGTGGAGTGAGAAACGGGGGCCGGGATTCTCCCGCAATTGGCAGGACGGCCCGAAGCCGGCGCCACTTCCGGGGGCTAGGCCGGGGTTGGCACCGCGCCAACCGGCGGCGAAGGGCTGCCGTGGGCTGGCGCGAGTTGGTGCATGCGCAGAACCGCAGGCGTGTTTCCTGCGCATGTGCAGGAGGTTTCTTCTCTGCGCCGGCCATGGCGGTACCTTACAGAGGCCAGCGCGGAGGCCGGCGCGGAGGGAAAGAGTGCCCCCACGGCACAGGCCCGCCCGCAGATCGGTGGGCCCCGATCACTGGCCAGGCCACCGTGGGGGCTTCCCCCCTGAGGCCGGATCCCCCCGCGTCTCCCCGAGGACTCGGCTAGCTGTCCTCCAAGCCAGGTCCCGGCGGGATGGACCATGTCCATTTCACGCCGGCGAGACTGGCTGAAAACGGGCGGCCGCTCAGCCCATCGGGGCCCAGAGAATTTCCGGGGCGGCCGCTGCCAACGGCCCCCGACCGGGGCAGCGTGATCCCCGCCCCCGCCCGAAAACCGGTGCCGGAGAATTTTGCAGCAGGAGTCAGAGCGGTAGGGCGGGATTCACACGCCCCCCCCTCCAGGAGATTCTCCGACCTGGCGGGGAGGTCGGAGAATCCCGCCCGGGGTTTATGTTTCGAGTCCAATATAACTCTTCCTCGGACCTTTCATTTGTGCTGCTTGTTTTTGGTATGATCCGTGCATGTGTATTTAAATATCGCTGCTTTATCCTGTGAACCTGAAGGTGTGGCAGCAGACTGCTGACTGGAAAGAAAGTCAGCTGACACACCGATAAGAAGCCTGCTCCACAGCTATAACACACTGGGGACAGACTAAAATAGGTGAGAGTGGGACTTCGGCCTCCCTGAGGGCGGAGTGCCAACAATGCCAGAACTCAATAGAGGTGGAGGGGCACAGAGGACACCCCCTGAATTAAGTCCTTCCGCCGAGCCCTTGAGTTAATTACTGTAATTGCCAACGAGCCTTTCTTTTGGTCAGACAGAAACCTATTGTGTGGACTTCCGGTTGCGGCTATGCCTAGCTAGGTCGAACGTTCGGCAGCTCCCGCCAGGGACCGACTTTTGGGCTCTCTAGAGGGGCCCCAACGGCAATTGTTCGACGGCTTCCAGTGTGGGAAGGTGACAGCAAGGTCCCCCCGACATTATATGGATTGGAACAGGAGTGGAGCGGTGAAAAAAGTGATCTTGGAGCAGCGGAAAGTGAGAGGGAGAAAAAACAAGATGGCGGCGGGTGGAGACCAAGCAGCATAGGCGCAGTGGTCGCAGGAGCAGCAGGGGTTTCTTGGACGCTGCTTTGAGGAGCTGAAAACCGAAATGCTGGTGCCAATGAAGGCGGCGATTGAGAAGCTTGTGGAGACCCAGAAGGCCCAAGGGGCGGTGATCCGGGAGGTGCGGCAAAAAGCCTCGGAGAACGAGGACGAGATCTTGGGCCTGGCGGTGAAGGTGGAGGCGCACGAGGCGCTGCACAAGAGGTGGGCGGAAAGATTTGAGGACCTGGAGAATAGTTCGAGGAGGAAGAATCTTCGTATTCTGGGTCTCCCTGAAGGAGTGGAAGGGCCCGATGCTGGGGCATATGTGAGCACGATGCTCAAAAAGCTGATGGGCGCTGGAGCCTTCCGAGGCCTCTGGAGCTAGATGAGGCTCACCGGGTTCTAGCAAGGAGACCCAAGGCCAACGAGCCGCCAAGGGCGGTAGTGGTGAGGTTTCACCGCTTTATGGACAGAGAGTGTGTCCTGAGATGGGCCAAGAAAGAGTGGAGCAGCAGGTGGGAGAACACGGAGATCCGAATTTACCAGGACTGGAGTGCAGAGGTGGCTAAGAAGAGAGTTGGTTTCAATCGGGCTAAGGCGGTGCTCCATCAGAAGGGGGTGAAGTTCGGTATGCTGCAGCCAGCGCGATTGTGGGTCACGTTCCAGGATCGGCACCGCAATTTCGAAACGCCTGATGAGGCATGGAACTTTATACAAACTGAAAAGAAACCTATTGTGTGTACTAACCCATAACCATATTTCAGAGTCTCCAATTGAAACAACTGAAAAGTCCACATTCCCCTTTTTCCAGTCTGGGTAGTGCATGACCACTCCATACAGACACAGCCTACCTACTCAAATCCACACAAATTAGGTGCAGGTTAGAAGAATACTGGGCAGGATTCTCTCAGCCCGGGCGACGCTGCCCCGACGTCAGGGCGTGATTCCCCGCAGAGCGGAGAATCGGCGTCATTGGTGCCGGCATGGTCGGCGCAGCGCCGGTCGGGGGCCACTCTATGCGCCGCTCATGCCGATTCTCGGCCCTGGATGGGCCGAGCAGCCGTAACAAAAATCCTGAGTCCCGCCGGTGCCGTTCTAACCTGCTCCTAGCCGGCGGGACCTCAGCATGGTAGGGTCCGGGAGCGGCCTGTAGGGAGAGAGGGGGGGGCGTTTCCGACAGCGTCATCAATTACCTCCGGATCAGAGATGTGCTGGAGGTTCCCGGGAGTGTGCAGGGATACTGATGCCATTTGCACAGCTAAAGGTTACTACGCTTACCATAAGGTTGTGGGTAAACTCCCCACTGCTTATTTAGCAGGAACTTGACCTACCCAGCTCCTGCTCTGTTGTTCTAAATAAGTGAGAAACACTTTCTAACTTCATGCTTTTTCTTCACCATTTCAAGTTGTGACAATTTTGCCACATTTTCTGTGGCGAGCTACTTAGCTCTTTGACTACTTTGACGGGTCTTTAGCGTCAGAAGTAAAATTGCACTTGTATGGCAGGATCTTTAAGTCCCTCCGATGCCACACCTCTGCTGCCAGTTTGCGAGCTGTGTGGGTAGATTCACTGGGAATTCCCATTGGCAATGGCAGGACCAGGAGGCCACAGAATCTTGCCCTAAGCTGTGAAAAGCAAATTTAGGACATTGTCGGGGAGTATTTCTTTCCACAGAGATGGATTTAACAGCTCGAACAAATTGCCACGAAGAATGGTTGAGGGCAGGATGCTGGGCTCATTTAAGAAATGGTAAGATGGGTAGGTACTTAATGGTGAGTGGGAAGCTGCAGGGGGTGCGAGTGGTACTTGTGAACAAATATGCTCCAAATGGGGACGACGTGGAATTTATGAGGCGGGTGTTAGGTAAGATCCCAGTCACATAACCTGATCATGGGAGGGGACTTCAACACAGTCATTGATCCAGAATTGGAACGGTCAAAATCCAGGACAGGGAGGAGCCCGGCTGCGGCAAAGGAATTGAAGGGATTTATGGAACAGATGGGGGGAGAAGACCCATGGAGGTTTGCACGGCCGAGGACGAAGGAGTTTTCCTTTTTTTCACATGTCCACAAGGTATACTCTCGCATCGACTTTTTTGTTCTGAGCAGGGCGCTAATACCGAAGGTGGTGGATACGGAGTATTTGGCAATTGCAGTGTCGGATCATGCCCCGCATTGGGTGGATCTACGGGTTAGTCTGGAGAGAGGGCAACGCCCGCTGTGGAGACTGGATGTGTGGTTGCTAGTGGACGAAGCGATCTGTGGGTGGGTTAAGAAGTCCATCCAGAACTACCTGGAAACAAATGATACGGGGGAGGTCTCTGCAGCGACGGTCTGGGAAGCTTTGCAGGCAGTAGTCAGAGAGGAATTAATCTCGAAACGGGGCCCATAGAGAAACGGTGGAACGGGCTGAGAGGGATACATTAGTGGAGGAGATACTCCAGGTGGACAGGAGATACACTGGGGCCCCGGACACTTGAGGAAGGCAAGGTGGGCGATCTATGAGTACGAGGAAGGCAAGTGGGGCGATCTACGAGTACGGGGAAAAGGCAAGCAGAATGTTGGCGCACCAGCTCAGGAAAAGAGAGGCGGCCAGGGAGATAGGTAAAGTAAAGAGTAGAGACGGTAATACTGTCCTGGACCCAGCGGGGGTGAACGAGGTGTTTAAGGACTTTATAGTAAATTATATGAGTCGGAACCCTCGGCTGGGGTGGAGGGGATGAGGCAATTTCTGGATCAGTTGAGGTTCCCGAGGGTGGAGGAGGACCTGGTGGAGGGACTGCGAGCCCCAATTGAGATTGAGGAAATAATCAAGGGGCTGGAGGGCATGCAGTCGGGCAAGGCCCCGAGGCCTGACGGCAACCCGGTGGAATTCTATAAGAAGTTTTCAGAGATATTGAGCCCACTGCTGGTGAGGACATTTAACGAAGCAAGAGAGAAGGGAGCTCTCCCCCCAACAATGTCGCAGGCCTCGATTTAATTGATCTTGAAACGGGAGAAGGATCCGGAGCAATGCGGGTCATACAGGCCGATTTCACTATTCAATGTGGATGCCAAACTGCTGGCTCATACTGGCCACAAGGATAGAGGACTGTGTCCCAGCGGTGATGGGGGAAGACCAGACGGGATTTGTTAAGGGCAGGCAACTCCAGGCCAATGTTCGAAGGCTTCTAAATGTTATTATGATGCCCTCAGAAGGAGAGGAGGTGGAGGTGGTGGTAGCGATGGATGCAGAGAAGGCTTTTGATTGGGTGGAGTGGAATTACCTGTGGGAGGCGCTGGGAAGGTTTGGGTTTGGTGAGGGCTTTATTGACTGGGTGCGGTTGCTCTGTCAGGCACCAGTAGCGAGTGTGCGTACGAGCCGGCTGAGGTCGGGGTATTTTAAACTAGACCGAGCGACGAGGCAAGGGTGCCCCCTCTCCCCGTTACTGTTTGCTCTGGCCATGGAGCCATTGGCCATGGCATTAAGAGCCTCTAGGAACTGGAAAGGGCTGGTTCGGGGGGGGGGGGGGGGTGGAGCACCGCGTCTCGCTCTACGCAGATGACCTGCTCTTGTACATTCCGGATCCGTTGGAGGGGAAGGGGGAGGTAATGCGAATCTTGGGGGAATTTGCTAATTTTTCGGGGTATAAATTGAACATGGGGAAAAGCGAGATATTTGCGATCCAGGCAAGAGGGCAGGAGAAGAGATTGGGAGAGCTGCCGCTTAGAATGGTAGGGAAGAGCTTACGATATCTGGGAATCCAGGTGGCCCGGAAATGGGAGGTACTACACAAGTTAAACCTATCCCGGTTGGTCGAACAAATGGAAGGGGACTTTTAAGGGATGGGACATGCTCCCGCTATCACTGGTGGGGAGGGTAAAGACCGTGAAAATGATGGTCCTCCCCAGATTTCTGTTTGGCTTTCAGTGCCTCCCCATCTTCATCCCTAAGACCTTTTTCAAGCGGGTGAATAAGATTATTTTGGGCTTTGTGTGGGCGGGTAAAACCCCGCGAGTGAAGAAAGTGTTGCTCGAGCGCAGTTGTGGGGAGAATGGGTTGGTGCTGTCGAACCTCTGCAATTACTACTGGGCGGCTAATATAGCCATGATCAGGAAGTGGGTAGTGGGAGAGGGGTCGGCATGGGAGCGGATGGAGGTGGCGTCATGTAAAGACACTAGTCTGGGAGCATTGGTAACGGCACCTCTGCTGTTCTCGCCGGCCCGATACTCCACAAGTCCGGTGGTAGTGGTGGCTCTGAGGATCTGGGGGCAGTGAAGGAGATATAAGAGAGTGGAGAGAGCATCGATTTGGACCCCGATTTATAACAACCACAGGTTTGTACCGGGTAGGCTAGGTGGTGGGTTCCGGAGTTGGCAGAGGGCAGGAATTAGAAGGATGGGGGATCTATTTATAGATGGGAGCTTTCCCAGCTTGAAAGCCATGGAGGATAAATTTGAATTGCCAGCAGGGAATGGTTTTAGGTATTTGCAGGTGCGCGACTTCCTGAGAAAACGGGTGCCGGCCTTTCCGCTGCTGCCGCCACGGGGGATACAGGATAGAGTAATTTCCAGTACCTGGGTGAGAGAGGGGAAGATATCAGATATTTGCCAGGAGCTTTCCGAGGCGGAGGAAACTCCGGTGGAGGAGCTTAAGGGCAAGTGGGAGGATGAGCTAGGAGGAGAGATAGAGGCGGGTCTATGGGCGGATGCCCTAAGCAGGGTTAATACCTCCTCATCGTGTGCCAGGCTTAGCCTGATACAATTTAAGATAGTCCACCGGGCACACATGACAGTGGCTAGGATGGGCAAGTTTTTCGGGGTAGAGGATAGGTGTGCGAGGTACACGGGAAGCCCAGCAAATCATGTCCACATGTTTGGGCATGCCCGAAGCTTAGAGGGTTTTGGCAGGGTTTTGCTGAGGCGATGTCCACGGTGATAAAAACATGGGTGGTGCTTAGTCCAGAGGTAGCGATCTTTGGAGTGTCGAAAGATCCGGGAGTTCAGGGGGCGATAGAGGCCGACCTTTGCCTCCCTGGTAGCCCAGATTCGGATCTTATTAATGTGGAGGGACTCGAAGCCCCCGAGTGTAGACACCTGAGTTTGTGACATGGCTGGGTTTCTCAGTCTTGAGAAAATAAAGTTTGTCTTAAGAGGGTCAATGTTAGGGTTCACCCGGAGGTGGCAGCCGTTCGTCGACTTTCTCGGGAAAATTCAAGATGTCAGCAGATGCAGTATTGCAAGGGGGGGAGGGGCTGGCGGATTGTTGTTTTATGGATGAGGTATGTGAAGATTGGGCTGGGGGGGGGGGGAAATGTTTATTTTACCATGTTGATGTCATTGTTTTTGTTACTGTTATAAAAAATTTCAAATACCTTAATAAAATATTTTTAAAAAAGAAATGGTAAGATGCTTTAATGGAGAGACAGCAAGATTGCTATCATAACAAAACAACAACCAAAACTTGCCCATTGATGTATAAATTTATAGGACCCCTTTAATGGACGTTATGAAACAAAACATAAAACTGCGCCACATAAGGAGATGTTGGGGAAGATGACCAACAGCTTGGCCACAGAGATCGATCTTAAGATAGCACAAGAGCAGACTGGCTCATGAGCCTTCTTCATCTAAGCTATTCTTGTGACCTGGTATGATCACAGTAATGAAAACGGAGGAACAAAACAATACCATTGTTTAATGCTTGTTTACATAGCCTTATCGTGCCCCACTGGTGTTCTTGGTTTGTCTTGGTGCAAAGGATTGTAGGATTCTTATAGTACAATAGGATAAATGCAGAAATCTCGTGCTCCCCGCAAGGAGCATGACTCAAAAGGAGCAAAGGTCAGGCATCAGCACTGCAGTGTTGCAACCCCTTCTCCAACTCATGCTCCCTTTAAGCTTAGCTCCCCACAGGGACATAGGCTCAGCATGAATTTAATCACAGATATTTACACTGTGTTTGAAAAGACTTAGTGGAAAGAATTTATACACATAATGATTTTGCTCAAGTTTGAAATGCCGAATGTCAGCTTTAATGGAACTTAGTTGAAGTCAAAAAGCAATACCCTGAGCCCGCAAGAGAAAAAGAACGACAAACTTTTATTTATATAGAGTCTTTTACATCAGCCCTGTTGCTCCCTTTGGTTGGCTCTGAATATGGCGGCAATATAGTTGCCTTCCTTAATTCTAATTACGTTTGCTCTTGAGTCGCAAGGTATCTTTCGATACCGCCACAAGGTTCAAACCCGAATACTGATCAAAGACTCGATACACCAGTTAGTTAGTTCAAAGTAATTGCTTATTTATTTACACACACAGTTAAATATACTCATGCACGAAACTCTACAGACTAAACTATCACTACTGTTAAAGCCTATACTTAACTTCGGGCGCCCACTCAGTCAGAGGAACAATGGCCGTTCGGTTCTGAGGCTGCTGGGGTCGAACTGGTACAGGGGAACAGCTAAGGTCGTCTGTCTGGTAGCGTGGGTTGACTTTGGACTTACTTGCTTCTGGTGCAGCTGGTGGACAGGTCTCTCCTCGGTGAGAGCCGGGTCCAAGAGAACGATTCTCTCTTGGGGGCTCCTTCTTATACCCAAAGGGGCTTCGCGCTCTTTTGGGCAGGCCTTGAACTTGGCCCCAATCAATTGGGCGGTTTCTTGATCATTCCTATTAATTTCATCCAATAAAGGGGTGGGTGCCCTGATGGCTGGGCGTGTCCTTGGTGGCCGTTAGCCTGCTTTGTTTCGGTCTCCTCTGGCGCCGGGGTGTCTGCCTTAGTATCGATTACTCAAATGTTACTCTTTTGTTCCCGGAGATGGGCCATTAGTATGTTAATGGGCCTACAGTTTTGGTCTTGTCTGGGAGCTGCGGCTCCAATGTACAGACAAGCTCTGAACCTGCTTGTTTTCCTAGCATTGTCCATTTTCCCTGTAATCTTTGCAAAGTGTCCATTTTATAATTGGGAGGTGGCCATCCTCCTTGTGATCCTCAACGTGAAGCGTGAAGGATCACATTACCGCGTCGTCTTCGTTCTCTGACCAAGCTGGGCACGCATAAGCACTTCATAGGCTCTACACTGAATTGCAACTTTACCTAAGTTATTTTATATACATCTTATAAAACTCTACGGGACGCTATGACATTCAGGCATGCATTACAAAATAAAAAAACTGGAACCTCTAACTATCTTAAATAAACTATCCTCACTTAAACAATCAAAAATAATCTACAACATTTTAAATGTACAAATAGCAGCAACACAAGTCTCTCTGGCTTGGCAGTCAAGCACAGAGGTTTACATTTCTTTATTAAACGAACAAAACACACACAAAAAAAACGGATGCCCTTTAATTCACTTAAAGGGGTTGGGGGGATTGTTGGAGTCTGAAGATAGGGGATCTAAGTGTGTATACCAGAGTGCGGTTGCGGGAGGCTCTCCTCCGCAATTTTCTGAGTCTAAGTGTCTGCACGACACTGCAGAGTATCGCCAGTACTAATAGTGCTTCTACGATGTAAGGTGGTGAATACCAGGTGATAAACTTGTCACACCAGGTCGGGGTGTCGGTAACTGTCTCGGGGGTAACTATCTCGGGGTACAGTGTATGACGGGTGGGAATCATTCACGGCCTGTGTGGTAGGGGTCAGGGGGGTAGCGTCCGCGCGCAACTGAAGGGATCCCGCTAAGATCCAGGAGAAAAGCATGAAGGTTGTCTTCATCTTTCCTTTTGTCGGAATTCTTCTTTTTCTTCCTCTGGGGTTCCTGAGGTTCCGGAGTTCTGTGAACACAAGCATAATATCTGTTATTATCTTGCTTAAGATCTCGTATGCCTGTCTGTCTGTCCTTTGTTGCCAATTACCCATTATAATTGGTCACCATCTGTGACTCCCTCATTTTTAAAAAAAAAAACGAATATTTGGACAAGACATCCGAGAAAAATACTGACACAGTGCGAGCCATCTCGCAGCCGTGCGATCTACCATCCTAGTGTTTGAGGATGCAAATAGCATACGGAAGCAACCTATGGGTCGCCAGAAACAAACAAAAAAAGTTTTGAACTAAGAGTTCCAAAATGGGGTGTGTATGGGCCGCGGTGGGTAAGACTGGGTGGAATCCCCGGGTAGGACGGTGGTCAGTGATGTTTGTGCTCTACCCGAGCGTAGCTGACCAGAGGGGGGTCCTCAGGCAGGGCGGGGACCAGTGCCGTTTCTCCACTGCTTGAGCGACCGGCAAGAACGGGTAAGAATGTGGTCGTCGTGATTACCTTCAAATCAGGAGAGTAGTTATGATTGATTGTCTGCCGACAAAACTGTTCCATTAACTGCCAGTGGGCGTTAAAAGAGTGGTGGCGTGGGGCCATGAAAACTTTTAAATTCACAAACAACATTTAACATGTACATTAAACGAACAAACATACAACAAACATGGTGCAGGTTCCATCAGAAAGGACACCGTATCTCTCCATCAGTTCCTCTTTACCATCATGTGGACACCTCATTGCTCAGTAGCGAACAGGGTCGCAAAGGGATTCGTTTGGTGGGAGTCAGACTCTATGTCATCATCTTCTCCCGGCTGCCATACTCTTGACTGGAGTAGTTTGGCTAAAGCTGCTTGGGGCGAATTGGGGTCCATTTCATCATTCCGGATGAGCCTGAACAAATTGTCTCGGTGCCAGAATCGTGTGTCAAGGTTGGAGCTACTAGGTTTTAATCCGTAATTGTCGGGCGGTGGGTCTGGGTCAGGGGTTTTAATGTATGTGATTTCGACGGGGTCACTGGAATCATGCTCGGATTCGCTGGGAGTGGGGCCTGGTGCAGGGGTGTAATCATAACGTGGTGTGCTGTGGCTGTTGTCATTGCTATCGCTACCACTGTCGCTGCTGGTTGAAGGAAGGGAGAGGCAGAGTCATGCCTCTGGGGATGGAGTTGAAGATGTGTCTGAGGACGACCTGGACTGGCTGGGGGAGGGTAGGAATGCGTCATCTGTGGGTGGGGCGTGCTCGTCTGCTGCTGCGAGCGAGATGTGGTGTGCATGGTTCTGCGAGCCATAAGCCTTAAGCTGGTATATGTGAAACCACGCAGACTTGCCATTGGGATATGTGATCTTGTATACAGAGGGGCTGACTTTGTCAGAGATGGAGTATGGTCCAGACAATTTGGGGGAAAGGAATGAACTGGGGTTGTATAGGGAAAGCATCACTTGCTGCCCTACTACAAACTCGGTGGTGTGTACCGTTTTATCGAAACAAGCTTTGCTTTGTTTCCTCCTGGTCTCAAGTCTCACAGCTGCTGCGAGCTGGGCTGCCTTTATATTCTCAATAAGCTGCTGTACAGCATTTTCATGCGTGAGGGCGGTGACTGTGGGGCTGGCCAAATCCAGTCCTAATAAAAACGTTGTCCCTTTCATGGGGCGTCCGGTCATGAGGTTGTGGGAGGTGTATCCTGTGGACGTGGATACCGTGTTTCGTAGGAACATTAAAGCAAATGGGAGAACTGAATCCCAGGTGCTGTTGTTCTGCTGCATCATTTTCCTGAGAGTGGCTTTTAGAGTTCTGTTCATCCTCTCTACAATGCCGCTTGACTGGGGGTGGTATGCGATGTGAAACTTCTGCCTAATTCTGAAAATTATGAGGACGTTTTTCTTTTAGTTTCAAATGTTTTATTATAGACTGGTTTCACGTTTTAGAAAAAGAATCCTCGGGTTTTTCCCCCCGTATGTTTTCGCTTGGCCTCTTAATGGTCCATGATGCCAGCCGAGGTCGTTAGAATGAGATACCCAAACTGACGGGAAGGCAGTAGACCATTTTGCCACCTTTCTAGCTCCTTTACTTGAACATCAAATCGGGGGCTAATGACACCACACTTGTTCAGTCTGCCTGTGAGATTGACAACTATTTTCCCACCCCTGTGGTCATCAATAATTTCAAACTCTCCAATGTAGCCATGCTTCATCATTACAGTCAGGAATCTCACAATCACTTTGGAGCATGGCCGGATGAGAACCTGCCGTTTTCCCATGTTTCTCTGCATTGTTGATGCTGGTCAGGGCATCAGCGAGAACATTCATGCGCACCCCATGCCGCTTCGGTCAATATGGCGGAAAGAGAAGGAAGTCCCGGCCGCACCGCCTGATGGGACATTTCTACATGAGGACGTTTTTCATTTCTCATCCTGTAAAATGGGAGCCTTGATCGGACTCTATACTGCGTGGGAGGCCCCATCTTGTAAAGATGTGCTGTGTTAGGATTTTAGCTGATGTTTTGGCCGTATTCGTTCTGGATGGGAAAGCTTCCACCCATTTTGTGAAGGTGTCGATGACCACCAACACATACTTAAAACCATTTCTGCAGGGAGGTAGGGGTCCTATATAATCTATTTGTAAATTCGGCCAGGTGCCATTAACGGGGCGGGTGTGACTAAGCTGAGCCTTTCTTGCATATCTGTCCGGATTGTTCTGGGCACAGATCAAGCAATTTTCAATGTAATGGGTTACATCGGCTTTTAAATCAGGCCACCAGCAGAGCGGTCTGAGGTGGGCTAGGGTGGGTTCAATGCCTTGGTGTCCACGATTGTCATGGAACTGACAAATAATCTGGTTCCTGTCCTGGCTGGGAACTATATAAATGCCATCTTTCAAAATCACATCGTCATGTGTGGTTATTGCGTGCTTAAACTTATCGTACGGGGCTGGGAAGGTTCCTTTAAAACTTCCCTGAGCTTTTCATCTTCCTTTTGGGCCTTTGCTAGATCCTGAATGTGGTCTGGGAGACCAGGACCCCGTGTACTGGGGTGCTCGTGGGGGGTTTCCAAAAGTAACCATGTCTGGAACCTGCCTTCGCTAGGGCGTCTGCTTTAGCGTTACCAGGGGGGGAAGAACGGCGATGACTGCGAATCTTAATGATACCATATTTCCTATCTTTAGCTGTCTCTAGGATATGCCGGAATAATGGGGCTGAGGATAGGGGCTTTCTGTCTGCGGAAACTAATCCTCTAGTTTCCCACAGGGGAAGGAATTCTGTTAAACTATTACAGACATATAAACTATCCGAATCTATGTCCGCTGGGGTCGGAAACGAGTCAGGGTGGTCTACAATGTAAGCTATGGCTGCCAGTTCTGCGGCCTGTGAGCCTAGATGTCCTGGCAACTTTAATGAAATCTCTTCAAGTCCCTGCGCGTCCTCTACATAAATGCCGCAGCCGGTGATTCTCTTTCCATTCAAAACTGTGGAGGAGACATCCACATAAATTTTCAGGGGTGCGCACATGTCTGTGGGCTGGGGTCTCTGGGGTGTATTACCTGCTTTCCTGGGAGCTGACTTGGGTATAAATGGACTTGAATTATGGTTTGTGGTGATGATCTCACACTCGTGTGGGGTACCTGCATATTGCAAATTGTCAGCTAGGAAAGTGTGGGTCTTGGTTCTTTTAACCATAATGTCCTGTCCCTGTAAACAAACTGTCCAACGGACTGCACGGATTTGGCTGACTGTGCCATCTTTAAGTCGACCGTCTAATAATAGCTGTGTTGGGGTGTATTCAGTGAGAATGGTGATGGGGTTGAGTCCTGTAATGTAGGTGAAGTACTGTACTGCCCAGAAAACTGCGAGCAGGTGCCTTTCGCAGGCAGAAAATCCTTGCTCGACAGGATCTAACACGCGTGAGGCGTATGCCACGGGGACCAATCGGTCATGGCGTTCTTGGAGCAACACGGCCGACAAGGGTTTGGTCGGTGCTTGCTACTTCGATTGCGTACGGGGACCTGTAATGCGGGGGCTGTGCTGAGGGCTCTCTTTAAAGCATCCACGGCAACCGTATGCTGTGGAAGCCATTCCCAAGGTATCTTTTTCTTGAGAAGTTCGGATAGGGGCGCTGATTTTGTGGCGAAACCATCAATGTGGTTTCGGCAGGAGCCAACCAATCCTAAAAATGTTGTGGGGAAGGGGCAATTTGATGATTGAGTCAAGTCTCTTTTGCTCGATCTCGCGTTTACCATGAGTGATCACTGTTCCCAAGTAAATCACTTTTGCCTGCAAAATCTGGGCCTTCTTGGGATTGACTGTACATCCAATCTTTTTTAGGAGACCTAGGAGTTCAGCGAGAAGCAAAATGTGCTCTCCCTTTGTGTCTGTCTGTAGTAACAAGTCGTCTACATACTGGACCAGACAACCAGGTCGGGAAAAGTTTGCTAGTCCATTTGCCAGCTGTCAGTGGAAAATGGAGGGGGAGTTGTGGAAGCCTTGTGGAAGGCATGTCCACGTGAATTGTTGTCCCTCGAATGTAAAGGCGAATTTGTATTGGCACGCTTTATCCAATGGAATGGACCAAAAGCCGTTGCTAATGTCCAAAACCAAAAAACATTTTGACTGGAGTCCCTGTTTGAGCATGGTCTCGGGACTCGTGGCTACGGTGGGGGCTGCTACTGGGGTTACTTTTTTCAGTTCCCGGTAATCAATGGTCAGTCACCATGATCCATCGGCTGTACCGACGGGCCAAGTTGGTGCGTTATTTGTGGAGGCTACTGATCGGAGTACGCGTTGATCAAGTAGACTCACTATTACTTTGGAGATCTCTCCCTCTGCTTCTTGGGGAAAACCGTACTGCTTTTGGGGTCTGGGGTCAGGACCTGTAATATTCACTAAGCCAGCGATCTTGCCACATTCGTGCTTGTGCTGTGCAAATGCTGCTTTGTGTTGCTGTAGGACTTCCCTAACTTCTTTGTCCTGACTAATGGCTCGAGGGTCGAACCAGAAGTTTCCTACTGCGCTGATTCTGTTTGCATACTCTCCAACTGTGAGCGTGGCGGGGGCTCGTGCTGCCTTTGTCATTCTCCATACACATTTATTTACCGGATCAAATGAGAGGTTGTGGGAGCTCATAAAGTCGATTCCTAGGATGTGTTCAGCTGTCTGGGGTAGATCGACCAAAACTACGGGGTGTTTAGTCGTAATGTTCCCTATTTGTATCGCTGCAGCTGTCCTTGTTGTAAATGACCTGTAAAGCCGCTGAGTGTGATGGTGTCTGTTGTGGGCCACATGTCTCGTTGAAAGAGCGTGGAGGAATTGAGCGTGGTGCAGGACCCTCCTGTGTCCCAAAGAAATTCTACGGGGTGTCCCCGGACTTCGCCTGCTACTACCGGTCCTCCGGACTTGTCCCAAAGGGTGTCGCGGACCCAGGTTGGGGAGCCCAAACACCGTCAGTCGGTGCCGTTCATGTCTACGTTCTCTGAACGGGTGCTGACACTATGGATTGGCTTTGCCCTATTCTTATTTAGGCTGCCTGTCTTTTGGTTTCTCTGCTGCTTTGGGGGCACGTTGTACTCTCGTGCATAGTGACCTTCATGTCCACAATTGTAACACTCCTGGGATTTAGGCTGCGGTGGGCTGTCCCTGCCCTCATTTACCCATGCAGGTGTCTGGTGCGTCCTAACTGGATGCATGTCTGCCTGCTCTTCCTCTGGTTTTGCAAACGCGATTTTGCCTTGGACGGATTGTTCCCAAGTGCGGGACAATCTTTTCAAAACCCATTTCTCGGTGTGGGCCTCGTCTGAGGGGTCGGAATTTGCGCAAGCTCTCTGTCCTGCCTCTGTCGCATGAGAGACTAGGCTTCGAGTCCGTTTGGCCATATTATCCGCAGACAAATGGGCGCGGGTTAACTCTCCAAATACTGCTGTGAAATGTACCACAAGCGTCCAGCAAATGCTGTGGGATGCTTTGTTTTCTTTTGCCTACACTTGTTTCGGCCTTCTACGGGGTCTCATCTGTTATAGCCGATCGCATCCAGGATCGCTTTGTGCATTTCTTGGAGAGTGCCTCCTCCAACATTCTGTGGGTCGGAAAGAGCTGCCACGACTGAAGGGTCGAGGCTTAAAACTGTGAGCTTCACTTGCTCCTTTTCGTCCAGGCCGTACATGGTAACCTGCTGTTTAACTCTAGCAAAAAACTGTTGGGGGAAGGAACAGTGTAATCTTTCCACACGCGTCCCGTAATTGGGTCACGGTTAACGGGGTTGTAAATAGGAAATCTGCGATTCCTTCTGCTGCGGCCCTGCGGCGTGTGGTTACAGGGTTCATGGGGGTGTGTTCTGCCTGTTCAGTCGGGGGTTGGGGTGCTTTTCTCTTTTGGGGTTTTTCTTGCGTACATGTCCCATGTACGTATCTGTGGGCAGTCTCATTTAACTCTTGCCAATCGGGGCCGTTTTCCTGGTCTAATTGGGGTTCAAACGTATTTTGAAAACCATTCTGAACGGAAAGCAGGGATTGCAATTCTGCAATTTGCTTCTGGCACTTTGCGTGATCTACCGAGCTCTGCCTTTGTTCCGTTGTGGAAGTGTGGAGCGCTCGTAGGGCTGCTTTCAATTCATTGCAATGTTTCTGCAATTTCTCTACCTGTTGTTCGGTTTCTTGTCTTACCAAGACCGCACGTTGCGTGTCCTGGTAGGCCTTATCATATTGCATCTGATAATTACTCAAATGGGTGAGACAAGGCTGGTGTGCCCACTTGGCATCATCCACCTCTCTGTCCCTCACTGCTAACTGTTCTCTTAAATCTTTATTCTCTTTTTCTACTTCGTTCACATCCCCCTCACTATTTCTGTCTCTCTCCTCTATCTCTCTAAGGAGCGTCCTAACGACCTCCTCTGTGCCTCGCAATTGTGCCAAGCAGGCCACGATTGCCATTGGCTTGCGAGCTTTCCCTAAGCTCTTCTTCTGGATCTCTGACAGGTTCGCCCACCAAGCATGTCCTATACTCCCGGGACCTGTTTCGTCATTCGTGCAGAATTCGCTCCAAAGGGGCCATCCTTTCCCTTTGAGGTACTTTCTGATTTCCTCTTCCCATACGGGACACTGTCCTACTCTACTGGTCATTGCGACCTCAAATTCCTGGGGGTTCATAAGGAGTTCCATTGCCTTCATTGCCATTTTCTCCCTATCCCTGGGTTCTCTACTGAATTTGGAACAGGGGGTGATAAAGTGGTGATGTAAACACGGGTACGGCTTACGCTAATTCCCGGCCTACAAAACTCCCGACAGTTTTACGCAACAAAATCTCTCAGGTTTACCTTCTATCCCTGTTAGTACGCATGCATTAACACACTTCCGAATCTCAGAGGTTTTAAAAAAAATATATATTCAAAATTTTCAACAGATTTTCAACAAACCCCCCCCCCACAAAAAGAAATAAACAAGAACAAAACAATCAAAAATTATACATTGGTTTTCCCCCATATGCAATAACCCCCATATGACATTTAAAAGCACCAATAGGGAAGCCCCCCCCCCCCGCCCCTGGGCTGCTGCTGACCTCCTCCTAACGCTCCGCGAGATAGTCTAGCAACGGTTGCCACCGCCTGAGGAACCCCTGCACAGACCCTCGCAAGGCAAACTTTATCCTCTCCAGCTTGATGAACCCTGCCATGTCATTGATCCAAGCTTCCACACTGGGGGGCTTCGCATCTTTCCATAATAGCAAAATCCTCCACCGGGCTACCAGGGACGCAAAGGCCAGAATACCGGCCTCTTTCACCTCCTGCACTCCCGGCTCGTCCTTTACCCCAAATAATGCCAACCCCCAGATCGGCTTGACCCGGGCTTTCACCACCTTGGACATAGTCCTCGCAAAACCCCTCCAAAACCCATCCAGTGCCGGGCACGACCAGAACATATGGACGTGATTTGCCGGGCTTCCCGAGAACCTCCCACATCTGTCCTCCACCCCAAAGAACCTACTCAACCTCGCCCCTGTCATATGCGCTCTGTGAGTAACTTTGAACTGTATTAGGCTGAGCCTTGAGCAAGAGGAGGAAGAATTAACCCTACTCAGGGCATCAGCCCACAGACCCTCATCTATCTCCTCCCCAAGCTCCTCCTCCCACTTGCCCTTTAACTCCTCCACCGAGGCCTCCTCCTCCTCCTTCAGCTCCTGGTAAATCGCTGAAACTTTGCCTTCTCCAACCCATACACCCAAAATCACCCTGTCCTGAATCCCCTGTGCCGGGAGCAGCGGGAATTCCCTCACCTGCCGTCTCACAAACGCCCTCACTTGCATGTACCTGAAAGCGTTTCCCGGGGGTAACCCAATCTTTTCCTCCAGCGCCCCTAGGCTCGTAAACGTCCCATCGATGAACAGGTCTCCCATTCTTCTAATCCCTGCCCGATGCCAGCTCCGAAATCCCCCATCCATCCTTCCCGGGACGAACCGATGATTCTCCCGAATCGGGGACCAAACCGAGGCTCCCACCTCGCCCCTCTGTCGCCTCCACTGCCCCCAGATCTTCAACGTCGCCGCCACCACCGGACTCGTGGTGTACCTTGTCGGCGAGAGCGGCAGCGGTGCCCTCAGGCTCGTGCCCACACAGGACGCCATCTCTAACCTCGTCCACGCCGCCCCCTCTCCCTCCATTATCCACTTACGGATCATCGCCACATTGGCTGCCCAATAATAGCCGCACAAATTCGGCAGCGGCAGCCCCCCCCCCTGTCCCTGGTACACTCCAGAAACACTCTCTTCACCCTCGGGGTCTTATTCGCCCACACAAAACCCATGATGCTCCTACTTACCCGTTTGAAAAAGGCCTTGGGGATCATAATGGGAAGGCACTGGAACACAAAGAGAAACCTCGGGAGGACCGTCATTTTGACCGACTGCACCCTACCCGCTAGTGAGAGTGGCAGCATATCCCATCTTTTAAAATCCTCCTCCATCTGCTCACCAACCGCGTCAAATTGAGCTTGTACAGGGCCCCCCAACTCCTAGCTACTTGGATCCCTAGGTACCGAAAGCGCCTTTCCGCCCTCTTCAGCGGTAGCTCGTCTATCCCCCTTCCCTGGTCCCCTGAATGCACCACAAAGAGCTCACTCTTCCCTACATTGAGTTTCTACCCCGAAAAGTCCCCAAACTCCCTTAGGATCCGTATGACCTCCGCCACCCCCTCCACTGAATCTGTCACATACAGCAACAGGTCGTCAGCTTACAACGACACCCGGTGTTCCTCTTCCCCCCCCCCCCCCCCCCCCCCCCCCCCCCGGACCAGTCCCCTCCATTTCCTGGACTCCCTTAGTGCCATGGCCAGAGGCTCAATTGCCAGTGCAAACAACAAGGGGGACAGGGGGCACCCCTGCCTCTCCCCCCGGTACAGCCGAAAGTACTCCGACCTCCGCCGATTCGTAGCCACACTCGCCACCGGGGCTCTATATAGCAGCCTGACCCAACTGATGAACCCCTCCCCGAACCCAAACCTCCGCAACACTTCCCAAAGATACTCCTACTCCACCCGGCCAAAGGCCTTCTCCGCGTCCATAGCTGCCACTACCTCCGCTTCCACCTCCACCGGGGGCCTCGTAATCACATTGAGGAGCCTCCGCACATTTGTATTTAATTGCCTACCCTTCACAAATCCCGTCTGGTCCTCATGAATCACCCCCGGGACACGGTTCTCAATTCTCGTAGCCAGCACCTTCGCCAGCAGCTTAGCATCAACATTGAGGAGCGAGATCGGTCTGTACGACCCACATTGCAGTGGATCCTTGTCCCACTTCAGGATCAAAGAAATCAGCGCCCTAGACATTGTCGGGGGCAAGGTCCCTCGCCTTATTGAACGTCCTCACTAGCAACGGGCCCAGCAGGTCCACGTATTTCCTGTAGAATTCAACCGGGAACCCATCCGGCCCCGGGGCCTTCCCCGCCTGCATGCTCCCCAATCCTTTAACCAGCTCCTCCAGCCCAATCAGTGCCCCCAAACCAGCCACGTCCTCCTCCTCCACCCTCGGGAACCTCAGCTGATCTAAGAATCGTCGCGTCCCCTCCTCCCCCGCTGGGGGCTCAGACCTGTACAGATCCCCATAGAAGATCCTAAATACCTTGTTTATTCTCACCGCACTCCGCACCGTATTCCCCCCTCTATCCTTAACTCCACCAATCTACCTCGCTGCCTCCCTCTTACGAAGCTGGTGTGCCAGCATCCGACTCGCCTTCTCCCCATACTCGTACGTCGTCCCCTGCGCTTTCCTCCACTGTGCCTCTGCTTTCCCTGTGGTCAACAGGTCGAACTCCGTCTGGAGGTTCCGTCGCTCCCTGAGTAGCCCCTCCTCGGGGGCCTCTGCATACCTCCTGTCCACCCTTAAAATCTCCCCCACCAACCTCTCCCTCCCCTCTCTCTTCTCCCTGTGGGCCCTAATGGAGATTAGCTCTCCCCTGACCACCGCCTTCAGCGCCTCCCAGACTACCCCCACCTGAACCTGCCCGTTGTCGTTCGCCTCCAAATATCTTTCAATGCACCCCCTCACCCACCCACACACCTCCTCATCCGCCAATAGTCCCACACCAAGGCGCCACAGTGGGCGCTGGTCCCTCTCCTCCCCCAACTCCAGCTCCACCCAATGCGGGGCGTGGTCCGAGATGGCTATGGCCGAATATTCTGTTCCCTCCACTTTCGGGATTAGCGCCCTACTCAAAATGAAAAAATCTATGCGGGCTCTATGGACGTGGGAAAAGAAGGAAAATTCCCTGGCCAGCAGCCTGACAAACCTCCATGGATCCACTCCCTCCATCTGGTCCATAAACCCCCTGAGCACCTTGGCCGCAGCCGGCCTCTTACCCGTCCTGGACCTAGAGCGGTCCCCCCCCCATTATCAAGCTTCCTACCTCCAGATCCGGAATCCGACCCAGCATGCGTTTCATAAATCCGGCATCATCCCAATTCGGGGCATATACGTTCACCAGTACCACTCGCACCCCCTGCAACCTACCGCTCACCAGCACATATCGACCTCCATTATCCACTGCAATATTCATTGCCTCAAACAACACCCGCTTCCCCACCAGTATTGCAACCCCTCTGTTCTTCGCATCCAGCCCTGAATGGAAGACCTGCCCTCCTAACCTGATCTGCCACCTTCAAATGTGTCTCCTGGAGCATAACCACGTCTGCCTTCAGTCCCTTTAAGTGCGCGAACACCCGGGCCCTCTTGACCGGCCCGTTCAGGCCCCTCACATTCCAAGTGATCAGCCGGATTGGGGGGCTACTCGCCGACTAGCCATCTCCTTTTCTAGGCCAGCCACGTGCCCGCGCCTCCCGCACCGTCCAGTGCCCCAGGCGGCGGACCCCCGCCCCGACTACCTCTCCTACTTCCAGCTCCCCTTTGGCCAATGCAGCAGCAACCCTGTTCCCCCCCCACTCCCCCTCGTCCCTCTCCCCTCCCCCCGCTAGACCCACATCTAGCCATTTTGCTCCCCCCATGACACTCCCGTAAGTCTGCTGACCCCGGCCTCTCCCGCCATTCCATTGACCCCCCAGTGTGAGAATCCCCCCTCCCCTTGGCAGTCAGTGTGCGCTCCTCTCCAGCACCACCCCCCCATCCTTCCCTACCGCGGGAAAAAGCCCGTGCTTTCCTGAGTCGGCCCCGCCCCCTCTGGCGCAGCTCCTTTTTGCGGCCTTACCCCAACTCCCCATCCCCGGGCCTCCACTCCCCCTCTTCCTCCAAGGGGCCCTGCCCCTCCAACACCGACGCCCACACTCTCCCACAGCCCCCACATCAAATCCATTCACCCATCCCCACCCAGCACTCAAACCAAAAGAACATTCCCCAAACGTAATAAACACAGTAAACATCCCCCCACGACAAACCCTCAATTTGAGTCCAACTTTTCAGTTCCATGCCTCATCGGGTATTTCAGTATAGTGGTGCCGATCTTGGAACGTGACCCACAATCGCGCTGGCTGCAGCATACCGAACTTCACCCCCTTCCGATGGAGCACCACCTTAGCCCGATTGAAACCAGCTCTCTTCTTAGCCACCTCCGCATTCCAGTCCTGGTAAATTCGGATCTCCGTGTTCTCTCACCTGCTGCTCCGCTCTTTTTTGGCCCATCTCAGGACCCATTCTCTGTCCACAAAGCGGTGGAACCTCACCACTACAGGCCTTGGCGGCTCATTGGCTTTGGGTCTCCTTGCCAGGACCCGCTGAGCCCCATCTAGCTCCAGGGGCCTCGGCAAAGCTCCCGCGCCCATCAGCGAATTGAGCATCGTGCTCACATATGCCCCGGCATTGGGCCCCTCCACTCCCTCAGGGAGACCCAGAATCCGAAGATTCTTCCTCCTCGACCTATTCTCCAGGGCCTCAAATTTTCCCGCCCACCTCTTGTGCAGCGCCTCGTGCACCTTCACTGCCAGGCCCAAGATCTCATCCTCGTTCTCCGAGACTTTTTGCCGCATCTCCCGGATCGCCGCCCCTTGGGACTTCTGGGTCTCCACAAGCTTCTCAATCGCCGCCTTCATTGGCGCCAGCATTTCTGTCTTCAACTCCTCAAAGCAGCGTTTAAGAAACTCCTGCTGCTCCTGCGGCCACTGCGCCCATGCTGCTTGGTCTCCACCCGTCGCCATCTTGCTTTTCCTCTCTCGTACTTTTCGCTGCCCCAAGATCACTTTTTTCACCGCTCCACTCCTGTTCCAATCCATATAATGTCAGGGGGACCTTGCTGTCACCTTCCCACACTGGAAGCCGTCGAACAATTGCCGTTGGGGCCCCTCTGGAGAGCACCAAAAGTCCGTTCCCGGCGGGAGCTGCCGAACGTGCGACCTACCTCGACATAGCCGCAACCAGAAGTCCCCGAATCTCGGAGCTTTGATCAGTATCGTTCTCACACTTGTGGTTTTTCTGTTTCCAATTGGATTCCAATTCAAATTTGGGTTCTCTCTGAGTGACTAGGCCTCTTCCTAGGTCGAGTCCCGTCAGAGGTCGCCAGTAAATGTTGCTCTCTTTGGTTGGTTCTGAATATGGCGGTCAATATAGTCGCATTCCTTAATTCTAATTACGTTGCTCTCGAGTCGCCAGGTATCTTTCGATACTGCCACAAGTTTCATACCCCAATACTGATCAAAGACTCGATACACCAGTTAGTTAGTTCAAAGTCAACGCTTATTTATTTACACACACAGTTAAATATACTCATGCACGAAACTCTACAGACTAAACTATCACTACTGCTGAAGCCTATACTTAGCTTCGGGCACCCACTCAGTCAGAGGAACAATGGCCGTTTTTCGGATTTGAGACCACAGGGGTCGAACTGGTACAGGGGAACAGCTAAGGTTGTCTGTCTGGTAGTGTGCGTTGACCTTGGACTTACTTGCTTCTGGTGGACAGGTCTCTCCTCGGTGAGAGCCGGGTCCAAGAGAACGATTCTCTCTTGGGGGCTCCTTCTTATACCCAAAGTGGCTTCGTGCACTTTTGGGCAGGCCTTGAACTTGGCCCCAATCAATGGGCCGTTTCTTGATCATTCCTATTGATTTCATCCAATAAAGGGGTGGTTGCCCTGATGACTGGGCGTGTCCTAGGTGGCCATTGGCCTGCTTTGTTTTGGTCTCCTCTGGCGCCGGGGTGTCTGCCTTAGTATCGGTTACACAAATGTTACTCTTTTGTTCCCGGAGATGGGCCATTAGTATGCTAATGGGCCTACAGTTTTGGTCTTGTCTGGGAGCTGCGGCTCCAATCAACAGACAAACCCTGAACCTGCTTGTTTTCTCAGTATTGTCCATTTTCCCTGCAATCTTTGCAAAGTGTCCATTTTGTAATCGGGAAGTGGCCATCCCAGATGGCTGCAAGCCCTCAGGCCATCGCAATGAACTGTACAGCCAAATTAATACTTTTGAAGAGTATTCACTGTTATAATGTAGGAAAGTAGTAGCCAATTTGCACGCAATAAGTTCAAAAAAATGGCAATGTGAGAATGACCAATCTGTTTCGGTGATGATGGTTGAGGGCTCGAGGCCACCCTAAAGTATGGAGGCCTTAACACCAGTGACTGAGAGGAGAAGGCTGTGGACGGCTCAGCTTGGTCCACCTGGTCCATCAAGGCACAAGCCGCTTCGAGGCTCAATGTCTTGACAGCAAGGCAGAACGGTGGCGGCAGAGGAAGGAGAGAGAAGCCAACCTGGGACTGCGAAATCCACTCCCCCGTACAACAACATGCCCCCACTGCAGAAGAGCTTGTGGAATCCAGTATTGGGCTCCGTCATCTGAAGACTCACCAAACCTGCCGAACGTTATCTTTGACGTCGAGGGGCCACCGAAAATTGGCCAGGACACCAAGGAAATGGTGCCATGGGACCTTCTACATCCACCAAAGAGGGAAATTGTGCACAAAGCTCATGATTTTTCATTAATTGATCCTGGGGCCAGAAATGGGCAAAGAAGCAATATCTGTACAATTTAATTGCAATGATTTAATATTTTTTGAAGTGTATTCAGTATTATAATGCAGGAAAGTAGTAGCCAATTTGCACGCAATAAGTTCCAAAAACGGCAATGTGATAATGACCAATATGGGCAGCACGGTAGCACAAATGGATAGCACTGTGGCTTCACAGCACCAGGGTCCCAGGTTCGATTCCCCGCTGGGTCACTGTCTGTGCGGTGTCTACTCGTTCTCCCCGTGTCTGCGTGAGTTTCCTCCGGGGTGCTCCGGTTTCCTCCCATAGTCCAAAGACGTGCAGGTTAGGTGGATTGTCCATGATAACTTGCCCTCAGTGACCAAAAAAGGTTAGGAGGGGTTATTGGGTTACGGGGAGAGGGTGGAAATGAGGGCTTAAGTGGGTCGGTGCAGACTCGATGGGCCGAATGGCCTCCTGTATGTTCTATGTTCGAACAGAAGTCTGCTTGCGGTCAGTACCCACTCAGATCTTGCGCACATAATTGAGGCTGACATCCCAATGCATTAATGAGAGGATTGAACCAAACCAGCTATAGAGTATGAGTCTGGAGTTGAAGGTAGTCTGGGTTGGAATGGCAGGTCCTTTCCCCGAAGGACAATAGTAAGGGGTTTATCGCATTCAAGCAGATTTCAACTGACCTGATTTCACAATTTCGGCATGGTGGGCTTTGAACTTAACCTCTGTATTGCTAGTCCACTGCCATAACATAACATAATGTGGAGATGCCGGCGTTGGACTGGGGTGAGCACAGTACGAAGTACATAACATAACATAAACATTTAGTGAATGTTACGATAGACACTACTGCAACAAGATGACTGATGCACCAGGCACTTAACTGAGCATTTAAGTGCCTCAGTTGTTTGTTGCTGTTTGTAACACACATGAACAAAGGCTCCAAGAATTTTCTGAACCATTGTACCTGCTCATCTTCAAATATCATGGCTTTCTTCGTTGTGCTGGTCCCCTGTTCTACACAATCAGATACAAGCTCTGAACAAACACAATGCCAGAAATTTAAGTTTTAGTGCTGCAGTCTGCTTTCCCACACTACCGCTTACCCAAGTGATGTGGCGCCTCAATTTTTCAGAATGAATCTCCTCAGAAATTTGTAAGTGGACTGCCTGGCTCCCGGTCTTCAGTGAGAGCATTTGTTGTTTTCTGTTAGCCCCATGCATTGCTTCATGTCATATCTGCTGCTGCTGAGGCTTTGTGACAGCTTGCATCAATGTTCAGCCATCCAGCATGTAACGTTGGATTGGAAATCGGGACTCTGGTGGCAGACTGAACACACTCAAAAATCCTGGGCTGGATCCACCATTTTAGAGGCTAAGTTCCGACGCTAACGTGGGAACTGTGGTGTTTTACGACGTCAAAATCGGAGTCAACCCCTCCCGGTCCTGTAACCGGTGAGGGGCTGCGCCGAGTAAAACTCCCTGCTCCGACAATATAAACGCCTGGAGAATGGCCGGTTCCATGGCCGTGCAGTGGTTACCCATAAAACATGGCGCCGGTCGTGCGCGGATGCTACCTGCCAGATAGTGCCCCGCCTGGTCACCCCCCAGCCCTTGCGGAAGCCCCCCCCGGTCAGCCGCCTGACTGTGGCAGCGCTGGACACAGTCAGCAGCCACCTCAATGTGTTCCCGACCGCTGAGACTCTCATCCCGCGGCAAAGTGTCCACACCATCATAAATGGCGGCATGTTTTATGACGCTGTGAACAGGCCGACCCGACGACTAATTCAGGGGCCAGCACGGCACTGCAGCTGTTCACGCCGCTCCAGCTGCTGATCCCGGTGCGAACTGGGTGCCGCGGGATCTGCACATGCGCAGTGGCTTCCTTCAACGCGCTGGCCATAACGCAACATGGCACAGGACTACAGGGGCCGGCGCGTAGGAAAGGAGGCCCCCAGCCAGAGAGGCCAGCCCACCGAACTGTGCGCCACGATCGCGGGCCAGGCCACATCGGAGGCCCCCCCCCCCCCCCCCCCCCGGGGTCTGACCCCCCTCCCTCCCCCCACAGGCCGCTCCCCCGACTCGGTGGGACTTGGCGATTTCACGATGGCCGCTCTGCCCATCCGGGCCGAGAATTGTCGGGGGGTGCCGCGTAGAGTGGCCCCTGACTGGCGCCGTGCCATCCATGCCGGCGCCAATGGCGCGGGGTTTCTCTGGCCCGGCCCCAGGCTGAGAGAATCCAGCCCCACACATCAACCGTGCGGTTGGGAACTCGGCCCTTCGGGGGCAGAGAATCAGGGAAGGGCCTTCAGGTGGCGCGCTAACACCGTTCCAACGGCGTGCGGTGCACGATGCGATGATGCCATTTCAGAGGATACAAAACCTGCGTCAAACAGGCGCTGCCCTCGATTTCAGCATAGAAGGTATTCTCCGCCCGATCCTCAATCACGGAATCGATGTTGGGGAACGGTGAGTCCCACCCACTATCATTTGGCTTGGAACTTGTGGCTGCACATATGCAGCTAGCGGACTCCACCACACACACACCTATACAGATCTTGCATTGTGAGAAACTTCTTTTCCCAGAGAGTGGTGTGATTGTGGAACTTGCAACCACATGGAGTGGTTGAGGTGATTTCTATCGATGCATTGAAGCTAGATGAGCAAATGAGGGAGAAAAGGAAATAGAGGATAATGCTGATATAGTTCGATAAAGAAGGATAGCCGGAGGTTCGAGTGGCACATGATCACCAGCATACATTGTTTGGGCTGAATGACCTGTTGCTGTGGTGTATATGTTTTGTAATTGCATTTTCAAAACACTCAAGTGACTCTTGGCAGATAATTCTGGTAAGATAGTAAATTTTTTAACATTAAAATCCTGAGTTCTGAATCTTAGGCAATGTGGCCGAGAAATGAATTCATTGGATTTCTGGTAACATGTGCATGCTGCATCCCAGTCTTCACCACTTAATCCACCTCTTAACTGTACTGTGATTCATCTGGAACTACTCCATTACCTGCATTTTCCCCAGTGTCTGTAGTTCTGCTGATGCTTACAAAGTTGTTGAGTGATTCAGGGTCCTGCAAAGTGCTGGCTTGCATAGGGCACAAGTATTATTGTCAGGCTATTCTTCGAGCCTGTAATAAGAGGCAGATGTGTCAGAATTCTGGTTGTGACAGACACTTTTTAATAATGCGTGCACTGCAATATGCTGGATGTGATGTTTCTCTGAATGACTTGAGTGTGTGTTTTTATTTATGAGTGATTGGCGGCGGGGTGGGTGGGGAGGGGAGGGGGGAGGATGGTAAAACATAACAACAGAGTGATACTACTCTGATTTCGGGGAGGCCACTCCTCCTCGTTTCCCTACTCTCTCAATGCCCCCGTACCCAATGATGTCTAAGGAGGCCCTGCTCAAATGCTGGTGTTTTTAATTTCTGGACTCTCTTCCAACTCATTATATGCCATCTTCCAATAAACTTCAATTTAAAGCAGGAGTGTGGGATTACAGTCACGTGGATAGAGTGGAGAAGCGAGGGATATTCTCCTTCGAGTAGAGAAGATGAGGGTTGATAAAGGTATTTAAACTCTTGAAGGTTATTAGATAGGATAAACTGAAATAAGCTGTGTCCATTGGCTGAACAGTCAATAATCTGAGGGAACAAATGAATGATCATTGACAGTATTTATGTAACAAGCAGTTAAGATTTAGAATGCACTGTCTTTGGGTGGTGTAAACAGAGTCAATAGTAACTTTCAAAAGGGAATTGCTTAAATACATAGGAAGATACGAACATAAGAAATAGGAGCTGGAGTAGACTATTCAGCCCGTTGGCTCTGCTTCGCTAATAAATAAAATCATGCCTGATTTGATTGTGGCCTAACTCCACTTCCCAGCCCCCACAAATCATGACTCCCTTGGAAGATTTGTCTAGTCTGTCTTCAATGACCGGCTTCATAGGTGTTATCAGTCCACGGGGGCAGAAGTCCCTTCACCAGAATCCCTTTTATTAACAAAACCAACAGCAATACAACCATGTACATTCAGCTTGCTGTCTACACTGGGAGTGCAGAGGATCTGACACGCCCTGTTACAAACAAAGAAGAGGTTCTCTGATTGGTCCACTAATCAGGAAACTCTTATTCCAATTGGTCAATCTCAAAGGCTAGGTCTTAGTCATAACAATGGGGTTGGAAATTTGGAGGTTAACCACCCTTTTAGAGAAGAAATCCTTATCTCTGTCTTAAATGGGAGACTCTTATTTTGAAACTGTGCCCCCCCCCCCCGTTCTAAATTCCTCTGCGAGGGGAAATGTCCTCTCACATCAACCCTTCCAGCCCTCTTATGTTTCAATAAGACCACCTTTAATTCTTCTACATGCCAAAGAATATAGGCCCAACTTGTTCTACCATTCCTCACAAATCAACCTTTCACCCTCGCAATCAACCTAAGGAATCTCCTGTAAACAGCCGTCATCAAGTATATCTCTCCTTTAAATAAGGAAACCAAAACTCGGTACAGTACTCTCGGTGTGGTCTTCCAAATGTAGAAAGGCTTCACTGCTTTTACGTTCCAACCCCTTTGCAATAAAGGCCAACTTTCCACTTGCCTTCTGAAATACTTGCTGCCCAACACACCATAACATGCTTGCGTGAGGGAGAAACATTTGCATAAGGAACATAAGGAAAGAGTAGGGGAGTGGGACTAAGTGGATTGTTCTTCAAAGGAAGTGGCAGAAACTCGATGGGCTTAATGATCTCCTTCTATGCTGTTTGTTTCTATGGTTCCATAAACATGTACCCAATCTGCTGTCTATTCTTTGTCTCAGCAAAGGGTATGAAGCTTCCATTTCCCTGGAAGCTTTCCTCTACTGTCCTAAACAACAATGCTGTAATTAAAATGGCTTCTAAATAGAATTTCAAGACTTGTCAACATGCATGTCCCCACCAGCCCTGCAACATCATACCGGGCTAAAATTGTTGCCCTAACTGTTATTGTCGATTACCTATTCTCAAATAGTTTATGGTACAAATTTTTTACTTTATTCAGCTGATTATGTAGAGAAAATTAAAGCACTACTATATGGTACAGGTCTTTTGAAGTAGTTTATAGAGTCAAATCTGAATCTCTGTAAACTAGCTAATTATGAAGTATGTTTTAAAGCAGGCTGCAAGAAAATTATGTAAAAAATGTTATATTGCATTGTACTTACCAAATATTTTCCAAATTACAGAGGGAAAGCTACAGCTTCAATAAATCTCATGAAAAGCTCCATTCACTTACAGATGAAGAGGTTTGTACTTTCTAATTGTGCAAATTGTTCCCATCTACCTACCTATCTATCAGTTCACCAAACTATTTATTTGTTTGCCTATCTATCAATTTCTATTAGCATAATTATATGTTTGATTATCTCCTATTTATATCCATTTATCATAGTCGCTTGGTAGTACAGAATTTGAGTATTGCTGAAAAAAAAAGATATGGTGTCGAAGCTTTTCATCTTACACTCATCAGGACAGACGCAAGAATGCCAAGTTTCAAAGGGGACAACAGCTTATGCTGCATGAAAAAAGGGTACTGTTTGGTTGGCACTTTGGGTGAGAAATGGCCATGACAAATGCTCCACTGAGCTACTGTCCCAATGCTTTTTTTTCAATACGGGGTGCAATATCTGGACATATTCCTTTTGCCTATAGAGGACGGAGAATGGCCGGGTCCCGGGCTGCCCATGCGCACGGATGATGACCTGCAACGGTCGCGCTGTACAACATGGCGCCGCCCGTACGCAAACCCAATCCGCTACCCCGCAGCCCACACCCTGGCCACCCTCCCCCAGCCCTTGCAGAAGCCTCCCTGGCCAGCGACATGGATCCCGGCCGGGTGTGGCGGTGCTGGACACGGTCTGCAGCTGGCATGCCGGGTTCCCGACCGCTGGGACCACACATGTCCCGCTCCGTTGGGAACTCGGCCCATCATGGGTGGAGCATCGTGGGAGGGCCAGCCGATGATGCGGCAATGCCATTGAAACGGCACCCGCCACGATAACGGCAGTTTGGAGGGGCATGGCTGACCGGCATCAAACCGGTGCCGGCCCTGATTTCGGCGTGGAAATCCATTCTCCGCCTGATCGCTGAACACTATTTTGGCATTGGGCTACGGAGAATCTCGCCCTATGTCTAATATTAGATGTGATTCTGTGATTGGGCATCACTTGCTGAACAATACCAAGAGTACAAAGAATCATATTAACAACCAATTTAGGATTATCAGTCGGGCACTCAATGTAGCTTACCTATGCTTGCTAGAAGCTACATATATTCATAAATTGGGACCATTCCTCTGCAGGCAAAAATAGTAAGTCCGGACATTACACCTTTTCTGGAATAAACAAAAGCCTGTGGTACAATAACTCGCTGGTGCTCTTGCTCTGATGTTGTTGTCACCAATCAGAGCCAGTTTGCCAACCAACCAGCATCCCTTTTCTCAAGCAGTATAACTTGTTGGTCCCTTTGAAATTTGGCATTCTTGATTCTATCCTGACGAGTGCAGGACAGATTTAACCGGCACATATCTTTTTTCAGCAATTTATTCATTTATCAATGTGCAAATGTGTTTACTGTTCTTGTTTCTGCCTGTATATCCGTTTGTCTGTATGTGTCATCCTGGCTCAATAATAACTCACTTGTCTCTAAAGTCGAAAGGTGTGGGTTCAAGCCGGTTGCCACAGATCTGAGTCCGTTATCCAGGCGAATACTTCGGTACAGTACTGGATATAGTGTAGACCTTTGGATGAGATGTTAAGCTAAAATCCAAACTGCCCTCTCAGCTGGATGATGAATGTCCCACAGCATGAGTAGAAGAGCAAGAGAGTGCTTGCTCCTAATATAATGGCTGAAATGTATCCCTCAAGAATCATCATTAAGAAGATGATTTAGTCATTTATTTTATTGCTGCTTGTGGGTCCTTGCTGTTGTGCACATTCACTGCTGCATTTCCTACGTTACAATAATGACTACACCTCAAGAAATATTTCATTGATTGTTAAGTGCTTTGTGACGCCCTGAGGTAAATACAAGGGCTGGGTATTACAGACCCCCTCCCCCCACTGGGAGTATCTTTGGTGAGGAATGGTGAGTAAAATATGATGTTGACTATTATGATCCCAGAACAAACCGCAACAGTGGTTAAGATACTAGACCGGCACACCAATATTTTCATTTATTTTGTAAGACTGTGGGAAAGAATACTTCACACCAGAAGTGATTACACGAAGAAATCTGGATTTGATTTTTTTAAAAACTATTATTAACACAGTATTAAAATCTTTAACATCACAACCGAAAAATAGCTTGCAATTGCCCCTTAAACAATACTACTAAGTACAGTAAATACAATACACTTAATTACTATTTCTATTCCCAATTAAACAACAAGAAAGGAAAAATATTCGGCTCGCAATCCATCCTGCAACCCAATGGCACAGAGTGATACTTCCTGTTAGTACTCCTGCAGCCTCCAGTTAGAGGTCTTCAAAAAGCTGTTTTCAACTGGTATGATTCAGCTTCTTCCTTGTCCTCAGACAAGTCTGCACAGCTTTAAAGATTATTAATCCTTTTTTAACTATCCTATCCTACTGTGAGAGCAAAATAACTTAGTTGTGGATTCAGTGTTAGCAGATCAGACCTCAACTCAAAAGCTTTCTCAAAATGTCTCAATGCATTCGCTCCACCCAGGATTGAAATCATCTCCCCAAGCTGAAAAATAATTCACTCCCCAGGGAATCCCTCCTAGTCAAACAACAGTGCATTAGCCTAGGCTTTAGGATGGTCAATTTCACCTCTGGCTCCTAAAAGCGTTCTGGTCTTGCAAAACAAGATTATTTTAAAAACACGGCTACTGCAGTCAAACACACTCTAACCCAGGCTTTTAACGCTTAAATTGCCAAATGTTTACAATCTAATACATCCAAAATCCTGCATTCGTCACAGTGGCTAACCCACTACCTTCCCATCCACTCCCAACCTGATGCCCATAATGCAATAGGCACTGAAATCAGCAGCCTGCCCACCATTTAAAAAAAAAATTAACAGGCAGTTGAGCTTGTTGACAAGCCAATTGACCCGAAGATTACACTGTCCAGGCCACAATACAGTCAGTGTGGCCAGACGAGTGAGGGTTAGAACTCTGTTTTTAAACATAACTGATTAAAAAGGGAGGGGGGGTACATCCTTTAGGTCTCATGTGCACTTTGGGGGGGAGGGGGAACACCCCCTCCAAAGATGATATGCTCCCTTTGTGTCTCTCCACATGACTTCCAAAACCCATTCCCCCCCCACCCACTTCACTCGTTCCCTGCCCTCTGGGTGCCCAAAGCGTTCCTGTCCTAAAACCTCTTGTGGGATTGATGTCCCGTCAATTACCACGAGACGAGACTGGTGTAACAATCGAGGCTTTATTGCACAAGATGGTGTGCTTCCTGCAGCTGGAACCAGAATGGGAGCAGCGCAGGAAAGCATACACTTTTATACGCCGTCTGCTGGGAGGAGCCAGCAGGCTGGGATTTACTGTGGTACCTGCAATACAGTGGCAGTACCGTAATACATGCAGTGGGTTACTAGTGGTGTTTGCCACATTCACCCCCTGTTTAAAAAGACTCCAGCGGGGGTGAAGAAAAGCATTACAGATTGAGTCTGTAGGGGGCTCTGACCCTCCGCTGCGATCGCCTCAGTCCTGGTGGTGATGTGGGCACCGACTTGGTCACCTGCGACTCCGGGAGCGTGTTGTCCTCTTCTTCGTCACCCCTTAGTGGATCCAGTGAGGGGACGGATCCTGCTGTGGTGGGGGCTGCAGTGAGGTTCGCTGGTGGGAGGGTGGGTGGCGCAAGGGTGAATGAGGCAACAGGGGGAGGGGGGGGAGGAGCGGTATCTGGTTGGGGGGTTGTGGGTGGGGACTCAGGGACCCAGCGGGTGTCAGGCCCCGGAGGGAGACCATGTCCTGTCGCCCATCAGGGTGTGCCACGTAGGCGTACTGCGGGTTTGCATGGAGGAGGTGGACTTTCTCAACCAAAGCATCCGATTTAAGGTTCCGCACATGCTTCCGGAGGAGGACAGGTCCAGGAACTGTCAGCCATGTTGGGAGCGAGACCCCGGAGGTGGACTTCCAAGGGAAGGCAAACACGCATTCGTGAGGGGTCTCATTAGTAGTGGTGCACAGGAGCGACCGGATGGAGTGGAGCGCATCGGGGAGGACCTCCTGCCAGTGGGAGACCGGGAGATTTCTAGACCAAAGGGCCAGCAGGACGGCCTTCCAGACCGTCCTGTTCTCCCCCTCCACCTGCCCATTTCCCCGGGGGTTGTAGCTGGTCGTCCTGCTTGAGGCGATGTCCTTGCTGAGCAGGAACGGACGCAGCTCATCACTCATGAAGGAGGATCCCCGATCACTGTGGATGTAGGTGGGGAAACGGAACAGAGTGAAGATGCTGTGCAGGGCTTTGATGACCGTGGCGGAAGTCATGCCGGGGCATGGGATGGCGAAAGGGAACCGGGAGTACTCATTGATTACGTTGAGGAAGTACACGTTGCGGTCGGTGGAGGGGAGGAGCCCTTTGAAGTCCATGCTGAGGCGCTTAAAGGGGCGGGAGGCCTTCACCAGGTGCGCTCCATCTGGCCGGTAGAAGTGCGGCTTGCACTCTGCGCAGACTTGGCAGTCTCTGGTTACGGTCCTGACCTCCTCAATGGAGTAGGGCAGGTTGCGGGCCTTGACAAAATGGAAGAACCAGGCGACCCCCGGATGGCAGAGGTCATAGTGGCGAGCCCGAAGTCGGTCCACTTGTGCGCTGGCACATGTACCGTGGGATAGGGCATCAGGGGGCTCATTTAAGCTTCCCCGGGCAATACAAGATCTCATAGTTGTAGGTGGAAAGCTCGTTCCTTCACCTCAAGATCTTGTCATTCTGGATCTTGCCCCGTTGCGTATTGTTAAACATGAAGGCAACCGGCCGTTGATCAGTGAGGATAGTGAATCTCCTGCCGGTCAGGTAATGCCACCAATGTCGCACAGCTTCCACAATGGCTTGGGCCTCCTTTTCGACAGAGGAGTGCCGAATTTCAGAGGCAGGGAGGGTGCAGGAAAAGAAAAGCCACGGGTCTGCCCGCCTGGTTGAGGGTGGCGGCCAGAGCTATGTCTGATACATCGCTCTCCACCTGAAACGGGAGGGTCTCATCGACTGCGTGCATCGTGGCCTTGGCGATGCCCGCCTTGATGTGGTTGAAGGCCTGGCGGGCCTCAGCCGTCAGGGGAAAAACTGTGGACTTGGTGAGTGGGCGGGCCTTGTCTGCATAATTAGGGACCCACTGGGCGTAATACGAGAAAAACCCCAGGCATCGTTTCAGGACCTTGGGGCAGTGGGGGAAGGGGAGTTTCAGGAGGGGGCACACAAAGAACAAAGAACAAAGAAATGTACAGCCCGGGAACAGGCCCTTCGGCCCTCCAAGCCCATGCCAACCATGCTGCCCGACTAAACTACAATCTTCTACACTTTCTGGGTCCGTATCCCTCTATTCCCATCCTATTCATGTATTTGTCAAGATGCCCCTTAAATGTCACTATCGTTCCTGCTTCCACCACCTCCTCCGGTAACGAGTTCCAGGCACCCACCACCCTCTGCGTAAAAAACTTGCCTCGTGCATCTACTCTAAACCTTGCCCCTCTCACCTTAAACCTATGCCCCCTAGTAATTGACTCCTCTACCCTGGGGAAAAGCCTCTGACTATCCACTCTGTCTATGCCCCTCATAATTTTGTAGACCTCTATCAGGTCGCCCCTCAACCTCCTTCGTTCCAGTGAGAACAAACCGAGTTTATTCAACCGCTCCTCATAGCTAATGCCCTCCATACCAGGCAACATTCTGCTAAATCTCTTCTGCACCCTCTCTAAAGCCTCCACATCCTTCTGGTAGTGCGGCGACCAGAATTGAACACTATACTCCAAGTGTGGCCTAACTAAGGTTCTATACAGCTGCAACATGACTTGCCAATTCTTATACTCAATGCCCCGGCCAATGAAGGCAAGCATGCCGTATGCCTTCTTGACTACCTTCTCCACCTGTGTTGCCCCTTTCAGTGACCTGTGGACATGTACTCCTAGATCTCTTTGACTTTCAATACCCTTGAGGGTTCTACCATTCACTGTATATTCCCTACCTGCATTAGACCTTCCAAAATGCATTACCTCACATTTGTCCGGATTAAACTCCACCTGCCATCTCTCCGCCCAAGTCTCCAAACAATCTAAATCCTGCTGTATCCTCTGACAGTCCTCATCGCTATCCGCAATTCCACCAACCTTTGTGTCGTCTGCAAACTTACTAATCAGACCAGTTACATTTTCCTCCAAATCATTTATATATACTACAATACTACAAACAGCAAAGGTCCCATCACTGATCCCTGTGGAACACCACTGGTCACAGCCCTCCAATTAGAAAAGCATCCTTCCATTGCTACTCTCTGCCTTCTATGACCTAGCCAGTTCTGTATCCATCTTGCCAGCTCACCCCTGATCCCGTGTGACTTCACCTTTTGTACTAGTCTACAATGAGGGACCTTGTCAAAGGCCTTACTGAAGTCCATATAGACAACATCCACTGCCCTACCTGCATCAATCATCTTAGTGACCTCCTCGAAAAACTCTATCAAGTTAGTGAGACACGACCTCCCCTTCACAAAACCATGCTGCCTCTCACTAATACGTCCATTTGCTTCCAAATGGGAGTAGATCCTGTCTCGAAGAATTCTCTCCAGTAATTTCCCTACCACTGAAGTAAGGCTTACTGGTCTGTAGTTCCCTGGATTATCCTTGCTACCCTTCTTAAACAGAGGAACAACATTGGCTATTCTCCAGTCCTCCGGGACATCACCTGAAGACAGTGAGGATCCAAAGATTTCTGTCAAGGCCTCAGCAATTTCCTCTCCAGCCTCCTTCAGTATTTTGGGGTAGATCCCATCAGGCCCTGGGGACTTATCTACCTTAATATTTTTTAAGACACCCAACACCTCGTCTTTTTGGATCTCAATGTGACCCAGGCTATCTACACACCCTTCTCCAGACTCAACATCTACCAATTTCTTCTCTTTGGTGAATACTGATGCAAAGTATTCATTTAGTACCTCGCCCATTTCCTCTGGCTCCACACATAGATTCCCTTGCCTATCCTTCAGTGGGCCAACCCTTTCCCTGGCTACCCTCTTGCTTTTTATGTACGTGTAAAAAGCCTTGGGATTTTCCTTAACCCTATTGGCCAATGACTTTTCGTGACCCCTTCTAGCCCTCCTGACTCCTTGCTTAAGTTCCTTCCTACTTTTCTTATATTCCACACAGGCTTCGTCTGTTCCCAGCCTTTTAGCCCTGACAAATGCCTCCTTTTTCTTTTTGACGAGGCCTACAATATCTCTTGTTATCCAAGGTTCCCGAAAATTGCCGTATTTATCCTTCTTCCTCACAGGAACATGCCGGTCCTGAATTCCTTTCAACTGACACTTGAAAGCCTCCCACATGTCAGATGTTGATTTGCCCTCAAACATCCGCCCCCAATCTAGGTTCTTCAGTTCCCGCCTAATATTGTTATAATTAGCCTTCCCCCAATTTAGCACATTCATCCTAGGACCACTCTTATCCTTGTCCACCAGCACTTTAAAACTTACTGAATTGTGGTCACTGTTACCGAAATGCTCCCCTACTGAAACATCTACCACCTGGCCGGGCTCATTCCCCAATACCAGGTCCAGTACCGCCCCTTCCCTAGTTGGACTGTCCACATATTGTTTTAAGAAGCCCTCCTGGATGCTCCTTACAAACTCCGCCCCGTCTAAGCCCCTGGCTCTAAGTGAGTCCCAGTCAATATTGGGGAAGTTGAAGTCTCCCGTCACCACAACCCTGTTGTTTTTACTCTTTTCCAAAATATGTCTACCTATCTGCTCCTCTATCTCCCGCTGGCTGTTGGGAGGCCTGTAGTAAACCCCCAACATTGTGACTGCACCCTTCTTATTCCTGATCTCTACCCATATAGCCTCACTGCCCTCTGAGGTGTCCTCCCGCAGTACAGCTGTGATATTCTCCTTAACCAGTAGCGTAACTCCGACACCCCTTTTACATCCCCCTCTATCCCGCCTGAAACATCGAAATCCTGGAACGTTTAGCTGCCAATCCTGCCCTTCCCTCAACCAGGTCTCTGTAATGGCAACAACATCATAGTTCCAAGTACTAATCCAAGCTCTAAGTTCATCTGCCTTACCCGTAATACTTCTTGCATTAAAACATATGCACTTCAGGCCACCAGACCCGCTGTGTTCAGCAACTTCTCCCTGTCTGCTCTGCCTCAGAGCCCCACTGTCCCTATTCCCTAGTTCTCCCTCAATGCTCTCACCTTCTGACCTATTGCTCCCGTGCCCACCCCCCTGCCATATTAGTTTAAACCCTCCCGTGTGACACTAGCAAACCTCGTGGCCAGGATATTTATGCCTCTCCAGTTTAGATGCAACCCGTCCTTATATAGGTCACACCTGCCCCGGAAGAGCTCCCAGTGGTCCAGATAACGGAAACCCTCCCTCCTACACCAGCTGTTTAGCCACGTGTTTAGCTGCTCTATCTTCCTATTTCTAGCCTCACTGGCACGTGGCACAGGGAGTAATCCTGAGATTACAACCCTAGAGGTCCTGTCTTTTAACTTTCTGCCTAGCTCCCTGAACCCCTGCTGCAGGACCTCATGCCCCTTCCTGCCTATGTCGTTAGTACCAATATGTACAACGACCTCTGCCTGTTTGCCCTCCCCCTTCAGGATGCCCTCTACCCGTTCGGAGACATCCTGGACCCTGGCACCAGGGAGGCAACATACCATCCTGGAGTCTCTTTCACGTCCACAGAAGCGCCTATCTGTGCCCCTGACTATAGAGTCCCCTATTACTATTGCTCTTCTGCGCTTTGACCCTCCCTTCTGAACATCAGAGCCAGCCGTGGTGCCACTGCTCTGGCTGCTGCTGTTTTCCCCTGATAGGCTATCCCCTCCGACAGTATCCAAAGGGGTATACCTGTTCGAGAGGGGGACAACCACAGGGGATTCCTGCACTAACTGCCTGCCCTTTCTGGTGGTCACCCATTTCTCTGCCTGCACCTTGGGTGTGACCACATTTACATAACTGCGATCTATGACGCTTTCCGCCACCTGCATGCTCCTAAGTGCATCCAATTGCTGCTCCAACCGAACCATGCGGTCTGTGAGGAGCTCCAGTTGGGTGCACTTTCTGCAGATGAAGCCATCCGGGACGCTGGAAGCCTCCCGGACCTGCCACATCTCACAGTCAGAGAACTGCACCCCTCTAACTGACATAGCGTCAATTAATTAAAATTAAAAGTTTTTTTAAAAAATGTTTTAATATATATATTTTTTTAAAGTTACTGTTAACTATCTGTCTCCTAGCACTAGATTTCTAATATAAATGCGAAAGCTAAATATAGTACTCTCCGATCTCTGGCTTAGATACCCCTCTAAATTATAATTAAGTAATTATGTTTAATTAGTTACCAATGCTTAATTTTTTTAAATTTAGTGTAGATTCCCAACCAGCCACTCAGGTCACAGCTTTTCTGTTTCCCCCGACACACACAATTTGAAAAAGCTATAAAAGTAAAAATGAGTAAAAATCACTTACTTACCTTCTTACCTTCTGAGTGTCTTAGATGTTCTCAGGTTCTCTCCCTGACAGAGACTGCTCCTCCTCCTCCTCCTCCTCCGAACCACGATGGAGGTATGCAAATTTCCCTTGTAACACCAATCAGCAGCTCCGCTCTACTGCCCTCTGCTGGACCACACGTGGTCGGGTTCGGGCCCTCTGACTCCATTTTCCACTACGTAGCCAAGGATGGCTAAGCGGTTGGTGCAGAACACGCATTTTTCCTTATTGTTGGTGAGGTTAAGGAGTTTGGCGGTATTGGGGAATTTTTGGAGATTTGCGTCGTGATCCTGCTGATCGTGGCCGCAGATGTTGACGTTATCTAGCTATGGGAAGGTGGCCCGCAGTCTGTACTGGTCAACCATTCTGTCCATTTCTCGCTGGAAGACCGAGACACCATTGGTGACGCCGAAGGGAACTCTAAGGAAATGATAGAGGCGGCCATCTGCTTCAAACGCAGTGTATTGGCTGTCCTCCGGGCGGATGGGGAGCTGGTGGTAGGCGGACTTCAAGTCTATTGTGGAGAAGACTCGATACTGCGCAATCTGATTGACCATGTCAGATATGCGTGGGAGGGGGTACACTGCGTGTACCGGTTGATGGTCTGACTGTAGTCAGTGACCATCCTGTGCTTCTCCCCAGTCTTCACTAGCACCACTTGAGCTCTCCAGGAACTGTTACTGGCCTCAATGAGCCCCTCCCGCAGAAGCCGTTGGACTTCGGACTTGATAAAGGCCCTGTCCTGCGCACTGTACCGTCTGCCCCTAGAGGCGACGGGCTTGCAGTCCGGGGTGAGGTTTGCAAATAGTGAAGATGAATCGACCTTAAGGGTCGTGAGATCGCAGACGGTGAGGGGGGGGGCAGGGGTCTGCCGAATTTCAAAGTAAGGCTTTGGAGGTGGCATTGAAAATCAAGACCTAGTAACAGGGCTGCGCAGAGATGGGGGAGGGCGTAGGGCCTGAAGTCACTATACTCTACACCGTGAACAGTGAGGGTCGCGACGCAGTACCCGGATTTCCACGGAATGAGATCCAGAGGACAGGGAGATTTTCTGGGTGACGGGGAATACCGGGAGGGAGCAGCGCCTTACCGTAGCGGGGTGGATGAAACTCTCAGTGCTCCCGGAGTCAAAGAGGCAGGTCGTCTCGTGCCCGTTGATCTTTACCGTCGTCGTAGCGGTCGCGAGGTTGCGGGGCCGAGACTGGACAAGGGTGATGGAGGCGAGCTGCGGAAGATGTTGGGAGGTCCCAGGCTGATCAGCGGTGGCGGAGGTATCAGCGGGCAGCGAACGGCCCAACAAGCAGGGGTCCTGAGGCGCGTTCCAAAATGGCGCTGGAGATGGCGGCGCCCATGGGACGCACATGGTGGGCGGCGTCAAAGATGGCGGCACCCACGGGCTGCACGTGGATTGTGGTGGAGAAGATGGCAGCGCTCCTGGATCACGGGGGGGGGGGGTGTAGCAATGCCGGTCCTGGAAACCACGCCGACCGAACAGGCCTGGCAAACGGAAACGAAGTGGCCCTTCTTCCCGCACCCTACGCAGGTCGCGCTCCGCACCGGGCAGCGCTGCCTGGGATGTTTGCTCTGGCCGCAAAAATAACATTTTGGGCCCTCCAAAGTTGGCTGGCTGCCGCATGGCGCAGGCTTGCGGTGTACTCGAGTCGGCAGCTGGTGGGGCCCACGATGCCCACGAGGGTGCCGCGCGGTCATAGGTGTAGGCCTCCAGATTATGGGAGGCCACTTCCAGGGAATTGGCAAGCTGCTCAGTCTCTGCAAGATCGAAGGTACCCCTTTCCAATAGCCACTGGCGAACGTATGCATATTTAACGCCCGTGACATAAAGCGTCTCTGATTAGTAGTTCGGTGTGTTGGACTGCCGAAACTGCCTGGCAGTCACACATCCTACTGAGAATCTGTCGAGCCCGCAAGAAATCATCCAGAGTTTCCCCCGGGAGTTGCCGTCTCGTGGCCAGGAGATGCCTGGCCTACACTTGATTCACCGACTTGATGTACTTACCCTTTAATCGCGTCATCGCTTCTGTGTAGGTGGGCACATCCCGGAAGAGGGGAAAAATTTGATGGCTCACCCGTGAGTAGAGGACTTGGAGCTTCTGTGGGTCCGAGAGTTCTTCAGTGGCTGCTCTGAGGTATCCTTCAAAGCAGGCTAGCCAGTGCTCGAAGGCGGACGTGGCGTTGGCTGCGTGAGGGCTCAGCTCCAGGCGATCAGGCTTGATTAGGAAGTCAATCTTTTAAAATCTTATGCAATAAATTGATGTACCTTCAATTACCACGAGACGGGAATGGTGAAACAATCGAGGCTTTATTGTACAAGATGTTGTGCCTCCTGCAGCTGGAACCAGAATGGGAGCAAGGCAGGAGAGCATACACTTTTATACACCGCCTGCTGGGAGGAGCCAGCAGGCTGGGATTTACTGTGGTACCTGTAATACAGTGGCAGTACCGTAATACATGCAATGTGTTACTAGTGGTGTTAACCATAGGGATGGCCTTTTTTTTTAGTTGCCGGGTTTGAAACTGACTTTTGTAACATGCGGAGCAAGCAATCGCATCCACCCACCCCCACTCCCCGTTAAATTCAGCCCAAGTTTTGTTTTTCTAATCAATCTCAATTCCTTTACATGCTTCCTGCACAATAACACTCCATAAACCCATACAAAGTACAATGCAAACCTGCTATAACTTTTTCCAATAACAACGTATGGAAAGGTATGTACCTATAATTTGGTTTGATGTGAATAATGATGTCACTGGAATTTTTAAAATGAATTTTCCAAAGCTGAATTGTGCAATAGAATTTCACTAGTTCCAAGTGCGGGTAACAAAGTTTTGGTTTTAATGATACAACCCTACCTCTGACTTGCTCTCTCCACATGGGAAAACTGTGAACTTTGCAAATTTCCCACTATTAGGATATAGTTATACTACTGCTTTCGTGCTGCCACATAAGTAGCAGGATATCTATGGAGTCAAGATTCTAATTGAATGAAAGCACTGAAGCAAGCAATCTGAGACTCTTTGCAGGAACTTGATTTTAACACACTGTGCAGGATAACTCCGATACAGCACAAGCCAGATGTAAAAAGTGTTCAAGTAGTAGTACATTGGACTTCCTGTTTAATTTTTGAACTTATTTCAAAGTCCTTATAAGGCTATGATGCTTCTGCCAAGATCTCACAAAACGTCCTCCCCCCCCCGGATGCTGTTGCTGCCGGTATCCTAGACTTCTCCCTGAAATTCGACAAGCGACTTCCCCCTCTGGGGTATCCCTGGTCCCCACCACTGGCCCACTTGTGCCTCCCCTACCCTATCTCACAGCAGCCCCCCCCCCCCCCCCCCCCGCCCCCAGACTTCCCCAGCACCAAAAGCCTGAACTCCCAGGTCAGCAATCTGCTTGGCCCTAGCTCGCCCCTCCTCCTAAGCTCCGTAGTGCCCCCTGACCTACGCCAGCCTCGCTGACCCCTACCCTTGGCGCCTGTCCGACTACCACCCAACCACTCGGGCACTCTTTCCGCCCCCCCGCCCCCCCCCCCCCCCCCCCCATACAGAAAAGACCCATTAACCTGATTGCATTCCTTAGTGAGTAAACAGCAATTCCCTAAAGGACATTTACATAGCCCTTAACCAGCCCAGAGCCAGTCCCCCAGAACAGAGGCCCTGCTCTCCCGCCGAAAGATACTGACTGCAGGGCCCCCCTCCCTACCCCCCCCCCCCCCCCCCCCCCCATGCAAACTCCCGAAACAATGCGCCCTCCAACCGTATTCTCTGCCAAGGCTAAGTACCTTCTTGAATGGAGCAGTACAGTACAGGTTAAATTAACAAACCGCCACCACATTATCAACTTCTTTAGAGTGGAGGATGAAGTAGGTGTGGTAGTATGTATTGGGGGTCATGTGGGACTGGAAGCCCTAATGTCATTGGCTAACAGATCCCGGGTCCTGGTTGGCCGTTAACCTCAAGCTCCGCCCTGAAGGCGGAGTATAAGAAGCCGGAGTCTTCCCCCACGGCTCGCTTCAATTACGCTCGATCAAGCTCGGCCCCGGACACTCCAGACGACGACGACAACAGTCCTAATAAACGGCCACGAGACGCCATGCCTAGTCGACTCCGGGAGCACGGAAAGCTTTATACACCCCGACACGGAGGTCCTCCTCTGGAACGTCGCTGCCGACCTGGCTGGCGGCCCCAGGACCCATCCTGCTCCGAAAGCATGTGCGGGCACATAAGGCGGACCCGTTGGTCGAAAGGGTTCACCTCCTCCACGCGAACCCCCAGTACGCCTACGTGGAGTACCCCGACGGCCGACAGGACACGGTCTCCCTGCGGGATCTGGTGCCCGCCGGCAACACGCACACCCCCCCGACACCATCAACCCAACCCCCCCCCCCTTCCTGCCACCGCCGCACCCCGCGACCGCCCCCTTCCCAGGAGGATCGGTTCCCCTCCCCTCAGCACCGACCAAGAATCAAGCCCGAGCTGAAACCGTACGGCTCCTGGAGGCGACAACACTGGTACAAGCACCACCACCACCGCCGGGGACGAGGCGATCGACATGGACGACCAGACCGCCCGACCGACTCGTGGCGTCGATGTAAAACAAATATGGACTGTTCACAAGAACATTTTGCTTTTCTTCCTATACCCTCTGTAAATAGTTGCAACAGGACAAAATTGTCCAATACTGTATTGCCATGTGAATGTTTTGTCCTCCCAGGACCAGCCCTGTAAACCCTTACCACCATACGAAGCATCACCCCGCCGGGTTCATTTTTGACAAGGGGTGAATGTGGTAGTATGTATTGGGGGTCATGTGGGACTGGAAGCCCTAATGTCATTGGCTAACAGATCCCGGGTCCTGGTTGGCCGTTGACCTCAAGCTCCGCCCTGAAGGCGGAGTATAAGAAGCCGGAGTCTTCCCCCGCAGGCCAGTTTACTATCGAGCTGCGGGGGAACAGACACGCTTAATAAAGCCTCATCGACTTCACTCTATTCGTCTCACGGAGTCTTTGTGCGCTACAGTAGGTCGCAGGTCCAATCGCTCCCGCCGGTGATGGGCTAACGGACCTTTTTCGACTGGATTTTTCGGAACTTTGCGACCTGAATCGGTGGAGGAAACAACAGGAAAGAGGTTTTCCCCCCCGGGGTATGGATGGCTGAACCAGAAGTGGTCAAGTGAAGCGGCTTGGATCGAAGCAGGAGCAGCGGGGACCCCAGACCGGGCGGCGAAGCATGGCGGACGGCAGGGACCAGACAGCGGAGGCTCACTGGCCAAGGGAGCAGCAGATGGAGTTTTTTTAAGAACTGCTTCGCCGAATTGAAAAGAGACACGCTGGACCCGATGAGTGACAGGCGGTCCAGGAGAAGGCAATCAAGGAGGATGAGTCGAAGCTTTCCAGCCAGGAAGACACGATAACGGTGCTGGAGCACGAGGTGGAGGAACTGAAATCCCGCCAAAAGAGGATGCAGGAGCAGCTTGAGGAGCTGGGAAACTGAGCCAGAAGACAGAACCTAAAGATCGTTGGCCTTCCCGAAGGCAGTGAGGGATCGGACGGGGGAGCATACGCATCGAGTAAGCTGGAGGCGTTGATGGGGCCGGGGGCCTTTGCTCGACCCCTGGAGCTGGATGGGGAGCACAGAGCCCCCGCAAGGCAGCCCAAGGCGGGCGACCGACCGAGGGCCCTGGTGGTTCGCTTCCACCGGCTTTCAGACAAGGAACGTGTGCTGCGGTGGGCCAAGACGGAGCTGAGCAGCAGGTGGGAGAACTGTGAGGTGTGCATAAACCAGGACCTGGGAGCGGAGCTGGCCAAGAGGCGTGCGGGGTTTATCGAGGTAAAGGCGGCCCTCTTTAAAAAGGTGAGGTTTGCAATGCTGTATCCTGCGAAGCTTTGGGTAACGTTCGAAGAGCATCATTACTACTTTGAGTCGCCAGATCAGGTTTGGACTTTTATTAAAGAGAAGAAACTGGACTTGAACTGAAGGACACTTAGTTTCCAGTGTTGTACAGTGGCGGCGGTTTGTTAATCTAATTTGTCCTGATCAGGTTTGGACTTTTATTAAGAGAAGAAACTGGACTTGACAACGCTGGCATAAAAAGCGGCACGAACCACTCCGGCGTCGAGCCACCGGAAGTTGCAGAATCCTCCGCACTTCCGGGGGCTAGGGCGGTGCCGGAGGGGTTGGCACCGCGCCAACCAGCGCCGATGGGCCGGCGCGTGTTAGGGCATGCGCAGAACCGCCGGTGTGGTTCCGCGCATGCACAGACCGGCCGGCGTATTCTAGCGCATGTGCAGGGGAGTGTCTTCTCCGTGCTGGCCATGGCGGAGCCCTACAGTGCCTGGCGCGGAAGGAAGGAGTGCCCCCATGGCACAGGCCCGCCGGCAGATCGGTGTGCCCCGCTCATGGGCCAGGCCACTGTGGGCCCCCCCCCCCCCCGGGGCTGTATTCCCCTGCGCCACCCCGAGGACCGCACCAGCCGGCCTACCAGCCAGTGTGTGACGATGTCCAATCCACGCCGGCGTGACTGGCCAGAAACCGACGGCCGATCAGCCCATTGGGGCCCTGAGAATTGCCGGGGGGGGGCCGCTGCCAACGGCCCCCGACCGGCGCGTCGTGATCCCCGCCCCCGCCCGAAAACCGGCGCCGGAGAATACAGCGGCGGGGCGGGATTCACGCCGCCCCCTGGGGATTCTCCAACCCGGCGGGGGGGTCAGAGAATCCCGCCCATCTGCCTTTAAGCTCTTTAAGTGCAAAAGACACAGGACCTCTTGGTCGGCCCATTCAGTACTGTAATATTCCAGGTGATCAGCCTGGTTGGAGGGCTCTAGGCATCCCTGCCCCATTCCCACCCTGATCAGCCATATCCGTTGTTTAACAAGCTCTTCCAGGCCCACGCTCCGCCCACCTCCCAAACCTCCTCAAGGTGATGGCGGCCAACCCCCGAACCAACAGCGCCGGACCTGCTCCTTCCACCTTAACAATCCGTCCCTCCCCCATCTACCCTTCTCCCAACCCAAACACCAGACACCCCACCACAAACAAAGAAACCTGTCCCCTTCCAAGCCTCCCAAAACACCCCCCTCCTCCATCTCCACCACGCCATCCCCCACTTTACTTCTGTTAACTATCCTACCTGCTAACAGGGTGACCCCCGCCCAAGACCACGGTCGGCGCCCTCTTCCCCACCCAGCCTCTGTGCCCTCCCGTACTCCTTCATCCCGTACTCCTTCATCCCCCACTACCCCACCCAACGTTGCCCACCAAAAACTCCACATGGTAATATGCATCAAGCATTTCTCCCAATGCTGGGGGGTGGGGAGGTGAAATAAGAAGTTACAACAGTTGTACCTTAACACAAACAATTAATTAACCCCAGTAGGTATTTATAAACAACGTCAAACATAGTAACCCGGCACAAACATGACAGTTCCCCTGCCACCCTGAATACAGCACCTCCAATCTGTTTCATCCAAGTTGCAACCAGTCTATGGTCCCTTTGGAACTTGGCTCCTTTGGCATATCAAAATAATGTTCGTGACCCTCATTTGTGACCCACAAACAAGCAGGGTACAACACTCCGAACTGCACTTTGTTCCTGAATAGGGCCGCCTTGACCCTATTGAATCCGGCCCACCGGTTGGCCAGCTCTGCTGCCAAGACCTGGTAAATGCACAATAAATAAAAGCAAGTTACTGTGGATGCTGGAATCTGAAACCAAAAGAGAAAATGCTGGACAATCTCTGCAGGTCTGGCAGCATCTGCAGAGAGGGAAAAGAGCTAACGTTTCGAGTCGAGGTGACCCTTTGTTAAAGCCTTTGGTAGGCTTTGACAAAGGGTCATCTGGACTCGAAACATTAGCCCTGGTAAATGCACACCATGTGACCATCCCAGGGAGGCTCTCTCGTCTCCTTCGCCCAACGTAGAATCTTCTCCTTGTCCAATTAGCAATGTAGCCTCAAAATGATCGCCCTCGGCAGCTTTCGACCTGTGACCTCCTCAGCGACCTGTGCGCCCACACCACTTCAGGAAGTCGCTCAAAGATCCCCTCCCCTACCAACCTCTTGAACATCCGAGTCACCCTGCTAACAGGTAGGCTAATTAACAGAAGCGTCTCCTCTATCCCCTCAGGCAGCCCCCCGATCCCGAGATTCTGCCTCCTCGAGCGATTTTGCAAGTCATTTACCTTCTCCTGCAGTGTCTTCTGGCCCTCTGCCATCATCACTATTTCCGCCTCCAACGAGGCCAAACTGTCCTCAAGGTCAGCCACTGACTCCTCCACCTTCTGGAGCGATTGCATTCTGCGCCTCCAGCCTCTGCACCACTTGCTCTAGGGTAGCCCGAATTGGCTCTGCCACCTTAGCTCAGTCTTCTGAGGCCTCCTTGCCATGCTGCTGGAATTTGACTGTTTAAAAGCTCCACCAGCTGCTCCATTGGCCACTGTGCGGGCAATTACGCCACATAGTTCTCTGCCATCTTCTCCCCGACGCACCTCGAGAGTCCTCCTGGTCTGACTGTTGCCCTTTACTCGTTGCATTCCTCATTTCGTAGGGCAAAGACAATTCCTGCCGAAGGAGACTCATTAGCTCTCACTTTCCTGCATTTTCCACCACCCTGCAAAACGGGCGAAAAGGTCCAAAAGATACAACCTGAATAGAAACCACATATGCTATCAAAACATCATGATTGTTACATGACAGCACCACAGATCCGTAACCATCATGATTGTTACATGACACCCCCGGGAAATGCCTTTAGATATATGCAGGTGAGGGCTTTTGTGAGGCGACAGGTGAGGGAATTCCCGTTGCTCCCAGCACAAGAAGTTCAAGATAGGGTGATCTCGGGTGTATGGGTCGGGGAGGGCAAGGTGTTGGAAATACACAAGGAGTTGGAAGAAGAGGGGGAAGCGCTGGTAGAAGAGTTGAAGGGTAAATGGGAGGAGGAGCTGGGGGAGGAGATCGAGGAAGGTCTGTGGGCTGATGCCCTAGGTAGGGTTAATTCCTCCTCCTCGTGTGCCAGGCTCAGCCTGATACAATTTAAGGTGGTCCACAGAGCGCACTTGACGGGGGCGAGGTTGAGTAGGTTCTTTGGGGTAGAGGACCGATGTGGAAGGTGCTCAGGGAGCCCGGCGAACCATGTCCATATGTTTTGGTCATGCCTGGCACTGGAGGGGTTCTGGAGAGGAGTGGCGGGAGCAATATCTCAGGTGGTGAAAGTCCGGGTCAAGCCAAGCTGGGGGCTAGCAATATTTGGAGTAGTGGACGAACCGGGAGTGCAGGAGGCGAAAGAGGCCGGCATTCTGGCCTTTGCGTCCCTAGTAGCCCGGCGAAGGATCTTGCTAATGTGGAAGGAGGCGAAGCCCCCCAGCCTGGAGGCCTGGATAAATGATATGGCTGGGTTCATAAAGTTGGAGAGGATTAAGTTCGCCTTGAGAGGGTCTGCGCAGGGGTTCTACAGGCGGTGGCAACCGTTCCTAGACTATCTCGCGGAGCATTAGAGGAAGGTCGGTCAGCAGCAGCAACCTTGGGGGGGGGGGGGGGAGAGAGGGGACGTCCTGGGGGGGGGGGGGGGGGGGGGGGGGGGGACTGCCTGGGAGGGTGGATGAGCAAGAGATAACATGAAGGGTTGGGGAAACCGGCACGTACGGGTGAGGGCCAGTGTACAAAGCTGTGTAAATATATCATTTTGCCATGTATATATCTTGCTCTGTGCGATTTCTCGTTTTTTTTTTTTGTTACGAGGCGGGGGGCGGGGGGGGGGGGGGGGGGTATTGTTTGTAAGGGAGAAAAATTGTGTTAAAAAACTTTAATAAATATATTTACAAAAAAAAAATGATTGTTACATGACAGCACCCCAGATTCATAACCATCATGAAAACCATCATGATTGTTGCATGACAGCAGCCCAGATTCGTAACCATCATGATTGTTGCATGACAGCCCTCCAGATTTGTAACCATCATGATTGTTGCATGACCGCACCCCAAATTCAGAACCGTCATGATTGTTGCATGACAGCGGCCCAGATTCGTAACCATCATGATTGTTGCATGACAACGCTCCAGATTTGTAACCATCATGATTGTTACATGACAGCACCCCAAATTCGTTTTCCAATCACTCTGGGCCAGAATACTTTAAGTTCAACATAACGTGGAAGGCAAAACAGTCACATAGAATATTAAAGTGATTGAAACATTGGTTACAGAACAGGATGAGTTTCCTTCCATGTGACATAAGGGCAGAAATTATTGCCATTGGTGTTATTGTTCAAATGCAACATGCTAAATTCCTCTTTCTGTTGATTTTATGGAGCTATCAACCCTTTTAGCAGAAAGTAGCTAATTCCTCTATTAAAATAGCAGAGCCAGAGGAATTCAGCATGGATGTGTTAAGTATTCCTCTGTTACAACTGAGAAGTAAACAGACAGCTTTATAGTCAGTCTGATCCCATTAACGTTATCAACTGTGGCACCCCAGCAACATGTTACTGTTCAGTTCTGTGAATATATTTTATTCACTAAGAACTGTACTTGGAAAAGAATTTCTTTAAGCTGCAGGCAAAAGTAATCCGAATACAAATGTTAAATCTTTAGCTGTTTAACCAGCAATTTGATCTGGACAGGATTACGTAGAAATTGCAATAAAGGAAGAGGCCATTCAGCCCCAACAGCATGTGTTGGTGTTTGTCATCTCCACAACAGCAGTTCTGACCCCATATGTCTTCCTTTCCCATATCCTGTATTACTAGTTTCAAGGGGGAAAGTATAGTGAGGAGGTTTGACACTGTTCTCTGTAGCAAAAGGCAAGAGACCAGATTGGTGTTTTTCCTGCCGGGGATCCAGTTGGTTATTGTGGTCCATGTCAGTTATCAACAACGTCGATGGATCTCGGAAAGAAGTCCTGTGAGTGTGAGGAACTAAGCACTAAATTGAAAAGCAGAACCTCCCGAGGTAATAATCTCTGGATTGCAAATTGGCACAGGGTACATAAATAAATACAATCTGATAGCCGTCACAGAGACATGGCTGAAGGATGATATTGATGGGGTAGGTGATATTTAGGAAGGATAAAAAGCTAGGAAAAGATAGAGGGATAGCTATGTTTGTTAATTAATTATGGTAACAGCGCACTAGAGAGGGATGACCTGAGTTCAGGCAACCAGAATGTGGAAACAGTTTGATAAAGGCAGGTGGTGCACAGGACAGTAACCATATGGTAAGACAGGGTATAAAGGAAGAAATAATGGGAGCTTATCAAAAAGATAACGGCAATAATCATTGAGAAATTTAATCTGCAACAGTATGTGGTGTTCTTTTTGATTCTGCTTCTCAGGATGGATGTTGTAGTGTTCACAAAGACCACAGAAGCTAAGTTCATTAACAAAGCTAACACTTATTTACACTACTTATAAAAGCTCTACCACTTACCCATATAGTAAACAATAATTTAGGAATCTACAATCTACACTCTACTAACACTAGTCTCTACACTCTATCTATAACTGTACTCTACACTCTCTCTCTGCTCCTCTCCAGCCTTCTCCCAGAAGCCTGTGAGTCAGTGCTTTATACAGTTCTGCACCTAGCTCTATCTAGTGGTTAATTATATGACATTAACCCATTGTATTCTGAACATTTCACATAATGTCACACAGTAGACACAGTAGCCTAGATGAGGAATTTTCTTTGAATGGCATGTTCTGGAGCCGACCAGTGAGCAGGCCTTTTCAAGACATGATGTTGTGCAACAAGATAGGATTTATTAATTACCTCATAGTGAAGGCACCCCTATGTAGCAGCGATCATAATATGATCAAATTTAACATTCAGTTTGAGGGAGAGAAAAGTGAGTCCAAGGCTAGTATTTGTTTTTATAAATTTAGAGTACCCAATTATTTTTTTTCCAATTAAGGGGCAATTTCGAGTGGCCAATCCACCTACCCTGCACATCTTTGGGTTTAGGGGTGAAACCCACGCAAACACAGGGAGAATGTGCAACTCCACACGGACAGTGACCCAGAGCCGGGATCGAACCTGGGACCTCGGCGCCGTGAGGCAATAATGCTAACCGCTATGCCACTGTGCTGCCTTAGTATTTGAAACTTAAATAAGGGCAATTTAGAGGGCATGAAAGCAGAGCGAGCTAAAGTGAACTGGCAAATTTCTTTAAGGGATAGGTTAACAGTGATTCAATGGTGATTATTTAAAGGGAAATTTCAGAATACGCAGAATAGATATATTCCAACAAGAAATAGAGATTGCAAGCAGAGGACGCACCATCCATGGTTAACTGAAAAAAATTAAATATTGTACCAAACTTGAAGAAAAAGCATATCATTGCACAAAGATGGATTGCAGGTCAGAAGATTAGACAGAATATAGTAGAAACCAAGAATAACCAAAAGATTGATAAGGAAGGAAAAATTAGAGTACGAAAGAAAGCTAGCTCGAAATATTAAGACAATTGTTAGAGTTTCTGCAGATGTTGGAAAAAGGAGAGTTGACAAACGTGAGCATTGGTCGTCCTCAAAAGTGAGTCTGGGGAATTAATAGCGAAAAATAACGAAACGGTAGATGAATTAAACTGGTATTTTGCAATGGTCTTCACTCTCGAGGAAAACATTCCATCCCAAAAATAGCTGTAAATCAGGAAAGGAAAGGGATAGAAGAAATCTGAAAATTTACAATCATCAGGGAAGTGGTACTGAGTAAATTATTGGGTCTGTGGACTAGCGGGTTTCCCAGGCCTTAATGGATTTCATCCGAGGGTCTTAAAAAGAAGAGATTAGTGGGAGAGTTGATGTGTTGGTTTTAATTTGCCAAGATTTCCTAGATTCAGGGACTGTTCCATTAGACTCGAAAATAGAAAATGTAACTCCTTTATTCAAAAAAGGATGGAGACAGAAAGCAGGAAACTACAGGCTTAACATCTGACATAGGAAAAATGTAAAAAGCGATTATTAAAAACATTATGGCGGTGCACTTGGAAACATTCATGGCAATCAGGAAGAGTCAGTGTGGTTTTGTGAAAGGGAAAGTATGCGTAACCAATTTATTGCAGTTCTTTGAAGAAGTGACAGCTGCTGTGGATAAAGGGGAACAGGTGGATGTTCTGTTATAGATTTCCAGACGTGTTGCGTCAAAGGTTATTGTGAAAAATAAAAGTTTGTGGTGTAAGGGGTAACATATTGTCATGGATAGAAGATTAGCTAGCGAACAGAAAACAAGAGGGTAGGTATAAATGGGTCTTTATCTGGTTGTAAAGATGTCTGGTGTACCACAGGGATCTGTGCTGGCCCCTCAACCTTTTACAATGAAGGGATTGAAGTTCCGAAATTTGCTGATGTCACAAAGATAGTTTGGATAGTTAGATGTGAAGTGTCCATAAGGAGACAACAGAGGGATTTAGACACACTTGAGTTATGAGGATAGACGAGAGAGGTTGGGATTGTTCTCCTTGGAGAGGAGAAGATTAAGAGGAATTTTGATAGAGATGGACATGGTAGATAGGGAGAAACTGTTCCTGCTGATAAATGGATCAAGAAGGAGAGGGCACAGAGTTAAAGTAATTTGCAGAAGAAACAAATATAATGTGACCAAAAACCTTTTCACGCAACGAGTGTTGGGTCCGGAATGCGCTGCTTCGAAGTGTGGTGGAGGCAGGTTTAATTGAGGCAGGAGAATGGGACTAAGCCGTGATGTTCTTTGGGAGAGCTAGTACAGACATGATGGGCTCAATGGGTGCCTTCTGCACTGTAACAATACTGTGATTTTGTGAGATAGGTTAAGTGAGTGGGCAAAGACATTGCAATTGAAGTATAATGTGGGAAAGTGTCAAATTGTACATTTTGGCAGGAAAAATAAAAAAGAAGCATAGTATCCTAGTGGTGAGAGATTGATGAGCTCTGAGATACAGAGGGCTCTAGGTGCTTTCGCGCATGAATCACAAAAGGCTATTATGCAGGTACAGCAAGTAATTAGGAAAGCTAATAGAATGTTTATTATTTATTAAGGGGAATTGAATAGAAAAGTAGAAAGTTATGTTTCAATTATACAAGGCATTAATTAGTAAGACCACATTTGGAGTACTGTATACAACACAGGTCTCCCTATTTAAGGAAAGATGTAAATGCATTGGAAGCAGTTCAAGGTTTGCTAGACTAATATCTGGATCAGGCAGGTTCTCTTCTGAGGAAAGGTTAGACAGGCTAGGCTTGTATCCACTGGTATACTGCTGGTACGTTTCAAAAAACAAAAATACATGTTGAAATTATTATTTATCTAGAAGTGTAATAGACTTGCTCAAATATGAGGGGTTTTGAGAAGGTAAATTGGGGGAAACTATTTCTGCTGCTTGGTGAATCTGTAACTAGAGGGCATCAAATTCAGATTATGAAATGAATGGAAGAAGTTTTGGGGACACGTTTTCTAATGCAGAGTTTTAATACATAGAAACCCTGATTGGAAACTGAACCAAAAACAGGGAAATGGATAAATATTTCAAAAGACAAGAGAATGGGGCAGTGGATAGACAAATCCACAGCACGGTAGCACAGTGGTTAGCACTGTTGCTTCACAGCGCCAATGCCCTGGGTTCGATTCCCGCTTGGGTCACTGTGCAGTCTGCCCATTCTCCCCGTGTCTGCGTGGGTTTCCTCCAGGTCTTCCAGTTTCCTCCCACAAGTCCCGAAAGACATGCTTGTTCGGTGAATTGGACATTCTGAATTCTCACTGTGTACCCGAACAGGTGCCGGAATGTGGCAACTCGGGGATTTTCACAGTAACTTCTTTGCAGTGTGAATGTAAGCCTACTTTTGACAATAATAAAGATTAATATTATTATGGAATTTAGAAGAGTAACAGGCAATTTGATTGAAACATACAAAATCCTGAGAGGTCTGGACCAGGGTGGATGAGGAAGGATATTTCCTCTTGTGGGAGAATCTGTTCAAAATAAGGAGTTGCCCATTTCGGGCCAAAGTGAGGAGAAATGTTTTCTCTTAGAGGAGAGGTTTTGTTTACTTTCATGCCTGATGCCCAGTCATGCTGCAAAGGGCAGCGTTTTTTTTTAATGGATTATTTTATGGGGTCGATCATCGTTGGCAAGGCCAGCATTGGTTGCCCATCCCGAAAGACATGCTTGTTAGATGAACTGCGCATTCTGAATTCTCCCTCAGTGTACCCGAACAGGCAAGTGTGGCGACTTAGGGGATTTTCACAGTAACGTCATTGCAGTGTTAATGTAAGCTGACTTGTGACTCTAATAAAGATTACTATTAAGATTGCCACTTGAAAACTGGACTCTCCAGCCATGACATTGCAGCGTGGCAAAGTACTTAAACAGCTTTGCTGCATACACCATTGCTTTTTGGGTTCGGCAGATGCCAAATTTGCTCACCCAGTAATTAATTGCTGTGGCCTCAGTTTTCCACTGAGGTTCCACCACTGGATGACAATGGAAGCTCAACAGGATAATTGTTCCTCTGGCTCTCTGCCTTTGTCGCTGGAAAGTAAATTCAGGTGGTGTGTAACATGTGTGGCTGATCTGTTCACATTGGTTAACTATTGGGCCAATTCATGTTGAAATTACCCCCGGATTGTTCTGCATCTACTCCGGCATAAGTTAATAATTTAATAATTGAGATGATGTTATCTTGTGCTCATTTCCCTTATCCTTTCCTCATGAATTGCCTCTGGAAATGATCCTCCTAATTTTCAAAAGTTTTCCAAAATCCATTTTTTTAAAAAAACATGTTTCCGTCTTTTTCTCAAACTACCCTCCTCCCAGAAGTTTATTTGGTTGAAATTGAAGAAGTATGAGGTACTCCAAGGCTTTTGTGGAAAACATATCCATGGCCACAACACTTCTTATTGGGAATATCTTCCCAATGTCTATATGCAGTCGATTGACTGAATACAATTGTTCAGATACTAAGCAACATCCGAGGGCTAAGATTTATAATCAATTATGAGAAACCCCAGCGACAACTCCGAGCTATGCTAACATTCTTGCTGATATTATTTCAGACAGTATTTAAAACCGTAACATGGGCTATCTAAAAATGTGCTTGCAAAAGGTCATGATGCAGCAAACATTGCATCAGTTGTAGCATAAACTTGTTAAGTTCTTCCAAAGCAAAATTTCAGGACAAGCTGTCCCTGGATATTCTAAGACCTAAGTCAGTCAGATAAACGTCCAAAAATACCTCACCAAGGGTAACTTTTCAAATTAGTTCCCTGGACCCAAGAGGTTTAGAAAGAAGTCTCAGGGGATTTGGATGATCATCACATTTCTATCATTAGAATTGTTTTTTTTTTTGTTGCAATTATTAATTTACTAATGTTAATTTACTAACATTGTTGTATGTTGTTTAATTTTTTTTTAAACTCTCTCTACGAAGTGTTCACTATAGGTAGTTGTCACCATGTTCTCTGTAAGTTAAGACACTGGTCCTTGAGAGTGCGACAGTATTTGCAGGGGGTCCAGCACACACACAAGTTGGAAAACTCTGTTCTAAACGACAATTCTGGTCGTCTTTCAAAATTATTGTATTCGGCTGATATTGTGCAATAACCAAAAAAAGTGAAAAGCAAACGCAGCTAATAAATAATATAATTAATAATAATAATATTTTATTGTCACAAGTATGAAGTTACTGTGAAAAGCCACTAGTCGTCACATTCCAGCACCTGTTCAGGTAAGCTGGTACGGGAATTGAACCGGCGCTGCTGGTCTTGTTCTGCAATACAAACCAGCAGTCTAACATTCTAGAGTGTTACAGAATTTTTCAAAAATGATGCAAGTCTGCTGATGGTTTTATCTCATGCCCATTTCCCTTACCTTTATTATTCCTCTTTCAAGCAACAATCGATTTTGAACAACATTTAGGGAATGGACTTCTATAGTTTAGTGTTGATTATTCCACATTATAACTGCCATCTGTATCAAGAATTCATTCAAATCTCCCATTTAATTGTTTTGGTGAAACTTAAATCTGTAACTTCTCATTTAACTATCATTATGTCATTAAGGACTGACGCACATGCAGCACAGTTCCTCTGTTTTTCTAACAGTTGAGCGTTTAATAATGGCTAAGCCACAGATATTGATAAGCAGGATTACAACAACAATGATGTCATTCATAGTATATCCAAAAGGCATTAATTCATTATGTTTAAGGCATTAGGTTCAAGCTTCCCAGGAGCTACATTCCAGACCTGATGTAACACAATTAAGCAATTATTAATCATTAGTAAAGTAGCCCAACATCAGGGCAAATATCAGAGAGCAATTTTAGCCAACTCCTGTGGTATGAGACCTTTATGAAATATGAACTTCATATTTCACCAATCTTAATTTTTGATTATGTTTTTCCCATGGACTCTCTCTTTGCCCATTCACTTCTCTACTTAATATGCATTTTCTCTCATTCTCTTACAGATTGCAGCAATGTACTCCAAGGTGGCAAAAAAAGGTCACAGAAAGGAAATGCCATTAGCTCTAACTACAGGACTCCAAAAAGACGGCAACCTAAATTACCACTCTTGGTCAACAGGAAACCTAAATGAAGAAGAATCAGAGTATGAGTCTATCAAAAGTCCACGGTGGCACTCAGGCAGCCAGTTGGCAGGGGATGACCCAGAATATGCTTCAGTTAATGAAAGGACCTGGGGAATGAAATGCAGGAATGGAGACAAAGAAGAAGAAGATGAAGAAGAAGAACCGGAACCAGGTTATGAAGCAATTAATGCAAGATGGAAGAAAATTAACTTTGCAATTAAGAGTGGCAAGGTACAAAAGATTGCTCATGAGAGGCAAACCGAAAACTATTATGAAAGTATCAGTGAGCTGCAGCAGAGCCGTACACGTACACAAGTGCTAACGTCAGGGGATGGCAAAGAGGTCTACATAACAGGACTCTAGTTGAGCGTTTGCAAGGATGGAGGAATCTAAATTAAATGACTCCTGCAACAATGTGATTATTTTAGAACCATCCCTGATGCCTTACTTGTTACAAACCTTTTTAATTCAATGGCTGGAATATAGAACATAAAATAACCTACAAAGTATAGTTGCCAATATTAGTGGATGAACACGCAACATAATGAACAGAGGAATGTATGAAAACATTAACCCACCTGCTTTAAATTAATGGAGATGGAATACATCTTCAGCGATCATCGCTAATATCAGCAACTGTCATTTTTGGATTGACATGTTTAATATTAATTTTTGAAGGAGAAATTAATCCTCCTCGAAGTGGTAAATATCAGTAATTTACTCATTAACACAAGGTTCCAAATTTCTGGATCATATACCATAATGCTGAAATGTATGCTGGTCTCAGTGACAATTATGCCCATGGTAACTTGCAGCAAAGTATCCTGCGCAGTTTATTTGTCAGCACCGGATTGTAAAAGCTGACATAAAACAAGTGTAGATGCAAGGTAATCAATAGGGATAATAGTCAATGGACTCCTGTCTTCTACCATGGGACTTTGGTTAAGCATAGTGCAGGTCACAGTATATTTTTTTAAATCGTGGGTGATATCACTTCAAAATCCTAGAAACCTAAGTTAGTATCAGGTAACTTTAGGCCATGCTGCAGCTAAATGTTCTGGCCTAAATATACAACGGCACATTCACATAAACCCAGGAATCAACATCAAGCAATTTTCAACAAGTCAGAATGACATCAATGTCCATATCAATGAGACATGGAGTCTGACGAACATATTTTTAGAAGACGAGCAAACAAATCGAGGACATTTAGTCAAAGCAGCCAGCCCGGGTTCTTTGAGGAGGGGCAGTCATTGTCAGATTACTGCTCTGCTTGAACTTTGACCCAGGTGTTCTGTGCCCAACCTTACCAGAAATACGGAGTGCAGCCTCCTCTGATACACCATTGTAGCGCTGTAAAGTTGGAGGAAGGCATGACACACTCCCTTTTTACAGCACTAGTTGTCATATGGTCAATATAAAGGTTCAGTGTAAGGTTAGCGAATGGGTAAATTGGTAAATAATTGAATCGGTATGTGGATGAGATAAGTGGGTAGGTGGGGAGATGACAGGCCAGTAGGGTGGCAGGTGGGTGGGTGGTAGATGGGTGAGTGGATAGATGGGTCAGGGGATAACCAAGTCATGCCAGGAGGGGTAGTCCAATTTGTCAGGGTAGTCAGGTGGCAAGAGTTAGTGTGGATTTGGAGGGGGAGGTGGGTAGTACGGTTGGATCTAGGGGAGCTGGGGGGTGGTCAAGTTGGTGGTTAGAGGATGGAGTAGTAGCCGGTCCGGTAGATAGTCCAGGTGTGGGAGGTTGTTGGGGTGCCGGGGATAGTCGGAGTTATGGTGGGCGGGATCCAGATCTCAATGTCTTGCTAGATCTCAACGGGCGTGATAACCGTTGGGCTACCCGGAAGCGGCCTCTCACATGATTTACTGGCTGTGTCCCATCCCGATTTCAGCGGGATGCGGCCGATAACTCATGCCGTTATGTTTAGAACTTGATACTTACTCATCCAGCCCTTTTGTTTCCTGTTGGAGTTCACTTTTAAACTCTCAAAATATTTGCATTGACTGAAAAATCAAACTGACATATTCTCTTGTTGGAAGTTGCTTAGAAATATTTGTTTCCTATAAAATTATTTTGATTTTCATATTATAATGTTTCTTAAAGATAAATCTGCCCATTTCTATTGGATTAGTATATTAAAGCATAATTTATTAGATATATCACATCGCGGCCTATGTTAGAATAAGTTCGACAGTAACATTTACTTTGGATAGTCAAATAACAATGGTGGAGAAAGAATAGCAATATTAGTTGGACTGTCTTAGATTTTTAATCATTTATTCACCCTTTGTTTCAAGTCAGATGGCTATCGTAATTGCTGGGTCCAAATTATTTGACCTGCTGCCTTTGAAATTATTTTTAAAATGCCTGGATCAAATTATTAGTTTTTTGTGATAGTGTTCTTATAATATTCCTTCTGCACTATTTTAAATAATCAATTATTTATAATAATGAGAAGAAGAATCTTTACTGTCACAAGTAGGCTTACATTAATTCTGCAATGAAGTTACTGTGAAAAACCTCTAGTCACCACACTCCGGCGCCTGTTCGGGTACACAGAGGGAAAATTCAGAATGTCCAAATTACCTAATTCAAATGGACTCTTAAAATATCAGACAAGTGAACTCCTTTCAAAGGGATATTGATAGAGTAGGTGAATGGGTAAAACTGTGACAGATGGATTTCAATGTAAGCAAGTGTGAGGTTAGCCATTTTGGACCAAAAAAGGATCAATCAGGGTATTTTATAGATTATATGAAGCTACATTCAGTAGATGTCCAAGGACACGTGGGGGGCCAGGTGCATAGGTAGTTAAAATGCCACAGACAAGTGCAGAAAGTAATCAAGTAGGCCAATGAAATGCTGGCCTTTATATCCAGAGGACTGGAGTATAAAGATGCAGATGTTGTGCTGCAGCTTTACAAAACCCTGATTAGACCCCACTTGGTGTACTGTGGGCAGATCTGGGCACCACACTTAGGAAGGAGATTTTGGTGTTGGAGGGAGTGCAACATAGGTTTACAAGAAATATACTTGGACTTCGGGGGTTAAGTTGTGAGGAGAGATTATACAAATTAGGCCTGTTTTCACTAGAATTTTGAGAGTTAAGGGGTGATTTGATCGAAGCCTTCAAGATATTAACAGGAAATGACAGGGTAGATAAAGATAAACAGTTTCCACTGGTTGGAGATTCTAGCGCCGGGGGGGCATATTCTAAAAAATTAGGGTCAGACCATTCAGGAGAGATGGTCGGAAGCACCTCTATACTCAAATGGTGGAAAGAGGTTTTGAACTCTCTTCCACAAACAGCAATTGATGCTAGATCAGTTGTTAATTCTAAATCTGAGATAGTCAATTTTTGTTAAGCAGGGGTATTAAATGATATGGGCCAAAAGCAGGTATATGGGGCGGGATTCTCAGCAATCAGCGCGATGTCCGCCGACCGGCACCAAAAACGGCGCGAATCGGTCCGGCATCGCACCGCCCCAAATTTGCGGAATTCTCCGCATCTTGAGGGGCAGAGCCCTCACCTTGAGGGGCTAGGCCCGCGCCGGGCTGATTTCCGCCCCGCCAGCTGGCGGGAAAGGCCTTTGGTGCCCCGCCAGCTGATGCGGAAATGACTTTGCCGTGTGGCGCATGCGCGGGAGCGTCAGCGGCCGCTCACTGCATCCCCGCGCATGCGCAGTGGAGGGGGTCTCTTCCGCCTCCGCCATAGTGGAGACCATGGCGAAAGCGGAAGGAAAAGAGTGCCCCCACGGCACAGGCCCGCCCGCGGATCGGTGGGCCGCGATCGCGGGCCAGGCCACCGTGGGGGCACCCCCCGTGGCCAGATCGCCCCGCGCCCCCCCCCCCCAGGACCCCGGAGCCTGCCCACGCCGCCTTGCCCCGCCGGTAAGAGAGGTGGTTTGATTCTCGCCGGTGGGACAGGCATTCCAGCAGCGGGACTTCGGGCCGGAGAATCGCCGGGGGGGGGGTCCGCCAACCGGTGCGGCGCGATTCCCACCCCCGCCGAATATCCGGTGCGGGAGAATTCAGCAACCGGCGGGGGCGGGATTCACGCCAGCCCCCGGCAATTCTCCGACCCGGCGGGGAGTCGGAGAATCCCGCCCATGGAGTTAGACCACAGATCAGCCATGATCTCATTGAATGGTAGAGCAGGCTCGAGGGGCTGAATGGCCTACCCCTGTCCTACATTTCATGCGTTCATAAAGTATATGAAGTATTTGTAATGGTTTAATTTCTTGACTGAAGTTTTTAAATAGGCAATTGTTGTCCATGCATGTACCCCTGACCACATCTAAATATTCTATAATAAATGCTATTTCTGTGTTTCAGTTCGATATATACTTGGAACGTTGTTGCAAATATTTACATTTTTCTACATTTTTAGGGAAAATCATTTTTATCAGCTTTTTTTAATGCAAACTTGAAAATGAGAAGCCAAATAAGATTGAATTAACATCTCAAACTAGACAAAGGTTGTCTAAATTAAAGGAATTTAAACCGAAATCTCTAGGAATGCACCGTCTGGAAGGAATGCTACACTGATAGGCTGGAGGAAACTAAGAAAAAAAGGACAGTACAAGAACCAGCAGCTGTTTATTCTTTTAATGCAAGTCCAAAATATTTTGTAAGAAATTTTGACCTTTACAATACCAATTATCTCTGCCTCTTAAATAAAATAAATCTATGTGTTTTTACATCGATGTATTTATAGATACGGGGCCGGGTTTAGCTCAGTTGGCTGGACGGCTGGTTCGTGATGCAACAGCGCGGGTTTAATTCCCGTACTGTCGGAGGTTATTCATGCATCTCAAGCTTGCCCCTCGCCTGAGGTGTGGTGATCCTCAGGTTAAATCACCAACAGCCAGCTCTTCCCCTCAAAAGGGAAAGCAGCCTATGCTCATCTGTGCCAGTGGTGATTTTACTTTTTATTTGTAATTGGAAATTTGTTCAGTGGTACTCCTTGCTGCGGTTTAAGAAGCCTGGTAAAAGTTAAAACCCACTCCTGTTTTAGTTTTGGTAGGTCCTGCAACAAACAGTAGCCCAAGTAATAATACAGAGGATTATGCTGTGTTTAAATGATATTACGGTGCTGTACATTTTTTAATTGCATTTTTAATTGCATATCTACAACAAAATAAAGTTAGCAATCTTCTTGTTTTATCCTTTCCTGGAATGTGAGCACTGCTGGCAAGGCCAACACTATTGCCCAATATTCGGTACCATTCATGACTTTCGGATACTGAAGCTGTTCTGTGTCCATGTGTAGCAAGACCAGGTTTGAGCTGATAAGTGGGGTGATGGCGGTGTCGTGGTATTGTAATCCAGAGGACCAGGCTAATGTTCTGGGGACATGGGTTCAAATTCCACCACGGAAGCTGGTGGAATTTCAATTCAATTTTTTTAAAAATCTGGTTTCAGTAATGGTGACCATGAATCCATTGTTGATTGTCCTAAAAACCTATCTGATGCACTAATACCCTTTAGGGAAGTGTAGGAGCCCAGTTATTTCATTTGTTCCCATTTCTTTCATTTTATTTTTATAGTTTTTGGCCCGTGCCTTTAAGCGGAGGGACTCCAGCTGCAACTGGACATTGTGTTCCAGTTTTTATATTTTGGAGAGGAGAATCCAGACGCTTCGACATCGAGTGGATCTTAGGAACCAGCTTTGGAGGAAGTTGGTTTGATTGGTTTGCTGGCAACCTGTGGGTTGGCCAGGGACAGTGTTCTGCCTGACAACAGTCAGTGATTCGTTCCTGCGTGATGATTTCTGCGAGAGCTTGGCAGAAGTGATTAGACCTTTGAAGGAGAAGGGTTAGTCTCTCTCGCCCTGTCGGTCTGTCAGTCTGTCTCTCTCTCTACCTCTCTCTCACCTTGGCATTGCCAACCACTAGTGCCGTTCCATCTGCTCCCCAGTGCTGAACGGCACTCACCCAAGGTCTCCGAGGCGAAGGGATGAATCCGAAATCTTGGGTACCTCAGGAATCTGCACATTATAGAGTGAGACTAGCTGTCTTGTTCTAATATGCAGATTTGCCAAAAAGTGATCCTGCCCACAATGGATGGGATTTACATCACAACATCTCACGAGATTGCGTTGTCTCTCACAAGACATAGCAAGCCAGGTAGATCTTGGTAGCGGTATCTCCCAGCTTTTTACAGCGGTGCACTGCGTTACAGCCACAGCATGGCCATTGGGTCATGTCCTTAGAAATGTTTTGGTTGAATTACGCCCAACATCTAATTTCAATTGTGTTGTGACTCTGGGTCAATTGGAGGTGGAATTGACAGTGACTAGCCCAGGGTGTTATGACGAAAGGCAATCTGGCATCCTTACTTGGTATGGCCTACATGTGACTCCAGATCAGTTTTAGGAACAATTGGGGATGGGCAAAAATGCTGGCCTTGCCAGCAACACCCACATCTAATGAAATCATTTTTTTCAAATAACATTTGTGCTAGGGGTTGACACATTGGACCAGCCATATAAATGCTGTGGCTCCAAGAGTAGGTCAGCGGCTGGGAATTATGTAACGAGTAACTCGCATCCTGACTCCCCAACACCTGTCCCAGTCTAGCACAAGCCAAGAGTGTGATGGCAGACTCTCCACTCGCCAGGATGAGTGCAGCTCCAACAACATTCAAGAAGGTTGAACCATTCAGGACAAAGAAGTCACTTGATTAGCACCTCATTCGCGACCTTAAATATTCACTACCTCCACTATGGCAGACAGAAGCAGTGTGTGTACCATTGATAGGATACCCTGTAGCAACTCCTTCAACAGCACCTTTCAGACCTGCAACCTTTACGAGCTAGGAGAACAAGGACAGTTGACGCATGGGACCACCACCACCTCTTGACTTGGAGCTATAATCGCATCCTTTCACTGTTGCTGGGTCAAAATCCTAGAACTCCCTTCTGAACAGCACTGTGGGTGTCCTTACAACATTACTGTGTACAGTTCTGGTCGCCTCATTTTAGGAAGGATGTGGAAGCTTTGGAAAAGGTGCAAAGGAGATTTACCAGGATGTTGCCTGGAATGGAGAGTAGGTCTTACAAGGAAAGGTTGAGGGTGCTAGGCCTTTTCTCATTAGAACGGAGAAGGATGAGGGGCGACTTGTTAGAGGTTTATAAGATGATCAGGGGAATAGATAGAGTAGACAGTCAGAGACTTTTTCCCCGGGTGGAACAAACCATTACGAGGGGACATAAATTTAAGGTGGAAGATATAGGAGGGATATCAGAGGTAGGTTCTTTACCCAGAGAGTAGTGGGGGCATGTAATGCACTGCCTGTGGAAGTAGTTGAGTCAGAAACATTAGGGACCTTCAGGCGGCTATTGGATAGGTACATGGATTACGGTAAAATGATATAGTGTAGATTTATTTGTTCTTAAGGGCAGCACGGTAGCATTGTGGATAGCACAATTGCTTCACAGCTCCAGGATCCCAGGTTCGATTCCGGCTTGGATCACTGTCTGTGCGGAGTCTGCACATCCTCCCCGTGTTTGCGTGGGTTTCCTCTGGGTGCTCCAGTTTCCTCCCACAGTCCAAAGATGTGCAGGTTAGGTGGATTGGCCATGATAAATTGCCCTTAGTGTCCAAAATTGCCCTTGGTGTTGGGTGGAGGTGTTGAATTTGGGTAGGGGGCTCTTTCCAAGAGCCGGTGCAGACTCAAAGGGCCGAATGGCCTCCTTCTGCAATGTAAATTCAATGATAATCTATGATTAATCTAGGACAAAGGTTCGGCACAACATCGTGGGCCGAAGGGCCTGTTCTGTGCTGTATTTTCTATATGTACTGTAGCCGTCAAAAAGGCTCGCATTCACCTTCTCAAGGCAATTATGAATGGACAAAAATGTTGTCCAGCCACTGACACCCACATCCCACAAAATAATAAATAGAAAAAAGGACTTATTTGACGGCAATGCATTGTAGGATGTCCTGAGCCTTTGAAAGACACTATATCAATGCAAGTTCTTTCTTTGTTTGCACGTGTAATGAAATAATCACTAATTCACAGTTTTGTTATTGTTCAAAAATTATTTACACTACATATAACTTTAAGTAATTCATTGTGGATTAATTCATTGCTTTGGAATTCTGAGAAACACAATAAATGCAACTTTCTCCTTGCAAAGCTTCAAATAAATAAAACCAACAAATAAAACATAGCACACAGTATTATGCCACAGTCAATTTTCCAAATTATGGGGGCAGCAAGGCGATGCAGTGGTTAGCACTGCTGCCTCACGGTGCCAAGGACCCAGCTTCGAACCCGGCCCAGGGTCACTGTCCGTGTGGATTTTCCACATTCTCCCCGTGTCTGCATGTGTCTCACCCCTCAACCAAAAGATGTGCAGGGTAGGTGGATTGGCCATGCTAAATTGCCCCAAAAAAAATTCCCAAATTATGGTGCAGCTTTTCGTTTGAAGTTTACTTAAAACGTGTTAGACTAAACATTTTCACCACAATTACAAAAGTGAATACATTTTAGATTGTATATTGTATAGCTGTGGTCGCTAAAATGTAGCCATAAATATAAGCTCTGAAATTATGGAGGGGTGGCACAGTGATTAGCACTGCTGTCTCACAGCACCAGGGACACAGATTCAATTCCGGCCTTGGATCACTGTGTGGAATTTGCAGGTTCTTCCCGTGTCTGCTTGGGTTTCCTCCGGGTGCTCCGGTTTCCTCCCACAGTGCAAAGATGTGCAGGTTAGGTGGATTGGCCATGCTAAATTGCCCCTTAGTGTCCAGGGATGCGCAGGTTAGGTGGGGTTATGAGGGTTGGGTGGGAGAATGGGCCTAGGTAGGGTGCTCTTTTGGAATGTCGTTGCAGAGTCAATGGGCCAAATGGACTCCTCCTACACTGTAGGGATTCCATAAAAGCTCTTGAGTGTAATTGTCTGAAATGCTTCCCTCTTTCATTTTTTTACCAGAGACAATAACCAACTTATTTTAAACAGGAAAGAGCAATTTCAGATGAGTGTTTACTCACACTCATATCCTACAGCATTTTTGAGTAAAGTTCTGAATTCACACAAAAATAATAAAGATTCTAGAGTGCTTTTATTTTTAGTTTTCTGAAAAACTTGTATGGATTCTGGGAGAAACAAAAGTCCATATAAGCATCCCTCCTTCGAGTACATTCTCATTTATTATTACTTCTATGCAGTTTTGTTAAAAACTAACTTATATGCACTGAGGAATTCAGATTTAGCTTTACCATTAACATGTTGGCATTTTCAAAGTTCAGATTAACAATGTGGATTTCAACTATTTATTGAAACTGGAAACTGTCATCAGAATGTCTGAACATGGCAAAATATTCAGTACGTCAATGTTCAATCTCAGTTGGTCACAACAAATGTTTAAGTTTCTTTTTCACGAGGCTCTGCCTTTCCTAAATCAGAATATATTTTAGCTCTGAGCAGTAAGGAGCACGGCAATCAAAGTGTTCTGGAGTCAAAGAAAGAGCTCATTTATTAACCCCTACCTGAGAAAAATAGTAATAAAACGTGCAATGTCAAGCACTTGGCCCTCATGCAGTGATTCGGGTCCATGAGCATGTACATTTATACATCCACACACATTCGGTGTCTGCGCTATAGGAAATGATTCGGGTGAGATTGTCCAGTATTTTCTGTTTTTGCTTCAAATTCCAGCTTCTGCAGTAATTTGCTTTTAAGCCACATTTCACTCTGCGGTCTAACTTGTCCAATATTAAAATCAGCTGGGTTTGTAAGAATAGCAGGAGGCTGAGGAGCACGCATTCAGACAAACCCGGTGCAGTGTGAGGCTGTTTTCACTGTCAGGAAGTGTGGAAGAGTCTGACTGCAACTTGGCACAGGACGGCAATCAAAGCTTGCAATCCATAATTTCCACCGCGGACAAATCCATGACAGCACTTGTGAACCACCCATGATACAGCACTCTGGAGTTCCCGAGATCCATTCTTACTGCCAGACTATTGAGTCTGACTGACTCAGATTACTGACTTCACAACTGTGAATCATAATGTGCAAATGGACATGTAGACCTCTTGCAGCAGTCCACCCACCTGTGTTCCAAGAGATTACTGGAAGTGCTGAAATACTGCCCCTGAAGTGTGCTAGTGATTCCATTGAGCAGCAACCTGCTGAACCCTCTGAGAATGACAGCATTCAAACTCCCACCAGTGCCACTTTGTTTGTGCCCTTGCTATTGCCTCTTTGCAAACCAGCCCAGACTGCTGCTGCTCATGCTGAAGTGGTGCATTGAAAGCTGGATCTTTAAGACCCAGAGGAGCCGAAAGACACCCTAGAAACAAAGTAAGTACAAAGAACAATATCAAATGTTGCCAATAATTATAACAGGGTTTTGTTCTCATGCACCCTGGATTAACATCTAAACGTTGGGTAGTATTATGAAATTTATACTTGGCTCAAAGTTGACAACAGAGGTTGGGACCTTCAACGCCCGATGGGTCTTAGAGCTTTGCACAAGTGCAGACTGGGAGCAAGCCTCATTTTTGTAAATCGGTATTTTAAACTTTTTTTGGCACAAAAGCCTGAATCAGGTGACCAGGAATGGAATGCCATAGCCGGTAAGTGTCCCAGATGGTGGACAGGGAGAGGTCCCAAAAGGAAGTTTCAGATGAGAGACCAAGATAGATCCCAGTTAAGATAATGTAACAAAAGGGCAGCATGGTGGCGCAGTGGGTAGCATTGCTGCCTACGGCGCTGAGGACCTGGGTTCGAATCCCGGCATTGGGTCACTATCCGTGTGGAGTTTGCACATTCTCCCCGTGTCTGCGTGGGTTTCACCCCCATAAAACCCAAAGATGCAGGGTAGGTGGATTGGCCACGCTAAATTGCCCCTTAATTGGAAAAGACCATTGGGTACTCTTAAATTTAAAAAAAAGATAATGTAACAAAAGCGTGGAGCAAAGAAAGAGGTTCCAATTAGAGAGAGGACTGCGGGTAGCAGACTTCAAGTGAAGTGGGCCCGGGAGAAGCCCTGGTAATTGAAAGGGCTCAGAAGAGGCCCTGGAGATCCAAGATGGCAGCCATAGGTTGGTGACTCCATGCTGCAGGCCATTTGGACAAAGGTACTCCTTTGGAGCAGTAGTGTTCTGCTTGGCATGGCTGCAGGGCGAAACTGCTTCTGAGTTAATGCCTGAGAGTAGACTCGAGAATCCAGAAGAATGGGATATCGATGTCGAAACCCTGCGAGGTGGACTGTTGTTGATGCCATCTACGTTGCAGTGACATTTGGAGAGAATTCCAAGGTTAGATATTTGAAAGAAGTGATTGAAATCCCTCGTGAAAGATGCGGAGATTCAGTGATAATAGTTGACTCACAATGTCATGGACATCTGGGTGGGTTGTTGAAAGACCCACGGACACTGTCTTGATTGCATCTTCCATTTATTCTGCAGTGTCGTGTAATTGGCCACAGTTTACCTGTTAATTCATATGTACCTCATAGAGCAATAGTTGGATGATGTAAATTTTTTATCTTTCTGACCTTGTATAGTAACGTGTATTTTTGTTTGTTCTAACCCTGTAGAATCCTGTGGATTTATCCACTGAGTAAGTGTCTCGAATCTCAAACTTTGCTTTAAACAAAATGTTATTTGCCCCCGACCGGGTCTCTCCAACAACTTGGGGGTCTGTCCAAGGATCATAACAGTATGAAGGTATCAGGCTGGCTTCAGGGAGGAATCAGTCACACTACTGCAAGAGAATATCTAAGGCTGACCTGAAATCTGTAAAGGTCACCCATGTCAGCAGAATGTATAGAATTAGATGGGGATTGTAAAGAGGCAGAAATGCCCAGTACAAATGATGAGGAGCAAATGGACGTCGTCACAGAAGAGCAGAAAAGAGTTATCCCAATATCCACTACCGATATCTGTGAAATGATCATTGACTGCTTTATAAACTTGTAATCTACACATGCCTGGGTGGGTTACGATACCTCCAGATCTGCATGGGAGCGCCTCCCCCTTAAATATTCCCAAACATGGGATTTTCTGCCCTCCCGCCCAACAGAATGTTTTGTGGTGATGGAGATGGCCCATCATTGGCCAGCAACAAAATCTTCCGGTCCTGCCACTGTCAATGGATTTTCCCATTATTCGCGCCCTTCGCTGCCAGGGAACCTGCAGTGCGATGTCGCCATGAGCGTGGCCGGAAGATCCGGCTGGCGGGAACAACCATAAACGTTTGGCGAAATCTATTCTTAGGACTGGTATAACTGATGCCACAGAGACTTGTGCTCCAGTATCTGTTGTTTGATTATGTTCTGGAAGACCATGTTGACAGGATTCTAATACAAGCTTCAACATCCTCACTGAAAGGCTTGTGTGCCTTCCACAAACCAAAGCACATGATGGGAAATGCTCAGGGAGTGCAGAGCCACAGGGGGATTGGAGGAGGTGCCACAGGTAGGGAACTGCACCTTGAAACAACTCTTATCATCCACGCCATCCAGACATCCCACTGGAATGATCTATGCAAAACAGAGACTTGGTGGGCAGAATTTATAGTAGAAGATAGCACAGGCAGTGACAGCACATCCTCTGTTCCCGCGGAAGAAGATAATGAATTACTCACATCCTAGAAAATTTACAAGGCTATCCAGCAGCCAACCATTTTATATCCTTCTGCCACTAGGATGCAAACTAGAAGGAGCATTAATTTAATTAAGAAGAACTCACCATACATTTACAAAGATTTTAACTTGGGGTAATACTAAAACATGAGATGACAACTTTATAGCCTGTTTTGCATCTCTCCTGATTTTGCGTCTGATTCAGTAACTACTGAACAGAATGCATACTGGTTGATCCGAATTCTCCGGCACCGAAAATTCGGCGGGGGCGGGAATCATGCCGCGCCGGTCGACGGGCCCACCCTGGCGATTCTCCGGCCCGCGATGGACTGAAGTCCCGCTGCTGTCATGCCAGTCCCGCCAGCGTGATTCAAACCACCTACCTTACCGGCGGGACTGGCGGTACGGACGGGCTCCGGGGTCCTGGGGGGGGCCGGGATGATCTGACCCCAGGGGGTGCCCCCACGGTGGCCTGGCCCGTGATCGGGGCACTCTTTTCCTTCCGCCTTGGCCATAGCCTCCGCGATGGCCGATGCGGAAGTGACAACCCCCCTGCGCATGCGCGGGGATGACGTCAGCAGCCGCTGATGCTCCCGCGCAAGTGCGGACTTCCGCCGGCCGGCGCAGTCCCTTTCGCCCCGGCTGGCGTGGCGCCAAAGGCCTTTCCCGCCGGCCGGCAGCGCGCCAACCACTCTGGCGCGGGCCTAGCCCCTCAAGGTGAGGGCTTGGCCCCTAAAGGTGCGGAGAAACTCCGGTGAGTGGTTCCCGCCACTCCATCCCGCGGGAACCCCGCGCCCCGCCGAGTAGGGAAGAATCCCGGCCCTGGTCCTTATAATTGTGATTTTTTTTAAAGATTCATTCAAGGAATCTGGCATTGCAGGTTTGGCCAGCATTCTTTGCCCATCCCTAAATAAGAACATAAGAACTAGGAACAGGAGTAGGCCATCTGGCCCCTCGAGCCTGCTCCGCCATTTAATGAGATCATGGCTGATCTTTGTGGACTCAGCTCCACTCTCCGGCCCGTACACCATATCCCCGAATCCCTTTATTCTTTAGGAAGGCATCTATCTTTTTCTTAAAAATGTTTAAAGAAGGAGCCTCAACTGCTTCACTGGGCAAGGAATTCCAAAGATTCACAACCCTTTGGGTGAAGATGTTCCTCCTACACTCCGTCCTAAATCTACCTCCCCTTATTTTGAGGCTATGCCCCCTCGTTCTGCTTTCCCCGACCAGTGGAAACAACCTGCCCGCATCTATCCTATCTATTCCCTTCATAATTTTATATGTCTCAATAAGATCCCCCCCGCATCCTTCTAAACTCCAATGAGTACAGTCCCAGTCTACTCAACCTCTCGTCATAATCTAATCCCCTCAACTCTGGGATCAACCTAGTGAATCTCCTCTGCACTCCCTCCAGTGCCAATATGTCCTTTCTCAGGTAAGGAGACCAAAACTGAACACAATACTCCAGATGCGGCCTCACCAACACCCTATACAATTGCAGCATAACCTCACTAGTCTTGAACTCCATCCCTCTAGCAATGAAAGACAAAACTCGATTAGCCTTCTTAATCACCTGTTGCACCTGCACACCAACTTTTTGCGACTCGTGCACCAGCACACCCAGGTCCCTCTGCACAGCAGCATGTTTTAACATCTTACCGTTTAAATAATAATCCATTCTGCTGTTATTCCTCCCAAAATGGATAGCCTCACACTTGGCAACATTGAATTCCATCTGCCAGACCCTAGCCCATTCACCTAACCTATCCAAATCCTTCTGCAGACTTCCGGTATCCTCCGCACTTTTTGCTTTACCACTCATCTTAGTGTCATCTGCAAACTTTGATACATTGCACTTGGTCCCCAACTCCAAATCGTCTATGTAAATTGTGAACAACTGCGGGCCCAACACTGATCCTTGAGGGACCCCACTAGTTACAGGTTGCCAACCAGAGAAACACCCATTTATCCCCACTCTCTGCTTTCTGTTAGTTAACCAATCCTTTACCCGTGCTACCACTTTACCCTCAATGCCATGCATCTTTAGTTTATGCAGCAACCTTTTGTGTGGCACCTTGTCGAAAGCTTTCTGGAAATCCAGGTATACAACATCCATTGGCTCCCCATTATCTACTGCACTGGTAACGTCCTCAAAAAATTCTACCAAATTAGTCAGACACGACCTACCCTTTGTGAACCCATGCTGCGTCTGCCCAATGGGACAATTTCCCTCCAGGTGCCCCGCTATTTCCGCCTTAATGATAGATTCCAGCATTTTCCCTACAACCGAAGTTAAGCTTACTGGCCTATAATTACCCGCTTTCTGCCGACCTCCTTTTTTAAACAGTGGTGTCACGTTTGCTACTTTACAATCCTCTGGGACCACCCCAGAGTCTAGTGAATTTTGATAAATTATCACTAGTGCGTTTACAATTTCCCTAGCCATCTCTTTTAACACTCTGGGATGCATCCCATCAGGGCCAGGAGACTTGTCTACCTTTAGCCCCATTAGCTTGCCCAATACTGCCTCCTTAGTGATTACGATCATCTCAAGGTCCTCACCTATCATATCTTTATTTCCATCAGTCACTGGCGTGTTTAGCTGGTTTAGCTCACTGGGCTAAATCGCTGGCTTTTAGAGCAGACCAAGGCAGGCCAGCAGCACGGTTCGATTCCCGTACCAGCCTCCCCGAACAGGCACCGGAATGTGGTGACTAGGGGCTTTTCACAGTAACTTCATTGAAGCCTACTCGTGACAATAAGCGATTTTCATTTCATTCATTTCATTTCATGTTATTTGTGTCCTCCACTGTGAAGACTGACCCCAAAAAACCTGTTCAGCTCCTCAGCCATTTCCCCGTCTCCTATTATTAAATCTCCCTTCTCATCTTCCAAAGGACCAATATTTACCTTAGCCACTCTTTTTTTGTCTTATATATTTGTAGAAGCTTTTACTATCTGCTTTTATGTTCTGAGCCAGTTTACTTTCATGTCTACCTTACTCTTCTTTATGGCTTTTTTAGTAGCTTTCTGTTGTCCCCTAAAGACTTCCCAGTCCTCTAGTCTCCCACTAATCTTTGCCACTTTGTATGTTTTTCCCTTCAATTTGATACTCTCCCTCACCTCCTTAGATATCCACGATCGATTTTTCCCCTTTCTACCGTCTTTCTTTTTTGTCGGTATGAACCTTTTCTGAACACTGTGAAAGATCGCTCGGAAGGTTCTCCACTGTTCCTCAACTGCTTCACCATGAAGTCTTTGCTCCCAGTCTACCTTAGCTAGTTCTTCTCTCATCCCATTGTAATCGCCTTTGTTTAAGCACAAAACACTAGTGTTTGATTTTACCTTGTCATCCTCCAACTGTATTTTAAATTCCACCATATTGTGGTCGCTCCTTCCAAGAGGATCCCGAACTATGAGATCATTAATCAATTCTGCCTCATTACACAGGACCAGATCTAGGACCGCTTGTTCCCTTGTAGGTTCCATTACATACTGTACCAGGAAATTATCCCGGGCACCGGGATATGCCCTTGAGAAGGTAGTGGTGAGTTGCCTTCTTCAACCACTACAGTCCATGTGGTGCAGGTGCACCGACAGTGCTTTTGGGAACCTACTTCCAGGAATTTGACCCAGTGACAGTGAAGGAACTGAGATATATTTCCAAGTCAGGATGGTGAGTAGCTTGGAGGGGAACTTCCAGATGGTGGTGTTCCCATCTGTCTGCTGCCCTTGTCCTTCTAGAGGGCAATGGTTTTGAATTTTGAAGGTGGTGTCAAAAGGAGCCTTGGTGAGTTCCTGCACTGCACCTTGTAGATGGTACACACTGCTGTTACTGTGCGTCAGTGGAGGGAGTGAATGCTTTTGGAAGGGGTGCCAATCAAGCATGCTGCTTTGTCCTGGATGGTGTCAAGATTCTTGAGTATTGTTGGAGCTGCACTCATCCAGGCAAGTGAAGGAGTATTCCATCGCACTCCTGACTTGTGCCTTGTAAATGGTGGATAGGGTTGGCAGTCAGGAGGTGAGTTACTTGCTGCAGGATTCTGACATTCTCTTGTAGCCATTGTATTTATATTGATAGTCTAATTCCGCTTCTAGTCAATGGTAACCCCCAGGATGTTGATAGTGGGGGATTCAGTGATGGTACTGCCATTGAAAGTCAAGGGGCTATGGTTAGATTCTGTCTCATTGGGGCTTGTCATTGTCTGGCATTTGTTTGGCGTGAATGTTACTTTTCACTTGGGTATTGTCCAGGTCTTGTTGCATCTAGACATGGATACTTCAGTATCTGAGGAATCACAAATGGTGCTGAACATGGTGCAATCATCAGCAAACATCCTCACTTCTGACCTTATGATGGAAAGAAGGTCATTGAAGAAGCAGCTGAAGATGGTTGGGCCTAGGACACTACCCTCCGGAACAATTGCAGTGATGTCCTGGAATTGAGTTGACTGACCACCAATAATCACAACCATCTTACTTTGTGCCAGGTATGACTCCAACCAGTGGAGAATTTACCCCCATTGACTCCAGCTTTGCTAGTGCCCCTTGATGCCACTCTCAATCAAATGCAGCCTTAATTTTAGCTTCTAAACAACTATGTCAATATTTTACTGGAAACTGCCTAATTTAAAATTGTTACAATGCAATTTCAACCTCTGCCAATTGTGGTATTACAAATATAGAAATACATAATATAAATTTGACAAACATAAGGAGGGTAAAAATGTTCTGTGCCAGCAGCGTAAAACATGCTCAGAGTGAATTTGTAACTGATTTTCTGTGTTGATTTTATGTCCGCTGCAGTTAATATAGATTGTATTTAGGGTGAGGGTTGTGGGAAAAATGTGACTAGCTGACTTTCCATCTTCGTTCCCAATTAACTGTGCCTTCCTCATCCCTAAATACAATTTTGTCCTCTGTCCTTTTACCTTCCTATCATTGCTTTACTTACTCACATCACTGCCACTTGTCCTTTGAACTATATCATTAACCACTGAATTCAACCTTTCCACTTGTCATTCATCTCCCTTTAACTCTATATCCAGTTCAAATCACTTGCAATCATTCACCCCAAAAGGATGGAATCCCCTCTATGTCAGTTAATTTCCCTCCACCCTTACCAATATATTTCCCTCAGCGTCATGTTTGCTTTTAAAAAACAACATGACTTTTTTTTAAATCAAATTAGAATGAGGAAAGAAACTGACTGTCTCTATCTCTGTGAATCAAATTGCTCTTTTCTTTGTAATAAACAAGAAAGACCTAGGTCTTCTGATCTCTGGAGGGTTGTACTCCACTGGTACCCCAGAAGATGTGCCGGGGCATCCCTTGGAGATCACCATGCAAGGACTGCATGGGAATTGCCTGGGTAAATTCAACCTCCATTGGGCAATTAACGCATATTGGGACCCTCCAAAACTCTGAGGAGGCTTTGGATGGTTCCGACTCTTTTAGAAGAATAGTTACCCAGGAAGAGTTATAAAGATTGAAACCAATTCTAACACTTGGGTAATTATGGTACTGACAATCCCAAATCCCCTTGGCTATCCCCCCCACTTCACCCCCGCCCCCGGAACTAACCTCTCCCACCCCCCCCACCACTAAATACCAACTACAATTCCCCACCGTCACCAAAACCTCTCATCCCCACCAGCCCCAGTGTACACCCTGATACTCCAATTACCCTTCCAGCCCCTGACTTATCCCTCCGCACCCCATGCCCACCCAACTACCCACAGCCCCCAACTTGCCCCTCCATCCCCAACCTCCCCAACCCTACTCTAGTCCACCTGACCCCTGACTAAACCACCACCCTCCAACTGCCCCCTGACCACCCATCTGCCCCCAACCTAACCTACTATTCCCCAATCGGCTAACATCCCCAACCCACCACCTGACTACCCCTCCCCTGCCGACACCAATCCTACCCTGTCACACCCTTACCTTACATGCTTGCTTACCTTCTCTCCCAGCTTGTCCTAATGTCTGGCACATTCAAATCTACAGAATACGGCAGCTAATGCCGTAAAAAGGGGGCAGGGCTTCACTACCCCCAACAATCCTGTGCTACATTGAAGGACTGTAGGAGCAGATACGCTGTATATTTCTCAGCAGGACCAGGTTGGAGGGAGAAATGTGCAGCTCTAGACTGAGGAAGTCAAAAGGAGGGAAGTGTCAATCCAATGGTGATTGCCACTCCACGGAAAATTCAGCCTAAAGTGTTGGAAACATTCACCAGGTCAGGCACCATCTATGGAGAGTCAAAGTTAACATTTCAGGTAAATGACCTTTAATCAGACCCTCTTTTTTTGCCCAAGGCACTGAGGCACAGGGCAGAGAAGTTGACCTTCACCCCAACAGGACTCGCCTGCAAGCAATCAGCGAGGCAAAGGCTAAAACATCTGCTAACACTCCCATCTGCAGGTCTGGCAAATCCCTCAGCCCAAATTTGCCCCAAGGAGACAAGACTGCAAATTAACGTGCAGGATCGGCAACATGATTCTGAAAAAAGACCTCCAAAATTTCTTCAACTTTGGGCAGGACCTGAACCAATGCACATGGTTGGCCTGACCTCTCCCATACCACTCGCAAGTATCCTCCACCCCCTCAAACAGCCGGCTCATCCTTGACCTCTGTGCACCAACACTAACTGTATTAACCCCAGCCTCGCAAATGAGGTTGAGGCATTCGGCCTCTGTAGCACCTCACAGTACAACCTCTCCTCCAGTGCCACCCACAGCTCCTCCCACTTGGCCTTAACCTCCTCCTGCAACGCCATATCCTCCTCTAAAATCTTCTTGTAAATCGCCAAGATGACCCCCTCTCAACTCCATCACCGACAATACCCCCTCCAATAACGAGGAGGGCAGAGTCACCAGAACTTTTTTACAAAGTCCCATACCTGTATACATCTAGAGGCCTCCCACCGTGGAATCCCTACTCCACCAAACTCGCAAACCGGCCTTCCAAAATAAGTCCTTCATTTCCATCACTCCCCTGCTCCTCCCACCCCTGAAACCTCGCATCCAGCTTCGCTGGCTCAAACACTTGAATCTCTCAGACTGGCAACAACCTCAACCCCGCTCCCAACTTAAAATGCTGCCGAAATTGCCTCCAGATCTTCAGCATGTCCACCACCATCGGACTACCCGAGTATTTCCCTGAGGCAAACGGGGAACAGTGCCATTGCTAGTGCCCGCAACCCCGACCCACTACAAGAGCGTTTCCATTCTCAACCACATTGCCTCCAGCTACCTACCCCAGCATTCGCCGCCCAATAGTAATGCAAAAGATTTGGAAGAGCCAAACCCCCTTACTGTCGCCCTTTCTGAAACACCGTCTTCCAAATCATCGCTACCTTACCTGCCCAGACAAACAACAAAATCAATGGTCCCAACCCCATAAAAAATGCCTTCGGCAGAAAGACCAGTAAACTCTGGAATAAAATTAAAAAGCGTGGCAAGATATTCATCTTTACCACCTGAATCTGACCTGTCAATGATAGGGGGAAGGTGTCCCATCTCAACAAATCTGCCTGACCCTACCCACCAAGCTTGTAAAATTCAACTTACAGAGCCAAACCCAATCTCGAGCTACCTGCACCCCCAATTACCTGAAGTGAGTAGTCGCCACAAGAAACAATAATCTCCCCAAGCCATCTCCTGCCCACGGAGAAGAAACCAAAAAAACACTTGCTCTTTTCCAAATTCAGTTTATATCTCATAAAAGCCCCAAACACCTTGACCAGCCCATTATATCCCCCAGCATAGGACCCGGGTTAGAAATATACAATAAAACGTCATCGGCAGACAGGGACTCTTTTTGCTCTATCCCCTCAGCCTCACCCCCCCCTCACCCCCTCGCTATCCGCCTCCACTTATCCGAACCTTCAGCGCAATGGCGAAGGGCTGTATCGCCAGCACAAACAAGAAAGGGGAACATGGGACACCCCTACCCTGTTCCCCTATGCAGCTGAAAATATCTCGAGTTAAGCTCATTCATACGAACATCCGTCTTTGGTTCCTTATACAGCAATTTGACCCATACCACAAACTTAGGCACAATCCCAAACTGCTCCAACACCGCAAACAAATAACTCTACTCGATCAAACTCCTTGCCCGAATCCAACGTCACCGCCACCTCCAGCTTCCCCCCCCTTCCGATGGGGAGAGCACCATGTTTAACAAGCACCGCACATTCAACAATTGCCTACCATTTACAAACTTCGTCTAGTCCTCCCCTATCACATGTGGAAGGTACTCTTCCAACCTAAGCACCAACACCTTGGCAAGAATCTTGGCATCCACTTTAGCAGGGATATTGGCCGATACGGCCCATACTCCATCGAGTCCTTATCATTTTCTTACAAAAGTGAAATAGATGCCTGTCCCATCATCTCAGGGGGCAGCGTCTTAGCCACCGCATGCTCAAATATCTCCACCAGGAACCCATCTGGCCCCGGTGCTTTTCCCGTTTGCATCTTCCCTTTCGCCCTCTGAACCTCCACACCCACATTGCCTCTGGCTACCTACCCCAGCATTCGCCACCCAATAGTAATGCAAAAGATTTGGAAGAGCCAAACCCCTGATTGTCGCCCTTTCTGAAGCACCAAACAAGAGAGGGGAACATGGACACCCCTACCCTGTTCTCCTATGCAGCTGAAAATATCTCGAGTTTAGCTCATTCGTACGTACACCCGCCTCAATCCTCACTCCTCCAACCATGCCCTCTCCTCCTCTCCTATTTTAAAACACTCCAGCCCCCCAAAGAAATCCCTCATATCTGACTCATCTCCGGGGGCTCCGATGTGTACAACCGTTTATAAAACTCCTCAAATGCCTTGTTCACCAGCTCAGGCACCACCAGCAACCCCCCTCGCCCCATCCAGGACCTCAACAATCTCTCGTGAGGCTGCCTGCTGACGGAACTGTCCCACCAACAAGTGACTGGCCTTCTCCCCATATTCACATACTTCCCCCTTCGCCGGCCTCAACTGACATACCGCTTTCCCTGTAGGCAAAAGGTCAAACCTTTCTACTGACCAAAAGCTCCAGAGTGGGATCTTTTGCATACTTCCCATCAACTTCCAAGATTTCATCTACCCGCCGCTGCCACTCCTCTCTTGAGCTCCCTATCCACCTGTGCCTTATATCGATGCTCTCTCCCCTTACCACCACCTTCAGCACCTTCTAAACCCCCAATGGCAAGACCTCCACATTCTTATTGAACCCCACATAATCATCAGTCATCCCTCCCATCCTCGCACAAAAACTCGGATCCGTACGCAGCCTCACATCCAAACCACGCCGGCCTCTGTGCAGACCCCTTCGCCAAGACCACATCCAACAAATGTGGAGCATGATCCGAAATGACAATCACCGAGTATTCCACTTTCCTCACACCCAACTGCAACAACCTCCCCAGAATAAAGAAGTCAAACCTTGACTACACATTATGCACTGACGGAAAAAAAGGAATACCTTCTACCCCGTGGGTGTAAGAACCTGCACGGGTCTGCTCCCCCATCTTCTTCATAAACGCTGCCAGCACCTTAGCACCATCGACTCCCCCCCCCCCCCCCCCACCCCCACCCCCCCACATTCACACCTCCAGGCCCATCAAAACCTGTCCACGCAGGTTTGGCTGGCCGTACCCCACTTTACCCACCTCACTCCCGATCTCCAGCCAACTCATGTTTACTAGTGAGGTGGCCCCCGCCAGAGCCCCCTTCCCTCACATACCTAGTACAAAAACCAACAGAAAAAAAAAACACCCCAACCCTTCTAAACAACCAATCATGATAAACCCAAACCATCTCCTCCCAACCATCACATACGAAAACAAAGTCCAAACTCCCTTCGGGCCCAATCCTTGGGCCCTCACGAATGCCTCCGCCTCCTCCGCCGCCTCAAAGTATAGACATAGAATCATAGATGCAGACTCGATGGGCCAAATGGCCTCTGTAAATTCTATGAAGAATTCCTACATTATTATTATTATTATTACAGTGCAGAAGGGGGACATTCAGCCAAACAAGTCTGCACTGACCCTTTGAAAGAACCCCCACCCGATCCCCATAACCCAGTAATCCCACCTAACCTTTTGGATACTAGGGGAAATTTAGCATGTCCAATCCACCTAACCTGCACATCTTTGAACTGTGGGAGGAAACCGGAGCACCCAGAGGAAACCCATGCAAACATGGGGAGAACATATAAACTCCACACAGTCACCCAAGGCTGGAATTGAACCTGAATCCTTGGCACTGTGAGGCAGCAGTGCTAACCACTGTGCCAATGTGCCGCCCTTAAATCCTTGCATAACATTCAACTTCACTGGGTATACCACCCTGAACTGCACATTACTCTTGTAAAGTGTTGCCTTCGCCCTGTTAAAGACCATTCACCGTCTTGCTAGCTCCACCATGACTTCCTGGTATATATGAATGCCACTACCATCCCACCTCACCTCTCGATTTTGCTTGACCCATCTCAGCACCTTCTCCTTCATCTGATAGCTGTGGAAACAGACTACCACAGCTCTCAGTGGCTCATTTGCCTTTAGGTTTGGCCGGGGCGACCAATGAGCCCAATCCAACTCAAAGAGGGAGGTATTCTCTCCTACCCCAACAGCTTAGCGAACATCTCCAAGACGTACTCCGTCGCCCTCCAGCTCCTCGGACAGACCCGCGATCCACAGATTCTGCCACTGTGACCTGTTCTCCAGGTCCTCCATTTAGCTCTCAGCTCTTTATTACTTTCTTCCACCTTCTGCAGCTCCTCTCCCATCAAGGCTGTTATGCCATGACAATGCCTCCTCCATCCCCATCAACACCTCTCCTTGCTCCCGCACCACTGTTGACGTCTTTCCAAGAGCCTCCTTTATCGGGGTCAGCGTATCGTCCACCAACTGTTTGAGTGTTACTAACATCTCCTTTCCATGCTGCTCAAAATGCTTGAAAAACTGCCGCTCCAACTCCATCACCATCACCTTGACCAGTGTGTCCACTGTAATGGGCGAAGCCCCACCCGGTGAGCTTGCTCCCATCATCTTTCCTCCACAGAACTCCGCACTGAACTCGAGCTCTCAGGTGGACTCGCCCTCATTCCTTTTCGTCCCATATTCTTCCGTTGGATTTTCGGCATCCTCTAATTACCACAGCTTTTCTGAAGAACAACCATATAAAGTTTCCCCCAAAATCAGGGTGAAAAGGGCCACAAAAATGAAAGCTCTAGCAGGAGCCACCAAACGTGTGACCTCCACGTACATGTAAGCACCAGAAGTCGAAAGAGCTTTATTTGGCCTCAAATTAACTAACATTTCTGATAGGTCCTCAGCACGATGACCAGGATGCTTCCAGGGCCAAACTATAGCCTTGTCCTTTTTATTAAAAAAAGATTTTATGGAAGGCATTTTAAAATATTTACAAACACAAAACGGCAAATCCAAAAGGACAAAGCAATACAAGCCCCAACCACTGTTGCCGTTTTTAATACTGAGTTGGATACTATCCCACCAGCGTCACCAAGAATGTTGCCAATTAATAATGATATTGCTTTTCAGAGTTACCAGGTATCAAATGATACCACCACAAGGTTCAACCGTATATTGATCAAAGACCCAAGAACCAGTCAGTTCAAGTTCAATAATGGTTTATTTACACACAAGATTAACTCACACATGCAACATAAATACACTACAAGCTAAATTATACCTAACACTACAACAACCTGTACTTAACTTCAGGCACCCAGCTTTGGCAGAGGAACAAGGCCTCTGTTCGGATCTGGAGTGACTGGGTCTGGAGAAGTAACTTTGGTTCTGCTGGACTCCGTCTGGTAGCGATCGTTTATCTTGAACTTGCTTCTGGTCGTGGTGCTGCAGTTGGCTTTAGGTATAGGCCGGGCCGCAGAGTGCCGGTGTGCCAGGGCCAAAAGAGATCGCACACATGGCAGTGTCTCTCTTTATCCTTTGGGGTTTCGCGCTCTTTTGGGCGGTCCTTAGCTTTGGACCCAATAATTCGGCAGGCTTCGATTACTGCCTTCGATTTGAGCCAATAAAGGGGCGGGTGCCTTGATGGCTGGGCGTGTCCTGAGCTGTCATTGACCTTGGCTGTTTGGGCTTCCTGGGTGAAGGGAGTGGCGCCTATGTGTCTGGAATTGATTCTAATACCCGAGTACCAGTCCTTTGTCCTGGGAAAATGGGCCATTAGAATGCAAATCGGCTAGGGGTTTCGCTACTGTCTGGTTCTCTGTTAGCAAATATACATTTAGGCTCTGAGTTTGCCTGAATCCTGTATTGGCCATATTTCCCTTGAGTCTTTGCAAGTATCCATGTTTCCTTTGTAAGTGGCCATTCCAGATGGCTACACCAGCATACCAGGACCCCTCCCTCCCCGCAAAAAACATTAATTCACCCGCCTACCACCGCGGTATCTGCCTTCTGTTTCCAACCTTTCGTCACCCCCCCCCCCCCCCCCCCCACACAATCAGAGACTGCACCTCAAACCAAACAAAACCCAAAACCACCCCTCCCTCCCTCCCTCCACCTCGCTACTGGCTTAATCCTCCTTAAGAAAGTCAATAAACGGATCCCCCTCGAATGGCAAACTTGATCTTTTCCAGCTGCAGAAATTATACCAAGTCGCACACCCGCACCCCTGTCACAAAGTGTTCATGTTTTAAATAAGAATCTGATGCAATTTCACTATAAAATCTAACCCAAAACTTTAAATGTAAAATTATCTTTCATGTATTCTCATTGTTCAATTAGGTAGATTGAGATTTTGATTTTGTTTACGTGATTTTGGACTATGGCCAGACGAAGTAGTGACTTATCTCCCATAATTCCTAATGTCTGTGATAAAATCTCAGCCAAAGAGCCTCACCGTAGTTAATCATTTATTTAAACTTTATGCTCAATGGATTTCATTTTGAGGCAGGACTGAGGGTCAAACACTGAGAATGGATATTATTCAGAATTGTTTAACATCACTTGCGTGATGTCCATCATAGGTTGTAGATGAATGGTGGACAACCTAGTCTAGTGAGTGAGCCACATGATTGACCCTCCTTCACCTCAGTGGGCCATAAGATTAAATTGGGCATGTTCACCAACCATGGTCCCATGAATAAGATTAAATACATTTAATACACACTGAATATTTCACAATGAGTTAGAGAAAATGCTTAATCATTTCCATATTAATAGAACTGTCATCAATCTCAAATGGTAAAAAATAAAATTAATATTTTGGTTTTGATTAGATGCAGAGGGTGCTCATGGCTTTCATAGTCAATGTCGTGTGCAATTAGCACAAACTTCACTTTGCATCCCCTTGCTTTGCACGCTTATCACTTTAGTCATACCCGTAGGAAAAAAACTATGCGGATGGAAACCAGTGGAATATGGCAAACCTGTGCGTGAGCAACAGTCATCAAAATGTATCATGGGCCACACTCAGAACCCAGACAATCCACGTGTGGCCCCTGAGCCGCAGGTTGCCCACCACTGTTGTAGAAGAAAGAGAGGAGGCGGTGGTGTAGTGGTATTGTCACTGGACTGGTGATTCAGAGACGCAGGATAATATCACAGTACGTGGTGGAAATTAAATCCAGTAAATATATGGAATTAAAAGTCGAATGATGACCATGAAACCATTGTCGATTGTCATTTAAAAATCCAGATGGTTCATTAATGTCCTTTAGGGAAGGAAATATTCAGTACTCACCTGATCTGGCCTAGATGTGACTCCAGATCCACAGCTACATACTAGACTCTTAAATGCCCTCTTAAATGGCCTAGCAAACCAGTCAATTGTATCAAGCCACTACAAAGTCAATAAAATGGAAAAATAATGGACAGATCGCCAGGTATCGAACGAAGCCCTGGAAACAACACCGGCAAACCCAGCCCTGATGACCCTGCAAAGTCCTCCTTTCTAACATCTGAGGGCTTGTGCCAAAATTGGGAGAGTTGTCTCATAGATTAGTCAAGCAACAGCCTGACATAGTCATATTCACGGAATCATACCTTACAGATAACGTCCCAGGCACCATTATCACCATTCTAGCCCAGGACAGACCCGGCACGGTAGCATAGTGGTTAGGACAGTTGCTTCACAGCTCCAGGGTCCCAGGTTTGATTCCTGGCTGGGTCACTGTGCGGAGTCTGCACGTTCTCCCCGTGTCTGCGTGGGTTTCCTCCGGGTGCTCCGGTTTCCTCCCACAGTCCAAAGATGTGTGGGTTAGGTGGATTGCCCATGCTAAATTGCCCTTATTGTCCAAAAAGTGTTAAGTGGGGGTTACTGGGTTACAGGGATAGGGTAGATGCGTGGGCTTCAGTGGACCGAATGGTCTCCTTCTGCACTGTAAATTCTATGATTAAGGTAGCAGCATAGTGGTATACAGTCGGGAGAAAGTTGCTCTGGGAGTCTTCACATTGACTCTGGAACCGCATGAAGTCTCTTGGCTTCAGGTTAATCATGAGCAAGGATACGTCCTGCTGATTACCATGTCGCAGGAGGGGGCCAGTGTTCAGGTAGGTGGTTTGAAGTGTGTCTACTTCAATGCTAGGAGTATACGAAACAAGGTAGGGGAACTGGCAGCATGGGTTGGTACCTGGGACTTCGATGTTGTGGCCATTTCGGAGACATGGATAGAGCAGGGACAGGAATGGATGTTGCAGGTTCCGGGGTTTAGGTGTTTTAGTAAGCTCAGAGAAGGAGGCAAAAGAGGGGGAGGTGTGGCGCTGCTAGTCAAGAGCAGTATTACGGTGGCGGAGAGGATGCTAGATGGGGACTCTTCTTCCGAGGTAGTATGGGCTGAAGTTAGAAACAGGAAAGGAGAGGTCACCCTGTTGGCAGTTTTTTATAGGCCTCCTAATAGTTCTAGGGATGTAGAGGAAAGGATGGCGAAGATGATTCTGGATATGAGCGAAAGTAACAGGGTAGTTATTATGGGAGACTTTAACTTTCCAAATATTGACTGGAAAAGATATAGTTCGAGTACAATAGATGGGTCGTTTTTTGTACAGTGTGTGCAGGAGGGTTTCCTGAAACAATATGTTGACAGGCCAACAAGAGGTGAGGCCACGTTGGATTTGGTTTTGGGTAATGAACCAGGCCAGGTGTTGGATTTGGAGGTAGGAGAGCACTTTGGGGACAGTGACCACAATTCGGTGACGTTTACGTTAATGATGGAAAGGGATAAGTATACACCGCAGGGCAAGAGTTATAGCTGGGGGAAGGGCAATTATGATGCCATTAGACGTGACTTGGGGGGGATAAGGTGGAGAAGTAGGCTGCAAGTGTTGGGCACACTGGATAAGTGGGGCTTGTTCAAGGATCAGCTACTGCGTGTTCTTGATAAGTATGTGCCGGTCAGACAGGGAGGAAGGCGTCGAGCGAGGGAACCGTGGTTTACCAAGGAAGTGGAATCTCTTGTTAAGAGGAAGAAGGAGGCCTATGTGAAGATGAAGTGTGAAGTTTCGGTTGGGGCGATGGATAGTTACAAGGTAGCGAGGAAGGATCTAAAGAGAGAGCTAAGACGAGCAAGGAGGGGACATGAGAAGTATTTGGCAGGAAGGATCAAGGAAAACCCAAAAGCTTTCTATAGGTATGTCAGGAATAAGCGAATGACTAGGGAAAGAGTAGGACCAGTCAAGGACAGGGATGGGAAATTGTGTGTGGAGTCTGAAGAGATAGGCGAGATACTAAATGAATATTTTTCGTCAGTATTCACTCAGGAAAAAGATAATGTTGTGGAGGAGAATGCTGAGCCCCAGGCTAATAGAATAGATGGCATTGAGGTACGTAGGGAAGAGGTGTTGGCAATTCTGGACAGGCTGAAAATAGATAAGTCCCCGGGACCTGATGGGATTTATCCTAGGATTCTCTGGGAGGCCAGGGAAGAGATTGCTGGACCTTTGGCTTTGATTTTTATGTCATCATTGGCTACAGGAATAGTGCCAGAGGACTGGAGGACAGCAAATGTGGTCCCTTTGTTTAAAAAGGGGAGCAGAGACAACCCCGGCAACTATAGACCGGTGAGCCTCACGTCTGTAGTGGGTAAAGACTTGGAGGGGATTATAAGAGACAAGATTTATAATCATCTAGATAGGAATAATATGATCAGGGATAGTCAGCATGGCTTTGTGAAGGGTAGGTCATGCCTCACAAACCTTATTGAGTTCTTTGAGAAGGTGACTGAACAGGTAGACGAGGGTAGAGCAGTTGATGTGGTGTATATGGATTTCAGCAAAGCATTTGATAAGGTTCCCCACGGTAGGCTATTGCAAAAAATACGGAGGCTGGGGATTGAGGGTGATTTAGAGATGTGGATCAGAAATTGGCTAGCTGAAAGAAGACAGAGGGCAGAGGGTGGTGGTTGATGGGAAATGTTCAGAATGGAGTACAGTCACAAGTGGAGTACCACAAGGATCTGTTCTGGGGCCGTTGCTGTTTGTCATTTTTATCAATGACCTAGAGGAAGGCGCAGAAGGGTGGGTGAGTAAATTTGCAGACGATACTAAAGTCGGTGGTGTTGTCGATAGTGTGGAAGAATGTAGCAGGTTACAGAGGGATATAGATAAGCTGCAGAGCTGGGCTGAGAGGTGGCAAATGGAGTTTAATGTAGAGAAGTGTGAGGTGATTCACTTTGGAAGGAATAACAGGAATGCGGAATATTTGGCTAATGGTAAAGTTCTTGAAAGTGTGGATGAGCAGAGGGATCTAGGTGTCCATGTACATAGATCCCTGAAAGTTTCCACCCAGGTTGATAGGGTTGTGAAGAAGGCCTATGGAGTGTTGGCCTTTATTGGTAGAGGGATTGAGTTCCGGAGTCGGGAGGTCATGTTGCAGCTGTACAGAACTCTGGTACGGCCGCATTTGGAGTATTGCGTACAGTTCTGGTCACCACATTATAGGAAGGACGTGGAGGCTTTGGAGCGGGTGCAGAGGAGATTTACCAGGATGTTGCCTGGTATGGAGGGAAAATCTTATGAGGAAAGGCTGATGGACTTGAGGTTGTTTTCGTTGGAGAGAAGAAGGTTAAGAGGAGACTTAATAGAGGCATACAAAATGATCAGGGGGTTGGATAGGGTGGACAGTGAGAGCCTTCTCCCGCGGATGGATATGGCTGGCACGAGGGGACATAACTTTAGACTGAGGGGTAATAGATATAGGACAGAGGTCAGAGGTAGGTTCTTTACGCAAAGAGTAGTGAGGCCGTGGAATGCCCTACCTGCAACAGTCGTGAACTCGCCAACATTGAGGGCATTTAAAAGTTTATTAGATAAACATATGGATGATAATGGCATAGTGTAGGTTCGATGGCTTTTGTTTCGGTGCAACATCGTGGGCCGAAGGGCCTGTACTGCGCTGTATTGTTCTATGTTCTATGTTCTATGTACTGTCCACCATGAATCAAAACTGCTCCACGTTGAACTCCACTTGGAGGATGCACTGAGCATGGCAAGGTCACAGAATGTACTCTGGTTTGGGGGACTTCAATGTCCGTCACCAAGAGTGGCTCAGTAGCAGCACTACTGACCAAGCTGGCCGAGTCCTAACGGACATGGCTGCTGGACAAAGTCTGCAACAGGTGGTGAGGGAACCCAACAAGAGGGAAAAACATACTAGACCTCATCCTCACCAACCTACCTGCCACAGCTGCATCTGTCCATAACAGAATCGGTAGTGACCATCGCACAGTCCTTGTGGAGACAAAGTCCCATCTTCACATTGAATATACCCGCCATCGTGTTATTTGGCACTACCATTGTGCTAAATGGGATAGATTCATAACAAGCCTAGAAACTCAAGACTAGGCATCCATGAGGCACTGTGGGCCATCAGCAGCAGCAGAATTGTACGCATCCACAATCTGTAACCTCATGGTCTGGCATTTCCCCCCACTCTACTATTACCACCAAGCAAAGGGATCAACCCTGGTTCAATGAACAGTGCAGGAGGGCATACCAAAACATGAGGTGACATCCTGGTGAAGCTACAACACATGACTATTTGCATGCCAAACGACATAAGCAAAAAACGATATCCCACAACCAACGGATCAGGTCTAAACTCTGGAGTCCTGGCCCATCCAGTCGTGAATGGTGGTGGATAATTAAACAACTCACTGGAGGAAGGGTTCCACAAATATCCCCAACCTCAATGATGGAGGAGACCAGCACAAGACAAGTCTGAAGCATTTGCAATAATCTTCAGCCAGAAGTGCCGAGAGGATGATCAATCCCGGTCTCCTCCAGAGGTCCCCAGCATCACAGTTGCCAGTCTTCAGCCACTTTGATTCACCCCACACGATATCAAGAAATGGCTGAAGTTACTGGTTACTGCAAAGACTATGGACCCTGACAATATTCCGGCAATAGTACTGAAGACTTATGCTCCAAAACTTGCTGCTCCCCTAGCCAAACTATTCCAGTACAACTACAACACTGGCATGTACCCAGCAATGTGGAAAATTGCCCAGGAATGTCTTATACACAAAAAGCAGGACAAATCCAAACTGGCCAATTACCACCTTATCAGTCTACTGTCAATCACCAGTGAAGTGGTGGAAGGGGTCAGCAAAAGTGCTATCAAGCAGCACTTACTTAGCAATAACCTACTCACTGACTCAGTTTAGGTTCTGCCAGGGCCACTCAGCTCCTGACCTCATTAAAGCCTTGGTTCAAACATGGACAGAAGAGCTGAACTCCAGAGGTGAGGTGAGAGTGACTAACCTGATATCAAAGCAGTATTTGATCAGGTATGACATCAAGATCCCTAGTAATACTGGAGTCAATGGGAATCGGGGGGAAAAACCTCCACTGGTTGGAGTCATACCTTTCTTTTTTTTTTAATTTAGATTACCCAATTATTGTTTCCAATTAAGGGGCAATTTGGTGTGGCCAATCCACCTACTTGGGTTGTGGGGCGAAACCCACGTAGACACAGGGAGAATGTGCAAACGCCACACGGACAGTGACCCAGAGCCGGGATCGAACCTGGGACCTCAGCGCCGTGAGGCAGCTGTGCTAACCACTAGGCCACCGTGCTGCCCTGGTTGGAGTCATACCTGGCACAAAGGAAGATGGTTGTGGTTGTTGGAGGTCAATCATCTGTCCCGGGACTTCATTGCACGAGTTCCTCAGGGTAGCGTCCTAGATCCAACCATCTTCAGCTATTCCATCAATGACTTTTCTTCCAACGTAAGGTCCGATGCCAGGATGTTCAGCGCCATTTGCAACTCTTCTGATATTGAAGCAGTCCATGTGCAAATACACAAAAACCTGGACAATATCCAGGCTTGAGTTGACAAGTGGCAAGTAGCATACGTGCCACACAAGTACCATGACCATCTCCAATAAGAGAGACCAAACCATCGCCACTTGACATTCAATGGCATTACTATCACTGAATCCTTCACTATCAACATCTTGGGGTTACCATTGACCAGAAACTGAACTGGACTAGTCAGATAAATACTGTGGTTGCAAGAGCAGGTCAGATGTATTTGTAGCTCAATTTGGTTAGTGACAATTTGTAGCTTTCATACCTTTCAGTGAGAAGGTTGTGGGTTCAAGTCTCATTGCAGAACTTAAGCAAACATTCTAGGCTGGCACATCAGTGCAGTAGTGAGGAATTGCTGCTATTCTTTAGGTGCACAGGCTAAAAGGAATATTTCAATTATATAACCCATTTTGAATTATACAAAGGCCTGAATTTTCACTGAGTCAGAGAAGCTCTGTGCCTTCGACAAAATGGGCCTGCAACCCCAAATCTGGAAAACACATCCCCAAACCCAACACCCACCATTTTCACTGGCAGCTGGATGGGATGTATATTGCCCATCTGTGTTCATGCAGGCAGCTGCACTTCCACTCAGAAACAATATTGTTCATATGGGTGTTAAAACATGACTGATGGGCTTTATAAATTTGAGAAAAAGCCTAAACCTGCTGGAGTTCTTTAGCAAGATTTTATCCCCTTTGGGAGTGGTCGGGTACCCTTTGGGATTATTCAGAGTAGACATCAATGTGCATAAAAAGTGGATAAGGTGTGTGGAACTGCCAAGCTGTCATTATTTAAATATCTAGCTCTTTAATCTTTTGTGAAAAAAACCAACAAGCCAAAAGAAATTCCTTCAGTATCGCTGGGTGAAAATTCTGAAGTCCTCCATAAAAGCATTGTTCAAGTACTTTCACTATACAGGTTTCAGTGGTTCAAGATGAAGACTCACTAGCAGCTTCTCAGGGAAACAAGGATTAGACAATACACGCCAGCCTCATCAGCAATGCTCACAGCACCAAAAGACTTTACAACAGGAAGTTTGAAGGTACTTAAATTTGCAAAGAAAGCATGTTTCCACAAAAAAGACAGGAAATGAAGGAAACACCTTATTAGGCATTGTTACACTTCATTTTGTAATCCAATCACAAATGGAAACATTTACAATGGTGTTCATAATAAACTTCAAAATATCTGATATGATTATGTTAAGCATTGATTACGCTTCTGTGATGCACCTTTTTGAAGTCTTCTACACTAAAGTATCTTACTTTTCTTTTTTAGTTTTTTTTAGTGGTCGCTGGCTGGGCCAGAATTTGTTGCCCATCCATAATTGTCCCTGCAAAGGTGGTGTGAGCTTCCTTCTTGAACCGCTGCAGTCCATGTGGTGTAGGTACACCCACTGTGCTATTAGGAAGGGAGTTCCAGGATTTTGACCCAATGACAAGTGAAGAAACAATGATGTATTTCCAAGTTGGGATGGTGAGTGACTTGCAGAGGGCCTTCAGGTAGTGGTCTTCACATGTATCTACTGGTCTTGTCCTTCTAGGTGGTAGTAACTGTGTGTTTGGAAGGTGCTGCCTACGGAGCTTGAGAAGTTGCTACAGTTCGTCTTGTAGATGGTACACACCCCTGCTACTGTGCGTTGGTGGTGGAGGGTGTGAATGTTTGTGGAAGGGTTGCTAATCAAGCGGGCTGCTTTGTCCTGGCTGTTGTTGAATTCTTGAGTGATGTTGGAGTTGCACTCATCCAAGCAAGCGGATACTCATCCCACATGCTTGGATGAGTATTCCATCTTACCCCTGACTTGCACCTTGTAAGTGGTGGACAGGCTTTGAGGAATCAGGAGGCGAATTACTTGCCGCAGGATTCCTAGCTTCTAACCTGCTCTTGTAGTCACAGTACCTATGTGGCTGGTCCACTTCAGTTTCTGATCAATGGTAACTCCAAGTATGTTTTTAGTGGGGAATTCAGCAATGGTAATGTCATTGAATATCAAGGAAAGTTGGTTGAATTCTCTCTTGTTGGAGATGGTCATTGCTTAGCAATTGTGTGGTGCAAATGTTACTTTGCATTTATCAGCCCAAGGCTGGATATTGTCCAGGTGTTGCTGCATGTGGGCAGGAAGTGCTTCAGTAGCTGAGGAGTTGTGAATGTTGCTGAATCATCAGAGAGCATTCCTACTTCTGACCTTATGATGGAGGGAAGGTCATTGATGAAGCACCTGAAGACGTTTGGAAATCGGACACTCCCTTGAGCTTATCGACCTCTAACATCCCAAACCATCTTCATTTGTGCTAGGTATGACTCCAACCAGTGGAAAGTTTTCCCCCTGAAGTCCATTGACTCCAATTTTGCTGGGGCTCTTTGATGCCACGCTCAGTCAATTGCTGCATTGATATCAAGAACAGTCATTCTCACCTCATTCTTGAGTTCAGTTATTTTGTGCATGTTTGAACTAAGGCTGTAATGAAGTCAGAAGCTGAGTGGCCCTGCAGAACCCACACAGAATTTCAGTGAGCAGGTTATTGCTGAGTAAGTGCCACTTGAAAGCACTGTTGACAACACCTTCCAACATTTTGCTGATGATTGAGTGTAGATAGATGGGACGGTAATTGGCCGGATTGGATTTATCCTTCTTTTTGTGGTCAGGGCATACCTGCTCTGGTTTTTACATTGCTGGGTAGATGTCAATGTTGTAGCTGTAATGGAACAACTTGGCTAAGGGTGCAGCTAGTTCTGGAGCACAAGTCCTCAGGGCTATTAGTAGAATGTTGTCAGAGTCCAAAGCCATTGAAGTATCCAGTGTCTTCAACCATTTCTTGATATCAAGTGGAGTGAATCGAATTGGCTGAGGTCTGGCATCTGTACAGTTGGAACCTTGGGAGGAGGCCAAGATGGATTATCCACTTGGCACTTCTGGCTGAAGATTGTTGCTAGTGTGGAGTCTGCACATTCTCCCTGTGACTGTGTGGGTTTTCTCCGGGTGTTCTGATTTTCTCCCACAAGTACCGAAAGACGTTCAGTTAGGTGAATTGGATATTCTGAATTCTGGCTCTGTGTACCCGAACAGGCGTTAGAATGTGGCGACGAGGGGCTTTTCACAGTAACTGACTTGTAAAAAAAACAATTTTAAGGGATGCGCCAAATAGATTCAACGTTGTACACCTACTTGTGACAATAAAGATTATTATTATGAGCCAGCTTTGGGAATTCTGTAATCAGACATGTGAACAATATGCCCAGGCCAATGTAACTGGACCTATTACAAATATGAAGTTCCTAAGACTGTTATGTTTTGGGACTGTCCTTTTAATTTGGGGTAAAGTGGATCTGTGACCTATTCGGAATCCTTCCCAACAACAAGCTTAGTTGTTATAGGCTAAAAGAGGCCCAGGTTTTCTCACTGTGAAGAAGATACAAGATATTCACACCTGTGAACAATGACCAGGGCAGCTGTGCTGATGTTAAATAGGCTGTAATCTCCAAGCCACAAGGAGGTGTTAGGAATGTCAGGCTTCATATAAAGTTATATTTTATAATCTGTTTAATTCCAAGACAGAATGGAATTGGGGTTTGAAGATGTTTAATCAGCATTCCTACCTAGATACAAAGACCAATTGATTAATGTTGCCATTGAGATGGATTTATGGGGAGGAAAATAGGTCATAGAAAGGCTTACAGGTTTTCCTTAAAGACTCCTGAACCTCATAAACAGGTCAGTCAGAGGAGGGAGGGAAAGAGCAGAGTGATGGAGGCCGCTAGTCCTGCACCTTAAGCAAAGAAAATATTGGTCTCCTTGGTCACCATGCAGAATGTGGTTGGGAGCTCACGTTCAGATTGAAGAGATCAAGTTCATAAGGATTTAATTTGACCCTCACTATGAAAGTCAGTTTGGAGTTTAGAAGTTATCTGGCTGCAAATCGTCAGGAGTTGAGAATAGCATTGGACTGGTTCCTGCAGAATGAAGTGCCCATTTAAGGGACAGAGTAATTTTAATTGTAGAGAGGAATTTTCTGCATCTTTAAAAGTTAAATGGGAGATATTTTCTGTAGTTTAGAGTGTAAATTGTCTACTGAATAGTGTTTAGGAAAGGTTGCTTTTATTTTGTCTATTACAGCATAAGCCTTAAAAGCTTGAAATCTTGTTGCGTGATCCTTTCTAGTCAACCGCTAGAAATTCAAAACTTCTTCTGAAAACTATCAACTTCTACAAGGATGGTAATAGACCTTACTGATCATGGTCTCAACTCCAGTTGTACTCCACAATTTGAGAATATAACTTAGGCACCCCTATTCTGCCACGTGAGGCCAGCTATTGTCATAAACAGTACAAGAAGAAATGGTCAAATTATTTGATTTGACATTTATAGCAGATCTATGACTCTCACCCCTATAGTAAGATGTTACTTGGTGTGGCGCAATTTTTGGTCGTAAACTATTCTTTCATCCCTGCCACAGTATCCACACCAGCTTTCAAAAGCAGAGTTGGTCCCATCAATCTGGTGAGTGGCTTAAGTGTCAATTGCAGCATTTTGCGAGGGAACACTACCAAGGTAGTAGAATATAACAGCCATGATCAACCTGCTCCTCCAGAACACATGGGATAAAATACGACATACACACAATCTCAAGACTACAGGAAGTGTTTATTTATAATCATTTGGTAGTATAGAACTTAAATATTGCTGATCGAAGTTTATCATTTTGCACTCATCAGGACACATTCGCACAATACCAAATCTCAAAGAGAACAACAATTTACACTGCATGAGAAGAGGGTGCTGATTGATTGCCAATTGGCTCTGGTGGGAGAGGTATTGCAATGGAAAATGCAACAGGGGACAGTTAACTGGCAAGCATTTGATTAAATTCTTACCATGCAGGTTAACTCTGACTGGTCAAGGCATTGCCATGGGAAATGAACCAAGGAATGGCTGTCTCCCAAACTTTCGTTCAGTTGAAAAAGGCACAAAGCATTGACATGTTCTTCCTGTTTGTAAAGAACAGTGCCCTGTGTCTGAATATACATAGCTTCTAGCTTGGGTAAGCAAGCCACACTGCGAGCCTGACTGATTACCTTAAATTGATTGTCAGTGTAATTCTTAGCACAATCAGCATTGTTTTGCAAGTTTTGTCCAGTTGCAGAATCGTATCTAATGTTGGACATAGTTTCTAAGCTTTGCAAGCACGGGCTATTTGAGTACGGTCAGTATTTTGTCTGTTGCGAACAGCCAAAGGGACATGACATTTGATACAATCTGCCAAGTGTTGGAATGTACGGCCTACATACCTGGCATTGCACCGTAATGAAACTCATAAACTACATTACTCATTTGTGCAGTAGGTCCTTTTGGCTTGATGGCAGCATCCTGTGAGTGGAGACTACCACTCATGTTACTACTGCATAGCAATAGCATAAACTGCTAACTTCACCTGTTGCTCCAATTTGTGAGACATTTTACCCTTCCGGGATAATCTGAGGTAAACTGGACACGTTTCAGAACTGAAAATGGCGGCCTTAGGCCCATTCATGAGTTTGTAGGGCACATAGTGAGAAATGATCTGATCAGGGTAGCCATTATCCCGCAGGATAACTTTGATAAGCTCTATTGCAGCATCCCGCTTGCATGGTGAGCAAATGGCTTGAGCCCTATTTATGGTGTTGCCGATAAGGACAATTTTATAGGAATCCCAACTTGTATAGTGACCAGTGTTAGTGGGCTTGTGGTAGACAGTATTAGGGAACCCACTGGTAGTTTTCTCAACTAGCACATCAAGGAAAGGGAGCTCATTTGACTGCTCCATTTCAAAGGTGAATTTGAGCACAGGATAGACTCCAGTGAAATCTGATGAGTGCAAGGTGAAAAGGTTTGTCAGAATGTCTCCTTTTTGCAGCAATGCTAAAGGTTCATTTATTTCCACTGTCAAAAATTAAATGCAATAGGAATAATTACCTTGTGCAGTTAAATCAGTGCTCAAAGGTACAATGACATGATTGGTAACAGGATTTACAGAAAAAGTTCAAATGTCACAGACTACAAATATTGACAAGGTTATGTTGCAATATCGTATTTATCTGTAATTGCGGAATTCTTCAGGGAAATGTAGAGAATTCGAGTTTATTTGCCAAAGTTGGTCCAACGGCTTTTAAACTTCCAGTTATGGAAAGACTCGTTGAAACATGGATATACCTATGACCTCAGGGAATTAGGAATTAGAGAGCAGGTGGGAAGGGAGATAATAGAGGGATAGAAGAAACCAGAAAAACCAAGAAAAAGGTTTATCAAAAGAAGCAGAATAACTGGAGAAAAAAAATCCCCAAATCTTTTGATGGTTCTCAATTTTATTTCCTGTTTCCGTAATTAGGATTCGTATTCATAGAAAATCTGATCAGGGTAGCCATTATCCCGCAGGATAACTTTGATCAGCGTCAATACAGAGGAGGCCATTTGGTCCATAATATCCATGCCTGTTATAGACCTAGCAACATTGTGAAGCTACCAGTAGCATAAAATATTCTGTATGCACTATCAAGCCAAAGGGGTGGGGGGAGGGGGGGGGGGGGGGAGGGGGGGGGGCAGTGAGGAAGAGGAGGGTAGCGTGAGGGATGGAAGGGGGAGATGGAGGGAGGAACAGAAGGGGGGCATGGAGAAACCCAGCCATATCATTGACCCAAGTCTCCACACTCGGGGGCTTTGAGTCCCTCCACATTAAAAGGATCCGTCTCCCGGCTACCAGGGTGGCAAAATTCAAAACGTCGGCCTCTTTCACTCCCTGAACTCTCGGGTCTTCTGACACTCCAAAGATTGGCATCTCTGGACTCAGCACCACCCGCGTACCTAGCACCTTGGACATTGTCTTGGCAAACCCTTGCCAGAATCCTCCAAGCTTCGGGCATGTTCAAAACATGTGGGTATGGTTTGCTGGGCTTCCCTCGCACATCTATCTTCTACCCCGAAAATCTTGCTCATCCTCACCGCCGTCATGTGTGCCCTGTGTACCACGTTAAACTGTATTAGACTGAGTCTGGCACATTATGAGGAGGAATTAACCCTACTTAGGGTGACCGCCCACAGACCCGCCTCTAACTCCCCTCCTAGCTCCTCCTCCCACTTGCCCTTCAGTTCCTCCACCCGTGTCTCCTCCGCCTCTAACGACTCCTGATAGATATCCAACACTTTCCCCTCCCCTACCCAGGGGATACTACTCTGTCCTGTATCCCCCGTGGCGGAAACAGCGGGAAAGCCAACACCTGTTTCCTCAGAAAGTCCCGCACTTGCAGATATCTGAAACCATTCCCCGGCGGCAACTTGAACTTGTCCTCCAGCGCCTTCAGACTGGGAAAACTCCTGTCTATGAATAGATCTCCCATCCGTCTAAATCCTGCCCTCTGCCAACTCCGGATCCCTCCATCTATCCTGCCTGGTGTGAACCTGTGGTTATTGCAAATCGGGGTCCAGACCGACGCACCTTCCACCCTCTTATACCTCCTCCATTGCCCCCTGATCCTCAATTCCGCCACCACCACCGGGCTAGTGGAGTAACGGGCTGGCGGGAACGGCAGAGGTGCCGTTACCAGTGCTCCCAAACTGGTGCCTTTGCATGACGCCGCCTCCATCCGCTCCCATGTCGACCCCGCCCCCACCACCCACTTCCTAATCATCGCTATATTCGCCGCCCAGTAGTAGTTGCAGAAGTTCGGCAGCGCCAACCCACCCTCTCCCCGACTGCGCTCCAACAACATTTTCTTCACACGAGGGATTTTCTTCGCCCATACAAAGCCCAAAATAATCTTGTTAACCCGCTTGAAAAAGACCTTCGGGATGAAGATGGGGAGGCACTGAAAGACAAACAAAAATCTGGGGAGGACCGTCATTTTCACGGTCTGCACCCTCCCCGCCAGCGATAGTGGGAGCATATCCCATCTTTTAAAGTCCCCCTCCATTTGCTCCACCAGCCAGGTTAGGTTGAGCCTGTGTAATGCCTCCCAGTTCCGAGCCACCTGTATTCCCAGGTAACGGAAGTTCCTCTCTACCACCATAAGCAGCAGCTCCTTCAGTCTCCTCTCTTGCCCCCTTGCCTGGATCACGAACAATTCACTTTTTCCCATGTTCAATTTGCACCCCGAAAACCTGCCAAATTCCCCCAAGATCTGCATAACCTCCCCCATCCCCTCCACCGGGTCTGAGATATACAAGAGCAGATCGTCCACGTACAGCAAAACCCGGTGCTCCCCACCCCCCGAATCAGCCCCTGCCACTTCCTTGATGCTCTCAGCACCATGGCCAACGGCTCTAGAGCCAGAGTGAACAGCAACGGGGAGAGGGGGCACCCTGCCTCGTCCCTTGGTGTAGCTTAAAGTACCACGACCTCAGCCGGTTCATGCACACGCTCGCTACCGGGGTCTAGTAGAGCAACCGCACCCAGTCAATAAAGCCCTCACCAAACCCAAACCTTCCCAGCGTCTCCCATAAATACTCCCACTCCACCCGATCAAAAGCCTTCTCCGCGTCCATCGCAACCACCACCTCCGCCTCCTCTCCTTCTGAGGGCATCATAATTACATTCAAAAGCCTCCGAACGTTAGCATTGAGCTATTTGCCCTTAACAAATCCGGTTTGGTCCTCCCCTATCACTCCCGGGACACAGTCTTCTATCCTAGTGGCCAAAATCTTAGCCAGCAGCTTGGCATCTACGTTCAAAAGCGAGATCGGCCTAGATGACCCACATTGCTCCGGGTCCTTCTCTCGTTTAAGAATGAGTGAAATCGAGGCCTGCGACATCGTTGGGGGGAGGATCTCCCTCTCTTTAGCCTCGTTAAAGGTCCTCATCAGAGGGGCCCCAGAAGTGACTTTAGTCCACATTGCTTAAAAATTTTGGGTCTACTGTATGAGAAGGAGTTTAAAAAAAATAAAAATATTAATAATATAGTGTAATTCAATACAAATAATAGTTAAAATAAAAATTAAAAGGTTATTAAATTATCATGTAGGCTAGCCGTAAACGAAAAAAATGTTCAAATTAGGGATGTTTCATTCTAAATATATTCAATATAAAATAATTATAAATAACTTAAAACACTATTAACATTTATGACAGAAATACAAACAGTAGATGACGTGTTGTTACAAAAAAAGGGGAGCCGTTGAAAAGGCAATCACAATGCTAACGTGAATTTTCAACGTGATAGCACTCGTGATAGTGATCTAGACAAGAATTTTTTTCAACAAAGTGTTCATAAGGATACAATATTTTAATTACCCCTACTCAAAAATAAATATTATATTTAGAAAAGTAAGGTAAGTAATAAAGGTGAAATAGTGTTAGATTAGCCTAAGCCTATTGTTTTTATGAAGAGGTGAACGGAAGGTAGGCTATGACCGCATAGCCTAGGCTAACACTAGATTACAAGTATTTATGAAAAAGTAATAAAAGGGTGAATTTGTGTTAAATTACAGGTGTTTATTATGAAAAGTGTTCAAATAATGGTGAAATTGTGTTACATTACCTTAGCCTATGAGTTGTGGTGGCCTAGTCTTGCCTAACTTAGTCTAGCCTAGCGTAGGCTAGCTTGAACATAACCTAGTTTAGCCTATTTAGCTTATTTATTACAAATCTTTAAAAATGGCGCTTTACTTTCTGAGAAGGGTTTTTTTTTTAAATCTTTCTCAGAAAGTAGACCTAAATGTTTTTCCTTTCAAAGCATGCGACAATAGTCGCATGACTCAAATTGATTAATTTTTTGTTGTATATATTTCAACAATCCCAAAGTTTGAGAGCCAGTCGCACAGATGTTGTAAAGGTCGAGTGTCGCGGTAAGTTGGCTGTTCTGCTGTGGCTAATGTAATTTTTTTCCCTTTTCAACAGAGGTCAAGACCCTAGAGGAATAACAATGAGTTCACGAAGTACTTAAGTGGATACCAAAAACGCAAACTCAATGAAAAGCGATCTGATGAAATTTCTAAATGTCAAAAACTAACAAACTATTTTGCAATGTCAAGTTTGTCAACACCTACAGTTGAAACAAGCCAAGCAAACACCATTGAAGCCAGTGATAGTGCACAAACCGTGGGAGCTCTTTCTAGCAATATTGATGCTTTTGATACAGATGACGATCACAGTGGTCAACATGAAAGTACTGCGGAACAAGCAGAGACTGAGCAGAAACATGAAACAGGAAGCAAATTCAGTGATTTCAAAGAATACAGTGACCTCGAAAACTGGCCCATAACAGTTGATAATGATTTCATACAGAATTTTTAATGCAAGACAGGTTTTTTTCAAAATAAAAAAACAGATGATGTATATACTGAATCACAAGGAGCAAAACAGAAGTTTCTCAAACAAATATTTTGAAAAAAGATTGAAAAATGGCCAGACTGTGATGAGATCCTGGTTAGTTTACTCAAAGAGCAAAAGCTGTATACACTGTTTTGTTTGCAAACTCTTTTCTAAATGCCAAACATCACTCACAACAGGTGGGTTTTCGGACTGGATGAATGTAATCAGAACTCTGGAGAATCATGAAGACAGCATGGAACATAAGAGGGCGATGTTGTGTTGGATAACAAGAAAGTCAAATAAAAATACTGTGGATCAGCAACTTGAAGAACAGATGAGAAAAACCATACAGTACTTTTTGAAGTACTGAAAAGAGTTGTAGCTATTATAAAGTTTTTAAGTGAAGAGGTTTGGCATTTAGAGGTCATGAGGAGAAGTGGGGCTCACCAAATAATGGAAACTTCATGGGGGCCATTGAACTCATTGCAGAGTTCAACCCATTTTTGCATGAACATCTCGAGAAATGTAAAAATGAAAAAGTAAATGCTACTTACCTATCCAAACCCGTGTATGAAGAATTGATAGAAATCATGGGAAAACATGTGCAAGATGAAATTGTGAATCAAATCAACAACCTAGACACCAAATACTATTCTATTATTGTTGACTGTACGCCTGACCTGACACATGTTGACCAGCTGGTAATTGTGGTTCGATACTGCTGTAATGGAAAACCCTGAGAGAGATTTTTAACATTTTTACCGATAGAAAACCATTCATCCATGACCTTGTTCAACAAAATACAACAAGTCCTGGGTGAACATAAGCTTTCACTTGAAAATATCCGTGGTCAGTCCTACGATAATGCATCTAACATGAAGGGCTCAAAGAAAGGGCTGCAAGCACTCTTTAAAAACATTAACAGGTACGCAGACTATGTATCATGTGCAGCCCATTCACTTAACCTTGTTGGAGAAAAGGCAGTGTCTATGGTACCTGAAGTTGTTGACTATTTTGGCATTTTGCAGGAGCTGTATGTTTTCTTTTCTGGATCTCCATTAAGATGGGGGATTTTAAACACACAGGGCAATCTACATTTTTCTCTAAAGAGCTTAAGTGTAACTAGATGGTCTGCACACTATGAAGCAGTCCAGGGAATTACAAATGGATATATGGGTATTTTACAAACTCTCAAACATATTTTTGAAGACTCAGAAGAGAAGCCTGAATGTAAACGAGATGCAAAGAATTTATACTACAAGTTGGTAAAGCTGGAATATGCTATTTTAACAGTCATTTTGGAAGAAGTGCTGGAACGTTTCAACAAAACAAATAAGAAACTCAAAACCCCTGGTTTTGATGTATTTGAAGGCTATCTTCTGCTATCATCTTTACTTTCGTTTGTTAAAGAGCTCAGAGAAAATTCAGCTGCTAGGATTGCACACTATGAATCAGAAGCAAAAGGTTTGTGTGAAGATATCACCTCAAGTTATTCTGATGCTTCCAAACGCATTGTTACAAGGGAATTTTCAGATGGAACAAGTGGTATTGCTTCTTTGAGAGGAGCTGACAAATTTAGGATAGAAGTTCTATATCAACTCTGATGTGTTGGGTGTTCTGGATCACATACAGGTCACCAACACTTGAAATAGTGCAACACTATTTTATTGAATCATTAACTGTTTAAACATACTCAGACTGTGGGTTTATACGATACTAGCTTTAACTAAAGACCTTCACCTTGTTCTAACCAGTCGATGCACTCAGCACATGGTGAATGTCTGTGTTACAGGCTGTGAGCTCTGTCCTCCTAGCTGGCTGCAACTCGAATGAGCGGGAACTCTGATGCCCCCTGTATTTATAGTGCGTGTGCTCTCACTGGTGATTGGCTGCGGTGTTGTGTGTGTTGATTGTCCATCAGTGGGTGTCTGCACCATGATATACTGGTGTATATTATGACAAACTCTATGACTGCTTGATAATCCAGTTACGCAAGAGGAATGACCCATATGAGCAGATTGCAAAAAGGTTCAAGTTCCTCTCAGAATTTATGAATAATTCTGAAATTGATGAGGACAGTATTAAACTTATAATATCGTATTACAAAGATAATAACAAGATGATTCTCGTAACAGCCTCCCCGAACAGGCGCCGGAAAGTGGCGACTAGGGGCTTTTCACAGTAACTTCATTGAAGCCTACTTGTGACAATAAGCGATTTTCATTTTTCATGATATTGACCACAAATTAGTAAACGGGTGTTATCAGTTCTAAGAATATTTGCAACTTAGGAAATCCCAGAACACAGAAGAAAACACACCATCTAAAATGCAATGCGCAGAAGTTCTTCAGCTTATTTGTGAGCAACACCTAATTGAAGTGTTCCCCAATATTACTACTGCGCTTAAGCTGTACTTGACAATGCCTATCAAGAGCTGTGAAGCAGAAAGGAATTTTTCAAAGCTATCGTTTATAAAGAACAAATTTTGGTCTACCATGACTGAAGAGCGCTTAAATTCTTTATGCATATTGTCTCTAGAAAATTACATTGCAAGGAAGCTCTCATATGACAAAACTGCATGTGAATATGTTGCTCGAAAAAACAGAAAAAAGAGTATTTTGTAAAATGTGCTTCATGTAGCATATATTCTCATAGGTGTCTAAAATAAAAGATTATATTGACTGTGGTCTTTTCTATGTTTTATTTCATCATTCTATGATGCATCATGCATGTATATAACATTTCCCTAATTTTCGTCCCCCCATAACTCGAAAACAACAAGGCATAGGAAATCTCTATTCACACCAGTGACTTTGACATGTGAGATAATCCAGTACAGCAAGTTTAATCAAAATCTGAGATGTAGTGGTTAAATTTTTTTTTTAAATTGTGGTGATCTGTCGTGGAACAACCCCATTGAAGAAGATAACAGTCGTCACCCAGACCTCGTTGCTGGTTGCGAAGGGACAAACTTCAGGGCCCCAAAAATGTAAGTCCGCCACTGGCGGGCGCTGCCCTCTCTCTTCACTCAACCGCAAATCCACCCAATGCGGGGCATGTTCAGCGACTGCAATTGTCGAATATTCCGTCCCCGCCACCTTCGGAATTAGCGGCGGCTCAGAACAAAAAAATCAATGCGGGAGTAAACTTTCAAGACATGAGGAAAAAAAATGAAAACTCCTTCGCCCTCGGCCGCTCGATTCTCCACGGGTCTACTCCTCCCATCTGCTCCATGAAACCCCTCAACTCCTTCACCGCGGCAGACCTCCTCCCAGTCCTGGATTTTGACCGGTCCAGATCGGGATCAATGACAGTGTTAAAGTCCCCCTCCATGATCAGGCCGTGAGACTCCAGGTCCGGGATCTTGCCGAACACCCGCCTCATAAATCCCACATCGTCCCAGTTCGGCGCATATACATTCACAAGCACCACCCGTACACCCTCCAACTTCCCACTCACCAATATATATCTACACCCTTTATCTGCCACAATTCTTCCAGCCTCAAATGTCACCCGCTTGCTGATCAATATTGCTACCCCCCTGGTCTTTGAGTCCAGCCCAGAGTGAAACACCTGACCAACCCACTCCTTTCTCAATCTCATCTGGTCAATAATCTTTAGATGTGTCTCCTGAAGCATTGCTATGTCTGCCTTCAGTCCCTTCAAATGCGCGAAAACACGAGCCCTTTTGACCGGCCCATTCAAACCTCTCACATTCCACGTAATCAGCCTGGACGGGGGGCTGCCCCCCCCCCCCCCCCCCCCCCCCCCGCCGACTAGCCATAACCTTTTTTTGGCCAGCCCGAGCCCGCACCCCCTGCTTCCCCGAGCTCCCCCACAAGCAGCACCCTGATAATAGTTCCTCCCCTGTCAGCGATGCAGCCTCCCCCTCCCCCTCCCCCCCTCCCACACCAGCACCCAAAACCTGATCCCCCAGGTCAAGCGCCATCTTAGCACATGTTCACCCCCCACCTCGCTTTTGCGGGTCAGCTGAACCATGCTGATCCCGACAACGCCAGTCCCTGGTGCCAAACAGTCTGGCTCCCTATTGTTCAAACCCCTCTCCCGACCTGAATAAACCATTTAACAACAACACATTCCCCAGTAAGTAAACAACCTCAAGTAAAAGAAATTAACATAAACCAATGAAGAAACAATCGCTTTAAACAAGACCCAACCTCCCACAGAATAGCACCAACCTCAGGGCCCCCTCCCCCCTCCGCAACAAATCCCTGCAAAAACAAAGCACCCTCAAACCACTACCCCAGCCCAGTACTTAACCCAGAACTACATACAATCTTATTTGAACCAATACAAAAATTACACAGATTACAAACCGCCGTCACATAACTTCTTCGAGACTTAAGCGTCCTTTAAGACGCATCCAACTTTTTTTCTTTAATAAATGACCATGCATCGCCCGGTGCCTCAAAGTAAAAATGCCTGTCTTTGTGCGTTACCCACAACCGCGCTGGATACAGCATCCCGAATGTCACCCCCTTCTTGAAGAGGATCGCCTTCACCTGATAAAACTCAGCACGTCTTTTGGTCAGCTCCGCTCCCAGGTCCTGATAGATGCGCACCTCCCTGTTCTCCCATCTGCTGCTCCGTTCCTTCTTGGCCCACCGCAAGACGAGTTCTTTGTCTGAAAAACAGTGGAAATGCACCACCATGGCCCTCGGCGGGTCATTCACCTTAGGCTTCCTTGCAAGGGCTATATACACTCCATCCACTTCTAGGGGCCGAGAAAATGCCCCGGCCCCCATCAGCGTCTCCAGCATGCTTGCCACATATGCTCCCGCATTCAACCCCTCAAATCCTTTGGGGAGGCCAACAATCCTTAAGTTCTGCCTCCTGGACCTGTTCGCCAGGTCCTCCAGCTTCTCCTGCATCTCTTGTGGCGCTCATCCAACACCTCCACCTTGTGCTCCAGCACGGTTAGATAATCCTCCTGGTTAGATAACTTCAGCTCAATTTCTTGTATCGCTATCCCTCGGGCCACCTGACTCAATACCATTTGATCAATCGCAGCCTTGATCGGGTCCAGCGTTTCCTTTTTCAGCTCAGCGAAACATTCCTTAAAGAACTTCATCTGCTGCTCCTTAGACCACCGAGCCCCCGCTCCCTGGTCCTGACCCTCCGCCATACTATGCCGCGATACCAGCTCCGTCTGCTTCACTCTATCCGGGCTGAGTCTTTTCACATGGCCTCTTCTAGTCCAATTAGCCATACATCGGAGGGGGAATCCTTCTTAATATTGTCCACTGCACCGATCTATCCCCTAAAGTCCAAGAAAAGTTGGGAAAAAAGGTCCGAAAGTCCGTTCTCGGCGGGAGCTATCGAATGTGCGACCTACTCATCCATGGTCGCCACCGGAAGCCCGCATCGAACAGATCTTGAGCGATAACCTGGGAGATGCCCAGGCACAGCCATCGCAAGAAGAAAGGACCCTGGGTTTTGAACCCAGAGAAGACATCAACATGGAGTGATCGAAGCCTGCCAGCCTTCTTTACTAAGTGTGGGTAAAACCCAAAGCTCAGCTGTGAGTCTGAGTCATATTTTCTTGAGTAATAGAATTGTGAATAAAATTGCGTTAAACTGTGAACCTGTTTAGTCCTTTGTTCAACTCACAAATAAAGACACCTGAGTAAAACTTTTGAGTAAGTAAACTGGTCAAACGTATCAGATGTTTTAAAGGTACAAAACAATGGCAGCAGAAGATATTCTTCGTTATCTAGTAAGCATCATGCACAATGTATTGGGGCTCAAAGGTCTGTTGGCAAGATGACTGTCTCATAATAAATGCACTGGTAACAGGGATTCACTTGCAATGATGCACTGCTGTTGGTCGCAGACAAGTTGTACACTGAAGGATTAGAATCCTTTCCTGTTTCTGAACCCCACTCGCTTAAATGAGGGGCATACATGGCCACATATGTGCAGTCAATGGCTTCCTGGACCATGGGTGGGGGGGTCTTGCAATGGACTTGATAATCCAATTGCCATCTCAGTGTTTCATGTGCTAAGCATTGGCTAGTTAAATATTTATTCTAATCTTGCATTGCAACCTTAAATCAATAGGACACACCACATGCTTGTTGTATCTAAATAACAGTTTCAAATGGCCTTCCTTCAGAATTTTTGCCAACGTCTACATTAAATTAAATATTACTGCAAGGCAAATGAACTGATTTATATGAACAATCATTTCTGAATACTCAGCATGTAAAAAGTCTTACGTAAGGATTTCATCCCATCAGTCTTAAATTATCAGGCCCTGGTTCTCTGTCTGAATTAAAAATAAGCACATACTTTTTCCCACCAGAATTTCTCAGCAAAATGTTCTAATCCTTTTAATTTAGCTAAAGGTAATTCAGTAAACGAAACTAAATTACTGTTACAGCCTCACGCTTTTGAGCTGTGTACAGTTACCCAAAAGAAAAAAAAACATTGCTTGTTGGAAATTAAAATAAGGTCCCTTTAGGCTGAAACATTAGCTATTGTGGAAGGAACCCAAATTCTAAACTATTGATTGGCTGAGGCATTTGAATACAAATGTTAGTGAATGTACAAAAGATAATTTTTTTTGGAAGCCTTATCATAAGTTTATTTAAAGTCCTCCTGATGTTACAAGCATACTTGGAACTGAAAAAGGTCAAAAGGTGCTTCAAAGGGCATTTCCCAGATGATGGGTTTGGCTCCAGGTTTTTCTCTATCAGTGATGACTGTTTAAATTGATATATCCATATTGGTTGTATATCTACTTGCTTTCCTTATATTTATTTCATATGTTCCCTTCCTCCTCAGCCCAGTAAGTTGCACACATGCTCTTTCATTTTAATGAAAAAATATAGAGATTGAATCATGCAGATGCAGCAGAAGTAACTGCAAGGGGACAGATCCAACTCTCGTGATTTTTGACGGAAAGATAAATTTGGAGGTATTTTCTGGGTGTTAAAGAGCAAGCAAGAAGATGTGGCAACAATTCTGCTCCAGCACATGAGTGTCGCCCCCCTCCTCCCCCCTCTGCATAGGTGCCACAGAGACCTGGCAGGAATACAATCTGGGAAAAGAGTCCATGAAATAAGAAACTTCATGCCCGCAATCTTCTGGGATTGATACAAAAAATGGCCTCATTGGCTCTTGGAATACATATTGGTTCTGGCACCAAGGCTGGCAGTAGAGAGCTGCATAACTGACAACTGTTTTCAAGAATGATCATTCAGACATGTTTCTATACTATCCTGCAGAATAGAATAGACCAACTAACTTGCTCTTTATCATCTTAAAGACAGAAACAAGCCAGGTCATTATATTTTGCACCAAAGCAGAAGAAAATACAGCAGATGCTGGAAATCTAAAACAAAACCAGGAAGTGTTGAAAGCATGTCTGGCAGCACCTATGAAGAGAGAAAGAGGGTTAATGTTTCAAGTCAAATATCACTCTTCTTCAGAAAGGTAGAAATGTGGTGGGTTTTCTGCCCTTAAAAGGGAGGAATGTCAAAAAGGGAGGTCTGGGATAGAATGGAGGATGGGAGAGATTAAATGACAAAGATGTCATGGAACAAAATGCAGAGGAGTGGCAACGGTTGTAGTAAAGAAACCAAAGGCCGGGATATTCTGGCTCTGTCATGGCAGGAACCGTTGCGGGAGATTCGGCGGCCCAGAAAAATGTCCATTGATTGGCGGGACCGGAATGACCCTGGCTTTAGGCGAGGCTGGAAAATCATACCCAATACATTTGTCCAGGTTGAATGTGATTGGCAGAAAGCAAAACATGAAAAATAGATTCAGACCAGCACATGGTCAAACAAAACAAATCAAAAAGGGGAAGCGAGTTTGTGGTCTGAAATTTTTGAACTTAGTATTGAGTAAGAAAACTGTGAAGTGCCGAATCGTAAGATGAGGTGCTGTTCCTCAAGCTTTTATTGTGATTCACTGGAACAGTGCAGCTAGCTGAGGACAGAAATGGGAACAAGAGAACAAGTGGTGAATTAAAATGTCAAGCAACCGGAAGCTTGGCGTCATGCTTTCAGACTGAATGGAGGTGTTCCGCAAAGTAGTCACCCAATCTGCGTTGGGCCTCCTCAATGTAGAGGAGAACACATTGTGAGCAGAGAATACAATATAGTAAATTGAAAGAAGTACAAGTAAATCACTACTTCAGCTGGAGGAGGGTTAGGGGCATTGGATGTTGAGGAAGGATGAGGTAAAAGGACAGGTGTTACAATTCCTGCAATTGCGTGGAAATGGGCACAAGGTGTTGCGGGTGAATGATGAGGGGACCATGGGGGACCAGTGCTTTTGGAATGATGACAGGGAAGAGGAGGGGAAGATGTGTTGGCTGGTGGCATCATGCTGGAGGTGGCAGAAATGGAGGAGGATGATCCTTTGAATTTAGAGACTTGTGGAATGGAATAGTGGTCTGGGAGGAGGGGAAGTAGTGAGAGCAGAAGTGCAGGAAATGGGTCAGCTGCAGTTGAAGACCCTGACAATCACAATGATGGAAAATGAAGGATATTTACCAAGCGCTGTTGTGAAGCAAGGTTGCATCATTAGAACAGTTGCGACCAAGACGGAGAAACTGGGAGAATGGAATTAAGTCCTTACAAGAGGCAGGATGTGAGGAAGCATGGTCGAGGTAGCTGTGAGAGTCGATTGGCTTATAATGAATATTAGTAGACAGCATATCCCCAGAATTTATTTTGTTCTTTCATGGGACACGGGAGTGGCTGGCAAGACCAGAATTTGCTGCCCATCCCTCATTGCTCTTGAACTGAGTAGCTTGCTAGGCCATTGCAGACGGCAGTTAAGAGTCAACTACATTGCTGTGGGTCTAGATTCACATGTAGGCCAGATCGGGTAAGCATGGTAGGACTTTAGTGAACCAGATGGGGTTTTACGAAAATCTATGATAGTTGCCATGATCACCATCACTGCAAATAGCTTTATATTCCAGATTTATAAATTGAATTTAAATTCCACCAGTGGGATTTGAACCCGTGTCTCCAGAACATTTCCCTGGGCCTCCAATTACTACTCCATTGACATTATCACTATTCCATACCATCTCCCTCTAAATGGAGACAGAAATGTTGAGAAAGGGAAGGGAAGTGTCAGAGATGGACCATGTTGATGTAATAGAATGATAGAAATCGGAAACAAAGTTGATGAAGTTTTCCAGTTCCATGTGAAAAGAGGAAATGGCACCCATATACTTACCTGCGCACCAGAAAAAGAGTTTGGGGCCTGAATAGGACTGAAACAAAGAAAACTCAAACAATAACTGGGACTCAAGCACATACCCATAATGAAAACTTTTATTTGGAGGAAATGAGGTAAATCAAAGGATAAATTATTCAATGACAGAATAAATTTATTCAGGTGAGGATCCATTGATGGGAGGTTTGACCTTTTGTTTGAGGAATAAGTAGCCCTCACGCGGTCCTGGTAGAAGATGGAGATGTAGAAAGACTGGGGACGCGATCAAATGGAAAGGTTTCTAAACATTATTTCAGGCAGGTTTGGCTGGAGTTTCTCCCCGGCTCTGTCAGCGAGTTCCCCACCGCTATCTAACCACACTTGTGGGCCTTGGGGGTTTTCTCTCTGAGCTTGCCCATACTTAGAATTTTTTCCATCACTCGTGGGCTGAACTCGCTGGCCAGACCAGCTCCACAGAAATGGGTCACCATTTTGAAAGGATGCTCTGATAGCTAAGTGACCTTGAGGGTTTCCCCCCCCCCCCCCCCCCCCCGCACTCATGGGCAATATCACCCTCCACGCACATGGGCACTACCCGACAACTCTCCAAGTGAGAACCCCCTGCCCCCCACCCCCACCCTTTTCAGGCTTTTCCACACCCCCTTTCGGGCTCCCGCCCCCTTCCAGGACCACCACCTTTTATCCACCAATCTTCCAGAGGCCCTGTCGTAGCCGCCTATCACCTTTCCCACCCTCATCACTCCTTTCATGGGCATGGCTCCTCTCAGGCCCTGACCCTTGGCAGTGCCACCCTGGCACTTGGGCACACTGGCACTTGGGCACCCTGGCATTGCCGCCCTGGCAGTGCTTCTGCCACCCAGGTACCTTGACAGTGCCAGGGTAACAGAGTCAGGAGTCAGAGTGGAGTGGAATCTCACTCTTTAGCAATTTAGCCTGCCTGCAGCGAGCTATGGATGTAGGGCAGGCTGGTGTGGAGAAAGTCAGCTTCTGGCTTACTCTACTTCTGCGGGGCTGAGCCATCCACCCCCTCCATAATATAAAGTCCATTACATGGCAAATGTCATCTTCATGAAAGGAACTTTGGACATGGCTTGTAAACTTTCTCTTTGTAGGTAAATTAAACATTCTTTGTCTTCTTCTGCAGTAACCTTTACCAAACAGATTGAAAGGCTACTTGAAAAAGTTCTAAACATGGACAGGGCGGAGTTAGAGATTAGGGGCGTCATTCTCCGCCGGCGGGAGTCTCCGTTCTGCCGGCGCCCGGGGGTTTCCCGACGGCGTGGGGGTGCCCCACAATGGGAAACCCTATTGACTGGCCGGTGTTACGGAGACTCCCGCTGGCCGGTCGGCGCAGAAATGTGGCGGGGCGGGTAGGAGAATTTCGCCCTAGATGTCAGATTTTGTGCAGCTAAAATAACCCTCATTCTTCTGAACTCCAGCGAGAACAACCCCAACCGAGTCAATCACTCCTCATATGACAATCCTACCATCATTGAATGTACGTGTTGGAGAAAGAAACATGTATCAACCAAGAATTATAAAAAGCAAGAACCAAATTAAAAATCAAATAGAGGGAAAAGTATCCACGTGACACAAAAAGTGTGTGAAAAAGGACCAGCGTCACAGTCAAATGACGAACTGTAGTTGAACACGCTGGCCATTGCTGGTGCAACAAACCTTTACTGGGTCACTCCTTTACTGGACGGTGAAAATGGAGGTGGACACTGGCGCAGCCATTTCACTGATCCCAGAAACTTTTTAACGAAAGAAACTATGGCATATCACCGTGAAACCTTCAAAGATTGTACTCAAAACCTATACGACAAAGTGGTTCCGTTAAGGAGCCATATAGATTGAAATGTGCAGCTAAACGGACAGACACCAGGGGCGGGATTCTCCACTACCCGGCGGGGTGGGCGATCCTGGCGCTGAGGAGTGGCGTGAACCACTCCGGCGTCGGGCCACCCGGAAGGTGCGGAATCCTCCGCACCTTCAGGGGCTAGGCCGGTGCCGGCGGAGTTGGCACTGTGCCAACCGGCACTGAAGGGGCTTGGCACCATGCCAACCGGCGCCAAAGGGCCTCCGCCGGCCGGCGCAAGTTGGTGCATGCGCAGGAACGCCAGCGTGTGCTGGCGTCATCCCAGCACATGCTCAGGGGAGTTCATATCCGCACCGGCCATGGCGGAGGTTGACAGCAGTCGGTGCGGTGTGAAAGAGTGCCCCCACGGCACAGGCCCGCGGATCGGTGGGTCCTGATCGCGGACCAGGCCACCATAGGGGCACCCCCCAGGGCTAGATCCCCCCGCGCCCCTCCGAGGACCCCAGAGGCCGCCCGCAGAGCCAGGTCCCGCCGGTAAGTACCAGGCCTAATTCACGTCGGCAGCACCGGCCTAAAACAGGCAGGCGCTCGGCCCATTGCGGGCTGGAGAATCGCCGGGGGGACCGCTGCCAGCGGCAGCCGACAGGCGCGGTGCGATTCCCACCGCACCAAAACCCCGGCGCCAGAGAATTCGGCAGCTGGCAGGGGCGGGATTCACGCCGCCCCCCCCGGCGATTCTCCGGCCCGGCAGGGGGTCGGAGAATCCCGCCCCAGACCTTTCCCTGCATGTCGATAAAGGTAACTATCCCGCCCTAATGGGGCGAACCTGGCTGGAGAGAATAAAACAAAACTAGACCGAGACAAATTTAATATAAGGTGCCGAAACAGGCCTGACCAAAATCCTAAAAGAACAGAAAGTAGCAGCTGCTGAAAAAGCTCTAAAAGCAGTTGTGGCCAAGGCTCAGGATAATAGTGCTGGGACCAAGACAGCAATGGCTCAGTATACTGCAACAATTGTTGTTCAAGATCAAGAAACAAAGAATGAAGAGCCTATGGAAGATGCACATGAACACTTTGACAAAAAATGAAGGTCAACGGTACGCTGAAAAATTTGCTGAGGATGTCCGGAATGCATTCACATGCTCCCCTTGTAAATTCCGAACCACAGAGGAATGAGAAATTGAGGCACACCTCAAAACACCTGACCATAAGGAAACTCTTGTGTTCATTGGACAGAACATTCAGTTTGGAAAAAGAGCTGCTGACCCCCTTCTTGCATTACTGGTCAACAAGAATAAAAAGATTGCTGATCAGAAACAACGGCAACAACAGGAGCAAAAGGAGCCAGTACAAAAACCCATGAAGGAGGTTTGGATGGGAGTTGCTCCAGATGACCAAATGAAAAGAGTTGGAGTTGCTCGGGGTGCTGTCTGCAATGCCGATATTCCTCTCCTGTCGCACTCTGTACAGCAGCATCTGAAGTTCAATGAATAAACCAACAGTAAGAAGAATTACCATAACTTGAATTTGCTTAACAATCCAACCCTAAAGGCTAAATTTGATATGTTCTTAAAGGGTGAGAATCTTTCCAGAATCCTCAGGAGCAACAACTTCAACTGGAGAGATTAGAAGCTGCATTCCAGAAACAAGGAGCTCGATTCAACTAATGGGGAACAAATCCCCATAGCGAGCGGGTTTAGTCGCATATTTCCCAGCACTCGCAGCGCCAAGAAACACATGGTTATACAACTCGACTTGTAACTCGCGTTGTATAAAGGGAATGCATGGCCGAGGCCGCACATAGCACCGTTTTGTACACTGGGGAGCTCCAAGGCCCCCGAAGCGACTCCCAACCCCATCCCAGCCCCAACGCGCTATGGAAGGGCCCCCACGCACCAGCCCCCTCCCCACACAGGGCACCCCTAGCCCAATCGCGCACAGGCAAAAAACGCCAGCTTGGCAGTGCCAACCTGGCAAAGCCTATGCCAGTTGGAAGTGCCACCTGGGCACATTGGCAATGCCAGACTGGCTCTTCCAGGGTTCCCAGGTGGCACCAGTATGCCAGGGTACCACCCTGCCCAAAAGCAATGCAGCTGGGGGCCTCCGATCCCCAGGGAGACCACCACGAGTGCTGTTCTGTCTGGTCCCTGTTTGTGGGGACCAATGCTGAACGGCCCTCGCACAAGCTCTCCGAGATGTAGGGGTTAAATCCCAAAGCCTCAAGCACCTCAGGAATCTGCACGTTAGAGTGAGATTAGCTGTCTCGCTCTAACCTGCAGATTTGGCAAAAAGTGATCTAGTGAGGTGTTGCATGTCGGGTAGATCCCGGGAGCTGGATCTCCCAGCTTTTATTGGCCACACTGTGCTGGGGCGAGCTGCCTTTCGGGCACAGCGTGGCCATTGGATCGCGCCCAAAACCTAAAATACGAAGGTGAATGCAGCGATGAATGAAACCTCGAGAGAGGAGAGACGCAATGTCTGACAAAGGCATGCCACAAACTAGAGAAGGCACCACAGAGCCTGTGCCACGAGATTTAGGTAAAGGAGACATTGCGATGCAGGATGGAGGGGCAGCAGTTGAGATCGACAGCCTGGGACAAGAACTAAAGAACTAGCCTCTGAAGTGAAAGCTCTAAAAGATCATCCGAATCAGGCTCTGTGATGTGAGAACAGGGCTAAATACTGTGCTTTTCATAAACGTCAAGATGTATTGGCAAGGAACTATACCACCAGTAAGAAGTAGATACATGCCATCATATTAGCACAGACAGAACCGGTCTCCTACACTGTTCAAACTCGAGGTGATGTTGTGTGAAGAAGACATGCTGTACAGCTTTTAGCAGCTCGAATAAGGTTGCCAGAGAGAGTCTTCCAAGAGTCCACAGCCAACTGTGCAAAGTGAAGATGTGTACATACCTAAGAATCTGACAATACCAGAAACAACAGTGGAAGACAGTACGTCAGTTGAGGACATTTCAAAACCGAGTCAACCTCCAAATCCTATATTGGTTCTAGATGAGGTAACAAATGGATGATGTCCAAAATACACTGAAAATACCAGAGATTACAGTCAACACGAAAAAGCAGGCACTCCGGGCAACATGGTAATGCAGTGTTTAGCACTGCTGCCTCACGGTGCCGACCCCGGCCCCGGGTCACTGTTTGTATGGAGTTTGCACATTCTCGCCGTGTCTGGCTGGATCTCACTCCCACAACCCAAAGATGTGCAGGGTAGGTGGATTGGCCAAGCTAAATTGCCCCTTAATTGAGAAAAAATGAATTGGGTACTTTAACGTTTTTTTAGAAAGCAGGCACTTGAGGTTCGCTAACAAATACACAGGAAGAGTTTGATCATAATAATAATAATCTTTATTGTCACAAGAAGGCTAACATTAACACTACAATGAAGTTACTGTGAAGCCCCTAGCCCGTAGTCGCCACATTCCGGCGTCTGTTCGGGTACACTGATGAAAATTCAGAATGTCCAAATTACCTAACAGCACATCTTTCGGGACCTGTGAGAGGAAACCAGAGCACCTGGAGGAAACCCATGCAGACACGGGGAGAACGTGCAGACTCCACACAGACAGTGACCCATGCAAGGAATCGAACCTGGGACACTGGAGCTGTGAAGCAACAGTGCTAACCACTATGCTACCGTGTAACATACTGATAACGTCATCGGCAGTTTGGGCGGACTAACAGTCAGTCTATTCTAGCAGCCTGTGAGAAAGCACCTTTCCAATAAAGCTCTTGTTTGTTTGTTATCTTTGTGGGTCTGCAAGCCTACACATTAAAAATACCACAGGCGGTATTTTCTGGCTCTTCCCACCAGTGGAATTTTCCAGCCCCCCCCCCCCCCTCCCCCCCCCCCCCCGCCCCTGTGCGCAGCAGGTTCCCTGACAGCAGGATAGGCAAGTTACACAAAATGCCATAGACATCAACGGGACAGGAATATCCCACCAGAGGCCAATGGGGTGTTGTCCCCATTGCCGGAAACCATTTTGCAGGGGGAACTGGAAAATCTGGCCCCATGATTCTATTCCAGCAGGAAGTAAATTGTTGTTACTGATATTTACAATTTTATATTTCAGCATTTTTTACTCTTACTTATACATTCTGTCTCTTTTTTTCTCTTTGAATCTAATCTTTTCTTTATTTCTCAGTCTGTTTATCTTTCTAATTCACCCCATTTCCTTCTCAGTTCTTCCCCTGTTTCTTTCTCAAGGGCAGCACGGTAGCACAGTGGTTAACACAGTTGCTTCACAGCTCCAGGGTTCCAGGTTTGATTCCCCGCTTGGGTCACTGTCTGTGCGGACTCTGCACTGTCATGATATCCACATTAGCATATCATGGTGCAATCACACACACACCGATGGACAGGTAGTTGGACCAACCAACACAAACACAACATCGCAGCCAATCACCAGTGAGAGCACACGCACTATAAAACAGGGAACACCAGAGTTCCCGCTCATTCTACCAGGAGATAGCTCAGAGCACAGAGCTCACAGCGCGCCACTCAGACATAGACCATGTGCTGAGTGCCTCACTAAGATAGTGAAAGGGCTGGGTCCACAGGTTAGCTGGTGAAGCACGAACTTCGGCCAGCAGTTATTAGTTATTTTTATTCAAGACAATAAAACAGAGTTGTACCATCTACAACCGTGTTGGATCATTTGTGTATCGAAACACCCAACACGACATGATACCAGGACTGGAAACTAGCCAGCGACTGTGAGACCTACCTGCACCTCTTCAGAAATCCGCCATCCTGCTCCATGGAAAACATCAGCCCGCCGCAGCCGCTCCGAATCGCTGGAAATCTTGGCGTCAACTGGAAGCTGTTTAAACAGCGCTTCCAGCTCGTCCTAGAAGCCACAGACAGGGAGAATGCATCGGACACCAGGAAGATCGCCCTCCTCCTCTCCACGGCGGGGCAACACGCCATCCACATCTACAACTCCCTGGCATTCGCGGAAGGCGAGGACAAGACGAAATACAAGACGGTGCTTCTAAAGTTTGAGGAACACTTCAGCGTGGAAGTTAATGAGAGCTTTGAGAGGTACCTCTTCCAGCAGCGCCTGCGGGGTAAGGATGAGCCTTTTCAATCTTATTTGACACACCTCCGTATCCTCGCGCAGTCCTGCGGCTATGAGGCCACCTCCGACTCCATGATTCGGGATCAGATAGTTTTTGGGGTCACCTCGGACACCCTACGCCAGCAGCTCCTCAAAATAAAGCACCTCACCCTAGCGACTGCCATCGAGACCTGCGTCCTCCACGAAAACGCGAACAGCTGGTACTCCCAAATCCAGGCGGCCGAATCGGCACGGCAGGGGTCCTACGAGGCTGAACGGCTCCAGTCGATTGAGTTCCTCCCGGCCTGCGGCCCGGACGAGGGCGGCCATTTCGCGCACTTTCCGAGGTCTCCCCGCGTGTACGCGCCAAAAGAGGGGACGTTGACGCAGAGGTACGGGATGCGCAGGCGCGCTCTACGCAGGACCGCACCGCGCATGCGCGGTGGCGCAACGAACGCCATGACGTCACGACGTGCGGCAACTGTGGCTCCGCACACTTAAAGCGGCAATGTCCGGCCAAAGCGCGACAATGCCTCCGCTGTGGCAGGATGGGCCACTACGCTGCCTGCTGTCAAGCAGCTCAACCTGCCAACTCTCAACAATTCCGCCAGTCTCGCAGGAACGTGCGGGCCATTCAGCCCCCATACACTGAGTCATATCCTGACAACATGCAGACCTGTGAATCCGACGACCGGAAACCCTTCCGCATTGCGGTAATCCACAAGAACCGGATGTCCCCAAGTCGGAACCACCAGCCGATGCCAGTGCACAGCATTGATCTGGGCGATGAGTGGTGTGCCACCCTAACGGTCAACTGATCACCGATCACATTTCGCTTGGACACTGGTGCCTCCTCCAATCTCCTTGCATGGTCAACCTTCCAGACCTTGAAGGTTAAACCACCGATTCTGCCATCCCACTGTCAGCTTGACTATAACGGAAACGTTATCCCGGCCACGGGGTCCTGCCAGCTCGAGGTTACACACAACTCACATAAAGCCACATTGTCTTTGAAAATAGTTGGATCCTCGAAGGACTCTCTGTTAGGCGCACAGGCGTGCAAGGTCCTCCACCTCGTTCAGCGGGTACACACTCTGTCTCCAGAAGGCACGTCCGATTTCCCAGATGCAGACTTTAGAGCGCAGCTCCACTCACTCCTCGCGCACCACCAGGAGGTTTTCGAGGGCATGGGCACACTGCCCTACACATACAGAATACGGCTCAAACCAGACGGTCATTCACGCACCTCGTAGAGTCCCAGCACCACTCAAGGACCGCCTCAAGCAGCAGCTGCAGGACCTGCAGGACCAAGGAGTGCTTTCCCAGGTCACGGAGCCAACACCATGGGTCAGCTCCATGGTGTGCGTCAAAAAGCCCTCCGGCGAGCTCCGGATCTGCACGACCGAAAAGATCTGAACAACAACATTATGAGGGAACACTACCCAATACCCAAACAAGAAGAAATCACGAGCGAAATGGCTCGGGCAAAAACATTCACCAAGCTTGATGCCTCAAAGGGTTTTTGGCAGATTCAACTGGATCAGTCCAGCAGGAAACTGTGCACTTTCAACTCCATTTGGCAGATACTGCGACAATAGGATGCCATTTGGCATCATCTTGGCCTCCGAGGTGTTCCATTGCATCATGGAACAGATGATGGAGGGCATCGAAGGGGTCCGCGTCTATGTAGACGACGTTATCATCTGGTCCACCACACCACAGGAGCACATCAGTCGTCTCCAGCGTGTCTTTGCACGGATACGAGATCAGGGCGTGCGCCTCAACCGAGCCAAGTGCTCTTTTGGCCAGACTGAGCTAAAGCTTTTGGGGGACCACATATCCTGGTCAGGGGTGTGGCAGGATGCCGACAAAGTGGCAGCCATCGCAGCCATGCAGCAGCCGGCAGACAAGAAGGCAGTGCTGCGCTTTCTCGGGATGGTCAACTTCCTGGGGAAGTTCATTCCCAACCTTGCCTCGCACACAACGGCTCTTCGCCACCTGGTCAAGAAGACAACGGAATTCCAGTGGCTGCCGCACACCAGAGTGAATGGGAGGAACTCAAGGTCAAGCTCACCACCGCCCCGGTACTGGCGTTTTTCGATACCACACGGGAAACAAAGATCTCAACTGACGCCAGCCAGTCAGGCATTGGGGCGGTACTCCTGCAGCGGGACGACACAGCATCATGGGCCCCGGTCGCCTATGCCTCACGGGCCATGACCCCCACAGAACAGTGCTATGCGCAGATTGGAAAGGAGTGCCTAGGCTTGTTGACCGGCATCAACAAATTCCACGATTATGTGTATGGTCTTCTGCAGTTCACTGTGGAGACCGACCATCGCCCCCTGGTCGGCATCATTCAGAAGGACCTCAATGATATGACCCCTCGCCTCCAGCGCATTCTGCTCAAGCTCCGGAGGTATGACTTCCAACTTGTCTTCACCCCGGGAAAGGACCTCATCACCGTGGATGCTCTGTCCAGAGCAGTGAGCACACTGCCCAAATCGGAGGGGCTCGTTTGTCAGGTTGACGCACAAGTAGCCTTCACATCGGCCAATCTGCCGGCTACTGACGCACGTCTGGCCCATATTCGCCGTGAGACTGCGGCTGACCCCCTTCTACAGCGTGTAATGCGCCACATGACGGAAGGGTGGCTCAAGGGGCAGTGCCCACAATTCTACAAAATCCGGGACGGCGTGGCCGTCATTGATGGTGTCCTCCTGAAGTTGGACCGGATTGTGATCCCACACAGCATGCACCGGCTTGTCCTCGAACAACTACACGAAGGCCATCTAGGAGTTGAAAAGTGCAGGCGGAGGGCCCGAGAAACGGTATACTGGCCGGGCATCAGTGACGACATCGCCAACATGGTGCTCAACTGCCCCACCTGCCAAAGGTTTCAGCTGGCGCAACCCCCTGAGACACTTCAGCCCCATGAGTTGGTCACGTCCCCCTGGGCGAAGGTGGGTGTGGTCCTCTTTCATGCGCTCGGCAGGGATTACGTCATTCTGATTGACTATTTTTCAAATTACCCGGAGGTCATACGCCTGCACGACATGACATCATCAGCTGTCATCCGGGCATGCTCGCCATGGAATTCCGCTCACCGTCATGTCTGACAACGGGCTTTGTTTTGCAAGCCAAGAATGGTCTTCTTTTGCCACTTCATACAACTTCACACATGTGACGTCCAGTCCTTTGCATCCCCAGTCGAATGGCAAGGTGGAAAAGGCCGTCCACATCGTGAAGCGGCTCCTCTGCAAGGCTGCTGATGCTGGATCTGACTCCTGTTTAGCCCTGCTGGCCTATCGCTCGGCCCCACTGTCCACGGGCCTCTCACCAGCCCAGCTGTTGTTGGGTCGCACCTTCAGGGCCACTGTGCCGTCCATTCATGTTCCTGAACCCGACCATGCTCCAGTACTGCGAAGGATGCAACAACAGCGTGCTCAGCAGAAGGTGGCACATGACGCTCGGGCAACTGATCTTCCTGCCCTGGCGCCTGGAGTCAACGTCCGCATACAACTACCGGAGGGTGGCTGGTCGGCAACCGCCGCAGTTCTCCACCGCATGGCTCCCTGCTCGTTCCTGGATCGCATGCCTGATGGCTCCATTCGCCGACGTAATCGGAGGGCCCTTCGGCTGAGCTCGCTACGAGATCATGCACCGGTGCCACGCCCTCCTGTTGTCCCTGATGTCGACTTCGTTGAGCTTCCTGCCACTCTGCATCTTCCTCTCTCGCCCGTGGCCAGGCCCATTCCTCAGCCGGTGGATCCTGACCCACCCTTAAGGCGGTCAACCCGAATTCGTCGCCCACCTGATAGACTTGACTTATGAGCCTGTTAGCACATTGGACTCACTGAATTGTTTTACATACTGTTAACGTGTTTCTTTCTTGTCGTTCCAGAAGTTTTCTCTCGTCGTTTGCTGATTGCTTTTGTTCTGTTATTGGTACAACCTCGTTGCTCTGTTGCACCTGACACCTTGCTCTGTATATAGTTCAGCCTCATGTACATGTTGTAAATATTGCACACACATACTCAGATGCACTCAGTACACATTAATATTTATTAGCATGTAGACTAATAAATATCCTTGTGAAAAGGGGGGATGTCATGATATCCACATTAGCATATCATGGTGCAATCACACACACACTGATGGACAGGTAGTTGGACCAACCAACACACACACAACATCGCAGCCAATCACCAGTGAGAGCACACGCACTATAAAACAGGGAACACCAGAGTTCCCGCTCATTCTACCAGGAGATAGCTCAGAGCACAGAGCTCACAGCGTGCCACTCAGACATACACCATGTGCTGAGTGCCTCACCAAGATAGTGAAAGGGCTGGGTCCACCGGTTAGCTGGTGAAGCACGAACCTCAGCCAGCAGTTATTAGTTATTATTGTTCAAGACAATAAAACAGGGTTGTACCATCTACAACTATGTTGGTTCATTTGTGTATTGGAACACCCAACACGACATGCACATTCTCCCTTTGTCTGCATGGGTTTCCTCCGGGTACTCCGGTTTCCTCCCACAGTCCAAAGATGTTAAGGTTAGATGTATTGGCCATGATAAATTGCCCTTACTGTCTAAAAAGGTTAGGTGGGGTTACTGGGTTATGGGGATAGGGTGGAGGCGTGGGTTTAAGTTGAGTGCTCTTTCCAAGGGCCGGTGCAGACTCGATGGGCCGAATGGCCTCCTTCTTCACAGGAGCATGTAAGGAGCATCCAGGAGGGCTTCTTAAAACAATATGTAGACAGTCCAACTATTGAAGGGGCTGTACTGGACCTGGTATTGGGGAATGAGCCCAGCCAGGTGGTAGAAGTTTCAGTCGGGGAGCATTTCGGGAACAGTGACCACAATTCAGTAAAGTGCTGGTGGACAAGGATAAGAGTGGTCCTAGGTTGAATGTGCTGAATTGGGGGAAGGCTAATTATAACAATATTAGGTGGGAACTGAAGAACCTAGATTGGGGGCGGATGTTTGAGGGTAAATCAACATCTGACATGTGGGAGGCTTTCAAGTGTCAATTGAAAGGAATTCAGGACCGGCATGTTCTTGTGAGGAAGAAGGATAAATACGGCAATTTTCGGGAACCTTGAATAACGAGAGACATTGGAGGCCTCGTCAAAAATAAAAAGGAGGCATTTGTCAGGGCTAAAAGGCTGGGAACAGACGAAGCCTGTGTGGAATATAAGGAAAGCAGGAAGGAACTTAAGCAAGGAGTCAGGAGGGCTAGAAGCGGTCACGAAAAATCATTGGCAAATAGGGTTAAGGAAAATCCCAAGGCTTTTTACACGTTCATAAAAAGCAAGAGGGTAGCCAGGGAAAGGGTTGGCCCAGTGAAGGATAGGCAAGGGAATCTATGTGTGGATCCAGAGGAAATGTGTGAGGTACTAAAAGAATACTTTGCATCAGTATTCACCAAAGAGAAGGAATTGGTGGATGTTGAGTCTGGAGAAGCGTGTGTAGATAGCCTGTGTCACATTGAGATCCAAAAAGACGAGGTGTTGGGCGTCTTGAAAAATATTAAGGTAGATAAGTCCCAGGGCCTGATGGGATCCACCCCAGAATACTGAAGGAGGCTAGAGAGGAAATTGCTGAGGCCTTGACAGAAATCTTTGGATCCTCACTGTCTTCAGGTGATGTCCCGGAGGACTGGAGAATAGCCAATGTTGTTCCTCTGTTTAAGAAGGGTAGCAAGGATAATCCAGGGAACTACAGGCTGGTGAGCCTTACGTCAGTGGTAGGGGAGAGAATTCTTCGAGACAGGATCTACTCCCATTTCGAAGCAAATGGACGTATTAGTGAGAGGCAGCATGGTTTTGTGAAGGGGAGGTCGTGTCTCACTAACTTGATAGAGTTTTTCGAAGAGGTCACAAAGATGATTGATGCAGGTAGGGCAGTGGATGTTGTCTATATGGACTTCAGTAAGGCCTTTGACAAGGTCCCTCATGGTAGACTAGTACAAAAGGTGAAGTCACACGGGATCAGGGGTGAGCTGGCAAGGTGGATACAGAACTGGCTAGGTCATAGAAGGCAGAGAGTAGCAATGGAAGGATGCTTTTCTAATTGGAGGGCTGTGACTAGCGTTGTTCCGCAGGGATCAGTGCTGGGACCTTTGCTGTTTGTAGTATATATAAATGATTTGGAGGAAAATGTAACTGGTCTGATTAGTAAGTTTGCAGACGACACAAAGATTGGTGGAATTGCGGATAGCGATGAGGACTGTCAGAGGATACAGCAGGATTTAGATTGTTTGGAGACTTGGGCGGAGAGATGGCAGATGGAGTTTAATCCGGACTAATGTGAGGTAATGCATTTTGGAAGGTCTAATGCAGGTAGGGAATATACAGTGAATGGTAGAACCCTCAAGAGTATTGAAAGTCAGAGAGATCTAGGTGTACAGGTCCACAGGTCACTGAAAGGGGCTACACAGGTGGAGAAGGTAATCAAGAAGGCATACGGTATGCTTGCCTTCATTGGCCGGGGCATTGAGTATAAGAATTGGCAAGTCATGTTGCAGCTGTATAGAACCTTAGTTAGGCCACACTTGGAGTGTAGTGTTCAATTCTGGTCGCCACACTACCAGAAGGATGTGGAGGCTTTAGAGAGGGTGCAGAAGAGATTTACCAGAATGTTGCTTGGTATGGAGGGCATTAGATATGAGGAGCGGTTGAATAAACTTGGTTTGTTCTCACTGGAACGACAGAGGAATTGAGGGGCGACCTGATAGAGGTCTACAAAATTATGAGGGGCATAGACAGAGTGGATCGTCAGAGGCTTTTCCCCAGTGTAGAGGGGTCAATTACTAGGGGACATAGGTTTAAGGTGCGAGGGGCAAGGTTTAAAGTAGATGTACGAGGCAAGTTTTTTACACAGAGCGTAGTGGGTGCCTGGAACTCGTTGCCGGAGGAGGTGGTGGAAGCAGGGACGATAGTGACATTTAAGGGGCATCTTGACAAATACATGAATAGGATGGGAATAGAGGGATACGGACCCAGGAAGTGTAGAAGATTGTAGTTTAGTCGGGCAGCATGGTCGGCACGGGCTTGGAGGGCCGAAGGGCCTGTTCCTGTGCTGTACTTTTCTTTGTTCTTTGTTCTTTGTATGTCATGATGAACTTGCTGCATCATCATTGGCTTGTACTTCCAGCAATTCACTGGGCAAAACATTTCAGCTGAAGAACAAAGCAAAATATCCAATGTGGCACACAAGGAGATCCCCTGTTCCTGATAAACCTAGACTATTATAAACAAACATGTTAACAGTTAAAACAGTCTGAATCTGTAATCTACAGGGCAAGATTTTAAAGAACATTAGAGGCCAAATATATGATATAGAATTCATAGTTTTAGCAATAAAGCAGCATCACTTTTACACAAATCAAAAAGGTCTACTTTAGGGTGCTTGTATAATAAATGCAATAAAGTTTGATTTAAAAATGCAATAAAATACTTTTAGAAGTTCAATAGCGTTGGTAAAATCTTTAAGACGGTAAAGATGAAAAAATGAGTACGGGAAATCCTTAAAATTCTAAATGTCAAAATTAGCATAATGTCTTCAGCGTAGGCATGTGAAATGGGACTATCGGTCAATCTAAAAGCACCAATTATACCTCAGTGTCTCCGACTTGCCCATCCATTCAGATAGAAAGTAAAATTTGCTCAGAATTAATGTATTAATCTTCTGGGGGGGGGGGGGTGGGGTCCCAATACTTTTGAATTTTATTGAGCTTGAAATGCTTGATTTACAGATGCTCAGAAGCAGGAATTGCCGGTTGCAAATGCATAAATATAAGTATCAATTTGGTTCCTGCTTTCAAACCATCCTGCAAACGGTTAAAAACAAACGCTCCCAGCCCGACAAGGGAAAGGGTCTGCAGCCCACTGTTGGACTGCACACACCCAGTAATCCTGTTAAACTGGACATCTCTGCTCATTAAACCTCCCTGAAACTCAGCAACGGCATCTGAAAACAGATAAACTATTTTCAGCATTACCAGGTTACCAAGTTGCTATCGTTTTGTTTTATTCACATCTACAGATACCTTTCCACAATGCTTTATGTACATTAACAGAGGATTTCAGATCATGAATATGTGTGTAAAGTGGCTCCTTCATTCTGCCTCAACTGTTTCTACCCCAAACATTCCAGAAAGATAACAAGACTCTGTAGCCGTTCATTGACTATGACATCAAGATATCACTTGTGTCCTACAAATATATATGTCCTTGATCTACCTTTGCACATTGAAGTTGTCGATCTACCTTCCTAACAGAGTGGTACTCTTTAATATCTGTGAGAAAGCTTCAGAAGTGTTTGACATGTCAATGAACGTTCTTGTAAAAGTTGATATTTACTTGGAAAGCAACAGTATTAAGCAAAACGATGAAATATCAAGCAATTGGTAAAAAGGTGGAACTAACATGAAAGGTCTGTTTTCATCCCTATGAATATAGAATCAGTTATTCCTCCTCCATCTATTCAATATTGTCAGTATGAATTTTCCAGAAGGCATTTCATGCATAAATTGTAGCAAGAGAAACTAAATGATAACTTAGTAAAGACATAGATCAAAGTCCATTACAGCCAGGTTAATTTAAACTAGGGCCTGAATTTCACGCTCCCTCGTCGGGTTTTGAGGCAGGGGGAAGCATAAATTGCGTGGACAGGATTCCCTCTGGGATCACGCCCTTACCCAAATGCGATTTTACGGTTGGGCAGGGTCTTGGATGGGAAGCCCACCCTTGACCTATTATGGCCTATTTTTGCCCACCCTCAACTTTCAGGGTGGCGGGCACCAAATAACTGAAGGTGGGAAACAGAAAAATTCACTGGTCTCAATCTTAGGCGGGAAGTGGGGAAGCCCCCCCCTTTCTGACTTGGGCACTCTCCCCTCATGGACTGGACACCTTTGGCTACCTCCCTTGCTGGCCTATGCCATGATTACCCACTCGACCCACTTGCATCTCCTCAGAGCACCCCGACCACAAAAGATCAGCCATGATCTCATTGAATGGTGGAGCAGGCTCGAGGGGCCAGATGGCCTACTCCTGCTCCTAGTTCTTATGTTCACTCGCTGGGAACCTTGCCACTTAACTCACACTGGCTCCCTGCACTGTGTTCTGTCTCTTCTGGCCACTGCAGTGCTGTGTCTGGAATACTGGAGAGCTGTCAGCCTCTCTCCAAGGCGGCACATCCTTTCAAGAGTGGATGTATGTCCCACCTGCTGCCAATCACTACTCACTTGAGCATAAATTGGCACTGGGCCTGTTGAGGTTGGCGGGCATGTGTTTCCTGATAACTTTCCAAGTCAGGTCCCGGCGATCCAAAACATTCAGACCCACATACATTTGTCCCAACAATCAAATCAACCCTGGTCAGTTATTCCAGGTGCTAACATGGCTTCAGATCATATGAAAAACCCTTACCAACCGATCTTTACATTATGGGCTATACAATTAACTGAATGCACTAGCAGAGCCATATATAACCACACAGACTTTATTATCATAGATTTCAGATAATTGGCAAAAAAATGAGATGAGTTTCTTTTCATATAGTGACTGATGATTATCAACTGACAAGGCTCCTTCGACAGCACCTTCCAAATTCACAATGTCTATCACTTAGGAGCACAAAGATAGCAGATGCCTGGGAATACCACCATCTGCCAGTGCCCTCCCAAGCTACACATCATTTGACTTGGAATTATATCAGTATTCCTACACAGTCGCTGGATCAAAATCCTGGAACCCAGGTCTATTGCAGCACTGTAGGTACACCCACACTAGATGGACTACAGCAGTTCAAAATGGTGGCTCATTACCACCTTCAAATGGCAATTAGGAATGGGCAACATATGCTGACCTTGTCAGTAATGTGCACATCCTATAAAAGGAATGAAGGGATATGGGGGGGGGGGCCAGGGTATTGAACTTAATGATCAGCCATGATCATAATGAATGGCAGAGCAGGCTCGAAGGGCCGATTGGCTTCATCCTGCTTCTATTTTCTACGAATGTAAGAGTATTACAGGCCAAGTGTTGACCTATATGAAGAGCTGTGCCTCAGAAGGCTCAGGGTGGTAGCCAGAGATAGCAGACATCTGTGGTCTCCTAGAAGAGTTGTTCTCTGCCGCACTTGGTGACCACATATTGCCAGCAACTGCCAAAATCATTACTGATCTTGTTAGCATCATATATTTCAAAACTATATTTTTCCTTTAAAATATGGAAAAACAAAGTATTATTTGGACACTTTTTTTGTAGAAGGTAATGCATTCAACTTGGACTATCAACAAGAATGCTTTTTCTAATAAATCACCTAACCAGCATGGTACTTGAGGGGGATGAGGGTGAAGAGCCATTTGTTTGTTTTGAATTACAATCATTTTAATTGATGGGGAAAAGTCAGTGAAGGCAAAGGCTAGTGATTTACTGGGAGTCACATGGGAGAGACAAGCTTTAGGTTTTGGACCTGATGTTTCTGAAATTAGAGTGGTTTGGGGAATAAGCTGAGGAGGAAGGCTGGCCTAACTCGCTCTCTCCCTGCCTTTCCTGAAATTCTGTGTGTGGTTATCAACCTGCTGCCAGGGAATCCTCATCTGATTATAACTTGTCTGCATTTGGAGACCTGAAAAGCTGAGATGAGAAGAATTGATCCAGTCCTATATTCTACTCCACACTGAAGCTACAGAGATCTACTGGGACAAGTGGCCCATTTTCACACGAGGGAACTCCAGATCGACAGCATCAAAAACCTATGAACTTTACCCTTTAATTTTATAAAGACAATCCTACCAAGCCCAATTCTGCAGAAACCATGGGCGCGATTCTCCGCTCCCATGCCGGTTGGGAGAATCGCCTGGCGCGCCATTTTTCCTCGCGACGCCGGTCTGATGTCCTCCCGTGATTCACCCAAGCGGCGAGAACAGCCCCGTCAAGTTCTGCGCGGCGCAGGCCGGAGAATCGCCCGGGACACCCAAAAATGCGATTCTCCGCTACACCCGCTATTCTCTGGCCCGGATGGGCCGAGCGGCCTGCCCAAAACGACGGCTTCCCACCGGCGCCATCCACACCTGGTCACTGCCGGCGGGAACAGCACGGGAACGCTGGGGGGGGGTGGGCGGCCTGTGGGGGTGCGAGGGGGGTTCTTTCACCGGGGTAGAACTCAATAGGGGTCTGGCCCGCGATCGGTGCCCACCGACGGCATTCACGACGGCGTGGGCACATAGTTGTGGGAGCGGAGAATCGCGCCCCATGTTTGTCCTTTGTTTGGCTGTGTGTGTGTGTGTGTGTGTGTGTGCGCGCAAATGCGTGCTGGGAAATTTTAAAAAAGGGATAGCTAGTTATACATCCAAGTAAATTATGTGTGTGCCAGTTCTTGCAACTTGTTTCATAAAAGAAGTTTTGTTTTATAATAAGTAAATCATTCTGAGTTTATTGAAAGAAATTTAATTAAAGTCTCTTTTATTCTGGGTCTGACAACAGCAAAGGTAAATAATTGGTCATTTTGATGAGTGAATTAAACTTTTAAACTAATGGTGTGGCCTGCAAAATAATGGGACTAGAACATCTGTACAGTCCTCCCATTCCGGACTTAACTATCTCAATGTCTTGACCACTGGCACTTTCCAGGGCTTCACTAGGTTGTTATGATGATGGAGAAAAAAAACATGGAATTATACACAAAAATATTGTACTTCAAAAAGACTTGAGTTTTATATTTTAAAATGGATACAAACCATAAAGATGGCTGAGATGGTAGTTAGCCACTGACAGGAATGGCTGCAGGCCATTTCTCTGAGGGACAATAGAATATTCCCCTGTGTTTCCAGACAAAGTTCTTGTAAAAGCATCCAAAGACTGCTCCGATAAAGACAAAGTGATATAATGGCCATCCCATCTAAAAGATCCTCGGTGTAATTGCCTCCCGAGACCGATTAGTGGATTCCAGGTTCGGTGGAATACACAAAGAACTGGGTTAAAAAGTTAGCTGAGAGAGCAGCTGCCTGCCTGCCTATGTCTGCCCTGCCAGCCTGAACGTGTGTGTGTGATGTGAACAAAAGTATCTGGATGTTTTCCACACTGAAGGTGTGAGATATAGTAACTAAAACAGTGCCATGGCAAAAGGAAATAACCATCTTTTGCATGAATATCTAAATCTCTCTCTCTCAGATTGTAAAAATCAACCAGCCAACAAAAAGGGATTGCAGCTGAAAAAAAAAACCCTGAACTATGTCTACCAAACCACAAAACACCTGAACTGAAGATTCAACTATTTGCCAGCAGAAGTCAGCTATACTGGAATCAATTTGTAACAGCCTCAACACTTCATCACCTACTCCTTGCAACTCAAGGACTGTTCTGTATAACCTACTATATATATTTACTTACTATTAGACTCAATTCTTACTTCTAATCCACATGAATGTCGATGCATGTGTTTTACCATTTCGCCTTACCTTTTTAATAGTTAATAAACTTCCTCTCTCTTAACTCAAGAAAGCCTCGTTAAACTGGCTCCTTTTTAAACCTAACTAATTGGTCTGGGAAAGGTATCCAAGGGAAAGGGAACCTTGTTAGTTTAAACCTTGTTGCTACCAGAAGCGGTGGGTTGAATAAAGACACAGAGCTAGTCATCCCCCTCACCCAGGTTTGTAAGAATTTGGGGATATCCCAGCCGGACGGTGATAAATTAAAGGGTCTTGTCTGGATCAACAACTTTTGGGATGCATTCATAGTGTTGGTAGTTTGAAAATCACTAGTTAGCATAATTCGCTAAAAACTGATGGGCTAATTCTTATTTCATTATTGACAGGTTATAGACCAATTGGCTATTTCCCAACAATTGGCTACGATGGGCTTTCAATTTGTAAGGTATATAAAAAGGAGTCTCGAGAAGTCATTTTGGATAAAAATGGACAGTGGTAGAGAAGAAGAGAGGAGGGAAGAGAGTGACTTGCTGAGAGCTGTTTTCAATGTTGTCACTTCATGACCTGGTCGGAGAAGGGTGGTGAGAAGTCTTTTCAACAGTTAAAGTTAAGCCTGATCCTCTTACTGTTAATTATTGCTTATTGGTACTTTGCTTTTTATCTTTCCAACTTGTCACCTTTTTAATGGTTAATATACTTTCTGAATTCATCATTTAAAGTGTTTTTCTTGCCATGTGGTTAAGTCTCTAGAACTGATGTGATTTGCGATTGGGGGGTTGTCGCAAACAAGTGAACCCATAAATCTTTGTTGAATCAGATAAAGATAAATAAATCGAGTGAAGAAAAACAACTTATAATAATAGCCCAAAGCTTCAATTAATCAAACTGGGGATTAATAAAAACTCCTCTGCCACATTAAGAGTCTCTCAGTTCGCTGCATATAAATGTAGAAAGCATCCCCAGCTGGCTTCCCACAGGTATGGAGTGCGATCAATAGCACACACATGACAAACCAAAGACAATTGGAGCAATCAAGAGTGTTTATCAATTACAAGTGATTTTGTTCTATCACTGTACAGCTGGTGTGCAATCACAATAAAAGGTTCATGCAGATACATGCCAGGTTCCCTGGGTGCTGCATTTATACCTCAGGATGCTAATATCCCACTCTTTGTACCAGAAATCCAATTCAAAGGACAGTTGATAGGAGACAGTCTTGGCTACTGACACCATGAGGAATCCCACTAATGAGGTGCAAGAGTGCAACAACGAGAGCCTTATGACCACAGATGTATTGCTGAGCAAGCCGCTGGCATTTAAAAAATGTGCTTCAAGGGCCGAGACAGTTCTGGAGGAACCCTTCAGTAGTCACCAGTCAGGGTCTCCAGAATCATAGTGGTGTGCTTGGCTTCTGTACAGCATTGTGCAGCAGAAAAGATAAGAGGTGATGACCAACAGAGTCTTCATTAATCATCTTCTGATGAAGTGACAATTGAATAGAAGGAAGATCAAGAGCGATATGAAGATGGGCAAGAATTGGCAGGCCAGCTTTGTACTTTGCTCCTTGGGGCTCTGGGGATGTCTTCATAGCTTCAAATAATAAAACTGGGGATAAAATAACTCCTCTGCCACCCTCCTCTCATTGCACAAAATTATCCTTCAATTAAATGTACATCTCCCATTAGGACCTGTCTCATGTTGTCATTCATCATGAAGCAACTGAAAGGGTGAGTTAGCCCTCAAGACGGGGAAATAGTCCAAACCACAAAGTTTTATGTAATGTTATTAAAAAGGAAACTTCACAACATAACATCTTGTCAAACACTCCTCAACATTCCCTTGGTGAATTGAGATGGATTTCTCATACACTTCCAATTGCTTCTACAAGTGCAACTCCTGTGGATTCAGCAGAGGCAGTGGTTCGATGCACATTTTCTGGCATTGACTGCTGAGATGCTTCTGGTTTACGGCTCCTGGGCTTTGGAACCCAACACCAACACCAAAAATTATTTCCCCCGTACCTGTGCAGGGGTGCATTGGCCAGTGGAAATTGAGGCAGCATGTAGGGTACTGGGTGCTTAGGCGGGGGTGATGGGAAGTGGAGGAACTTTTGAGTGGTGTCCTCTTTTGCTCTCATCTCTCTACTGCACAAGTGTCACATCATTATTTCCAATTATAGAGAGCAGCTCAGTACATATCAATTGCATGCTGTAAGGCCACAGATAAGGAATCCGTCATCTTGTTTAAGTGGGGTGACATCTGATACACAGCTGTTGTTATGACCTGTAGAGATTTATTTGTGAGTGTTGCTTGAAGCTCCATGAAAGTGGCAACTCACTCCATGATAGGCAATTTTGAAATTACTTGTGAAACCTTATTGTGATGATGGAGGAGAACTCTGAATTATGTATGGGCATACTGAACTTTTAAATAAGACCTGTAGTTTTCAAAACGGACATGCAAGCCAACGGTGGCTGAGGATATAAAGTCAATCCTTGGTTGAATCGCTGGTGGGTGTTACTATGAGAGAGAACGGAATCACACCCTTTTTCCAGTCAAGGACAGATCAAAAGTCATTCAGAAACTAACTTCAATCTCCTGTGGGGATAATGGGAGCTGATTATCATCTCAGCAATAATCATGTCTTGTGAAACAGACTGGTTTGTTGATTTGTGCATTCCAGGAATATACAAAGACTGGGATAAAAGCTAGCTGTAAAAGTTGGTCAGTGTAGACTAGTGCTGGGTGTGTTCATATGTGACATGGGCGGGAAAACAGCAGCAGACACGTGCAAATATTTGCAGGTAACTCTTTCTCTCTTGTTTGCTGAAGGAAGCCAACTTAGTAAAGCTATAGCTGGAAAGGAAACAGGGCAATTTCTCAGTTAAACTGCAGAACACTGGAATCTCAAAACCGACTATTCACTCACTGAAATCAGCACTGCTGGAATCACAAATTGCAACGGCTGCAACGTTCCACCATCTACTCCTCAAGGATAAGTCAAAACTGGTTTGTATTTTTCTTTACTTACTTCTGGACTCAATTTTCATTTCATGTTTTTAATTATATTTATTGAGATTTTACATTTTAACAGCAAAGCAACAAGACCACGGGAATGATACAGCACTACAAGAAAAAGTAAAGGCTCAACATACATGAATACAGAGGGGAACAGGAGAACAGGAGTACAATTGGCAATACAATCATTAGACATAACTTGATATCTCTAAAAGCCTCACCGGGAAGAAGGGAGAAACATGATTAGGCCATGAAAACATGGTAAAATGGTGCACACCTTTCCATGCGGGAACTACAAGGGTTCAGGATAAGTATTTTGTGCCATGTTCAGGTACGTACCACTATTCTCCTCCCTCAACATCAGCAGTACCAGAGACATCAATGACGCGTTGCTGCCCGCTTCCCCTAGATACCAGAACTGTCTGTACCTCTGCAAGATTCAATCACAGAATCATTATCACACCCATAAAAAGAAGAAAAAAAACGAAAAAGTGCGAAAACCCCAGTTTGAAAGGGGTGTTCCATAACCTGAGGCTCAGGCCCAGTACAGAACCAACATCATAGGCTGCACAGTGTCACAATTGTTAGCGCTGCTGCCTCACAGGGCCAGGGACCCGTGGTCGATTCCAACCTTGGGTGACTATGTAGCATTTGCAAGTTCTCCCCGTGTCTGCGTGGGTTTCCTCCAGGTGCTCCGGTTACCTCCCACAGTCCAAAGCTGTGCATGTTAGGTGGAATGGCCATGCTAAATTGCTCCTTTGTGACCACAAATGTGCAGGTTATGGGGATATGGTGGGGGAGTGGGCTTAGGTAGAGTGGTCTTTCGGAGGGTCAGTGTAGACTCGATGGGCCGTATGGCCTCCTTGTGTACTGTAGGGATTCTATAATCATTCCAAGCAATTATACAGAGAGGATCAGCAGTTATGTATTCGGATTATGATCAGTGCCCTCAACATCTCCCAACAAAAGGGAAGAGAACTACCAGGAGTGGATCGCAGGATAAGAGCCAGGACCCAACCATGGGCCATATTCCCCTGGCATATGCCAACTATCCTAACGGAAAAGAGAAAAAGAACTGCTCAATTAAATAAGAAGGGTCCCGACCACAAGGGGGGCAACAGGATATCAACTAAAGTACAGAACTTGGCTCAACCCCAGGCCCCTGCACATGAAGAGTCCTCTCAGGATGTCCCTAATAAGTGCCTTTGAGAAGGGACATCCAAAGCTCCAGAGGGCAACAAACTACAGCATTAGAGCTGGCTAGCCCAGCACACTCCGACACACAAAAAGCCGCACCCCTAGGACTCCAATACCCCCCAAAACCTAGACTTCACCTGGTCCTGCACCTTCTCAACCACACTCAGGGCAGTGCACTTTCCCCATTGCTACTCTGAAAAAGATTATGCCAGCTCCAACCAGGGAGATCTCACCACCCAAGAGAAGAAAAATCATCAAGACACCCAACGATTGGGTCGAGGAACGATCAACAAATCAATCAAAGATTAACTGAGCCCACCTCAGCGGGTGCCACTACTCATTTCCAAAGTGTGCCAATCTCAAAGAAAAGCCAGAAGGAACCCAATCCTCCCAGGATACATAATCTGCCATGCCATTGACAGAGATAGGCACAGATTGATAAATTCAAAATAACAAAAAACTCAGAAAAAAAACCCTGGTACGATTAGCTCTAACTGGGGGACTATTCTCAATCTTAATTAAGTAATCCAACCACCTAACTCTCCACCAACCATCCACCCATAACCCTACAGTGGCTCCACTCATAAAAGTACATTACTGCACATTCTGGAATCTGAAACCAAACAGAAAATGCTGGAAAATCTCAGCAGGTCTGGCAGCATCTGAAGGGAGAGAAAAGAGCTAATGTTGAGTCCAGATGACCCTTTGTCAAACGTCCAGGATTATTGAAGAACCGCAGGATGATGACACCATCCATGCTGCTTGAAAAGGCCAAAACTATGACAGTTCATCAAACATTTCTCAGAGTTTCTCAAGGATTCTAATGAATGAAGCACAATCATTTCCACCAAGTCGTCGCCCCGACATCCAAGCGACCAGCAGTTTAGGAACCGGCCGAAGGATAGTGTAACTCGACACAACCGGCCACCTCCATCCCCTCACAATGATCATTGAAGACAGGATAATATAAGGCCAGCGTTAGGTGGGCCCGACCGCCCATAGTGTTAGACATTTAGCTGCTGTTGTATAAAGAGTCAAAGGTTCTGCTCCTTTTCACAAACACCTTTATTTTACTTTAACAAACTCTGCACAAAACTCTATCTTCACATCACTTGACACAAAGGCCACCTGAAGCCTCTTTACACATCAGTGTCAATTATTGGATACTTGACATAAATGAGACAACTAATTGGAATTTATCTTAACCATTACTTAACATATAGGCCTAGAAGACTGGATAACTCATGCTCCGTCAAACCTATTACACCCAGCCTCCAAATCAGGATTACAAAAGCATGGCAGCCAATCTTCAAACTCAGTCGGGAACTTGCCTCTCACTTCCTGCCAGAAACCGGATACAGGGGCACGTCTTGTCCAGCCCTTGCCTCCCATAAATGTCAGGATATGCAGCAGATTCTCAACGAACCGAAGGCAGGTTGTTGAATGTATGCTCCAAAGACTTGCAACACAGAGCTGAGATCAGAACCCAGAACAACACTCTCAGAGGTAGTTATCATCCCGATGTCCACTGCACTGCCGAGGCTTAGCTGCACTCATCAGCACCAACGCCACAGCAAGCTGGGCCCCACCCCATCCAACTGCGACCGTCTCGCTTACACAATCATTCTTTTCAATTTCACTTGGCCCGCCATCGCAAAACCCCAGTCAGGATTATTATATTATATGTCCCAAGAAAAGACAATTATAAAATGCGCACAAGGGTAAAATATAGGATTAAAAGATGAGCAGAGCCAGAGCTCGCGAAAACACAGCTGCTCCAATGCTCACATCATGTGATCCCCCTCAATTCTCATTTCTAATCTGTGAAAATATACATTCATGTGCTTTATCATTTTTCTTGCACGTTGTAGCTAATAAACCCACTCTTTCTTTAACTCAAGAAACTCTGGTTAAATCAGCTCCTTTTAAAACATCAATATATTGGGATGGGAAAAGGTATCCACAAGCGAAGGGATTCCTTTTAAATGAATCTTGCTCCGACCAACCATTCTTTATTCAAGGGGTTTGAATAAAGAAAAGGAGCCAGTTCATATCTCCTCACCGAGGATATAACAATTTGAGGGTACACATCCGGAATGTAGCAAATTAAGGATCTCATCCGGGATAACAAATTTGAGAAATCGTCTGCGGACCGGTTGTAACTATTAAGTATGTGGGTTGATATTGTTGTGCTGTTCCACTGTCCCATTAAGAATTGAATCACATGATAGTCCGTGACGCCATCGGCTACTTCGCGGGTTTAAAGTCAGTCTAGATCAGGCCTTTGTATAGTTAACAACCATCTAATAAACCTGTTGATTATTGCGTTCAGCCCATGTGTTTCAGCAATTCCTTTCTTTTAGCCTGCAAGTGCAATATACAACACTAACAACCTGTCCACGATGTTTGGAGCTGACATTCTCCATTCCTCGGCTATTGAGTATTATGAGCATGACACATTTGTAAGTTCTTTGCAAATTCACTGCTGTCCCTCCATCATTCTCCTTTCCAATGATGGCCTTATGGCTTCAGTATCTGCATTCAGCTGGGCAAAACTTGGAAAGGGGTGCCCTCCCACTAGGTGCTTGGACTCTCCACAGATGCCCCTGCTACTGGTGCCTATGTGTGCTTGCTGTTGATTTGTGAACCATTTAGTGAATAACCAACTACCTATCTAACTGGACCCACAGTGCGTGCACATGTGCTACAGCTTGATTGTACATTCTGTGATGGGACATCCTCAAAAGGTACAAGCTTCTCTGAAGAATTGTCATCAGGCATATCCACAGAATGCTGCACCATGTCTGAGGGTCCTGGAAGACAGAAGAAACAAATCTCAGTTCATCTTGGCAAAGTAACCATTTTGCCACCGGCTTCTCATGGATCTGCCATTTGAGAAATAAAGTCAAACATTTGTCAAAGATGTTTTTCATTCTGTCACCAGGCAACTGTGAGTTCCCAGTCTTTCCTCTCTGATTATCAGGGATGTAGCGATGCCACTTATCTCCGTGGATTCCTCCTTTGCATTTATGAGCCGCACAATTTGTGACTGACCACCTCCAGTCCTATTTCTCTCTCTTGGGTTGTTTGCTCACGTGTGAGCTGTTAGTGAATGAAGGTGGGATATTCACCTGCTGGAAGCAGTGAATTTGTTCATCATGAGACAGATACACCACATTGCATAAAGATTGGGGTGAGCCTTGAATAGATAAATGGGGGGTGAGAAGGTACGTAAAAAGTGAACCTGAATGCTCACGAAATGTAAGTAGGTGTGAAGAGCGATGTGAGAGTAGCTGGACAGAGTTGGGGGTGGGACTGCAGGTGGCCGTCATACACCACAGGCTATAGGTGATTCAGCAACTGTACTCATTTTTCATGACCTGGCTAGGTCATTAAACTGTTCCTGTACTGTATCCAAGAATTAAGATAAACTCTGCTCTTACCTCCTAAGCCACCACTAACCAGGCATTCTTGCTGACCGTAACAGGTTTCTTCCTCACATTGCCGGGGAAGATTATGCCCCCAATCCCTGCTCCTATCAAGGAGAATCATTATTAAATCTTAAAGCTGATCTTGATTGCCTGACCCATCTTGAATAAATGACATGGATTGGTTGTGCCAAATGGAGGTTTTAGCACTGTATTCTATGTAATGCTGTGTAAATCTTCCAATCTTCTTCCATAGCCTCTTAGCTCGTCCAAATCCTATTTTTCCATTTGTTTTTTCACAGCAAAGTTTAGAATGTGTCATGTGGGTGCACACCATGCCCATTGTATCAACTAGGAGTCACAAAACCTGGAAGTACAATTTTAACCAGACAGCTATGTTTAAATCAGTGATTCCTCTAACTAAATCTTCTTCAGGATTTTGCACATAGCATACATTAGATATTGTCTGACTTCTTGACTTACAATCTTACTCTCTCTGGATTTGCACTTCTTAGTATTTTTCACAAATTACTAGCTCACAACATATCAATATTATTAATCAGAAATCAAAACTTCCTCTTTTGATGCCGATACTGCACTTTGTCAGTGAAGTGAGTGAAATATTTTCCCCACGCTCATTTTCTTTGATGATTGAGTGTACAGCAGGTAATATGGAAGGCAAATGGAATTCTGGCCTTTATAGCTAAAGGAATAGAGTATAAAAGTAGGGATGTGTTGTTGCAACTTGGCAAGGCATTGATGAGACTGCACCAGGAGAACTCTGTCTAGTTTTGGTCCCTTCATTTGAGGCAGTTCAGAGGAGATTCACTAGATAGATTCCAGAGATACTGGGCGGGATTCTCCACCCCTACGCCGAAGTGGCCGCGCCGTCGTGAACGCCGTTGAGGTTCACGACGGCGCGGAACGGCCCCGACCGATTCAGGCCCTGACAATGGGCCAGTATCGGGACCGCGTCATCTACCCGCGCCAGGCTTTATCGCCCGCGTAAAAGCGGCGCAGCATAGATGACGCGGCCGGCGCCGCATAACGGACGTCGTCCGCGGGTTGGCCAGCGCCAACCCGCGCATGCGTGGTTGCCGTCCTGTCCAAATCCGCCCCGCAAGAAGATGGGGGATGGATCTTGCGGGGCTGCGGAAGGAAGGAGGTCCTCCTTCAGAGAGGACGGCCCAACGATCGGTGGGCACCGATCGCGGGCCACCCCACATTCAAGGTGAAGCCCGGTGCAGGATCCTCCCTCGTCCCCCCACAGGCCGCCCCCCAGCGTTCATGCACCGCCCACGACTGTAGCGACCAGGTGTGGACGCCGCTGGGGGGAACCCGCCGTTTTGGCCTGGTCGCTCGGCCCATCCGGGCCTCAGAATAGCGGGGGTGCCGGAGAATCGCCATTTTGGGTATCTCCGGCGATTCTCCGGCCCGCGAAACTCGACCGGCCTGTTCCCGCCGCTTGGGAGAATCGCGGGAGGGCGTCGGACCAGCGTCCCCGGAAATTTCGGCGGCCCAGGCGATTCTCCCAACCGGCGTGGGAGTGGAGAATCGCACCCGAAGAGCTTATCTTATGAAGATTGGACAGATTAAGCTTATACTCTCTTGAGTTAAGAAGAATGGGAGGGGATCAAGTTGAGGTATGTAAGATGATAAAAGCTGTTGACAAAGTAGACGTAGAGTGGATGCTTCCGCTTGTGGGACAATCTAGAGTGAGAAGTCATAGTTTTAGGATAAGTGGCAGCAGATTAAAAACAGAGGTACAAAGAAATTACTTTGCTCAAATGGTCGTGAATCTGTGGAATTCACGACCCCAGGGTGTGGTGGGTGATGGGATAGTGAGTAAATTTGGGGAGATAGACAGATTTTTAATTAGTAGTGGGTTGAAGGGTTCTTGAGAATGGGCAGGAAAATGGAGTGAGGTTGAGAAAAGATCAGCCATGATCATATAGAATGGTGGTGTGGGCTCGACTGGATGAATTGCCTACTTCTGCTCCTAGTTCTTATGTATTTTCTTTATCAGTTATTCACCTCTGTGTTACATGCTCACTACGTGGGCAGTTTTTTTGCCAAGGGTTCACACGCTCAAGAAATTGCTTTTGCTGGTACTCAAAATTATGCCATGTAGGAGGTTCACTGTGAACAAAAATGATACAACCATTTCATCACTCTTGGCTGGATTGAAGCCTTGTTTTCGAAATGAACTGAACCATCCAGTCCTGTCACAGGAATAGTTTATGGTGCTGAAAAAGATAAGAAGATATTTCATTATCCGATTCTTTAACTTTCTATCCTCTCTAATGCAGATGATGATGATGCATATTGGGGTTAAACCTTGCGCAACCAGTAGCCCTCCACCGCATTGCCCAGGTGTGGTATTTCTTGTGTGAACATGGATAGTAAATATCAGAAGACAATGCAGCATTAGGACAGTGTAACCATGTCTAACCCAATGTGCAGCACGGTAGCATTGTGGTTAGCACAATTGCTTCACAGCTCCAGGATCCCAGGTTCGATTCCGGCTTGGGTCACGGTCTGTGCGGAGTCTGCACATCCTCCCAGTGTGTGCGTGGGTTTCCTCCGGGTGCTCCGGTTTCCTCCCACAGTCCAAAGATGTGCAGGTTAGGTGGATTGGACACGATAAATTGCCCTTAGTGTCCAAAATTGCCCTTAGTGTTGGGTGGGGTTACTGGGTTATGGGGATAGGGTGGAGGTGTTGACTTTGGGTAGGGTGCTCTTTCCAAGAGCCGGTGCAGACTCGATGGGCTGAATGGCCTCCTTCTGCACTGTAAATTCTATGATGATGATAGTGCTTTCCCAGAAAGGATCATAATCAAGTGCAGGAATTATGGACAATTTACCTTCCTTAGCTAATCAAAAGAGTGCAACATTAAAATGGAGCTAAAGCCCGACGTACAATTAAATTTGCCACCATACTTGTAGTTTCCGAAAGGATTATCTAATGAGGTATTGGTTTTTAAGATTGTATTCCTCTTCAAGAAATGCTGTCAAAATTGCCGATTCAAGGCTGCAAGTGCCAATGATAATACATGGAACATTTCCAGGCATCCTACCTGATTCATGTAAAGTGAAAAAATAAAATTCTAATATATTTAAATGCTGAGTGCTCACAGATGCTCAGTACACCAAGGTTAAGTTGCCAGAAGCAGTGAGTGTTTTTAAGTGAGATTGTTTGCATGAAAAATCATATATTCCACACATACAAGAAAAACAATGGCGGTCGGGCGAACTAATTGATTATGTGGGTCTGAAAATGAATTTGAAGAATAAAACACAATTTAGTTTGTATCCTTTTAATTCGATCCTCATCCCAGGTATGCGATGGATGGGCAAGCACCGACTGATGGCTCCCCCCTCCAACCGTGCAACCAGTTCAAGAATCCCAACATCGATTGTTATAGATTCCTTGTAAGAAACTTACGAAGTACAGGAACCCAATTAATGAAAATAGCAGCAGTGCTTTAAAACTTGCAATCGCACAAAAATGCCAAGACTGCACTGTGAAATAAAAGCTCCAGATCAAAAGTATGCAGCACTACAGAAATAAATTCCCAACGTTCATATGGAATTGCCCAGATATTTCGCCCCACCCCAGAACTGCAATCGAAAACAAGTGGGGGCAATCCCCAATTAGAACGTATTTAAAGGAAAGGTCAGTCTAAATAAATAGTTTGCCGAGGAAACTCTCATGCTATATTCCAATATTTCATAATTAATCTAACAATGGAGGTTATAAAGAAAAGTAACCGTTGGTTGCGGATGAAGTTTTTTGTTTTGTGTAGGTAATTCAGTAGAGGGAATTTCCTCATATCCTGGCACTAAATGTGACATGAAAGGTCCATCGGGTCTGGTGTACTTGCTAGAAAAAGGTAAGTTATGTGACTGTCATGTTAGTGCATCCTAATTAAATGCAAAGTGTAAATTTGTCGCCTGTCACTTATCACCTTTGTAAACCATGTTAGGTTTCACGTACTGTGCAGTAAAATGGAATTGGTTAGCCGCTCTGACCTCGCGCCCCGAGGAAACCACTTGGAAGAGGATATTTTACCTATATGAGCTGTGTTCATATTGCGGTGGATGAAATTTCTACATTAATATTTTAAGGAAAGCAAGTGGGCAAGACTCAACACGGCTGCCATTTTCCCTCCGGCCGCTTGCGGGGTCTATTGGTCTCCGTTTGAACAGCGACGTGCGCTACGTGCTGTAAACATTACAGTGTCAAGTCCCTGCCAGCGCGCTGCTATGATTGAGGGGCGGAGAAACCGGCCGGCGCAGCTCCGCAGCCCGTTCCCTCGCTCCTGGTCGACAGTCAGATCGCAGGGGCGTGGGAGGTGGAGAGAAATCAGCATCGGTTCTTCCGTGCAACTTTCTCCGGACAATTCCCGAGACGCCAAGAAAACCAACTCATGCAGCAGGTCGCGGGTGGACCGGCCAACTAAGTGAGTAATCAATGCTGGTTTTGCGGGGTGGAGGGAGGGTGGTTAGTGTAATCTACGAAAATAGAAGAGGCGTAACTTCTTAAATCCAATCGCATCGGGACTGGATAAAGAATAAATCAAGTGGGCGGGCCAAGGTTGAACATTTAGTAATATGCACATGTCAGTGAAATGAATCGGTTACTTTTGAAATGTTTTGGACCCAACTTTTGGGTTGCAAAGTGCGAGTGGAGGGTTGGGTTGGGTTGGGGGGGAGGGTTGGGTTGGGTTGGGGGGGGGGGGGGGTGGTTGCAAACTGGGTTTGCGCTGCTTGTGTATCGCGAGCGAGATGCCGGCCGGCGGGTGGGCGGGGTTGGCCGGGCACTGAGTGGCAGGTGGCTACACCAGCCGCGCGCCGTGTTGCCACTGTCAGCATTCGATAATGGAATGTTTATAATGTGCGGCCACCAATCGGTGTGAATGGGAGGCGGGGCTCGGCCGGGCTGAGCGGAGCGCGAGAGAGGGGCGGGGCGGGGACGGCCGGTCCGGAGAGAAGCAAAACAATTGTAATCAACAGGAACGCCGGCTTGCAGAGAGGAGGGCAGCGGCTTCTCTCTCTCTCTCTCTGTGTAAACACCATCATCATAACAGGAATGTAAAATCGCATTAGCCCCCCTTTTCTAAACAGACGCTTGGCTGAATTGACCCCCCCCCCAAAAAAAAACCCCCAGAAAGACTATGAGTTCCAAACGCCTTACCAAAAAATGCAAAGTTGTCGGTACAAAGGTTTGCGCGCCAAGTTCAGCCGGCGAAGTCAGAACCTCTGGAGTTATTCAGGCTTGTAAGAACGACCCTGCGGGCAGTAATGTATACACAATCATGTTAGATGATGGCTCACTCAGAGAGTATGCAGAAGAAGAAATATTCTGCATCGATGTCAAAGCATCTGGAAAAGGAAAATCCAGATATAATCAGAAGGTATTTAAACATTATCTGCTAACTCTTTAAAAAAAAGCGGGTCAAGTGGCGTCTACCGATTGCAAACTCGTTACATGCTTCCATTTATGATTTTTTTCAAACCACCAGACATATTACTTTTTTATATTTGGAATATATTGCAACTAAGATGGCGCCTGAAGTGCACGTCCAAAGTTTAAAGAGAGTAGAGCAAGGAATCCGGTGTGATTAAATGCCCATCCCATGCAAGAGTAAACGCCGGCACCAAAATCAATTTGAATGTTTCACCATTATTAATTATTAGTGATGGTTCAGTGTTTGCAAGTGAACACTTCAGTCATGATATGGAATATTCCTTTTGGGGGCGGGGGGAAGGTGAACTGTCTAAGCAACTTTGCCACTTGTGGAGTTTGAATAATTCCCCTTACAGTATCTGCGCACTGAGTTTTATGTTAAGTTTTGCTTTGAGAAATGCTTTTTCTCTTTCGTATTTGTGTGTGTGTGTGTGGGGGGGGGGGGGGGGGGTAGAAGCCAGCTCGATTTGCATTCCTTTTTGGCAGCTTTTTCTTTACATGCTGCGGTGGAGTGAAAAATTGACAACTCTCGGGTTTTGTCAACTTTTCAGATGCTTCTGAATTGCAAAGGTGGCGAATCAGCGCTTCAGGAGCGAGAGGGAAACGATGTCCCTTTAAGATCCCCAGAGCCACGCGGCCTGACAGCCAGAAGAGCAGAAGACCGATATCTGGAAAACAAATGTAACAGGACTCACCAGGTGGAGAACGAGCCTGCGATCCGCCCCCTTGGCTCGGTGTCAGAACACAAACGCCTCCTTACTTCGGCAAGCATCGACGTCCCTCAGAGGTAGGAATTTGCTGGCGTTCCCCCGCCCCTTCCCTCCCTCTTTTCACCACCCTAGTTCTTTCGGACGTCCGGGGATGGATGAGATCAGATTGCAACCTCAAATTAAACTAACCGTTCCGCACAACATGCTCTGAGTGTCTTGAACAAGTGGTCTCGCTCTCTCTCTTCCCCCCCCCCCCACTTAGGGGTGTGTTATAGATGAGGTGAAGAGATCTTTGTGCATACAAACGCGGAGTTAAACTGTTCCATCCAGATCGCAAATCATTACTTGCGGTGCCATCGAAAATCAGGCTATATCTACCATTGCGCTTATTAGCTGTTGACGTTTTAAAAATCATTCGATTTTTAAAAAAAAAGGTCTGTCGATTTTTTTTTTGTCATGCCTTATCAATAAGGTGCGAATGGCACAATATTGTGGCCAGACATTAGTTTGTCATTTTTGGACCATTATTTGGATTGTTGGGCGTGGAGGTGCTCCAGTCAGTCATGGGCTGTCAGCAGCGTTTTGAGCCTGTTGATGTTGCTGTGTGACCCTCCCTGTGGTGTTGGGTGTTCTAACACACAGAAGAGCCAACACAGTTGCATATGGTACAACGCTTGTTTATTTAAACTCACTATTTACAACTTGGTCTTTGCACTCTGCACGTGGGGGGCTCCCTGCTTGTGGTGTTTCAACAGCTCTTTCATGCTTCCTTCTCCCCAGACCTACTGACCTCCAGGTGTCGTGCTCGTGCTTTTTATGTGGTTGGTGTTCTTGTCTGTGATTGGTTGTGGTGTTGTGTACTCTGATTTGCCTGTTAGTGTGTCCATCATGATGTGTGTGTTTGAATATCATGACATCCCCCCTTTTTACAAAGATATGTGCCTACGTGGTAATAAATATGATCGTGACGTGAGTGCATCTAAGAGTGTGTGTGTGTCGTGTGCAGCATGTGTCTATGACGGAACTATGTACATGGGGCGATGTCGAGTGCGTCACATGAATCCAGTTGTACCATAACATAACAGAAATGCGAACGAGAGAAGAAGAAAAAAAATTTTGAACAGTTGTCCAGTCAGACGACATCTGGAACGATAAACAACAACAGGTTATCATGTAAAATTGTCCAACTTATTAAACATATGAACTGTATTATAAGTCCATTCTAATGGGTTTGCGACGAATTCGGGTTGACCGCCTTAAGGGTGGATCAAGAACCACCGGCTGCTGTGCAGGCATGGCCATGGGTGGCGATGGAAAGGGCGTGATGTGCGGCAGCTCCACAAAGTCATCCTCGGAAGCCTGTTGAGGATCTGGCGTGTTGTGTGGCTGTGAACGTGGAAGTCGGCGAAGGGCGCGCCGATTGCGGCGACGCACGGAACCATCCGGCATGCGAACCAGGAACGAGCGGGGAGCCACTTGTCGGAGGACTTCGGCCGGTGCTGACCAGCCACCATACGGTTGATGGACGCGTACTTTGTCTCCGGAGGACAGGGGGGGCAGGTCCGTCGCTCGTGTGTCGTACCGACCTTTCTGGCGATCACGCTGCAGTTGCATGTCCCGAAGAACCGCCTCATGGTCTGTTGTCGGTGCCAGGACGGAAGGTACCGTCGTCCTGAGGGAGCGACCCATTAGTAGCTGCGCTGGCGAGAGGCCCGTGGATAACGGGGCCGATCGATAGGCCAGCAAGGCAAGGTTAAAGTCCGATCCGGCATCAGCCGCCTTGCACAGGAGCCGCTTTGCGATGTGGACACCCTTTTCAGCCTTCCCGTTCGATTGTGGATGCAGAGGGCTGGATGTCACATGAGTGAAACCATATGCTGCGGCAAAGGACGACCATTCACGGCTGGCAAAACAAGGTCCATTGTCTGACATGACAGTCCTTGGAATGCCATGGCGAGCAAACGTTTCCTTGCAGGCCCCAATGACTGCGGACGACGTCAGATCATGGAGAGGCATGACTTCCGGGTAGTTTGAGAAGTAGTCTATAATAACAATGTAATCTCTGCCGAGCGCGTGAAATAGGTCAACACCCACCTTCGCCCAGGGGGACGTCACCATCTCGTGTGGTAGAAGTGTTTCCGGAGGTTGCGCCGGCTGAAACCTCTGACAGGTTGTGCAGTTGAGCACCATGTTGGCTATGTCTTCATTAATACCCGGCCAATATACCGCCGCCCGGGCCCTTCGTCTGCATTTTTCGACACCCAAGTGGCCTTCGTGTAGTTGACGAAGAATCATCTGGCGCACACTGTGTGGAATGACGATCCTATGCGATTTCATAAGGACCCCGTCTATATTGGTGAGATCATCTCGCACATTATAAAACTGGGGGCACTGCCCTTTTAGCCACCCTTCCGTCATGTGGCGCATCACTCGCTGCAGCAGAGGGTCAGTCGCCGTCTCTGCGCGTATGTGGGCCAGACAAGGATCATCAGCTGGCATATTTGCTGCTGTCAGAGTCACGTGTGCCTCAATTTGACGCACGAACCCCTCCGCATCTGGTGGTGTGCTCACTGCTCGGGAAAGAGTGTCCGCCACTATGAGTTCCTTCCCCGGAGTGTAGATCAGTTCAAAATCGTACCTCCTGAGTTTGAGTAAGATGCGCTGGAGGCGAGGAGTCATGTCGTTCAGGTCTTTGTTAATGATGTTGACCAGGGGGCGGTGGTCAGTTTCGACCGTGAATCGTGGCAGGCCATACACATAGTCGTGGAACTTGTCCAGTCCAGTTAACAAGCCCAGGCATTCTTTTTCGATTTGCGCGTAGCGCTGTTCGGTAGGGGTCATGGCTCGTGAGGCATACGCAACCGGGGCCCATGATGACGTGCTGTCTTTTTGCAGGAGTACCGCTCCAATACCAGATTGGCTGGCGTCTGTTGAGATCTTTGTAGGGCGAGTCGCGTCAAAGAAGGCCAGCACTGGTGCCGTGACCAGTTTGTGCTTGAGCTCCTCCCATTCCTGCTGATGCGACTGGTGCCAGTTGAATTCCGTCGATTTTTTTACGAGATGGCGCATGTTTGTTGTATGAGAAGCCAGGTTGGGAATGAACTTCCCAAGGAAGTTGACCATGCCCAGGAATCTTAAGACAGCCTTCTTGTCAGCCGGTCGTGGCATGGCTGTGATGGCGCTAACCTTGTCTGCATCGGGACGGACCCCGGACCTTGAGATGTGGTCCCCGAGGAATTTCAGCTCCGTCTGGCCGAAAGCACACTTCGCACGGTTGAGACGCAGGCCATTTTGCCGTATGCGGGTGAAGACACGTCGAAGACGATGCATGTGTTCCTGCGGAGTGGTGGACCAAATGATGATATCGTCCACATATACACGTACCCCTTCGATGCCTTCCATCATCTGCTCCATAATGCGGTGGAATACTTCAGATGCCGAAATGATGCCGAATGGCATCCGGTTGTAGCAGAATCTGCCAAAAGGGGTGTTGAATGTGCATAGTCTTCGGCTGGCCGGGTCCAGTTGGATCTGCCAGAATCCTTTGGACGCATCCAATTTAGTGAATATGTTGGCTCGCGCCATCTCGCTGGTGAGGTCTTCTCGTTTCGGGATGGGATAGTGTTCCCGCATGATGTTGTTGTTCAGATCTTTTGGATCTATACATATACGGAGCTCGCCAGAGGGCTTCTTTACACAGACCATGGAGCTGACCCATGGCGTGGGCTCCGTGACCTTGGATAGGACCCCTTGGTCCTGAAGAATCTGCAGTTGTGCCTTGAGGCGGTCTTTGAGAGGCGCAGGAACCCTGCGAGGTGCGTGAACGACAGGGATGGCGTCCGGTCTGAGTCGAATCTTGTACGTGTGTGGCAATGTCCCCATGCCTTCAAAAACCTCCTGGTTGTGAGCGAGGAGGGAATGGAGATTCGCGTGGAACTCAGCATCCGGGAAGTCGGATATCTCATCTGGAGAGAGAGACATGATGCGCTGTACCAGGTGAAGGACCTTACACGCTTGTGCGCCCAGTAACGAGTCCTTTGATGAGCCCACAACTTCGAAGGGGAGTGTGGCCGTGTACCTCTTGTGAGTCACCTGTAGCTGGCAAGATCCTACGGACGGGATAACGTTCCCGTTATAGTCAACCATCTTAAGCCGGGATGGTGTGATGAGTGGTTTGACCTTCATGGCCTGGACTGCAGAGTAAGCAATCAGGTTGGCGGATGCGCCGGTGTCCAGACGGAAGGCGACGCGCGATCGGTTGACCGTCAGGGTGGCACACCACTCATCGTCTGGATTGATGGCATTGACCTTGTTGACATCAATGACGGCAACTCTGAAGTCATCCTGGTCATCTGCATCACTTAACTGGAAGTCTTGATGCGTGGGCTGGACGGTCCTGACTCGTGTGCGAGGTTGTCGAGGATGCGCCGGATCCATGGGTTGAGCCGCACGACAGCGGGCTGCGTAGTGGCCTATCATGGCACATCTGTTGCACTGTTGGTATTTTGCAGGACATTGCCCTTTTAAGTGTAGACCTCCACACTTGCTGCACGTCATGACGTCACGGCGTTCGTTGCGCCACTGCGCATGCGCAGTGCGATCTTGCGGTGGGCGCGCCTGCGCAGTGCGTCCCTCGTTGTGGCCGTTATTCTTGGCGCGCACCTGCGCGGGAGACCGCGAAAAGCGCGGGAAGCGGCCGCTGTCGTCCGGGCCGTGGGGCGGGAAGAAATCGACGGCCTGGATGCGTTCAACGTCGTGGGCGGCCTGGCTTGCCGATTCGACGGCTGGGGACCCCCTCCGTGCCAACTCGGACGCCTGGAATCGGGCAAAACGGCAGGTCGCATTTTCATGGAGGACACAGGCTTCCACAGCAGACGCTAAGGTGAGGCTCTTTATTTTAAGAAGCTGCTGGCGTAGGCCACTGGAGGCAACGCCAAAAACAATCTGGTCCCTGATCATGGACTCTGTGGTGGTGCCGTAACCGCAGGACTGCGCCAGAATCCGGAGGTGCGTCAAAAAGGGTTGAAAAAGCTCCTCCTTACCTTGCAGGCGTTGCTGAAAGATGTATCTTTCGAAAGTTTCGTTTACTTCAGTTTGAAAGTGCTGGTCCATTTTGAGGATGACCGTGTCATATTTGGCCTGGTTTTCGCCTTCCTCGAACACCAGTGAATTAAAGACATCATTTGGGTGGGGGCCTGCGTAGAAGAGGAGCATTGCAATCTTCGAATCATCCGAGACATTCTGTTTTTCGGTGGCACGGATGTACAGGTCAAATCGCTGCCTGTAGAGCTTCCAGTTGGTGCCTAGGTTCCCCGTGACTTGCATCGGCTGCGGTTTGCCGGTGTGGTCCATGTCCAGAATGGCAGGTTGGTAGGCAGGTATCGATCCACTCCTGTACCATGTGGTGTTGGGTGTTCTAACACACAGAAGAGCCAACACAGTTGCATATGGTACAACGCTTGTTTATTTAAACTCACTATTTACAACTTGGTCTTTGCACTCTGCACGTGGGGGGCTCCCTGCTTGTGGTGTTTCAACAGCTCTTTCATGCTTCCTTCTCCCCAGACCTACTGACCTCCAGGTGTCGTGCTCGTGCTTTTTATGTGGTTGGTGTTCTTGTCTGTGATTGGTTGTGGTGTTGTGTACTCTGATTTGCCTGTTAGTGTGTCCATCATGATGTGTGTGTTTGAATATCATGACACTCCCCACGTTGTGCATTTTCTGTAATACCGGTTAAGTTGTCCATTTGAACACTCAAAGTTACTAAAATGGGAAATTATGCAGATGGAAGTAATTAATACACTGCCTGAAAAGGGTGACCAGTAAAGGACAAATGTATGCGGCACACATTTGTTTCAGCAAAGCAACGGACTAATTTCTTGGATACAAAGCAACAACACCTACAGATCGTTCAGCCATTCAGATTTTAGAAATGCAGACAATCGAGAAAATCCAATAATTTCACATGAGAGTAAAATGGTTCGTATTGGCGAAACATTAGTTATGTGGCAGATAACTAGTTAGCAGCGCGGTAGCATAGTGGTTAGCACAATGGCTTCACAGCACCAGGGTCCCAGGTTCGATTCCCGGCTTGGGTCACTGTCTGTGCGGAGTCTGCACATTCTCCCCGTGTCTGTGTGGGTTTCCTCTGGGTGCTCTGGTTTCCTCCCACAGTCCAAAGGTGTGCAGGGGTAGGTGGATTGGCTATTCGAAATTGCCCTTAAAGTGTCCAAAAAAGGTAAGGTGTGGTTTCGGGGATAGGGTGGAGGTGTGGGCTTAGGTAGGGTGCTCTTTCCAAGAGCCGGTGCAGACTCGATGGGCCGAATGGCCTCCTGCACTGTAAATTCTGTGATCTGTTACTGAAGTATTCTGGATATCAAAGCAGCTATCTCCACTTGAGTATTCCAATAGTGGTAAGTGATTTGCCTGCTGTCCTCTATGAAAACAGTAATATTTATGATTGCATTTCAAAATGTGTTTGTGAACTAGCATGTTCTATTTAGTAAAGCCTCGCTAAATGATAGGTGTAATGTCCTGTGTTCCTGATCATGTGCTCTGTCTACAATCTTGTTTCTTTATTATATAAAAACAGCACACACAGTTCATGGCCTAAATTCAGTTAATGAAAATATTCTTTTGTCTCTTCCACACTGAGATTTGAAGTAACTTCAAGACCTCCTTCACTGCCTCAGAAGAAAGTGAAAACATGCTTGAGTTTAGAGCTCATCAGAATGCCTGAAGAAAAGGAATCTGGTGTCCAGACCTTAACACTGTTGGGGATTTGCATCTGTCACAAGATCCTCCATGTGGCCAACGCCTGCTGGTGTCATCCAAGTTGGAGATCCAACAAAAAATGGCAGAGGAGCACTTCTGCATAGTAGATGGATTCTGGTTCTTTACGCCGCCCCTACCATACATAATTGCACCAGAGCATCCATTAGTCAGGTTATCAGGCTATTCAAAATACCTGTGACCAAGAGAATATTGGATGACACGTAGTTAGGCGGAACAAGCTGGCTCTGTTGCTAATCTTATCAAAATGGTCAGGGAACACCTCCCTAACCCCATTCCCCACAGCCCTGTTCCGTTCATGTCGCTTCCGAAGCCAATCCTAATTATGGAGTTAGTTCGAGTCCAGTTCCATAATCACCCCTGTGCTGTCAAATCCACAAAATTGCATCTGAAGTGAAGGGTTTTCAAGTGTTTCTGCATTTCCATCCGTTCCACTTCAGAGATTGCACTTAATTCATTTTTGAAGGAAAAAAAGGCAAGTTACTTCATTTGTTTTCTGGGTTCGTAACCTTTCCATTTCACGAGGGAACGAGTTGGACATTTTAAGCAGTTGCCAGTCTACAGAACTATTTTACCTTCAATTAGCTTCAAATTGAGCTTAGCCTGTTTTGATTCAGGAATTTTGTTCACAAGTGGTATCTGAGTGGTATAAAGGGACAGACAGCCTAAACACAACGTTCTTTTTGGCATGTTGTTTCCACAGCCATATTCCAGACCCCAGCCTAACTGAGCAATACCACTGGAGATCAACTAGAAATTGAATTCAATAAAATCCAAGATGATTTCAGAAAGTTTAAACGTGTTGCATTCTTCCAGTTTCATGGTGTGTAGTCTTAACGCAGTGCTTGGAGTATCTGACATTTTTGCCAACTCGTGTATTGGAAAACCCAAGAAGGATTGTGTGTGAAATTCATGATTTTGACTTTTCTCTCACATCCTTTTATGCTATTATTGTCTCAAATCTGTTGTCTTCTGGTTCTAGCCTACTTGTGACAATAAGCGATTATTATTATTTCTTGGGACAATGCACCTTAACTAGTCCAACATTTGAAACATTTTCTCCACTGAAATGTTGCAATTAAAAATTAAAAAAAATTTTTTTTTTAAATTCTCCTTTTTCACATTTTCTCCCACATTTACACCCATCAACAATAATCAGCAAGATATGTCAATCCCCATAATAACAACGATCCCATCCGCCCACCAACCCCCAAACCTCAACCCGCATGTTTACATAAACAAATGACAAAAAAGAATCCGGGATTACCCGCAGTCACCCTTGATCTACACAGCTCCCACCCCCCCAACCAACGCCATCCAGCCTCTGAGAGAGTACCTTACATGACACTCCAGAGTTGTCCCCCCCCCTCCCCCCAAGTCTCCAGCTTCTCCCGTCCACTGCCTCTTGTAAAACTCCTCCCAACCTCGGTTCCCTCCCCCCAACTTTCCACCCCAGCTAGACCACTCGGACCCTGTTCTGCAAGGCTCCGATGGCCGCAGCCCCTCCCCCACCTCACTCCCGTTCACTGGCCGGCTTAAACCGGCCAGCGTGGAGGCCTCCGCCCGGGTCCCTTTCCCCCTTGCCCGGCCCTAGGAAAGCCCAAAGATCCCCTTTTAGCACACAAACCCCGCATATCTACCTACACCCCAAAGAGCTCTTATTTTGAGTGAAAGTCCCTTCCCTTGTCCAACTATATACAACATTGGCTCCTTTAGCCTCTACACCCGCGCGCAGTGATACAAAAAAGAAGAAAATACAGTCATGAGGTTACATCGGCACATGACCATTCCTCAATTTGTTAGTTCTGCCACAGTCCTTCTGCCTTCGCAAACTCCTCCGCTGCTTCCGCCGTTCCAAAATAAAAGTCCCTGAGCTTATAAGTCACCCTCAGCTTCGCTGGATATACAATGCCGCACTGCACCGTGCTAATGTACAGTGCCCTCTTCACCCGGTTGAAGGCAGCCCGCCTCCTTGCCAGCTCCACCGTAAAGTCCTGGTATACACGTATACCAGCTCCAGCCCACTGCACCACCCGCTTCTGCTTTGCCCAGCTCAGGACCTTCTCCTTCACACCGTACCTACGGGAGCACAGAGTCACTGCCCTTGGCGGCTCACTCGCCTTTGGTACAGGCCTCCACGACCGATGAGCCCGATCCAGTTCATATCGGGAGGGATCCTCCCCCTCCCCCAATAGTTGTGCCAGCATCACGGCAAAATACTCAGCCGGCTTCATCCTTCAACTCCTTCGGGTAGCCCCACGATCCTCAAATTCTGTCGCCTGGATCTGTTTTCCAGATCTTCCATTTTTCCTCGCAGATCCTTGTTAGTGTCCCATCACCTGCCGCATCTCCTTCCCCATCGAGGCAAGTTGATCACCGTGCTGCAATAACGTCTCCTCCACTTCCTTCAGCGCCTCCCCTTGCTCTCACACCTCCGCCACTGCGCTCGCCACCGCCGTCATCACCGGGGAAACCGCCTCCTCCACCAGCGCACTCAAAACCTCCCTCATCTCCTTCCTCACCGTCTCCATGCATTTCGCAATCTGCGCCAAATGCTTTTCGAATTCCGCAGCCATCACCTTAGTTATTTCTTCAGCCATAAGCACTGTGGCCTCCCCTGGTGCTCTAGCCTCCATTTTCTTTGTTGACCCCGCAGTGACCTTTCCACTCCCCAACGGACTTTCAGCCGCTTTTTTCCCGGCCGTTTTTTTTGGTGTTTTTTGACATCCTTCTTCTCTGCGCTGTCTCCCGACTTTTACTGCCGTCGCTGGCCCTAGGACCGGGCGTTATTCCCCGTCAATGCCGTTCCCGAACGGGAGCCCTCCAACGCGCGGCTGCCTCCTGCCCGCCGTCACCGGAAGTGCATTTTAAATCTTTTAAGTGTTCATTTCGGATGCTCCATTAATGTCGCCACAGGACCATAGACTGCTGTCCCCTTTGAGAACTGACTGGTGGTGATTTAACCTGAGGGTCACCATACCCTCGGCAAGGGACAAGGTTGAGAAGACGGGGCTGGGTCGGCCAGCTCAGTTGGCTGGACGGCTGGTTCGTGATGCGGAGCAACGCCCAAAAGGCCCTGCCGTAACCTTGCCCCTTGCCTGAGATTTGATGACCCTCGGGACAAATAACAATTTGATCCGAAAAAGAGAGAATCTATTAGCAATGTTTGAGTGGTTCAATTTACTTTAGAAGTTTTTTTGTATAGTTCTGTGTTTTAAGCCTTGTCACTTAAAAATAACACAAATTGAATTTTACTTCCGCTAGTGAGAAAAGGGCTCTCAATGTTGAAAAATCATAGGTATAACTCAAATTGGGTTCAGCCCAAATAATGCTTAAATCGCCACAGAAAACATATTGTTAAAACCTTATATAAGTTTCAAATTTAGAACCGTTACAGTGCATTTTTCTCGAAACTTATCTGGTGTAACTTGAATGATTGGAGCATAGAAAATGTCATTCGGCCCCTCTAGCCTGCTCCACTATTCAGCTGGATCATGACCGATCTCGTACCTCAATGCCATTTTCCCAGACTTTCCTCATAGTCCTTGATATCTTTAATACCTAGAAATCTATCAACCTCTTCCTTTTTATATGCTCAAGCTTCCACAGCCCTGTGGGTAGAAAATTACAAAGAATCACCACCCTCTGAGTGAATAAATTCCTTCTTCTCTCAGTCCTAAACAGCCTACCTCTTAGTCTGAGACTGTGTTCCCAGGTTCTAGATCCCACAACCAGGATAAACATCTTTCCTTCATCTACCTCTTTGAGCTCTAAGAAATTTGTATGTTTCTATGAGATCATCTCTTGTTCTTCTAAACCCTCAAAAATACAGGCCATCTCCTCATGGGCCAATCTCACCAACCCAGGGATCAGTCCTTTGTTGCACTTTCTCCACAGCAAGTATATCCTTCCTTGGTTAAGTAAATGCAAACCCTACACTGTACTCCAGGTGTGGTCGCGCCAAGGTTCTACAAAGTTGCTGCACTGCATCTTTGCTCCTTTAATCAAATCCACTTGGAATAAAGGCCAACCTACTATTTGCCTTCCTAATTGTTTGCATCCTCCTCCCAACTCACATTCCCACCTAGTTTTGTGTCATCAACAGTCTTAGAAATATTACATTTGATCCCCCATCTAATCATGAATATAGATTGTGACTAGCTGGGGCACTGTACCTTGCAGTGTCCCACTGCCAACCTGAGAATGACCCTTTTATTCCTATTCTGTAATTCTCAATCCATGCAGTATACTGCCCCAAATTCCATGTGCTCTACATTTGCTGACTAACCTGCGTGGGACCTTATCAACAGGCTTCTGAACATCCAAATAAGCCACATCCACTGGTTTCCCCCTTATCTGTTCTGCTAGTTATACCCTCAAAAACCAAACTCTTTAACAGGTTTGTCGAGCATGATTTTTCTTTCATAAATCTATTGACTTTGCCCAATCCTATTCTAAGTGTCCAGTTATCACATTCTTTATAATAGATCAAAGCGTTTTCTCTACTGCAGATGCCAGATTAACAGGTTCCACGTTAAACAGTTCCCTGTTTTCTCTCGCCCCGTCCATTCTTAAATAGTGGGGTTACATTTTCTACCTTACATTCTACAGGAACTTTCCTGTATGTATAGAATTTTGGAACATGGTCACCAATGCATTCAGTCTAGCCATCTCTGTCAATGCTCTTGGACGTAAACCATCAAGTCCAGGAGATGTATCAGTTTTCAATACCATTAAATTAGCCAGTACTACTACTTCACAAATACTAATTTCTTTCAGTTCCTCATTCTCGCAAATCCCTTGGTTTTCCAAGTATTCCAGGGAGTTTTTTTGTTTTTTCCTCCGTGAAGACTGACACAAAATATTTGTTTAGTTTCTCTGCCATTTCCTTATTTCCTCCTTTATAAGTTCTCCTGTCCCTGTCTGTAGTGGGCCCACATTTGTCTTTTCCTATAGACAGTCTGTCTTTATGTTTCTCAGTGGTTTACTTTTATGTTTTTTCTTTCTGTTTCTTGGCCTTTCTTTGATGAATTCTAAAATGCTCCCTATCCTCTGGCTTGCTACGTTTTGGGGGCAACTTTCTAAGCCTTTTCTTTTGATCTAATACAATCTTTTAACCATGGTTGGATCACCTTTCCTGCTGAGCTTTTGTGCCTCAAATGAATCTATATTTATTGTAAACCATGTATTCTTTAAATGCCAGCCATTGTCTGTTTACCGTATACCTTTTTAATGTAGTTTCGTCCTCACTGTCAACAGGGGTGGTACCAGGGGATTGGAGAGTGGCGAATGTCGTGCCCCTGTTCAAAAAAGGGACTAGGGATAACCCTGGGAATTACAGGCCAGTTAGTCTTACTTGGGTGGTAGGCAAAGTAATGGAAAGGGTACTGAAGGATAGGATTTCTGAGCATCTGGAAAGACACTGCTTGATTAGGGATAGTCAGCACGGATTTGTGAGGGGTAGGTCTTGCCTTACAAGTCTTATTGAATTCTTTGAGGAGGTGACCAAGCATGTGGATGAAGGTAAAGCAGTGGATGTAGTGTACATGGATTTTAGTAAGGCATTTGATAAGGTTCCCCATGGTAGGCTTATGCAGAAAGTAAGGAGGCATGGGATAGTGGGACATTTGGCCAGTTGGAAACGAACTGGCTAACCGATAGAAGTCAGAGAGTGGTGGTGGATGGTAAATATTCAGCCTGGATCCCAGTTACCAGTGGCGTACCGCAGGGATCAGTTCTGGGTCCTCTGCTGTTTGTGATTTTCATTAATGACTTGGATGAGGGAGTTGAAGGGTGGGTCAGTAAATTTGCAGACGATACGAAGATTGGTGGAGTTGTGGATAGTGAGGAGGGCTGTTGTCGGCTGCAAAGAGACATAGATAGGATGCAGAGCTGGGCTGAGAAGTGGCAGATGGAGTTTAACCCTGAAAAGTGTGAGGTTGTCCATTTTGGAAGGACAAATATGAATGCGGAATACAGGGTTAACGGTAGAGTTCTTGGCAATGTGGAGGAGCAGAGAGATCTTGGGGTCTATGTTCATACATCTTTGAAAGTTGCCACTCAAGTGGATAGAGCTGTGAAGAAGGCCTATGGTGTGCTCGCGTTCATTAACAGAGGGATTGAATTTAAGAGCCGTGAGGTGATGATGCAGCTGTACAAAACTTTGGTAAGGCCACATTTGGAGTACTGTGTACAGTTCTGGTCGCCTCATTTTAGGAAGGATGTGGAAGCTTTGGAACAGGTGTAAAGAAGATTTACCAGGATGTTGCCTGGAATGGAGAGTAGGTCTTACGGGGAAAGGTTGAGGGTGCTAGGCCTTTTCTCATTAGAACGGAGAATGATGAGGGGCGACTTGATAGAGATTTATAAGATGATCAGGGGAATAGATAGAGTAGACAGTCAGAGACTTTTTCCCCGGGTGGAACAAACCATTACAAGGGGACATAAATTTAAGGTGAAAGGTGGAAGATATAGGGGGGGGGATATCAGAGGTAGGTTCTTTACCCAGAGAGTAGTGGGGGCATGGAATGCACTGCCTGTGGAAGTAGTTGAGTCGGAAACATTAGGGACCTTCAAGCAGCTATTGGATAGGTACATGGATTACGGTAAAATGATATAGTGTAGATTTATTTGTTCTTAAGGGCAGCACGGTAGCATTGTGGATAGCACAATTGCTTCACAGCTCCAGGGTCCCAGGTTCGATTCCGGCTTGGGTCACTGTCTGTGCGGAGTCTGCACGTCCTCCCCGTGTCTGCGTGGGTTTCCTCCGGGTGCTCCGGTTTCCTCCCACAGTCCAAAGATGCGCAGGTTGGGTGAATTGGCCAATGATAAATTGCCCTTAATGTCCAAAATTGCCCTTGGTGTTGGGTGGAGGTGTTGAGTTTGGGTAGGGTGCTCTTTCCAAGAGCCGGTGCAGACTCAAAGGGCCGAATGGCCTCCTTCTGCACTGTAAATTCAATGATAATCTAGGACAAAGGTTCGGCACAACATCGTGGGCCGAAGGGCCTGTTCTGTGCTGTATTTTCTATGTTTTCCAATCTCCCACAGCCAACTTGCCCCTTATGCCTTCGTAGTTTCCTTTGTTTAGATTTAAAACCCTAGTTTCGGATTGAACAACATCACTTCCAAACTTAATGCCAAATTTTATCATATTATGGTCAATCTTCTTTCCAGGTTGTTTTCCAAGAAGATTATCAATTAGCCCTTTCTCATTACCCAATACTTGATCTAAAATAGCACGTTTTCTAGTTGGTTCCTCAACATACTGTTCGAGAAAACTATTATACAATTCCAGGAATTCATTCCTGCAGCATTAAAGGTTTATCCAGACTACATGAGGATTGGAATCCCCCACGATTACTGCATTATGCTTGTTATATGCACTTCTAATTTCCTGTTTGGTGGCCAAAAACAGCAACTACCAATGTTTGCTGCCCCATGCTCTTTCTTAGCTCGACCCAAGCAGATTCTGCATCTTGATCTTCTGATCTGGGATCTTCTCTCACCGATGTACTGCTCTCATCCTTTATTAACCTACTCCATGTCCTTTTTTCTTTTCTCCATCTTCTTAAATGTTGAATACCCTTGAACATTCTGCAGCCACACCTCCGTAATAGCAATTAGAGTAGGCTTGTTTCCTTCTTCCATTCATGCTGTCAATTCATCTACTTTGTTGTGAATGCTGTGGGAAAGAATACCTTTAATTCTATCTTTTTAATATTTTCGCAGCCTCTAGCCGTATCTGTTGGCATACTCTTAAGCTTGCACGCTCTGGCCGCCTCTGCCACACTCATTGTCAATTTCCTTATTGCTACCTTGCTTTCTTGCCTTGTCACCTCTCTTTAATTTATCACATCTTCTGTCACTTTATCACATCTTTGAAGTCCTAATGTTAAGACCCACCTGTTATGACCTAATGTGTCCAAAATGAAGCTGATCTATTATACTGTCTTCTCCAGGGCATGTCATTCTGGTGTCTTATTGAGGCGTGGCGCAGTATTCAGTGTCTGCACTAACACTGCAACTGCAGCATCTGAAGTGTAACTATAACTATGTAATAGTGTACTGCACCCTGTGACTACTAAAAAGTATCCTTGTTGAGCAAACCTTGGCAGTGTTATTTTAGAAAACGTACTATTTTAGATCAAGTATTGGGTAATGTCCAGTGTAATAATTAATAGCACCCAAATATAAGGATGACCTTGTTTCTCCAATAGTTGTTCTTATTTAACCCAACTGAACTTGATGCAAATTCTTGTGCACAATAAATACTGTTTCAAGTCTCATGCGAATGAGAGGTCTGTAAATTGAATTCAGGTGTAGTTCAGGAGATTAAGGCTTTCATTAATGTTAACATTCGCAGATAGTTTTAGATATAGAAGTGCACAACAGGGCACTTTCCTGAAAAGTGCTAACATTACAGATTTCCAAACGTTTTTCTGTGTAGCAAACCTCTCATTCCTTGCACACCTCTTTTTCTCCCCTACGTTCTCTCTACACAGTACTGTTCCTAAACCCCACAACACCTATCCTCTATACTTCCTATGCATGTGTTTTAATTCATTCTCTGGACATGGGTGTCACTGGGAAGGCTGACATTGTCCTAGTTGCCCTGAGAAGGCAATGGAGGCTGCAGCAGTTCAAAGGTGCTCACACAAATCTGATAGGCAGAGTTCTAGGTCCGGCACAGTGAGGATGAAGGAATGATGTTATAGCTCCAAAGTACCTGCATAGAGGGTTATAGTAAGCATCTTCCTATTTGATTATATGTATGGACATCTTAAACAAGGGTGAGTATGCACGTGTGACATCATCGGTAGAGTGGGATTTTGTGGGTTTTCAGTATCACCAGAAAGAGCTTGCGTCTAGTTGAGTATAACTGCTGTTAGTGTCTGAAGTCAAACTGTACTATTATCTCAATATTTTCATAAGTAAAGAAGATTGAATTTTCACAACACACCCGACTGCCCTTTTGTGCTCAAGATACCACATCTTTTTGGTGATGAGAATTAAACAGGACAAAATGTATTCAAGGTGCAGCATGGTTTCCTCAGTGAGTAGTTAATTTGCAAGGTGGACAGCGGTTCGAGAGCTTTACCCCATTTGGGGGGGGGGGGGGGGGGGGGTTGTGATTTTACTGATGGGAATCAAGTCAGCAACACCATGGCTATGTTCGGGCCTATCAGTGAGTTTTGGAGTTTGTGGAGGGGAACGAGGACTGGACTAAGTATGTGGAAAGGTTTGAACATCTTTTCCTGAAAGTGGAATTTCAGATGAGGCTAAACAGCGTTCAATTCTTCTGAGTGTGTGCGAAGCAAAAACTTAAAAGTTAATAGGAATTTAGCAACATTGTGGAAATTGGGGACATTTCATTTGTAGATTTAGTTGCATACTAAGCCCTCAGTGATTACCCAATGTTTTAAATTCCATAGTTATTTTCGTAAGTGAGGACAGTAGGTATGCTACCTTTGTTGCTGAATTGCATTCTCTCTGAGCACTGAAAGTTTGGGGCATGGTGAGAGGATATGCTCCGAGACAGATTTAATGAAGACTGCATACAGCGTTGTTTGTTTGAAGAAGCTACACTGACTTTCAAGAAGGCTCTAGAAGTTTCTATGAGCATGGAAATGGCTGCCAACAATGCAAAAGATGGCCCATGGTGGGATACAGAGTCAGCAAACAAAAAGGCACAAGTAGTGGAATGTGTCAGGTGTAGAGACACACACCATGCAAATCATGGCAAGTTCATGGACGCTGTCTTTCAATAGGAAGGAGTATTTGGTTAAAAAGTGCATGAGTGCTCCGAGTAAACCAAAGGCTGAGCAAGGAAATTCAAAGAAGCCCCAGTCAGTAACGCAGCACCTGGAATGTACAGAGCAGGAAGAGGAGCGCTCCTCCAATATTTTCAATATGAGTGAGGCATGCATGGAGCCTGTGCCACAGTGGAGGTCGCTGCACAGAAATTTAAGATGGAGGTGGACACAGGAACCTCTGCATCTGTCATCAGTGAGGAGATCTACAGGAGGAATTGGGCTCTAAGCAGGCACCAGCCCTTATTTAGGCAGGGATCAACCTTCAGACATATACTGGCGAGACTATACTATTACTTGGAGCGTTAAGAGGTGGAACATTGCATATGTATCCAAGAAGCAAAAGCATCGCTCCTTGTAGTAAAAGGGTATGGTCCTAGTCTACTCGGGTGTGACTGGGTCAGGAAAATTCAGTTGAACTGGGATGAGGTAAAGCACACGAGTCAGAGGATGTCATTCAGAAATATCCAGTGGTTTTCAAAAACTAATTGGGTACATTGCATGGAACTACAGTTAAGTTGTTTGTGGTTTTACGCAGATCACAACGTAGTCACAGAGTTCCTGACGAATTGAGACGTGTGTTATTATGTTTCTTTCCTTCAAGGAAAGGGGCGAGAAATATCGAGTGTTATTGTAATCATCTTCCTATTTGATTATATGCATGGATGTCTTTAACAAGTGTGAGCATGCACGTGTGATGTCATCGGCAATACTGAAAACCCGGGCAATTTCAGTATTGCCACAAGGAGCTGTGTATAGTTGACCTGCTGCGGGTGTCTGAAGTCAAGCTTAACGATTATTTCTATTTTCATAAGTAAAGAAGATTGAATTTTTACAATGCTTTCGACTATCTTTTAGTGGTCGAGTTACCACAGTCTGACTTGAGGGAAGCTTGGAGCTGACAGTGTTTCCATGTAGCCTGCTGCTCTTGTGCTTCTGGATGGCGGGGCTTGCAGGTTTCTGCTGAGGAAACATCACAGGTTGGCACAGTATTGAAACTGTGCACTCTATCCATGGATTGGTGGATGATTTGCTAATTAAGTGGCCTAATTTTGGGCGGCATTTAGTGCCTTGAGCACTTTTGGAGCTGCAAAATTTTATCTCGTGGAAAATATTCCATCTGAATTCTGACTTGTACCTTTTTAGCTGATTGAGAGACTTTGGGGAATTGGGAGGTGAGTGGCATGTTGCCGAATACCCATTAGCCTACTCTAGTTGCCTCTGAATTTATAGCTAATCTCCAGCATTTGAGTTTCTGGTGACTAGCAAGATCTTGACAGAAATGCCTACCAAGATATTGACAGCGTTGTAATATCATTCAAAGTCAAGGTAAGGTGATTGGGCTCTCTCATGGCGAAGGAAGTCAATGCTCATCTGTCACTTGAATATTTCTTTCCCCTTATCAGCCCAAGTCTGGATGTTGCATATGAGCACAGACCGCTTTGTTATCTGAAGAATTGCGAATGGATCTGATACATTAGCAAACAGACTCACTTTTGATCTTACAATGGAGGGAAAGTCACTTCTGCCAGTCACTTCTGGGGGCTGGTTTAGCACACTGAGCTAAATCGCTGCCTTGTAATGTAGAATAATGCAGCAGCGCGGGTTCAATTCCCGTACTAGCCTCCCCGAACAGGCGCCAGAATGTGGCGATTAGGGGCTTTTCACAGTAACTTCATTGAAGCCTACTTGTGACAAGCGATTATTATTAAGTCACTGATGAAACAATTGAAAATACAAATTGAGACCTTTTATCGACCCTTTAGGCTGATTTGTGTTTTGGATTTTGGATAATTTGGGCTTTTGGATACCACCTATAAGCCGAGACCTACTTACATTGCAATGGCTGAAGCCTAGGCCAGCTATAGTCTAAAGAAAATAAAATGGCAAGAAAAGTAAGATGTACCGCTGAATGATATACAGGGTACCTGTAATAAGTTCCCACCTGTGGCGCCATCTGTGATTCTGCTTGTAGGAGACGCTTTGCAAGGTAAAGAGTGCAGACAAACAATTAGACTTCCTGCGCTAAAGGTTAGATGTGATCAGCGAGGTTCTTGTTGGCTCAGGTCAGACTTCTCTCGGTAAAGACTGGCTGTGGTTGGCGAGGTTCATCACTGTTTGGGTCAGAGACTTCCCGCACTGAAGGCTGACGAGGTTCAAAAAAAATCTGGTGTTTGGCTGTGTTCGTTTTTCAGATATACGGATAAAGGATGCTTGACCTGCAGTTAGACCTCGGACAGTGACCTGAGGAATGCTTGCGAAGGATGACGTGGAGCAGTGTTGATTGCCGATTATTTTTCTATTAGGACAGCCAATGTAGAATGAGGTGTTAAGTCACTATCATCCATTTTCCATTACAATCAACACCACTTGCACCACCTTTGGTGTTTTGATAGTCGATTATTTCAAGTAAATGTTAACGAATCAGGGTAACCATCAATTGTGAACGTATCACTTCTTTATTAAGCATGTCTGATGTTTTGTCTGGTTCGGTATTAAATGGTTAGATCTTTTTTTTTTAATGGTTATATCCAGTCAGTCTTGTTAATAGTATGTTTAGTGCATTATTAAGAATGCACAGGTGAAGGGCACTGATTGATTAAGTGACTAACTGGAGCATATATAAAGGGAACGTGCCCCAAAGAGAAAAATCTCCCATCAAAAGTAGCACCGATCGAGACTGAGCTGCTGCTCAGGAATCTGCACCTCCACCAAGACTGGTTCATGTGGCTGGCAGAAGGGGGGACCCTGGTGGGAGGTTCTCTGTGAGGGAGTACTTCCCATTTCCATTGGGGACTTGACGTGGAGAGTGTTGCACGCGGTACTCCGATGCAGCAAAAGATCATGTTGGTTCGGGACTCCCAGGCTGTCTGAGAATCCGTTTTGGCGCCAAAATCGGGAGCGACGCCGGTTTCTGAATTCTCGGCCCCATGCGGCGTGATGCACGTTCAATAACCACTAAAGCGAGGTTGTAGTCCAACTGAAGGCTTTAATAAGCTAGATGTTTCCCCCAGCAGCTCAGGTACAGAATGAAGGCTGCTGGGGCGGCACGGGCTCTTATACCCCGCCTAGCAGGGCGGAGCTACCATACAACATGACCAATAGGATGCATACGATTTCTACCAATGGTGTTCCAGCATTACCAGGTACCGTAATACCTCTACTACCACATTCACCCCCTGTTAAAAAATAGTCTGGCGGTGGTGATGGCCTGATGCTACAAACATGACAACGTGGTAGAATTCGTTATGGAGGTACCGTAATACCTCTGCATAGCGTTCTGTAACTATTTACAATTCTAGTAACTATTTATGATTTAAATTTACAATTTATAATGAAGCAATCAGTTAATCGGGGGCCCTGGTCGTCCTTTATGATCATCGGAGCTTCGGCGGTGACTCCGGTGGAGGCTCGGGCGTCTGTGACTCCGGGAGCCGGCAGAAGGACCGATCCTCCTGTAAGGTTCCCTGGTGGAGGGGAGGGTGGGACTGGTGGCTGGGGTGTGCGTGGGGCTCCGGCGGGCGGCAGGTCTCGCAGGGAGACCGTATCTTGTCGGCTGTCGGGGTACGCCACGCAGGCGTACTGGGGGTTAGCGTGGAGAAGATGGACACTCTCGACCAACGGGTCCGACTTGTGCGCCCGCACGTGTTTTCGGAGCAGGGTGGGTCTGGGAGCTGCCAGCCAGGTCGGGAGCGAGGTCCCAGAGGAGGACTTCCTGGGGAAGATGAGGAGACATTCGTGAGGTGTCTGGTTGGTTGTGGTGCAAAGCAGTGACCGGATGGAGTGGAGGGCATCCGGGAGGACTTCCTGCCAGTGGGAGACTGGGAGATTCCTGGACCGTAGTGCCAGTAGGACGGTCTTCCAGACCGTTCCGTTCTCCCTCTCTACCTGTCCGTTACCCCGGGGGTTGTAACTGGTCGTCCTGCTCGAGGCGATGCCCTTGCTGAGCAGGAATTGACGCAGTTTGTCGCTCATAAAGGAGGACCCCCTATCACTATGTATGTAGGCGGGGAACCCGAACAGTGCAAAGATGCGATGGAGGGCCTTGACGGTGGTTGCGGTCATGTCGGGGCTGGCGAATGGGAACAGGGAATACTTGTCAATCACATTCAGGAAGTACGTGTTGCGGTCGGTGGAGGGGAGGGAGCCTTTGAAGTCCAAGCTGAGTCATTCAAAGGGACGGGAAGCCTTTATCAGGTGCGCTTTCTCTGGCCGGTAGAAGTGCGGTTTGCACTCCGCGCAGATTTGGCAGTCCCTGGTGGCTGTCCTGACCTCCTCGATGGAGTAGGGCAGCTTGCGGGTTTTGATAAAGTGGAAAAAGCGAGTGACCCCCGGATGGCAGAGGTCCTCGTGGAGGGCTCGGAGGCGGTCCACTTGTGTGGTGGCACATGTGCCGCTGGACAGGGCGTCAAGAGGCTCGTTTAGCTTCCTGGGACGATACAAGATCTCGTAGTTGTAGGTGGAGAGTTCAATCCTCCACCGTAAGATCTTATCGTTTTTTATCTTGCTCCGCTGTGCATTATCGAACATGAAAGCAACCGACCGTTGGTCAGTGACGAGAGTGAATTTCCTGCTGGCCAGGTAATGCCTCCAATGTCGCACAGCTTCTACTATGGCCTGGGCCTCCTTTTCAACTGAGGAGTGGCGGATTTTGGAAGCATGAAGGGTACGTGAGAAGAAGGCCACGGGCCTGCCCGCTTGGTTGAGGGTGGCCGTCAGAGCTACGTCAGACGCGTCGCTCTCGACCTGGAAGGGGAGGGACTCTTCGATGGCGTGAATCGTGGCCTTTGCAATGTCCGTTTTGATGCGGCCGAAGGCCTGGCGGGCCTCTATCGACAGGGGAAAAGCTGTGGATTGGATCAGGGGACGCACCTTGTCCGCATAGTTGGGGACCCACTGGGCGTAATAACTGAAAAACCCTAGGCAGCGCTTCAGGGCCTTGGAGCAGTGAGGGAGGGGGAACTCCATAAGGGGGCGCATGCGCTCAGGGTCGGGGCCTATAACTCCATTTCGCACTACGTAGCCGAGGATGGCTAGGCGGTCGGTGCTAAACACACATTTATCCTTGTTGTATGTAAGGTTAAGGATCTTTGTGGTCTGGAGGAATTTTCTGAGGTTGGTGTCATGGTCCTGCTGGTCGTGGCCGCAGATGGTGACATTATCGAGATACGGGAATGTTGCCCGTAAACCGTACCGTCAACCATTCGGTCCATCTTGCATTGGAAGACCGAGACCCCGTTGGTGACACCGAAGGGAACCCTTTAGAAGTGATAGAGCCGCCCATCTGCCTCGAAGGCAGTGTATTTGCAGTCACTAGTGCGGATGGGGAGCTGGTGGTAGGCGGACTTCCACCATGGAGAAGACCTTGTAATGCGCGATCCTGTTTACCAGGTCGGATATGTGGGGGTGAGGGTACGCGTCCAGCTGCGTAAACCTGTTGATGGTCTGACTGTAGTCGATGACCATCCTATGCTTCTCCCTGGTTTTTACCACCACTACTTGAGCTCTCCAGGGACTGTTGCTAGCTTCAATGACACCTTCCCTCAGTAGCCTTTGGACCTCTGACCTAATAAAGACCCGGTCCTGGGCACTGTACCGTCTGCTCCTGATGGCGACGTGTTTGCAATCCGGGGTGAGGTTTCCAAGCGGAAGGCGGGTCGACCTTGAGGGTCGCGAGGCCGCAGACAGTGGGGTATAGGGCCGCCGAGTTTGAAAGTTAGACTTTGGAGATTACACTGGAAGTCTAAACCTAGGAGTGTGGCCGCGCAGAGGTGGGGAAGGACGTAGAGCCGGTAATTTTTGAACTCTCTTCCCGGGACTGAGGTTTGCTACACAAAACCCCTTTATCTCTACTGAGTGGGAACCGGAGGCCAGGGAGATTTTTTGATTAACTGGGTGGACGAGGAGAGAACCGCACCTTAACGTGTCGGGGTGTATGAAGCTCTCCGTGCTCCCAGAGTCGATTAGGCAGGACGTCTCGTGCCCGTTGATAAATACAGTCGTTGTAGCAGTTGAGAGTGTTCGAGGCCCGGACTGATCCAGAGTCACCGAGGCTAATCGCAGCAGTTGAGTGTTCTCTTCAGGCAGTGTGTGGTCAGCCGAGCTGGGGTCCTGGGGGTCCATCCAAGATGGCGGTTCCCATTGGTCGCACATGGCTGGGGTGCACAAAATAGCAGCGCCCATCCATCTAACATGGTGTCCGCGGGACAAGATGGTGGCTCCCGGGGGCCGCACGTGGCCCTGGAGTAGGAAGATGGCGGCGCCTGCTGGCCGCACGAGGATCGTGGAGAAGTTTGTGGTGGCGGTCCGCAATCGTCGCTGGAGACCGCGGCATCCGCACGGGCCTGGCATACCACCACGAAATGGCCCTTTTTACCGCATCCCTTGCAGGTGGATGTGCGGGCCGGGCAGCGCTGGCGGGGGTTCTTGGCCTGCCCGCAAAAAGTAGCAGCGGGCCCCCCCCCCCCCGGGTTTGCCAGGCCGCCTTGCAGCACACACTTGTGGGGGGATGGGGGATGTCTCGCGGTCGGCTGCGGAGGGCTTCCACGCTGCTCAGGGGGCTGCTGCGCGGTCGGGAACGTAAGCGCGGGCGTTTCTGGAGGCCACATCCAGGGAGCCTGCCTGTGCCTCCTTGAGACCTAGAATGTCTTTTTCTAGCAATCGCTGGCGGATTTGGGAGGACAGCATGCCTGCCACGAAAGCGTCCCGGACCAAGAGTTCAGTGTGTTCGCTCGGCGGGTAGCTGCAGTTTCTCCCCAACACCAGGAGTGCATTCCCCAGGGATTTGTCGCTTCGTTGCTAGCAGATGTCGGGCGTAGACCTGGTTTACCGGGCGAATATAATGTCCTTTTAGCAGCTCTATTGCTGCATCAAAGTCTTCCCCTTCCTCGATGAGGGTGTAAATCTCCGGTCTCACCCTCGAGATCAGGACTTGCTTGAAGATTGCCGCTGAGTTCGCCGCGTGGGGGCTGAGTTGCAGACACTCCGGCTTGATTCGTAGCTCCATCCTTTTAAATCTAGCTTATTAAATTGATGCACAATCAGTGACCACTAAAGCGAGATTGTAGTCCAACTGAAGGCTTTAATAAGCTCGCTGTTTTCCCCCAGCAGCTCCGGTACAGAATGAAGGCTGCTGGGGCGGCACGGGCTCTTATACCCCACCTAGCAGGGCGGAGCTACCATACAGCTTGACCAATAGGAAGCATACGATTTCTACCAATGGTGTTCCAGCATTACCAGGTACCGTAATACCTCTACTACCACACGGCGATTATCCACCGCCTCAGGCCATTGCCTGAGGCCCGCCCCGCGATGCTCTGTCCGCAACCTGCCAAATTCTCGATGGCGTGGGAGTCTCATGGTCCCAGCCGTTTGGGAACCTCGCGAGGTGGCTGCGTAGTCGAGGGGGGGCTTCATTCTGGGCTGAGGGCAGTCCGGGGCGCGCGATCGGCTGATTTTGGGGTGGTGGGTGTGTGGGGCACTACTTTGGCGGTCGAGGTCCGCGAGCTGAGTCCGCCATGGAGCATGGCACGGTCGCTGCAGGCTGCCACTGTGCTCATGTGCGACCTCTGAACCGGAAGTGCTGAGGGCCATATCAGCATCTAGAGCTGTGCTGCTTCCCTGCTGGCCCCCAGCAAAACGGGGAATCGGTGGCCTTTTGACTCTCCTGGCGTAAAAGACCACCATTTTCACCACGGCGTGGGGACTTCGTCCCCAGAATGGAGAATCAAACCCATGGACTTTAACGGAGCGTAAAACATTGCGGAGATTCATTTTGCAGGTTCCTTATTTAATACTTACATTTAAATTGCTGGATTGTGGTAAGTGTCACATATAAATAGGATCCTGGTCTTAATTAGAATTCAGTTCTCCGATATCTGCAGTTTTAAAGAAAAATCCTGGCAATCCAGTCATTTCTAGCAGCCTTGCTGGGTATTCTGTAGTGTCATAAAGAATCAAGGTCTCCATGATTGCAGCATTTTGAGATTGTTCAGACATGGGGCGCAGGCGTCAGTACAACAGAGTTACAGACAGAAGGAATGAGAATGAATACACTTTTAGTAGACCTGGTAGATGACCTGATTGGAATAACATTAATAGAGAAATGGGACTTAGGAATGTCAGGAGAACAGTTAACAGGTGCTCCAGCTGTGACTCAAAATATCACCATGCGATTAACCAACTAAAGCAGAACAGCAGGGTTTTCGAAGCAACACATGGATGCAGAGAATTTGGAAGTTGAAGATGATGATGATAATCATGCTCGGGGAATTGTACTGCTCACAAGAAGCAAAGATTTTGTCTGGTTATGAGTTGCTGATTCGTTTAATTGTGCTGTGTTAGATAGTGGTTGCACCTCGAGCAGGTTGGTTAAAGTGTTATTTAGATTCACTCCATAGTAAGGGCTGAAGTGAGCTGAAGGAGTAGAAAGTTCTGCTTGTTTCAGCTTTGGGGATGACAACAAATTTAGGTCACTGAAAAGATCCGTGATTTCACGCAAAATAGCTGGAGTAAGCCACTTTATTGGGATAGAGTGTTTTTGAAACTACCCGAGGCCAAACGATGTGGAAGGAAAGCTATGGAAATGAAACCACTGCATTTATGGATTGAATGATGTATCGGGAGTATGGAATTTCTCAATTGGCAGTGTCTTGCTGAAAGGAGGCTGTACTCAACTGAAAGCAGATCCAACAATGTTCTGCAGGGAAACTCTTGGGTATCTTTATAATACATGTTGATGAAGGGGAGGTTCTGTGGAACGTGAGTAATTTGTTCTAAGATTATAGAGGGGAATTTAAGTTTAGAAGTCAGGCTTGGGGGGGGGGGCGGGGAAGAGAGCTTTTTGGTTCAGACATTAAGTAGAATAGATTGGGAATAACCTTGAACCAGCTATCTTATTTGCCAAGTGTTACCTGTATTCTGATAAATCATGCTAGGTCATCACAAAAAGATGATCTTGCATCTAAAGAAGAAACAGAGCAGTTAAGAAGCTTTATTTGACAATTGAATTAGCAGTGAACCCAAACAAGACCAGCTGCCAGTTTTTATGTATTTGACCCAAGTAGTATAATGAGGCACACCAGAATTGAGGATGTTTTGAGGGCAAATAACATTTTTAAAAAAATTACGGAGGAATGTGTACTCAATGTTTCCAGCCTTGGGCGACCTGAAGAACATTAAATTATTCCTTTTCAGTGATGCTTCTCAGACCAATCTTCCAGATGGGTATTCGATTACAGCGGGTTTTGTAGAATTCCTGGTGGGTGAAAATGGAAAAGTATTTTAGTTGCTGCAATACTGGTGCTTGGAGAAGCAGTAGATAAGGGCTGTTTTACTTTTCAAATATATTGGGGGCAGGTCTGTACAAGGGTGTTCCGAGACAAGGGTGTTCTGAGACTAGTGTACCCAAGATAATCATTCCCTGTGGGATAACGTGCATTCGACAAATCAAGCGACTGGGAAAAAAGTGAAGATTGACCTTGCTTGTGTAAAAGAGATGCTAGAAAGAAAATAAATCTCCCAAGGTAAAGTGGGTTGACACAAGTGATCGTGCTTTAGAAAAAAGAATGTCCTCCCAAAGAGTCAGTTGGAGGTCCTAGAAAAGGTTGTCTCATATTATGATGTGGTGTACAGATTATGGAAAATCGTGAGAGACATCTGGGATATTGTGTGTTGGTTAAGGAGGAGACAGACCTATGTAATGTTGCATTCTGTAAATAAATTTAACATTAAGTTAAAATAGGTGTCTGGTTTTCTACTTCGTCACCTGGCTTCAGAATGCGTTAACATCTCACTCTGCCATAAAGGCATAAGAACGAACACGTTGTAACAAGAGGTAGACTGGATCTTGCACTGAACTTATCAGCTAATTTGAAGCAGCTCAAAATTTCCACGGTCTCCTGTTGTCGTTCAGCGCAACAACTGATTGAGCTACCCAAAGTGTCCCATCAGTGGCACCTGCACCGTTGACAACTATGTGAGAGTCTGAGTGCAGGCAGGTTGCCGTGCTGTGCCCCCGCTGCCGCCACCGGTCTTTGCTTCTCGAACTCCTGTGAGTCCTTGGCAGCTTGTTGAGCCGAATGTCTTTTTGAAAAAAAATCGTTACACAGGCTAGCATGCATACTGATTGGGAAAATCGTGTTGAAATCAATGCACCCGCTACACAAAGGCAGAATCTACTAAGAGTCAAAACAAAGTTCAGCATTCCAGTGAAGTGGATTAGCAGGTCAGGATATGCAGGTGTAATTCATTTCCATTTTTAAATAGTACCTTTCCAATTATTATTTAGCTGCGTCAGTAATTCCTATGTTCATAAAGGCCTGTTTGAACTTGACATGTGGTGATTGTTCTGTTCTCTCAATAGTGGTGCCGCAGCACCTCTGCTGGCAGGAGAATTATTGCAGCATGAGAAAGTTATAAATTAATAGAGTTGGTACCACGTGTGCTGATGGAAAATATTTTATGATGAGTTGGCTAGAGAGCTCAGAAAATGTTTAACTTCACTATAAATACGCCAACCTTGCATTGGATGGATTGTTAAAACCATCTGTAGCACACAGCTCCCGTGGATTAACAGAAGAACAGGGGATTTCTCCCTGACATCCCAGTCGATACTTATTCTAGAACATCGCCACTAAGACCAGACATCTGGGGCGGGATTCTCCGGCCCGCCAGCCCCGTTTTCTGGCGCAATGCACCCTTGCCGGCAGCGGGATACTCCGTTTCAGCAGTCGACCAATGCGGTTTCCCATTGTGGCCACCCCACGGCGTGGGGAAACCTTGCCGGCGAAGCGGAGGATTCTGACGACAGAGAATTCTGCAGTGGTCTTTGTCACTACTTTTTGTGAGAATTTTTTTGTGTCCTTGTTTGGCTGTCACGTTTCCTCAGACAGGAAGTCCTCGGGCTTGCGACACAGTTGGTTCCTGAAAACAGTGTTGTACGTCTGAACCAGTTTTTCCCATAGGGACAATGGTTACATCACAGCGACAGGGTCCCAGATCCGACTCCCGGCTTGGGTCACTGTCTTGCGGAGTCTGCACGTTCTCCCTGTGTCTGCATGGGTTTCCTCCGGCTGCTCCAGTTTCCTCCCACAAGTCCCGAAAGACTGTTGGGTAATTTGGACTTTCTGAATTCTCCCTCAGTGTACCCGAACAGGCACTGGAATGCGGCGACGAGGGGATTTTCACAGTAACTTCATTGCAGTGTTAATGTAAGCCTACTTGTGACAATAATAACGATTATTATTATTATTGAACCCTATTTTCACTGAAAAGTAATGTTCCACTTCCATCAACTTGTGGAAGTGACAGCATGAACAAAAGTAAAGAATCACCCTTGTTGGTGTTTTGTAGTTTGAAGAGGAAACCAGTTTACAACGAGTGTTAAGTAAACTCGGAACATTTTGTAAAACGGGCATTCAAATCACCAATTTCGGCTGAGCCAGTTAGTTTTAAACTGGGGCTTGTGTCATGTTCAGGTTTGTGAGTTCTTCTATGTCTGAGAAGCAATTTACCCTTCTGACGTTGCGAAAGGAGGAAGGTCCCCGCTAAATCTTACAGGTGAAATTAATTTGGAAAAAGCAAATAAGTGTGCATTATTTATCATTTAATTATTTTATTTTGATAAACTTCTGTAAGTGATACTTACACACATTGCAAGTAGATTGACACGAGTCCTGTCTGCATGTTTCAGATTGGTACTGCAGAAGAAAAACCCAGTCATTTGTAGCTCTTGTAGTTGAATTTGAATATATTGTGAATTTTTATGAACAATTTCATTTTTCAAGCACTGGTATTAAGATTCGTTCATTCTCCGGTTAGATGCACTGAAACTCGATGTGCTCTGCCCAAATGATATGGCCAACCTCTCAAGAACATGTCCTATTGTGATGGGATCCAAGAGGTAACCCCATGCCAAATCCAACCGTACTCCTTTGAGTAAAGTCACAAAACCAGTTTGAGCTATTGGTTACTTTCACGAGCAGTGGAATCTGCCGCGGATAAAGTCAAATTTGTGTGCTTATTTTGAGAAGAACTGGGCCCTATATGACTCGGCTGAAGCACTTTTAAAATGTAAAAGTCATCAACCTGGAGGAATTTGAAAAAAACCTGCTTCCTGACTAGTCGAATTTAGACTTGCCCAACCTTTTCACATGGGCGACCCCATTTAATTTTTTTTCTCATTCAAAGGGTTTATCCGAACATTTCAGTAAGATATGGGTCTGGATTCTGCGTTGCCCGACGCCGATATCGTAATTGGCGATCGGGCAGAGAATTCACTCCGACGCCCAAATCGGGGCTGGCGCCGGTTTGACCTCGGTCATCCATGCTCTATTTTCGGAAATGGCATCATTGCATTGTGCGCCGTTGCAGCGGCGTTGACGCGTCATCGGCCGGACAGCCCTCGATGCTCTACCCCAGATGGGCCAAGTTCCCAACGGCGTGGGACACGTATGGTCTCAGCCGTGCGGGAACCTGGCGTGGCGGCTGCGGACTGCTGGCCGGGGGGGGGGGGGGGGGGGGGGGGGGGGCTTCTGCGAGGGCTGGAGGGGACTGGTGAGGTTAGCCAGGGGATGTGCTGGGGGGTCGTGTGGCGGGCCGGGTCCGGCATGGCTGGCGCCATGTTGTGATTATGGTACGAATAAAGTAATGGCATGATGGGAAAACTGGTCAATGGGAAGACTGGTCAAAATATTTGATACAATGTAAGAAATGCTGCCCTAACCATTTCAGACCCCTGTAAGACTAATAAGGCCGACTCTGCATAACTTGAAGTATGAAGAAGGTCAAGCCATTACAAAATACCGGACTAACTCATCATAACCCAGGGCCGGAGGAATAAGACAAGATAAGGTCAGGAAGAAATAAGTCTCCTCCGACCTCTCAATGTTCCCTCCAAGGACAAGATAATGGTATGAGTGATGCGACAAAGAGCCCAATAAGGTCAGCAGGCATTGCTTCTGTTTCTACTTCCGATCAAATTCCTGACTAAGCTGTAGTCACGCAATCTTGATAATGATAATGTATAAATACTGAACTGATTTTCTGTAAAAGCGCGGACTTGAGAAGGAATCAGCAGTTTCACTAACTGCTCTCTGACCTCAAGTTTCAGCCATTACTGCATGCAGTCTCTTCGTAAATAAAGCTTTTGTCTCAACGAGCGTTGTTGAATCTTTCTACTACAGAAGCAGGAAAATATTGACAATGTTGTACAGCACGACCGCTGCAGGTCATCAGCTGTGTGCATGCGCGGCCAGGGATCCGGCCATTCTCCGGACGTTTTCGGCACGGGAGCCGGACGTTTCACGACCACACACGCCCCGTTGGCGTCAACACTTACTCGTTGAAATGGAGAATCCAGCCCATGGAATGGCACAAAATTAGGTTTTCAGGGGGGAAGAAAGCAGAGGTATGAAAAGAAACTACTTGCTGAGCAAAATAAATGACCAAAGCAATAAGTGGATAATTAAAAAAAAAAAGTAATAAACAACGACCATTAAAGTGTGAGACGGTGGGAGTGTGTCTGGATCACTCTCATCTTAGGGTGCTCACTGACCCTTACATACTATTGGTGTGTGTGTGTAAGGGGGGGGGGGGGGGGGGGAGGTAAACTTGAGCTCTGAGCTTGTGCTCTCTCACACACAGTCTTACTCTGGTGTGGCCTCCCAACCCACGCTCACTCTGACTACCTTTGGCCCCAGTCTTGCTCAGCCCCCCCGCACCCCTGCTCCAGACCCCCTTCCTGCTCTGTTGCTCCCACTCCTGCCATTGGAACCATCCTTGAAAACATATCTTCCCACTGTTTCCTGCGCCTATCAGCAGAAACCGCAGGTGGAACCAGTCTGTGATTGGATTAGCAACTTCACAGCATTTTTCACATCTATGCCTGTTGTATGTTCAACATGACAGGCTGGGTAGAGGGGGCTAGAATCTGGCCCATGAGCCAGCAGTTGAATAAGCCCGGTCTAGTATTGCTCATCTAGCTTCATGAAGAGCGGAGAATGAGCATTGGGATAGTAGGGATCCTCTTTGATGTGTTTTTTTAATGTGAGCTCTCACATTTTGTTTGTATGGGAGACCTCCATTTCTCTGTGTGAAGGGTGCTTTTTTGTGCTGTGGGGATGTTTTATAAGTTTGAATCAGGACTTGCATTTCTGAAAAAGGATGGAACTTAGCGGTTTTGCACATATCCAGGTTCCAAAAGTTGTGCATTTTCTTCCTATACTAGCCAGACTGTTGCCTCTACTTAAAAATATCAATTGGAAGAAAGCACAACACAGCCAGTGAAGTGTGATCATTGTCACACAGGCAGAGGCAAATTCAGATTACCTATCAATTGTGGTGTTATGCTAATTTTGAACTGGATTGAAATTACCCAAGTTAATTTTACACTGAATTCTTAAAACCAGTGACGAGGAGAGATATGGGTGGATTTATAAAGTCCTGATGTTGAAGGGATTTAAACCAGTTAATGCTTCTGCAGAAGTAAGAATTTCAGACTAATGCTAGTATTTGATGGTGTGAGGACTTCTCAATGATTCTCCCTTTTTTTCTTGATCACATAATAATGTGACTGTGGTATTAAAACCAAAATTTAAGTTTGTAGGTGGAATAAGGATTAGTAGTACTGTTGACGCCAATCGGGTGGATTACACTATTTCCCCACCATCCCCAATGATAAATTAGTGGGTTCAGTCCACTGGCAGAGGGTGTCAAACTTATTACATACATATTGGAACAAGCAAGTTGCTGTTAACAAAGCATATTTAAGCTAGGTTTGTTATTATCATAGAATTTACAGTGCAGAAGGAGGCCATTCGGCCCATGAGTCTGCACCGGTCCTTGGAAAGAGGACCCTACCTAAGCCCACACCTCCACCCTATCCCCACCCGCCACCCTATCCCGTAACCCCAGCTAACCTTTTTTGCACAATAAGGGGCAATTTAGCATAGCCAATCCATCTAACCTGCAGATCTTTGAATTGTGGGAGGAAACCAGAGCACCCGGAGGAAACCCACGCAGACATGGGGAATCCGCACAGACCGTGACCCAAGCCAACTTGAGACCCTGCAGCTGTGCTAACCACTGTGCTACCGTTACAGATGGTGAGCAAATAGGCTGCATTGCTACCTTAACTGATTATAATTGGTTAATAAACAGTTAATTTTACACTAATTTGCTTTTTAAAAACCACTGGTGCTTTACTTCGTATGTTTGGGAGATTGACCAGGGTAAATAGATACCAACAATTCAAAAGCAGTGCTCATGAAATGAATGCTGATGCACATAAAATAATTTAACATTATAAGTTGTAGCTGTCCCACATTATCAGACCCAAGAGACTTGCAGCTGTAATGATAAGTTGTTGAAGGCCAACTTAATTGACTTATCAAAAAACTGTTCCAAAACCCAATACTTAGATAGCAAAAGCTTAATGCGAGAGATTCTGGAAATCTGAAGCAGATGAAATTGTTTACTTGATTCTGTTGCCTCGTAGGATGTGAATTAAGTTGAAATGCTATCGGGCATCATAATAGCTTGAAAGTAAACTTTCTTTCCTCAGGAGACAACTCCAGTTGTCCCAGAAATCAGTTGCATGACCTGTGCACTGTTTTTAATCCAATTATAACCTTTCTTAAATAAGGAGACCAAAAGTGTACTTAGTACTCTAGATCTGGTCTCACCAATGCCCTGTATAACTGTAGCAAAACTATCCTACTTTTATATTCCATTCCCCTTGCAATGGGTTACATCATCCCATTTGCCATCCTCATCACTTGCTGTACCTTTTATACTAATGTTTTGTGATTCATGTGCCAGGACATCCAGATCAGTCTGTATCATGGAGTTCTGAAATCTATCCATTTAAATAACATGCCGTGTTTCTATTCTTCCTCCTACAGTGGACAAGTTCACATTTTCCCACATTATTCTCCATCTGTCAATTTTGTTTGCCTCTATTTAGAGGTGTTATGAGTCAGGGTTCAGAGAACCCCAAAGTGTATCATGGAGTTCACCTGACCCACAACTATTAATAGATTGTGGCATGGGGAGCAGACGGCCCACTCTACAAGTGGGGTACTTCAGAAATGGAAAAGTTCTTTTTTTTAAAAAAAAAATAGATTTTATTACATTTTTCAAACAAAATTTTTCCGTTTTTACAAATCAACATAAAAATAATACAATAACTGGTAAATAACATTATTTAAATAATATAGTGAACTAACAAAGCGACAAAAAATATGCTCCCCCCCCCCCCCGGTTGCCACCGCCTGGAGAATCCCTGAGCCGATCCTCTCAGCACAAATTTTATTCGTTCCAGCTTTATGAACCCTGCCATGTCGTTTATCCAGGCCGCCACGCTGGGGGGCTTCGCTTCCTTCCACATAAATAGGATCCAGGGACGCAAAGGCCAGAATATCGGCCTCTTTCGCCTCCTGCACTCTCGGCTCTTCCGCTACCCCAAATATCGCTAACCCCCAGCCTGGCTTGACCCGACCTTCACCACCTTTGAGATCACCCTTGCCACGCCCTCCAGTACTCATCCAATGCCGGACACGACCAGAACATGTGTGTGTGGTTCGCCGGGCTTCCCGAGCACCTCCCGCACCTGTCCTCCACTCCGAAGAACCTGCTCATTCTTGCTCCCGTCATATGTGCTCTGTGTAGAACCTTAAATTGAATCAGGCTAAGCCTGGCACACGAAGACGAGGAATTTACCCTACCTAGGGCATCAGCCCACAGCCCCTCCTCAATCTCCTCCCCAGCTCTTCTTCCCATTTTCCTTCAGCTCCTCTACCCGCGCCTCCCCCTCATCTCTCATCTCCTGATATATTTCGGACACTTTGCCCTCCCCGACCATACCCCGAAATCACTCTATCCTGGATCCCCTGTGTCGGGAGCAGCGGAAATTCCCTCACCTGTTGCCTTGTAAACGCCCTCACTTGCATATATCTGAAGATATTCCCCGGGGGCAATTCATATTTTTCTTCCAGCGCTCCCAGGCTCGCAAACGTCCCGTCTATAAACAGGTCCCTCAGTTTCCTAATTCTTACTCGTTGCCAACTCTGGAACCCCCCGTCCATCCTTCCTGGGACAAACCTGTGGTTATTCCTAATCGGGGACCACACCGAGGCACCCGTCACCCCCCTGTATCGCCTCCACTGCCCCCAGATCCTCAAGGTTGCCACCACCACTGGGTTTGTGGTATACCTTTTCGGGGAGAACGGCAGCGGCGCCGTCACCAGCGCCTTTAGGCTCATTCCTTTACAGGACGCCATCTCCAGCCTCTTCCACGCCGCCCCCTCTCCCTCCCTCATCCACTTACAAACCATCGCCACATTGGCGGCCCAGTAGTAGTCGTTCAGGCTCGCAGCACCAGTC